>NC_138772.1:427373350-427973350 GCF_965119305.1 Pelophylax lessonae | reverse complement strand
GTCTAAACAGTCATTGCTGGTTTGGGCCTAGAGACTCCAAATGTTTATATGGGTCCTCCAGGTTCCCAGAGTCTGTTTTAGGGAGACATGGACTTGAATCAGAAATGAGCACTCCAAGGGTTTCCAAGGCACACTGAAAGTAGTGGTCTCTTAAAAGCCAGGACTCATAGACAAAGGGCCACCCTGTAGTCCCCTCCAAAAGCCCCTTTTTTGGTCAGTCAAGTCAAAGTTGAACTGATGCTTTACTGTATGAAACTGCAAGCAGACTTCTATATGCAGAAGTTTTCCAGTGTCTCCAATAAAATGGCTCTATCTGTTGCCTTGCTGGTTTCTCCAGCTTTATAAACTGAGCTGCGCATGCTCAACTTGCAGCACTGTGCCAGTCTCTAAATGCCTGGATCGCCTCCTGCCCATGCACAGTAGTGATGTCATCCCCCTCAAGACCAGCACTCAGAAGATGGCAATGTGGGTCCATTGGGCAGGTGAGTATTTTAAGCCTTTAGCTCCCACTTTAAGTTTAAGTATTACATTTTCATCCAAAAGCCAAGGCCATCCTAAGCGTGACTTTTTTTTTTTCTTCATGTGGCTTGATGCATGTTTAAAGTCGGCATGAGAGGACAGTCACCATAGCCTTTGTAAATAACAAGCAGGGAGAATGTTTTTTGCTTTTTCAGGGACTCATTAGATGGCTGACTGAGGAACTGGTGCATTTTGCTCAACTTAGTGTAACTTGCTGCCCCCTAAAATGTGAATATAGATATCCAGTGGGGCTAAAAATTCATGTTCAGATTCTAAGATCACTTTAGGAAGCTTAGCATAAGTTGGCTGTGCTACAATAAGGCTTTGGGTAAAAGCAGTTTGTCCACACTGATCTAAAATCTATTTTATACTAAACCACAATGGACTGCAAAAGCTTTTCTCATTTTAGAAGTCTTACCATTAGCAAGTCTCAATCCTCAGATCTTTGTATTTATGAATTTGGATTGCTTGGATTCTGTGAATGTCTGGGTTTAATGTATGAGGCTGTTGGGCTGGTAATGTAGTAGTCTGCTAATGAACTTGTATACACTTAAAGCAATAAAGCGATTGTAAAGGCTGTTAAAGTAACCTATATTAACATGTATTGCACCAAACGCCATCTTCTGTGGTACCCCACTGGCACTTTAGTCTCCTGTCTCCCCCTATAGAATGCTGCTTGCTCTTGGAGCACATGCGGACTTGCTCCTAAGCCAGGCTGTGCATCCATACAGTGGTGATCGGCCTGCTCCCTAACATGATTTGACTGACAGCAACAGGAGCCAATGGCTCCCATTTCTCAGTGGAGCTTATGAGGAGAAATGGAAAGGAACTGAAGCCAGGCACAGCACTGGATTGATACAGGACTTGTATTGGGGGGGGGGGGGCAAAAGGGGTGCTGCTATTAAAGTTTTTTTTAAACCTTAATGCAGAGAATGTGTTAAACTAAACTGAAAGGCTAAAAATTTTAGTTTTGGATAGGGTAGAGGGGGATTGGAACACCTATTGCGGTAGGTTTTTATTGCAATCTGTGCCCTCATTAGGGAGATTCATCTTTTTCCGGTTTACTGTTATTGAAAGTGAGCATACAAGAATCAGACATTTTGGGTTGTCTCCGGAAAAGTAAGTGGGAATCTTTTTGTAGATGTGAGTTTTGAGGTCTCTTTGACCCAAGATCTCACATTAAGAGGACCTGTCCTGCTTATTTCTATTACAAGGGATGTGATCAACCCTTAAAGAAAAAAACAATTTAAAGTGCCCTGTCCCTCCAAGCTTGCATGCTGAAGCAAACGAATACGCAAGTCGCGCCCACATATGTAAACAGTGTTCAAACCACACATGAGGTATTACTGCGATTGTTGGAGCAAGAATTTTAGCCCTAGACCACCTAACTCTAAATTTGTAACCTGTAGAAATTTTAAAAGCATCACCTATTGAGACTTTTTAAGTACCATTGTTGTCATTGCACGGGTGTGCGCTTTTTTTTTTTTTGAAGCATGACATGGGTATCAATTTACTCGGCATAACATTCTTTCACATTGCGAACTTGGGCTAACTTTACTGTTTAATTCAAGAGTGTATTTTTGCCCCAAAAAATTGTAAGACTGCTGTGCATATGGTGACATTAGTATCGCAACTATCTCCTTCTCTAGAGCAGGGGTCTTCAAACTATGGCTTTCCATTTCAGGAA
Source organism: Pelophylax lessonae (assembly GCF_965119305.1). NCBI lineage: Eukaryota > Metazoa > Chordata > Amphibia > Anura > Ranidae > Pelophylax > Pelophylax lessonae. The sequence goes on along the minus strand of NC_138772.1, from coordinate 427,971,144 downwards.
CTACAATTCCCATCATGCCTAGTCATGTATGTGAATGTCAGTTTTTACAATGCCTCATGGGATGTGTAGTTCCGCAACAGCTGGAGGGCTGCAGTTTGAGGATCCCTGCTATACGGTCTCTGCTAAATTAGTTTGGGGGTTCTAAGTTTTTTTTTTTTTTTTTTTTTTTCCTAGCAAAAAATACTGATTTTAACTTGTAAACGAGTGTTAGAAATAGGCCTGGTCCTTAGGTGGTTAAGGTAAAACCTTTTTTATCTTCCAAAATGTTTTGATATTGAGCAACTTGAAAAAAACTGTACAGGTATTTGTCTGTGGTTCACATCTATTTTACATAGAGACCATTGGTTTTTCATACCAAGTTGTGGGATATCCAAATTTTTAGTTGTCTTGGAAAATCTTCAGATGATAACTGAACTAAATTATTTTCGCATTAAGATTTTCTCTGGGTCAAAGTTAAGGGAAATCTCTCCCTGACGGGGCACAGCAACTTGAATGACAGGGTCTAATAACCTATCCCTACTTCATCCAAAGCTAAACTGTTTACATTATTGGCCCAAAATTACTGGGCTGTGTATTTGGGTATAAATATTCTGGAGTAGATTTTCACATGAAGTATATTTATTGAGAAGAGTCCAGTTGATGCCATGATTTGCAGAGAATCTTTATACAGCAATAAAATGAAACCTCAAGCTTATGGTGGATAATCTTCGTTTTAAAAGTGTACATTTTTGTTTTTTTTAGACTCTGCGCATTACTACAAGAAAAACCCCTTGTGGTGAGGGTTCCAAGACATGGGATAGATTCCAGATGAGGATCCACAAGCGCCTTATTGATCTACACAGTCCCTCTGAGATTGTGAAGCAGATTACTTCCATCAGCATCGAACCTGGTGTAGAAGTTGAAGTGACCATTGCTGATGCATAAATGCCACCTTTGAATAAAAGTGACCACCATATTCCAGTTTCTTGAGTTTGTGACATAGTAGTGTATAGTTGTGTATATGTAGTCTTGTGACCATTTCATTGTGCTACTTTATCTATGCCTTTTTTAGAGGTGTAAAAAATCAATAGGCTAATTTGCTTAGACTTGACCATTACTACAACAGTGACCTCTGCTGTATTTACCTTTTTACAGAGAGCTGGCCTCGCTACGTGGCTGGAAATGGTTTAGTGCTGGTTCACACTATTGTGATGCGACAACACTGCGAATATACTGCATGTTCCCCCATCGCATCTGCAGTTCACACTGCCATATGTGATATACTGGGGGTGTCTATTCAAAGTTAACGACACCCCTAGATCGTATCACAGTGCAATCTGACAGTTCGCACAGAAATCGGATTGCACTGGGGTGAACCACCATGCAATTTCTGCTGCGGACCAAAAAAAGGGTCCTGTGCATGTTCACTGCGATTCCAGTGCAAATTCAGCCATACAAACTGTATAGCTGAACATGCACAGACATCGCATGTGATTTTAGGAGCAGTATGCTCTGAATCGTATGCGATGTCTGATTGCAGTAATGTGAACCGGCACTTACACAGCATCCAGCTTTTCACCAAATATTTTAAACAGATTGGGAGGAGCTACAATCTGTCAGGCTTACTGTTGTGTTCATTACTGAATACAGAATTGAGATGAATTCTAATGCAATTTGATCAAACATCAGTGAACCTGTGAGATTTCCTTAAGTAGAGCATGTTATGGAGAAGAGCTAAGCTGAAAATATCTGCTGTCACAAACTTATTACAGAAGACATGACTAAAATGTACTTGGTGACTTCTGGTATGTAAACAGAGCTGCACATGTATAGCTGTTACCTCAATGGCACTGTCCCTGTATGCATAGGAGTGAGCCCTGGTTCACGCCAGTTCAAGTTGACAGGTAAAATTGCATAACCAGTCACACCCATTGCTAGAAATGGAACAGTTCAAATCGTTGACTTAGTGGAACTTTACACACACTAAAAAGTGCACCAAAGAAAAGTTCACTACATTAGTGAGTTGTCTTTAGGCTGATACGTCTTCAAAGCAAAGCTGAGGCATCTTCAAATATGTGCACAGCGAGTTTTTTTTTTTGGCATGTGCAGCCTGATGAGTTTTCAGCATGCAAGATTTGACAAATTTCTTAATTATGCCTGGATGTTAAACTGTCATCGCGATACAGCAGCTGTCATTTTCAGTGCGAACCCGGCAGTGTTCATCCTTGATCAGACCTATGTTGCTTCTTCCCCAACTTGCTCATTTACACACTGCCTGCCCAGTCTGCCCCCTTTCCTGCACACAGCTTGGTTCCTCTCCCTTCCAGCTGCTTGCCTGTTTCTCTCAACCTTATTTCCTGATGGCCTACTCAGTTCCTGATCGCAGCTGGTCACACTGACCCCCCCCCCCCCCCCAAAACAAATTACTTCAATGATGCACTAATCGGAGGGCAGGGTGATGGACTGATTTGTGCAAACACCTCGGACCTATCCCTTTACTTTTGTGTAAACACCTTGGACCTAGTCCTTTACTGAGGTCAGGACAAAAGGCTGAGGAAGGCAGGTTGGGGGAAGAGGAACAGCATACAAGGATGAGCACTGCCAGTATTGCACTAAAAATCACAGCTGCTGGTCACTTGCTGCAACAGGAGAGACGATTTAGAGTTGTGTATTGATGTGGCAGCCATGTGAATGGGACACTGTGGGGGCCAAGATTTAAATTCAAAAGTTTTGGTAGGCAAGCAGATTTCTCTACTGGAGGATTATTTTGCTGTCAAAGGCAGCTGCAAAAATGTTTGAATTTCAATTTTTATTGTTGGTGTGGTCTCCAATTTTTTTTTTTGGTACAATGGGGACTTTAGGTACATAAGCTTTAGCCAGAATATACGTTGATGGGTAAGCCAAGCAGAGAAGCAAACTTTAATCTTACAGCGAGTACAATAAGTACTCAACACTACCATTTTTCCCAGGTAAATTTATTTCTAAAGGTGCTATTGATATGAAATGTTCACCACATTTTAACAATCAGTCCAAACAAAAAAGTTCCGAAATTAAGTTGTGTAATAAAATGGAATGACATGGGGAAGAAGTATTTAACACATGAAAAAAGGTGTAAAGACACCAGCTGAAATCTCTCAGTGAAATGAGAACTATATACATAAAACTATTTTTAAAAATGGAAAACAGAAAATTGGCGTGTGTATGTATTCACCCCCTTTGTTATGAAACCCATAAGCTCTGGTGCAAACAATTACCTTCAGAAGTCACATAATAAGTGAAATGATGTCCACCTGTGTGCAATCTAAGTGTCACATGATCTGTCATTACATACATATACACACCTTTTTTGAAAGGCCCCAGAGGCTACAACACCTAAGCATGAGACACCACGAACCAAACACTGCCATGAAGACCAAGTAAGGGACAATGTTGGAACAAGTCCGGTTTAGGTTATAAAAATAAAAACTATCCAAATCTTTGCTGTTCTCCAGGAGCACCATCAAATCTATCATAACCAAATGGAAAGAACATGGCACAACAGCAAACCTGCCAAGAGATGGCCACCTACCAAAACTTCACGGACTGGGCAAGAAGGGCATTAATCAGAGGCAGCACAGAGACCTAAGGTAACCCTGGAGGAGCTGCAGAGTTCCACAGCAGACTGGAGTATCTACATAGGATGACAATAAGTCGGATGCTCCATAGAGCTGGGCTTTATGTCAGAGTGACCAGAAGAAAGCCATTACTTTCAGCAAAAAACAAATTGCATGTTTTGAGTTTGCGAAAAGGCATGCCGGAGACTCCCAAAATGTATGGAGGAAGGTGCTCTGCTCTGATGAAACTAAAATGGAACTTTTCGGCCATCAAAGAAAATGCTATGTCTGGCGCAAACCCAACACATCACCCGAAGAACACCATCCCCACAGTGAAACGTGGTGGCAGCATCATGGGCTGGAGAGAGTACTGGTACTAATGGCAGATCCACCACAGGCCTGGAAACCTTGCTACATATGAAGAAACGCTTTGGTGTGAATGGAGGAAAACTGTACTGATTAAATGAAAAATTGGATGTTATGTTCACGTATCATAAAAATGGTTTAGCCTGCACCTTCAGCTTTTGTTGTCCGAAAAGTCAGAAAGCACTATACTTATGTTTAGAAAATCGGCAGATCATTTGTCACATGAAATTCTACTTTTGATACTTCCGATCATGTGCTTGTTCTTTAACATCCCCCCCATTTGCAATCTTCACTTAAAATCTGATGCAACCAACTGGAAATTTAGCATTTGAAGGGGTTGTAGAGGTTCAGATTTTTTAAATAAAAATAACAAACATGTTATACTTACCTGCTCTATGCAAGGGTTTTGCACAGAGCAGCCCCGATCCTCCTCTTCTGGGGTGCCCTGCCTGCACTCTTCTCCTTCATCAGATGCCCCCACGAAGAGCCGCTTTCCATGGGGGCATCGGTGTGGGCGCTTCCAAGTCCCGCTGCTGCATCTATTGACACAGACAGCGGGACTAGACCCCTGCTCCCGTGTCCCTGGATTTGATTGACAGAAGCGGGAGCCAATGGCTCCTGATGCTATCAGTCTATCCAATGAGGACAGAGACAGCGGCTGGAGTCACGGGACTCGTGGACATCGCTGGAATGGATGGGCTTAGGTAAGAAAAAGGGGGGGGGGGGGGGCTCTGGGGGAAGCTGCAAAAAAGAAGGTTTTTAATGCATAAAATGCATTCGGGTGAAAAACCTTGAGACTTTACAATCCCTTTAATATCCAAATAAGATGGGCCATTGTTTTTAGTATTTACAAACCAGGGACAGATTTTTTTAAAACTAGAAAGACTTAACTGAGAAAAAACTTGGAGCTGTTTCCAGTAGCAAACAGGTCTCACCTTAAATTTAATAAACATTTAGGCCCCTTTCACACATCTGTTGACGGGTGAAAAACAGATATCAATGCATTCCTATGGAAAAATGGATGTCAATGGATGATCATTTATTTACATCCGTTTTCATCCGCTTCCCTCAACATCGTTTTTTTTTTTAACGGATAAAAGCCCTATTTTCGTTTGTTAAAAAAATGGATCGGATGAAAAACGGATGACAACATATAAAAAACTGATGACAATAAAACATGACCGAACTGATGAAATGAATGGTCCGTATGTGTGAAAGGGGCCTAAGGGTCCTTTCACAAGGGTGTTCTTCCTGGTGGACTCCACTTTGCTCAGCGGGGGATCAATCCGCTTATCCCCACTGAACAGGCAGATGACAGGTTCATCTCTGCTCACTGTGCTGAGACAGACCTGTCAGAGTCCCGCTCTCCTCTATGGGAGATCGGATGCAAATGGACCGCCTGTCCGTTTTCATCCGATCCTATTCGAGCCGATCCTCCAGACGGATGGAAAATAGGGTTACCATCCATCTGGATTTCACGGATCGGATCGGATAGAAGGGAGTGTCAGCAGACATGTCACCGCTGACATCCGCTGCATCCGATCAGGTCTGCCTTTAAAACTGACAGGTGGACCTGATCGGAAAGCCAGTGTGAAAGGGGCCTTACACTGGTTGGTTTCTATAGGCAACTCATTCACTTTTATTCTAAAAAGTTTTTTTTTTCATAGTTTTATTGCACAGGCTTGCCAATCAGGATTGGCTGTCAGTTTTTTAAGCAGACCTAATCGGAAGCTCCATGCAAATCAATGTGCATCCATTTACATTTGCCCACTTCTAAGTCTCTCCAGGTCTGGAAAAAAAAAACGAAAAGGACTGCATCCTTTGGCCTCATTTACACTGGGCTTTCAGCCCATGTGCATGGGATCCCAGTATGTTGGTATGGGCATTGAACAGCCTGTAAAATGTTTTGAGAAGACTGCTTGCCTTCCGGCCATTCATCCCAGTGTGTACACTGGTCTAAACGTATGTACAGCTTGGTGCCCTGTCCAGTTGCAGCAGCTGGTAGTGGGGCTGGATAATGCCTTCCGCCTGCCCCAAAATGCTGGGATCGCATGCACCAGGGCTAAATGCCCAATGTGCATAAGGCCTGTACCATTTTTCTGTATCTGAGCCCCGGTTCACACTTCTGCGTGTGCGGGGTTCGCATGTAATGTCGGAGCGCACTGCTCCGACATTACATGCGATCAGCTGTGCGGTGCGAGTTTAGCCATACAGTTTGTATGGCTAAATTCGCATCGCACCCGCAGCAAACACGCACAGGAGGCATTTTTGCTGCCGCATCAGGATCGGATCGCACAGCGGTTCACACTTGTGCGATCCGATCCTGTGCGAACTGCACGATCGCACTGCGATATGCGATCAAACTGGGGGTGTCATTAAGATTACATTGACACCCCCAGCGTATCGCATATGGCAGTGTGAACTGCCGGGGGTGCGTGTGCGATGCGGGAACAGGCTGCGAATTCGCAGCTTTCCCGCATCGCATAAATGTGAACCGAGCCTAAATGTGATGGAATACTGATAGCCAGATGTAAATGGATGCAACAGCCACCACCAGTCTGCAAACAATTGCTGTGAAAATGCAGACAAAAACGTGCAGCCATGTTAAAGACCCTTAAAAGCAATAGTATTGCCTGCTTTGTGATTTTTACCTACAGGTAAGCCTATAATAAGGCACCGTTTAGGTCGGGGATATTTAGAAAACAACAAGAGAAGGGCGCACCGACCTTGTGCATTACCACTTAAAAGTTTATTAAAATCAAAGAAGGGTAGCATCAATACAGTAAACCCCCCTCCATTGCGGGGGTTACGTTCCGGACCCAGCCACGAAAAAAAGGAAAATCCGCAAAATAGAAAAACCCTATTAAAATGCATTGTAGGCATGTTTTCTTTACTGTCACTGTACGTGTAAAAGCATTTTAACTGCTTGCCGACCGCCGCACGACTATTTACTGCGGCGGTCAGCCCCTCACAGGCAGAGCGATGTAGTAATACGTCTCTAGTCTACGAGGGTCTAGGGAGCGAGCGAGCGAGATTTTTACATTTTTTTGGGGGGAATTTCGTATAAAAAAATGTGAAAAATATTGTTATTTTTGAAAAATTGACGCTCTTTTTTTGTTTATAGCGCAAAAAGTAAAAATTGTACAGGTGATCAAATACCACCAAAAGAAAGCTCTGTTTGTAGGAAAAAAAGGACGTCAAATTAGTTTAGGTAAAGCGTCGCACAACGGCGCAATTGTCCGTTAAAGTCATGCAGTGCCGAATCGCAAAAAAAAACCCCGGTCGGAATGGGGGTAAAATCTTCCGGGGGTTAAGTGGTTAAGGTCTTTAAACACACTTTTAAAACAATAGAAACTCATTTAAACACATAAAAGATACTGAGAGACATAGCAAGAGCTATGGAAAACACAAAAATATTTCATTTTTAATGATTTATATAGTAAAATAACATTACAAAAAAAAGCCCCAATATACCGGGACCGCAAAAACTGATACGCGATGGAGCGGGGCTTTACTGTATACTCACAAACGTAGCAAATGAACAAGCATATAGGAAATGGGCACCGCTCGCTTCCAGGACACTTCTCTATTGCTGGATAGCGTGATGTCGTCCTCAAAACCTGATGTGGCTTACGCGTTTTCGAGGGAGGACTGGGTGGCGATTTTGGCTCTGAGGAAGAGGGAGGGTCCTCCCTCGAAACATGTAAGCCACATCAGATTTGAGGACGCTATCCAGCAGCAGAGAAGTGTCCTGGAAGCGAGCGGTGCCCATTTCCTATATACTTGTTCATATGCTACGTTTGTGAGTATATTGTATGCTACCCTTCTTTGATTTTAATAAACTCTTAAGTGGTAATGCACAAGGTCAGTGCGCCCTTCTCTTGTTGTTTTCTTGTAGTGCCTTTTGGATACCCTTGGTCCTAAGGGGGGCAGCAAGACCACTTCATTTGTGTCATAAAACCGCCTAGAAGATTCACCTTCCCGCATACCACTTGAGCGCAGGAGAGATATTGTTGTTTTTAGGGGATATTTACCCTGAGTGCAGCAAGTGACATCACAGGTGCATGTGTTGTGAAGGTACAGCATACCTTGCCAGAACTTCAGAGCTTCATGCTGGAACCGAGGCCCGTCGCGGCACATTCACAGGAGTGACGTCATCGCGCTCCAGCCAATCACACAGCCAGAGCATGCGAACCCTGAAGAAAGAAGAGGGGAAGATGTCAGCCTTCTTAGTGGTGACAACACGCTGCTGGGGAGCTTCGTTCTAAGGCAAGTTTTTCATAATGTGCTAGTATGCGCTGCACACTAGCACATTATGCCATTGTCTTACAGGTGTTTTTTTTTTTTTTTTCTTTTAAACCAGCCATGGTTTACAACTGCTTTAAAGAAATGGCTTGCAGAATCTTTGTCTGCTGAAGGGGAATTACTTACTACCTTCCAGAGAAGCTATTACACAACACTTTTCTCTACACTATAATGGAGGCTCATACACAATGTTAAATTGTAGTGACACACACAAAAAAAACATTTTACTGAATGTTACTGCAGTGCATGGTAACACATAAAAGAGTGTAGGGCATTGCCAAAGCACCTAGGCAGCACAGCACTTGTGTCATAGCACACAGCAATGTACAGATGTGTACCAACTATACATCATGGTTCACATTGTTTTAAAAAATATCCATTAAAATATCACATTGTAACATTATATTGCCAGTTACCGTACCACACTGTATAACTGTGTTGCAGTGTGGTATTGTTCATTGTTCACATGGGGTGCACTAAAGCATACACCCATAGAGGAACATATTTACCTGCACAGGGATGCAGGTAAATGCCCATGCAGGCAGTCCCATTCATGTCATTTGGGACACAGCAGCTTCACCCAACCACGCTGCTCCCAATCTGTCATGGCTCTGAAAACGTACTATCTACAGTCAGGGCTGTGCACCTGCACTTCCCTGGCTGTCATGGAACACCTGTGCATCCAAGCAGGATTCTCCATGGTTGTCCACCTAGGTTCACACATATGCAGTTCAGGAAATGCAGCGATCCCTGTGCGTTTCCCGCACCACATTGCAATCCCACTGTTTGTGATTTGCTGCAGATGTCATTACAATGGTAACGACGTCCCAAATGCATCGCAAACACGGTGCGGTTTACCTGCACCGGATTGCATCACAAAACAACCATGCGATCCTGTTGCAGTGTGATTTGAGCCCATCAAAATGAGCCTTTAAGTGCTCTCTAGTGCACTTATACAATATGGCATATATACAATGTGTTGTCGTGTACCACAGTAACAGATAAAATGCTCTGTACAATTTTATATGCACTCACATCCTGTTCAAAATAAATGAGCCACCTAATGTACCGCACCTCAATGCACAACTGTATTCTGCGTTGCAATGTGACTAAACCCTTAGGCTCCGTTTCCACTGCCACGGCTACGAAGTTGTGCTACTTCTAGCGCGACTTTGTAGCGAAAGTAAACTGCGGCTTTCAGTGCGACTTGTCCCTCATTATAGAGGGAAGTCGCACTGAAGCCGGCTCAAAAGTAGTGCACAAACTACTTTTGAAGTCGCCGCAACTGAAGTCGCGGCAGTGGAAACGGGCCGAATTGAAATCAATGGCTTTTGACTTGCTGTGCGACTTGACATGTCGCACTAGTGGAAACCGGCACTTAGGGCCCATTGACACCTATGCAAATTACTGCATGTCAACGCAGCTACGTCTGTGTTTTAACCGGTTGCCGACCGCCGCACGACTATATACTGCGGCGGTCAGCCCCGGCCAGGCAGAGTGACGTATCGGTACGTCACTCGCCTGTCACTGACTTGCGAGCCTATAGCGAGCGGGCGCGCGCCCGCCGGGGCGCGCGCCCGCCGCGGCTCGTTCACAGGCAAGTCAGTGCGTGTGACCGGCGGACTCGATGTCCGCCGGCCACACTACGATCGCTCCTGTGAAGGGAGAAAGACAGAGCAGCTTGTGTAAACAAGCTGCCTGTCAGTTCTCCCTGTGTAAAAGTAAAGATCTGACCGTTCTACTATGTAGAACGGTTGATCTTTGCTTTTACACCAATAGCAATGTCCCTACACAGTAGAAAGCACGCCCCTAGGACACACTTAACCCCTCCCTTCCCAATAAAGTTAACCCCTTCCCTGCCAGTGTCATTTTTGCAGTAACAGTGCATATGTATAGCACTGATTACTGCAGTAATGTCACTGGTAACCCCAAAAGTGTCAAAAATGTCAGTCAAGGGTCCGATCTGTCCGCCGCAATGTCGCAGTACCGAAAAAAAAATCGCAGATCGCCGCCATTACGCGTTAAAAAAAAAAAACACCAAAAATGACAAAAATCTTTCTCTTTGTTAGTAAACGCGATAACTTTTGCGCAAACCAATCAAAATACGCTTTTTGCGATTTTTTTTACCAAACATAGGTAGCATAAAACAAATTGGCCGAAAAATGTTAAAAAATTTTGATTTTTACTTTTTTTTTTGGGGAATTTCATATAAAAAAATGTGAAAAATATTGTTATTTTTGCAAAATTTACGCTCTTTTTTTGTTTATAGCGCGTGATCAAAAAATCGCACAGGTGATCAAATACCACCAAAAGAAAGCTCTGTTTGTGGGAAAAAAAGGACGTCAAATTCGTTTAGGTACAGCGTCGCACGACCGCGCAATTGTCCGTTAAAGTCACGCAGTAAAAAATCGCAAAAAAACCCCTGGTCCTTTAGCAGCCAAATCCTCCGGGGCTTAAGTGGTTAAAGGATAAGTTCCCCTTTCATAACATGTTACATGTTACACCCATATTCAGGGAACAAACCCCCCCCCCCCCGGTCCTCACTGTGATAGCTACCTGACTCTTCTCCCTCCCCGCTAGCTGTCACAATTTTTTAAAAATGTGGCCTCTCTCACCCGGCTGCATCACTTATTGACAGGGCTACGTGCATTTGAAACGACAAGGTTCAGCAGCCTTTGGATACACACAGATATGCTGACAGATCTACAGGAGACCTGCATGTCACCAGCGATCTGATGATCTCTGGTGCAATGCTTTGCAGGCTCCAAAAAAAAAATAATAATAAATGCACATTTTTTTTCCAATAAGTGAACTTATCTTTTATATGTTTCTAGATCACATCTGTGTGATGCCACATGACTTGATTTGACATTTGTTGTTACATTTTTTTGATGCATCAACGTGCATAATAAGGCCTTTTGATGACAATGGCAGTGCAAGATAATTTAAGATTATTGTTAGCACACATAAAGTGAGCTTGGAAGGAGAAAACAAATATTTCAATGCAAAGACAAGTCTAAATCATGTGTGGCTACACATATACCTTCTGTGTGCTATAGAGGCCAGTAGAATTAGTGGAGGCTGATGAGATCAGGTGGGTAGCAGATGATATGAAGGCGGCAGCAGCTGCTGCTCACCACTCCTTCTCTGCTTGTGTTGCTGACTCTATACTTTGTGTGGTGGGTTTCTGTTGGTCCAGATAATGGAAGAGTGCTGTAGCTTTGTATCTGTCACCTGTATCCCCTAAAACTGGAATTTGCTTACCTTGCCAAAATATTCCTTTCTCCTATAGTATTTAGCTTTTTTTTTTATTTTTATCGTCATACTTGTTAAAATGTAGGGGGAGGCATATGGAACCCAATTGTGAACCAGAGAGTGGATGTAAGGTGGTGCCCTGCATTACATCAGTATGATGCTGGAACTGTTCTGCTTGTTTGCTATTCTATATTCTGAAATGTGGAATCCTATCATCTGGAAGCTAATGAACTCCTAGTGGTGTGTGTAATTACACAATGGAGCTATGGTATCTGCATATACAAGAAGTGGTGTGTCTATTCGCAATGGCACATTGTGACCTAGCCATAGGGTCATGATCACATAAGTGTGCTATTTTGTGTGTTCATACTTTTAATGCCTAACTTTGTGGTGCATTCTGATTTTTCAGCAGGTGCAATGGACATCAGAGATGAGCGTTCCATGCTGACTGCAGAAGTGAGTTCTCTGCTGGATCCAGGGCTATGCAGTGCTGTAGGTGACACACTTGTATCTGACTCTTCAGTGTTGGTAAGTAAGACCGTAAACCTTCTTTAAGAAAATATAAGGACTGTATTGTGGTTAGGTATAATTTGATAAAAATAACATGGCTGAAGATTTGATGCCTCATACACCTACTCGTTTATCTTTTTTCTTCACTGCTCAGCTGGCTAAAAGTATTCCAATTAGTTGATCTAATCTACTGCAAGCTCCCTGCTTTTGCTTAAAAAAAAAAAAAAAAAAAATTCATGGCCCATTTACTGTAAATTAGATGTTTCTGTGTTCCCACTGCATATACAGTCCAAAATCCAAAATATCTAATGGGCATTGTTCACACCATTGTAGTGCAGCGTGTATTTTTATTTTTTTAAACACAAACGCATAAAAAATTGCACATCAGTGACGAGCAAAGTGACTTCAAAGGAAATGCAAATGCAAACAAAGTCATAAAATTGCCTAGGGAAAAACTCCCTGTAAACCTGCATAAACAGTATATAAACACGCATCCTTTGCAGGAATGGGATTCTGCACATTTTTGGGTGTTATGAGCACTGCTGACTGTCGTTTTGTTTTCCGTATAATTAGCATTTTCCATTCGTTTACTGTAGCTGCTGAAGGTTTACATAAGTAGATTTCTATATTGCAATTATGTGAGAGTAAGGAGGGGAAGGGGGTCCATGTCCTGACCTTTCGACCAGTATCCTTGCTGCCCCATGAGGAAGCTTGAGTGTCTTATATTGGGGAAAAAAAATATTTCAGGATTTATTCACAAATTTATCTTAGGAGCTAGCCATTCTGTGTGAAGATCCAGAACAATTGAAGAATTGTGTGCACCCTAGACTCCAAGGATATGACTAAAGCTGGCCAGACACCACAATTTGGTCGTAGAATGGTGGACTTTACTTGGAATTTAACCTTTTTTTTTTTTTTTTTTATCGGTGAGTACCGATACTTTGTAGTGCAATTTGCGTCAATAAAAAAAAAAGTGTGCAAATCGCACTGCATAGAAGTGTGTGGGTATCTAGTGGACAGTTTAGACCTCACAAAATTCAGCAGGAGCAGCGCAGTTCCAGTAGGTAGGTAGAGACATGTTTTTAAAGTAGCAATCATTTATTGGAAAACTGAACAGACTGATGCCATTAGGTAAACTGATCACAAGCTCATGCAGGGAGATGGTAGTGTGCCAGTGCAGCATTGTGACTCATGGGTCCCATAGATGGCTCTGCTGAGCCTGGTGGAGTGTACGGGTGCCTCTAATCCTGGGGATGGGCGGCAAGCGCAAAGGATGCCAGATCGATGAACGGAACCGTCAATGGCTGGCGCACCTGGAAATGACAGCTGCAGTCAGGAGCGGGCGGAAGTGCTCCACTAGGGAGACAGTACTGTGCAGCCAACCAACGAGGCAGAGCCAAATGATCTGTGATTTGTCAGCTTGCCGCCCGCCTCCAGGAGCTCCTTGGTTAGAGGCAGCTGTTCACTCCACCAGGCTCAGCAGAGTATGCCTTGGAACCCATAAATCAGTGCCTCACTGGCACACTACCATCTCCCTGCATGGGCTTGTGATTGATTTACCTAATGTCATCAGTCTATTCAGTTTTCAGCACCATAAAGTATTGGGAGAATCCGGGCGAGTATCGATACTCAATCAAATGCCTGATACTGGTATCAGTGCATCCCTACTTTTTTTTAAATAATTTTCAATTTTTTTTTTTTTCCTCCTTTTAAAGAATGAACAAACTTCACATCCACTGAAGGTGTACTTGAGAATCAGACCTTTTTCAAAAACCGAGCTTGCAAACCATGAATCCCAGGTTGGTTTTTACAATCTTGTTTATACAGTATTGCATTACTGGTGCCCTAATGCTTGTATCTGTTCTGTACCTGCGAGGAAATATTACTGCTTTAGTTATTGCCTCCCTTCCCACTAACATTTGTTATATTGATTATAGAGGGTTAGTCACCCTAAACTCCTGATAAAACAATATATATTCTAGTGTAGCTGTGATATGTCAGTTAGCCTGTCACATCTTTCCAGGTGTGTTCTGTTGAGTCTGGGAGGAAATTCTTTGCATAGAAACTCACTGAGCATGTGCAGAGTTGCCACCACAGCTGCAAAATCCCTAGCTTAATTGGGGACAAGAACAGAAGGTGGAGATGGGAGAACAGCAGGATCAACCAGGTTTCCTGTATGCTACAAAAAAACCTATCTCAGTGACTGAGTATGAACAGCATGTAATACAGCATTTATTGATTGTGGCTTTTTTTGTGTGGGTTTAATGACCCTATAACTCAAAGTACCTTCTATTGTTTCTCAGTCCCCTCTAAATCTCCAAATTACTCCTTTAGATGGACATTTTTCTTTGTGTTAAACTTGCGGTGTGCAATCTCAGCACGTAAACATCAGCCACTCAGTAATGCATGTGTGGGCATTAAAGCCCACCCTTTTGCTGCTTCACATCTGTCGGGCACTCGTAAAGGGTTTCAGTAGTAGATTTGTATAGATTATTTTTGAAAAACAAATCTCATTTAATGTCCCTTAATATACTCTGTCCTAATGCTAAAATTCTAAATGATTATAATATGGGAATTGGCAAGGGTACCATCTAGGTTTTTGCCTCCAGAGGAGTTGGAAGCTGACCCATCTTCTAAGTGGGTTATTTTCCATTATCATCAGAGGGCTGATTCTTTCTGGGCTTCCTGTATGGGGAGAGCAGTCTTCAATCTTACTAACTTGTTTGAGTTGAGTAAAACTGGGCCCATGGTGGTATGGTTAGTTACCAGTATGGTCTGCATGTACAAAACACAGCAAAGTGTATATTTCCATGAATAATTCTTTATTTGTGTTATCTTTCCTCCATTTCTTTTAAGGATTGTGTGACTGTTGAAAACTCAGAATTGGTTTCTCTTAGTGCTCCTAAAGACTCCTCTACAATGAAAAACTGTGAAAGGGGAATTGGACAATCGGTGCACAAGTTTACTTTCACCAAGGTTATTTCATTCTGAATTTTTTCTTGCGTTGGTCCTCTTACTTGCATTGTAGATGTTTACTGTTTTGAATTATACAGATATTTGGACCAGAGACAACACAAGCAGAGTTTTTTGATGGAACAATGAAAGATCTAGTGAATTCTTTCACCCAAGGGCAGAATGGGATTGTGTTCACGTATGGAGTCACCAATGCTGGGAAGACATTTACAATACAAGGTATGAAGTGTGCGTCCCCCCCCCCCCCCCCCAACTGAGTGTCTTTCAGTATCGAAGTCACTAGATAAGTGACTTTCTGTACATGGTAAAGGTTAAAAAAATACAATTTTGGCCCTTTTCTCACAGGTTAGATCTGCTCAGCGGACTCTGCTTGCCCAACTGGGATTGCTCAGTTGATCCCTGCTAAGCAGGTGGATGAGAGGTCCGACTCTGCTCACTGTGTGGAGATGGACCTGTCAGTC
The DNA here is from genome assembly GCF_965119305.1 of Pelophylax lessonae. Taxonomy (NCBI): domain Eukaryota; kingdom Metazoa; phylum Chordata; class Amphibia; order Anura; family Ranidae; genus Pelophylax; species Pelophylax lessonae. Next base: position 427,955,702 of record NC_138772.1, on the reverse strand, counting down.
CAGCTCTCCTCTATGGGGATATTGGATGAAAACTGGTAGCATGACTGGTTTCATCCGATTGGACCCCCTGGACGGATGACAAACGTATTGCCATCCATCTGTTTTCAGCGGGTCTTGTCAGATTGGATGTCAGCTGACATCCGCCTCCCCATAGAGGTGAATGGGTGGCCTGATCGGGTTTGCCTAAAAAACGGACGGGCGGACCTAATCGGTCCGATCGTGTATGAGGCCACTTTATAATAAACACTTAAGGGGAACTTTGTAGGATAAAATAATGAACTCATTGGCATGACCTCCTGATGTGAGATGTAGAATTTTTCACGGATTCCATCTTCTAGATGTACTGCGCAGGTTTTTTCAGTATGAGATGACATTTTATTAGAAAAAAAAAACAAAAACTAAATACTTTACCCCCCCCCCCCCCTTACCACTTTAAAGAAGCCCTGTGTTCCCTCACTTGGCTGTACAAACTGCTTGTTGATTAAATGGTAGAAAAACAGTGTTTTGGTGCTTGGCATCAAACAAAAATTTAAATCTCCCATAGCTGCACTCAAACGCATAATACCAGTGCTGAACCAAAATTTAAAAAGAATGCAAATATTGCACTGTTAGGTTCCATTCACACGGGCTTTCCGATCCGGTCTGCCTGTCAGTTTTCCAGGTGGACCTGATCAGATGCTCCATGTACCTCTATGGAGCAGCGTATGTCCGCTGGCACCCGCTGCTATCCAATCGTGGAAACCCTATTTTCCATCGGTCTGGAAGACCGGATGAAAACAGACAGGCGGTCTGTTTTCATCCGAGCTCCCATAGAGAACGGGGCTCCGACAGCTCCTTCTCTGCACACAGATCGATGGAGAGGTTTTCATTTCTGTTTTAGAATTAGACTGCCCTGCAAAATATAGCTTTGTGTCTTTATTTACTGCATGCTGACAGGTGAGCAACACAACAGTGTGGCATTTATTTCACCTTATACCTATAACTTTAGATACAGAAATGCCACTTTGAACAAGTTCTCTTGCATGCCAAAGGTAAATTCTAGTAGACTTTGCTTCAAGACTTGGCTTTAGAAAGGTCCTTGGTGAGTTCTTTTGGATAAGATAAATGTAGCACCCTCCTAGACAGGTGCTAGTGAGAGTATCGTTTTTGGCTCTGTCTGCCTATCAGAGGAGCAGCAGGGAAATCTATATTGCTTTCTACCTAACAGAGAGCAGGATCTGCGAGTTAGGTCTGCTCAGTGTTATTCATTGGGTTTAGATCATGTTTTCACCCTGGTCCAATAGGGAGGCATGTTGGACCTGACCAATAAGTACACAGGCCTTGATACAGTCCCAATGATTGGTAGAGACTGGATGTCTGAGTGCATTGTTGGATACTGTATTAAAGCCAGGAGCACAGGTCTTTGGCTGGTGAGCAGAGTCCCAGGGGAAGGGTGGCGGCTGCCTCCTCCTCTGTAGCAGTGGCACGTTTTCACAGGCTGTTGGCCTGGGGACCAGAGGAAAGGAACTGAACCCAGAGGTCCAGGAGAACTGTCTGGAGGGGTAGAGACACTGGAGACCCTCAAGACAGTATCCTGAGTACAGGGGATCATGTCTAGGGGCCTGACCTGAGGTGGGGGGCACCCAGGTGTAGGATAGTCAGAGGATGGGTGTCAGTCTGTGGAGTGATAGGAGATACTAGGCAGGTATCCCAAAGATGATCTTAACAAAGTCATCTGTACAGAGACTTAACCTAAATTCATCTAGTGGCAAGGTGAATCTGCAGTCAGGCTGCATCTTCAGACAGAAGTCCTCATTGATTGTAAGTAGTTCAATTTGGAGTATCCCATTCTTCCCTCTCCCCCATCCCCATTTAAAATAAAACACCAAAACTACATACCCCTGGATTGATCATTGACTGAGCCCAGAAGTAAAGTGTTAATCTGTGACTGCTAGTGTTGCTAACGGTAACCCAGGGGGACCCGAGCAGTGCTACATAAAGGTTGAATATGTCAAAGGTGATGTGGCTTTTTGGTAACTGTACAATTAACTTACAGTAACTGTTTTTATATTTCCCAAAATGTCTTTAAGACCACACCTGAGATCCCAGCTCCTCTCACCAGACACAGGAAACGCCTCAATCTTCAGACTTTAAAAGGAGGCTTCTTCTCACAGATCCCCCAGTTTGGCAGGGACACTATGAAACTGGGGGAGGCTAGCATCTTTCAGGGCTGTCCTGAAAGGCTGGTATCTCCCTTTACTTTTTCATTTTGGTGTTGGGTCCCACAAGCATCTACTCGGTACAGGTAGGGGATGTTCTGGCTCCTTCTCCCCTTTCAATGCTCAGAGAACCTATACTGCCTGATAAACTAGCCCTGTTTTTGGTTTTCAGAGCTTGGTCCTGCTTGCTGCACCCCCTGGCCCCTGCTTGCTGCACCCCTGGTGCCATGTTTCTGGTGGCTGAAGGCGCATCCCATGCCATATCTGGTCATTCTGGAGGGGGCAAGACATTTGGTTCAGGTGTGCAGTGTCTGTTCCAGCCACAAAGACACAGGAGGAAGGAACCCTGCTGGTACCTATTTATGGTTCTGGCTTGGCGTAACCGCGTTTCAGGACTCTAGAGCAGGCATTTTAAGGCACCCTTTTTGCTGCAGGCTCTGCAGAATGGAGGAAGCTGAAACCTTGGCAATGACTAGGTCAGTCATTGGTACTAACAAAGCCCAGGTAGGGATTCAGTGGTGGTCTCGAGCTTCTTGTATAGTTTCCCCCCTGGTGGCTGGGCACTTGAATTAGTAATGTCTTCGTCAGTGCCAATTTGAAAGTATGGTGCTTGAGGATCAGTGTCTCAGCTGGGGCTTGTTTTTGGTTTTAGACAAATTCCTCTGATAAAGAACAGGTCACTGGGAAAAGGAAGTACCCCTCATGCAAAGTCAAACTTGGAGATTCTTGGAAAATTCCACTTTGTAAGGGCTGTTTTGCTTTCCTTGTTAAAGTGGATCTTCAGCTTTTTTGCAATGACTTGGTCTCCTCAGAGAAAAACAAACACTGCCATTTTCAATCTTTTCGCACTATGCTATGGTGTATTCTGGCCCCTCAAGCTTCTAGTTTTTTCGAATAGTCCCCCATCCTTCAGTCTTCTGCAATTAGTGCAGAGCCTGGGGGATCTTTTAACACATGGAAGGTGAAAAATTCCTATCTCTCTGAAACTGATGGAGGAACATACTGAGGGGTTTTCAGCCTTAGATACAAATTACCCCTTGAAGAGGTGGATGGTCGTCTTAAAGCAGGGCATTTTATGCTAGGCATTGAAAAGAAGATCTGTCCTTCGACAACCGTATGTACTTGGGTCTAGACAAGCCTTAAGGGGTTATGTGTTTCTAGTTCATCCTTACCTTATTTCTGACATTGTGAAAAAGGAATAGCCGGACCCAGTAAACCGAACCTCAAAAGCGGATAACAGGAGATTCTGGTTTTGAGGAAAACTCAGCAGCCATATAAAATAAAATGCCCAAGTTAGACGCACCCTTTTCCTACGTGTCCAAAAATATGGATGTATCTTTTTGAGGACATGGGAAACCAAGGTGGCGATGGACAGGAGAATGGATCTGCTGCTTAAAATATCTTGGCAGTCTATTATGGGGAATCTGAAATCTACTATGGAACTATCTGCATTGCTAGAAACCTTGAATGACTTAATCAGTTTAAAAGCGCATACTATTGCAGGTATGTGCAAAAAGAAATCTTGTAATTTTGACTTTTCCAAAGGCTGTAAAATGTATAGCAGATTCCTCAGCCAAATCATTCAAATGTCAGCCAGATCAGCTTGTTTACCAATTCTGCCTTGTGGCTGAATATTTGGCCTGGAGATTTGGCTGTTAACCACTTAAGCCCCGGAGGATTTTCCTGCTCAAAGACCAGGGCCTATTTTGCCATTCAGCAGTGCGTGAATTTAAGACAATTGCGCGGTCGTGCAAAGAGGGCTTTCTTTTGGTGGTATTTGATCACCTGTGCGATTTTAATTTTTTGCACTATAAACAAAAAAAGCGTCAATTTTGAAAAAATAACTTTCACATTTATATGAAATTCCCCAAAAAAATTTAAAAATCTAAATTTTTTTTTAAACATTTTAGGCCAATTTGTTTTCTGCTACATATTTTTGGTAAAAAAATAAAAATCGCAATAAGCGTATTTTGATTGGTTTGCGCAAATATTATTGCGTTTACTAACTACGGGAAAGATTTGTCATTTTTTATTTATTTTTTTTTTAACTACTAATGGCGGCAATCTGGGGGTTTTTTTTTTGCGGGACCGCGACATTGCGGCGGATAGATCGGACCCCTGACTAACATTTTTGACACTTTTGGGGGTACCAGTGACATTACTACAGTAATCAGTGCTATACATATGCACGGTTACTGTAAAAATGACACTGGCAGGGAAGGGGTTAACTTTATTAGTGATCAAGGGGTTAAGTGTGTCCCTAGGGGTGTGATTCTAACTGTAAAGGGGCGTGGCTAGTGATGTAACCACAGAGACATACGATCCTACATAGCAGGATCGTATGATCTCTGCAGTTACACCAGGGAGAATGACAGGTGGCTTTGTTTATATCAGCCGCCTGCCTTTCTCCCTCTCCAGTGGGAGATCGCGAGTGACTGCAGGCTCCTGGGTGAGCAACGCAGTACTACGTCGCTTTGCCCAGGAGGGGCTGACTGCCGCAGTAAATATACTGTGGGCGGTCGGCAAGTGGTCAATGTACAATTTTGAAGTTACCGTATAACTTTTTTCAGGTGCCCTTCTTTTTGGCCTAAAATTAGAATTCATTCTGGAATGTACGGAAGACTAACCTTTTCTGGTGACAAGTACAGGCATCTAGACTCTTCCCCCGCCCGCAAGGAGCTCAATAGCAGGAGGATAGAACGCAGAGCAGGAAGAGGACTTGTACATCGCAAGCCAAAGAACAAAGTGGAAGTCCTTTTCCATCCTCCTGTACAGTCTGAGAAGTCTCAGTGGGTTTTCTCTCCCAGTAGGAGGAAGATTGCAAGGGTTTCTTGCACAATAAAAAATGTGTTTGAGTATTTTCTCCAGAGGATACAACCAAATTTGTGGAATCTCCTCCTCCTGAAGATATTTTGGTGAGGGATTTTCCAGAAAATATAGTCAAGTCTCTGCCAATGAAGACCCTAATCCCAGGAATGAATACTTTCAGAAGGTGGTTATATTAGTGCCTCCAGAAATGGAGCAGCAGGGTTTCTACTCCCATTGTGTTTTTCGTGGGATACCTTAGGGTAAAGTTCCACCTAATCCTCAGTTTGGGACCACTGAGCAAAGCGGTCCAAAAAAAAAAAACTGGATTTTTTTCGATAAGGAATCTTTGTGCAAGGTTGCTACATAGCATCAACTGACCTAAAGGATCCCTACCTCCACATCCCCCTTTGAACTCTGAACTTCATGAGACTAGTGTTGAGATCGGAGGATCAGGTATTAAATCTACAATTCAGAGCTCCTACCGTTTTTGCTTTTAATTTTCTCTAGTGTTTTCAAAGGTAATGACAGAAAGCCTAGCACCTCTGCGAAAGAGGGGTTGCATTGATTCCTTGTCTCAACACCACTTCAGTGAAGTTGGGCTTGACTGGATTTTGATTATTTAAAAGTTCAAATTGAATATACCTGCCCAGGAGGTTCCTTTTTTTTTTTTTTTTCTAGGATACTTGATCATCTCTGTAACTTTTTTTTTTTTTTTTTTTTCCAAGGAACAAGAGAATTTGCAGGTATCCATGGCAATGCTTCAATCCAATGGTTCTCCTTACTTCATCTGGCAGTTCAAACGGTTTTAGCATCTTCCTGTTTTAGCATCTTCCTGTCAGACGTGATTTCAGGGGCCTTTGAATTACCTGGAGGAAGCCAAATTATAAGCTTCAGCTTGGTTTCTGTATAACTGCTTAGACATGCTTTTGGAGCTTCTATTTTCCATTTTTGCAGGGTGGTGATTAGAGCCATTTATGTTAAAATGTGGAAGATGTACAACTCCTAGTGTGATTCTTCTGGTTGTCAGATCGATCTGTTATTTTGAAATTTTTTACAAGCGCATATAGACAAAGGTCTGGCAGTCAGCACCCATAGATGTAAATGGCCGCATAAGGAGATTTCCTCTGGAAGAATCCATTTCAACAGAGCCCTTGATGCTATGGCTTTTTTGGTCTCTAGTCTGATCCAGACCGGTTACAAATAAGGTCTTTCTAAATTTGAATCAGTCAGTTGCCCTGCAGGCTCTGTTGTTCTCAACTCCTGTTCTCCTGATCCAATAACAGGCCAGGTTTTCAAGATTAATTAAATGCATCACAGGTGATATAATTTGCTGCTCAGTGATTGCAGTATTCTAGCCTTCATCTCCCCAAGGTAATACTTAAAATCTGGCTGGTTGGAGTTGAGAACCACTGCCCTAAGTAGAAAGTCTGAAGATTGATGTATTTCCTTTGTCTGGTGGCAGAAACTACCAGTATGTTGTGTGTGTTTTTTTTTTTTTTTTTTTTTTTAATTACTTTTGGGCCTCATGCACACTGGGTGTTTCTGTTTTATCTCCTGAATTCCTTTACCACTGGCAAGAAAAAGCAGCTGAAACGTGCCTTAAGCCAAACCTAGCATGTGTGTTTTAAGCATTTGAACAGGTATGGAATCATCTGGCCAGAATAAGTCTCCACTGGTCTCCCCACTGGCTCTGAGAGGCTTCTCATAGGGCATTGGGGGAAACCCAATCGGGGACACATTCAGGCTTGTAACTACCCCAGAAGGCAGATTCTGCTGCAAAGGATTCTGGGAGTGGGTATTCTGAGGGGAGTGCGTGACTGAGCATCTTTGGCGGGAAGCAGAGTCCCAGGAGGTAGAGGACGGCTGTCTCTCCTTTTGTCAGAGGAAGTGGATGTCTCGGGTGCTGCCTGAGAATCCAGAATTGATCTGAGGGGGATCCGGTGTGCCGAGAACCAGCGGAAAGTGAGAGGGGTCTAGTCCCAGGAAAGCCTACACAGGTCGTGAGTACTGAGGATTGCCCCTGGGGGTCTGCCTAGCGTCAGTGAGGACCACTCCCGAGAAGGTTCTAGGATCCAAGTATCAGCTAGCTGTAAAGGGGGTACCTGGTCAGAGGACCCTGAAGTGATAGAGGGGGTACCTAGGTTGGGGACCTTGAAGTGTAAAAGGGGGCGCCTGCAGTTTGGGTCCTGAAGAGTCAGAGCACAGTGTGTAGTGCATCAGTTAAGAGTTGCAGCCATACAGGAACTCGCAACAAGCTACCTCAAGCCAGTGCAAGGCAGGAGAAGTTGAGTATTCTATAGTCCTGGATCTTTTGGACTTAAGTCGGAGTTTCAGCACAGCTTTCAGAGATACAGTGCGTTCAAAGTGCCAGTAAGCGTTGGCTAGCGGCGGCTGGCATCAAGACAGCGCTAACGGGCATTTTTACTGTAAAGTCCCAGAATTATACATAGTCGAGCCAAAGGAGTATCCCACTCATTCCCTTCTCCCATCCCCTAAAAATACAATAAAACAATCAAAGATGTCGGAGTTGTCCATGTCTCAGTTCTCACACCCAGGGTCGCAGCTCACATGGGCTGGAGTGGTAACCGGTAAAAATGGCAGACCCACAACCGGCCCAATGCCTGGAAAACCTGCTACATGGGGAATAAGTGCGTTTTCCAGCCTGTAAATTCCACTTCTTGTATGTCTAAACCCCTATGGGTGCATGGACACATAGGCTAACCTAGAGGTGCTTTTACAGACTGCGAAGAAAGTAAACTCCTGTAAAAGAGGGGTTTTTTTAAGCCCTATGTGCTTGAACCCTTATACAGAAACAAACTTTTTTGCCTCTGCAGGAACGCCAAAAGACGGTGGTATACTTCCTCGTTCACTTGATGTGATTTTTGGTCATATCAGAGGTCGACAGTACCCCAAGATGACTCTAAAGCCCTATCTTGGTAATGATGTCATGAAGCTAGACCCTACACAAGTCAAGCAGGAGGAAGCCACAAAAGCAGCTCTCCTTTCCAGCCTGAAAGAGGTTAGTGGCAAACTAAAACAATAAATGAAATTTGAAAACGAAGTTGTCCACTAGATGGCATTATTAGTCTTAATGTAAGCTCAGAAATTGTGTGCTACAGTAACTGTTCCCTTGTACTAGTGAAAGAAAAGGCCAATGGGGTATAGGGTAAAGGTGGATGTGTGAATGTAAATGTATACAGATGTAACACCGAAATAAGCAGCCAATTTAGTAGTGTAACCACATACTCAGTAAAATGGATAGAGGAAGAATTGGCGCTAAATTTCTCAATGGGAAGAATGATAATATCAATAAAATATCAAATGTAGAATGTTGACGCTGATATCGCAATGAGTGAAGACTCAATGTAATAAATATTCAATGTGTTGGAAATAATGTAAATGCTAAAATGAATAATAAATGTGGAAAATCTCCCAAAGTAAACGAAGAGTAGCAGAGAATCAGATGGTATACATAGTGGACATCATCATCGTATAACATAGAGCAATATTCTTAGTGTTGTGTAAAAATGGCATCAAATGAATAAAAAACTTGATAAATGTGCAAATAACACCAAGTGCTGATAATATACTGACATAAAAATGGATAACAAAATAATGGAATTCATTCATACATAATGCAAAAGGCAGTAAAGTGCTTAGGTGCTATCTTTATAATTTAATAAATACTTTTACATACTACACTGTGAGATCCCTCTAATTATTGTCCCTGAATGAGCAAATGCTGTAGGAGTACCCGATTTTATTACTACCCCCTAAGAGGCGGCTCAGTACCACACTACTGATGGTGCATCCCCAAGGAGAGCGGGACCCCCCCCCCCCCCCCCAACCCCCCCACCGATCCCAGTAAAGCCCCAGCTGTGGAGAAAGACCTGGTGCTCCAATCTGTTGATACTTCTCACTAAAACGCTCATTTGAGTGTTAATGGAGGTGAACGGCCCTTACACTTGGTTAAGGATTAGCTCACTTTGGTAACACTGTTTCCACCAACTACATTGGGGAATCACAAGAGTCCCTTGATTATTGAAGAATCACAAGAGTCAGTTTTTTTTCCTTTTGAAGCACGTTGCTTGCAGCACCTTTTTTGCCCATGGACATTATCTTATCAATTATTATACTTGCCTTTATTCTAGTGTATTCGTTTTTTTACAATTTATCACGCACCTAAGCACTTTACTGCCTTTTGCATTATGTATGCATGAATGCCATTATTTATTCATCTATTTATTTATCATGTCAGTATATTATCAGCACTTTGGTGTTATTTGCACATTTATCATGTGTGGTTTTTTTTTTTTTTTTTTTTTTATTTGATGGTGTTTTACACAATACTAAGAATATTTTATTCATTTTACATTATTTCCAACACATTGAATATTTATTACATTGAGTCTTCACTCATTGAGATATCAGCGTCAACATTCTACATTTGATATTTTTATTGATATCATTCTGCCCATTGAGAAATTTAGCGCCAATTCTTCCTCCTATCCACTGTTCTCTCGTACTACTGTCAGCATAAATATTACAAATGTGATACTTGCCATACGTGTTGTTGTTGTTTTTTTTTTTTTTTTTTTTTTTTTTTTTTTTTTTTTTCTTTTCATCAAAGACTGGAACAGAGCAAAGAGCCCATTACCAACACTTTCTCAGTATGGTGGTGAAAAGTTTCATTTGATCATATATTTGTGAATATTTTTTAACTGTTGGTCAAGCATTGCCCATTCCTCCCTTCCTTTCTTACTGACACCAAGAATGCTTGCTGTAACATTTACTTTGTGTTGTATATAAGGAAGATTATACAGCCCCATATGCTAAAGACGCCAATACTAAATGTGCATTTTTGCATTGCTGTTTTTTAATAACTTATTGTAGGATGGTATGAAGACGGTTTCAAGTTCAGGAAGTCTTTGTAATTTGGCATCTAGTAACGGAACTTCACCTGTAAAAGGTAAATTTAAACCATGGCTGCTGGTTATTACAGCTTCCTATTGGATGGTAATGTGATCTGTTTTTGTATGCATTTAATAGGGTTGCACCGATACTAAGCTGCAAACAGATACTACTCTAATACCTGAAACAGGATACCTTTGCAGTGCAGTTTGAGCCCATACAAAATCGTATGCGATTTGAATAGGAATGCGGTGAGATTCCTGTCTGAATCGCATGGTTTCCCCACCGCTCCTGTGTGAACCCAGGCTGAAGTCACGGACAAACTTGGGTTCTCATGAGCAGTGGGGGAAACTGCATGCAATTCAGACAGGAATTGTGCCGCATTTCTGTTTAAATCGCATGCTATTCTCGGCAGTGTGATTTGAGCCCATTTATTTTGTATGTGCTCATATCGCACCACAAAGGTATCGGTACTCTGTGTCAGTACTTGACTAAACCTTACTCGTACTTGCCGGTAAAACTGTTTTGTTGCAACCCTAGTGTTTTTTGTTCTAAATTTCAAGTTAATTTGCTGTACACCCTTTGACTTCTAAAAAAAAAAAAAAAAATAGTTCTGGTCTTGACAGCTAGCATCTTTTAAAATTTGAGATTTTTGTTTAATGAATGGGCATGCTTACATGTTTTAAAGAATGTGGTCTTCAATGCAGGGTACAATAAAGTTGCTGTTTTTTCATTTCTTTCTAGATGAAGGGGAAAATCTTCATCAGTTCTCTGCATGGGTATCATTCTTTGAAATCTACAATGAGTATGTATATGACTTGCTAGATCAGTTCCCCACATCAAAAAACCAAAAGAGGCCAGCCTTGAAAATATGCGATGACCAAGCTGGAATCTCTTATGTAAAAGGTAATCCTAACTTTTTTTTTTTTCTTTAAAGTTGAATATATGAATGAGAAATGGTCAATTGCAATGTGTATAATGCAATGGGAGCCTATAATTGTTTGGCATATTAAAATGCGTTTAGTCAGATTTTACAGTGTTCATATTTTTGTAAAATTAGAATAGCATATAAAATCGTTAAGTATCAGCTCTTGTGTTTTTTTTTTTTTAATCCTCCCCTTCCACTGTCCCCAAGCCATTTATTGACAGAGCCTCGGGGGAACTCTGCACATTCCCAGTTTGTGGTGTATTGGGTGCATGTGATTGGCACAGGGCCAATCGGCATTGTCCAGACAGGGTCAGGGGTCCTGCATCTTGTAGGAGTAGAATGAAAAACTCCTACAAGCTTTAACCAGGAACTGATAGAAGTTAAGACTTCTCATCTAAACTGCTGATGAGAAAAGGTATTTAGCAGTTAAGTTATTAAAATAATTGCATTTCCATGTTGTGTACTGTGGGAGACCAGATATAGTGAATGCATGGTCCTAGGTTTAGTAACACTTTGATGTGTGTTTTTTATTTATGTTTTTATTTACTTTTTTTTATTATTTTTTAGATCTAAAGTGGCTCAATATCACCAGTACAGAGGAGGCATGTAAGATACTGCAAATTGGGAACAAAAATCGAAGCTTGGCATCTACTAAAATGAACCAGCAGTCTAGTAGAAGGTAAAATTTGTTTAGTTTTCCTTCTCAGTAATTTAACATTTAAATATAGCGTGTATTCCTTCCTATCACCTTAAGGTACTTGTAATAAGTGCTCTAGAAATATAAATAAACCTGCGCTTAGGAATGGACGTATTGTGTTCCCACAATATGTAATATGCCTACAATAAGAGTTGCTGCGTATCTCCAAAACCGACGTGAATAATTGTGAAAATGTATATACAAGTGTGGGCTGCTGCTAACAAAGGTAAATCCCTTGAACAGTCTAGTAATATATGGATGTATAATTTATCAGCGTATAATTGTATGTATAATTGTATTGTATGCATGTATAATTTATCATTATGTAAAAAATAAGTGACCAGTGCTTAAAAGTAATAAATGGTCTCTAAAGTTTAATATGGATGTGCTCCCAAAAAAAAAAAAAAAAGTTTACTTCACCTGGATAAATGTATACAAAATCATCCAAATTTATGTGTTAATACAATACCATGTGAAATCGTGATATTTTCTAATGTGCAAAAGAAGCCATAAAAAAAAAATACATATACATAAAGTGCCAAGTGAGAAAAAGTCCTTCTAGACTGCAATGACTATATGCAGTACTTTTTTACATAAGGGAGCAGCTCTTAAATAATTACTAGACTTGTAATAAGTGGCTTAAAGGTAAAACCTTTGCATTGTGATTGCTGACATGGCTGGCTACCTTCTGGAAATACTGGTTGGTTTAGGACCTCAGTACTTGAGTAACTGACTGGAATTGCGTACGCAGCATCTGAAGTCCAGAAACCCTCTTTGCACTATTGGGGCTTTTTTTTTTTTTTTTTTTTTTTTCATTCTATAATGGTGTACTTTTAAGGGGAAACGGGGGTTGCAGTTTCTGACTGCTCATAAGTATTGGTCATATGGATTCTCTGGGTCTTTACGTTGAGTAAACTCTTACTAGGTTATCAACTTTGAAAGATGTTATGATTTTCCTAATCTACTTGTCTCAAGTGGAGCACTCCTTTAAAAAAAGTAACCGCATCACTTTTTGGGAAAGCTTTACTTTTAAAGCAGTTGTCAACTTGCGAGATGCAGGGGCTCTGAAATGTGTATTGTTTTGTATGGGCATCCATATTTGTGTTGCCCTGGTGCTACACTTGCTGTGGACAATTCAGGAGGCTTTGTGTCTGAGGTGGTAAAGTATTGAGCTTCCCTGCGGGCATATCCTTGCACTTTCTATCAGTTTGGTTTAAAGGGGTTTACTGCAGACCGCTGCATCGGTGGTGGATACCGCGATCAGCGTTCTTAAAGCTACAGTACTCAAAATTGCACTATGGAGTCCCAAACTTGAATTTCCCCCTCAGACCCACTTTGCCTGACTCCTGGACAGTCTGGATTGCAGTCGCTGGCAGCGATTTCAGCTGCCCTGGAAAGCCTGGTGACTAAAGTTGTTGATTTAGTCATAAAAAAGGTTGATGGCCATAAATGGCCACCCTTCTCCATCTGTGGAGGTGTACTCTGATTCAGAGGCTGATGTGGTTGCCCCGGATGCTCCCTTTCCTGAGGGGTCGCTTTCCTCGCAGTCAGATGGTGAAGAGGACCTGTCTTCAGCTGCAGTGCGGGATTGCACTTGGTGGAATCCCCGCTTAGTTCAGTGAGGAATACTTTAAAATTAGCTGAGCCAATGCTGGCAGGTATGCGGGAGACTTTTGGCCCCCAGAAGTCTCCAAAAGCTGACAGGGTTTTCCCTTGTCCCGACAATTTTCATCATTTTGTGAATCACCAATGGCAGTGCGTTAAGCATGTGTTAGTGGTGCCAAAACTCTTAAACGCTGGTTTCCTTTTGCTGAAAAGGCTTCCAACCATTTGACGGTGCAACCTAAAGTGAACCATCCTGTTTCCAGATTAAACCAATCCAAATATACTCTTGTGCCTGTGGAGGATTCCCCAATTTTTACGGATCCAGTGGACAGGCGGGTAAAATCCCTTTCCTGCCATCTTCACGTGCTGGTGGGTTCCATTTTTGAAACCGGTTTTTGTCTGTGCTAGTCTCAGACAGTGACTGGATGGATTAGGGGTTTGCGGGAGTCTTTGGAGCACGAGACTGTTCCTCTGGAACTGTTGGATCAGGTGATCCAGGCTCTGGTGTTCCTGTGTGATCTGCATGCGGCTCCCCTGGTGGCCAGGGTCTCGGCCGTGGGCATTGTTTAAGACTCATGGTCTGGTTGAAGAGCTGGTTGGCTGACCAAGCTTTAAAGCCTTAGCTGACCTCCCCTTTCTGGGAAACCGGTTGTTTGGCGACTCATTGGATGAGTTGATCAAGGGCCTGACTGGTGGGAAGAGTACTCTTCATCAATCCTCCAAGGGTAAGACACCCCGTACTAAGCAGGGTCCCTCCTTTTCTGCTCAAAGTTTTTTTTGTGCCTCTGGGGCGCAAGAAAAAGGTAAGCCGTTCAGAACTTCTGGAGGTGTTAAGAAACCCTGGGGCAAGTCCAAGGTCGGTCAGTCCGGTGCTGCAGACAAGCCCTCTTCAGCATGAAGGGGCGCCCTCAAATGCCTTAGGGGTGAGGGGTTGTCTGTGCTTCTTTCAGGAACCCTTGACTGCCTTCATTCAGGATGAATGTGTTCGCAAACTGGTTTATTATTGGTGCAAGATAGAATTCTGGTCCCGACCAGGGGACAGGTTTTTTTCAGTTAAATCTTCACCGGTCTCTGGAGCGTTTGAAGGATCTGCGGGAGGCTGTGCAAGATCTCCTAGGCTCAAGGGGTGATTGTGCCAGTTCCCCAACAGGAACACTCAAGGTTTCAAACCTGTTCACCAGAAAGGAGGGCAAGGTGCGTGCAATCCTGGACATCAGGGCTCTGAACCGCTTTGTGCAATGCAGAAATTCCGAATGGAGTCAATTTGGTCGGTGGTGGCATCTTTGAATTGGGCATTTTCGGACTTCCATCGATCTCCTAGATGCGTATCTCCATGTCACCATATTTGAGGAACATCAGTGATACCCCTGCTTCGCCGTGGAAGAGGAGCCCTTTCTATTCGTGGCATTACTCTTTGGTCTAGCCTCAGCTCCCAGAGTTTTTACCAAGGTCCTAGCCCCTGTGCTAGCCTTGTTGTGTCGACGAGGTATCTGGATGATCTCTTGTTGCGAGCAGTTTCCCATTCAGATCTCCATCACAATTCGGACCCTTCAGGACTTAGGATGGACAATCAATGTCGCCAAATCTGCCCTGACTGTCTGTGCGGGTCACCTATATGGGGCTAAGCCTCGACTCTGCTCTGGCGAGTGTCTTCTTCCCTTGGACAAAGTTCAGAAGTTGCAAAGGGCGGTCCAATTGCTTATGGAGGGAGATCAGTTCTCCTTGCGGGCTTGCATGAGGGCCCTTGGTCTGATGGTCTCAACCTTTGAAGCAGTCCCGTTTGCTCAGTCTCACACGAAACAGCTGCAGAAAGATTCTGTCACAATGGAACAGAGATACTCTATCATTGGACCAGAAGATTCGGTTGAGCCATCTCAGGAAGTCGGCTCTCTTGGTGGATCCAGTCACTTGTCCTGGGCCATGGCAAGTCCTTCCTGCCGGTGTTTTTGATGGTGGTCACCACGGACGCCAGCCTATTAGGCTGGGGTGGAGTGCTGGGGAAGCTCTGTGCTCAGGGGACTTGGGTGTCAGTCTTCCTTGCCGATCAATATTCTGGAGCTGAGAGCGATCAAGCTCTGCCTGCTTCACTGGATGAGTCGGCTACACGGCTCTCTGGTTCGAGTCCAGTCAGTCAATGCCACGGCCGTGGCTTGCATCAATCAAGGGGGCACCAGGAGTGCCCTGGCGGCCAAAGAGGTGGCCGAGTTTCTGGTATGGGCAGAACACAATGGTTTGACTCTTTCAGCAGTCCACATCCCGAGTGTGGAGAATTGGCAAGCGGATTACCTGAGTCATCAGGTGTTGGATCAGGGGTAGTGGTCCCTGCATCCGGAGGTGTTTCATCTTCTGTGACTGGTGGGGGACCCCAGAAGTGGATCTCTTTGCTTCTCGCCTCAACAGGAAAGTTCAGAGGTTTGTGGTCAGGTCTAGGGATCCTCTGGCCGATGCGACAGACTCTCTTGTGGCTCCTTGGAGTCAGTACCGCCTGATCTATGCCTTCCCTCCGCTCCTTCTCCTGCCAAGGTTTCTTCGCAGGGTGGCAAAGGAAAGCATTCCGGTTCTGGTGGCACCAGACCGGCCTCGTGGTCTTGGTACACAGTTGGTAAAAATGGTCGTGGATCCTCCGTTGGCGTCTCTTTGCGGGAAGATCTATCTCGAGGACCGATCTTCCATCCTGCTTTATGGTCGCCGGCTTTAACGGCTTGACTGATTTGGTGATTCCTACCCTTTAAGGCCAGGAAGTCGTCCTCTAGGAAGATCTATTATCGTACGTGGAAATCGTACATTTCTTGGTGTGAATCGCTGCAGCTGCACCCTCGCTTGTTTTCTATAGCTAGGGTTTTGACCTTTTTACAAAATGTTTAGCAGCGCTTGGCATTTGGGTACATCAAGGGCCAGGTTTCAGCCTTGGCTATTTACTTCCAATGTCTGTTGGCTACTCAGTTTGATTCGCACCTTCATTCAGGGGGTGCATCTACCACCGTGGGATCTTAATCTGGTTTTGTCTGTTCTTCAAAAGCCTCCTTTTGATAAGGGAGATTTCTCTGCTTTTTGTCGCAGAAGGTTGCCTTCCTAGTGGCTATCATTTATGCCCGCAGAGTCTGAGTTGGCGGCGTTGTCCTGTCTGCCTTATATGGTGTTCCACAGGGATAAAGTGGTCCTCTGTTCTAATCCGTCCTTTCTTCCTAAGGTGGTGTCGGATTTTCACCTGAATGAAGACATTGTGTTGCCTTTATGTCCTAAGCCTAAACCTCACAAGGAAGTTGCTTTTGCACTCTGGATGTGGTTCGGGCGCTAAGGGTTTATCTGACGGTTACTGAGTCCTTCAGGAAGTCAGACTTTGTCCTTCCGGATGGTCATCGCAAAGGTTTGGCTGCGTCCACAACGACCATTTCGACATTGATCAGGCAGAAGGTTGTTCAGGCTTATTCGATCAAGGGTCAGGTTCCTCCTTTCCCTGTTGAGGTGCATTCTACTAGAGCGCTGAGTGCCTTTTGGGCTTTTCACCATGAGGCCTCTGTTGTGTATAAGTTTGTAAGGCAGTGACTTGGTCATCTGTGCACACCTTTTACCAAATTTTACAAGGTGGATTTGTTGGCTTCTTCGGATGCCTCCTTTTGGCCGCAAGGTTTTGCAGGCTGCTGTTTCGTAAGAGAATGTTTGTTTGTACTTCTCTTTGGGGTCTTTTATCTGGGTGAGCTCCGTGTTGCCCGGTTGGCTACGTTTTAGCCTTTTGGAGCTGTTACTGTCTGGTTGTGTTTTCCCACCACTTATGCCTATACTGCTTTGGGACGTTCCACCCAGCTCATGGTGATGAGGCTGTATCTGTCGATGGACATAGGAGAAAAAACATTTACGGTAAGATCTTACGAAAATCTTTTTTTTTTTTTTTTTTTTTTTTTTTTTTAGGGTAACTTTATTGTACACAAGCACTGTACATGGCATTTATGCAAACGTAACATAAGTCAATACAGAATAAAAATGGATTGAGCTAACCATGCTCAAGTATCCTAACACCACAAGGTGAAAATTGTCCATTACTTGTGGAACATGAATTGAGGGATCAAATATCAGACATTTCTACAGGTACAAGATTAATATTTAATTGACTTGATGATGTACTCTGCTATAAAAAAATTAAAAGAAACACTTTAAATTAGTGTAGATTACTCAAACGTCAATATATCAGAGTTGTGTTTTTTTTTTTTTTTTTTTTGTATCCTATAGTTCTTCTGATGTAACTAAAATTTGTCAGTTTTTTTTTTTTTTTTCCCACCTCTTCTAGCACTGCTGTCAAGGGCTGATGGCAGAGTAGCCATCAAGTTGGCACATGCAACTGTAGTGCGGTCTTTGAGCACACATGTAAAGGTAGCTACATTTGGGCTCCAGAGAAGACCACCCCCCCCATGCAGTGTAGTAGCCACCCTACAGATGGAAGGGTAGTTTGCAAGAGATTACAATCCATTTCTAGTGGTGGCCATCTTGCCTAAGGGCAGATGAATCTTGTAGCATTTACTTCCTGGAATCCCATCGCCTTTAGGTCGGTCAGGCAGGCAGGAGGGTGTGCTCAGCTCAGAACCTCTTCTCCCCCCGAAGACTCCTGGGATGAATGACATTATATGCCTAGACCATGAAGTAATGTACAATGTTTTAAACAGGTAAATTATTTACTTTCCTCTTATTTACTAATGCGAACAGCATAAGGATAAATAAAATAGTGCTGATCGAGAGAGTAAATTAAAGCACCAAAACAAACCCGTTTTTCTACTAGTAACTACTAGGCAAATTGCAGCATAACCACCATTGTTTTAGTTTGCGCTCCAAATGCTTTCGATTTTTAAAGATTCCCTTTTTTTAATTTGTTTTTATAAAAGATAAACATGGCCATAAAGAAAACAAAATTGCCATTAATTGTGCATCAGCGGTAAAATCGAAAAATTGTTTTAAGTACTCAAATTGCTTCTCTTATCGAAGCATTCATCTTTTGGTTTTTGTTTTCCAGCCACAGTATATTTACAATCCGGCTCCTAAAATTAGGCAATGGTGATGATCCCAGTGTTCTTGGAGCGTCAGAGTAAGTGCAATTTCATACAATTGTGCTTTAGACTTGTGCAGGGTAAACTATGACCAATGATCTTTAGGGCTTTTAAACCAAAAGTTGCACCCTAAAGAATTCAAATGGCCCAGAGAGCAGGCAGGCCCAATTATAACCTATTGTAATGTTTGGTTTTTTTTTGCCCCTTGTGCAGAATGTCACTTTGTGACTTGGCTGGATCTGAGCGCTGCAATAAAACACTAACGGTTGGAGACAGATTGAAAGAAGCAGGAAACATCAATAATTCTCTGCTCATCCTTGGAAAATGTATTGCAGCTCTGAAACACAGTCAGAACCCCAAGTAAGTTCATGCCTCTTAGCAGCATCAAGAAATTTGAAGATGTTTTAACTTTTTTTTGCCATTGAAAGCTTGCCTAAAGTGAATACCACCCTCCACCTTCCTGTCCCACAAAGAATGCATTTGTTACAATTGGAGGTCAGGCTAGTTTCCAAGTTCCTCCTGTCTGGCAACCCAGATAGAGTAGACCACATCTTCTCACTACCTGGTTTCAAGCTTTTCTGCTTGTTGACTTTGTGCTGGGGATCCGCTACAACTAAACAATACCCAACCTGTCGGTTTTTGGCACTGATAACATTTTGGGCTCTGCTGTGCCCAGCTGAGAAACGGCTTATTTTCTAGGTCTAGTCATGTTGAGCGCTGGTGGTTGATGGCTCTGGCTGGCCTCTGGAAGAGGCTTCCAGAAATAGTAGGAAGGTCAGCTACTGGGATGACTATTTTTCAGACCTCAGCCAATCCCTGGAAGGTAAGTTCAGAAGGTATGGCTGGGGAGAAGATAAATGTTTGGGAAAATCGGTTCAGAGCTCTCTCCTGGGGTCTTGCCCCAGGAGGCAGCCTAGGTGTGTAGGTGAGGGGCAGGCCAGTAAAGCTGCAATAACAGTATTTGAAATACAGAGGCAGTTCACAAGTAACCCAGTAGGAAGCCAGCCTTACTGGGGACACTCGCACTTCCAAAGAAAGTTCATAGTGGTGATTAAATACCACCAAAAGAGAGCTCTAATTATAGGAAAAAAATTATATATGTTTTACTTGGGTGCAGTGTCGCACGACTGGTCCAAATGTAATGCGGTGCCATATTGCAAAAATGGCCTGGTCATGAAGGGAGGTAAATCTTCCCGAGGTCAAGGGGTTAAGAAAATTTGCTGGAAGACAATACCTGAACTGGTATGCAAACCTTTCACTGAAGTGTTACCAGGGGAGCTGGTTGGGGACTGCCTCTGGATATTGTGAGTGGGACCTTTCACCTATAGCTCCAGGTGTGCAAGTGCTTTGAGCGTGAGGTGCCAGAGGGTTACTACAAGGTCTGTGACTGACCATAAAGTCTCAGGGTAACTAGCTATCTCTTTATTCAGCATAATATATGGCCCAATACTGCTGAAACAGAATTTTTCATGGATTCTCTCCTCCCAACACCTGCATATGTTGAGTATCCTGCACCCTCATTCCTCCTTTCTGTCTATATTCAAGATCTGAAATGAAACTTCAATAGACACCCCTAGACTGAGCCTGAATTTTGTCAATGTGCTGACAATTGGTAATCGTGGCTGGTAGCTTCTGAACCGTTAAGGGAGACTTGGTTATTTCCAGCAGCCCCTTTGGGCAGTTGGTGCTACAATGGTGTAATTAATGGTCTTTTGTAGCTTTTTATAATGGGCAGTCTGCATGGAAATGGTTTTGCCCATAGGGGTAAACTGTAAACACATAAAGGCATATAATATTCTTGATTATGGTGTGTTTTGAGCAGTTTACAACTGTCCTGTCAGTAAGGCTATGCAAGACCATCACAAGCTATTGGTAATGACTTAAAATGTGGTCGAAGAAATCAATATGGGTCTAGTCAGCTGACTATTTAAAATGAATAATGGTGTAGCATGCATTTTCTTCATGTTGATAAATCTTAAGCTATGCTCTTGATGCTAAAAACATGCATGCATCAAACCACCTATGGGGAAGTTTAAAAGATGTAGAGCAAGGAAGATGCTTTCTTGTATTCCTAAACTAGATAACTTTGGAAGATTGTGGATAGGCATACTGAGGTTGGACTGGCTTATGCTGGCTTTTTTTTTTTTTTTTTTTTTTTTTTTTTTTTTTTTTTTTTTTACTGTAAAAAGCTAAAATATTTGGGACATGCTGACCCTTCTAAAATTCTATACATATTTTGATTATCTGCCCGAAGGCAGCATTCTCTGTAACCTATTTTTTTTTTCTCCTCCACGCCTTTAGAAAAGCAAGCTATGTTCCTTTCAGGGAAAGCAAGCTTACCCGGCTATTCCAGCCCTTCTTTTCTGGCAAGGGGAAGGCTTGTATGATTGTCAACATCAATCAGTGCGCCTCTACATATGACGAAACCCTGCATGTTATGAAGTTTTCTGCTGTTGCTAAACAAGTAAGTATTTTGGTGGAGTGTGTGTGTATATTTATTTGTGGCCCCATTGGGGAGATTTACCCTCCTTTGTCCTGTTCTATGTCCTGTACCTTGTTTGAAAGTGAATTAAAGAAAATTCCAAATTGAGGAGTCCCCAGAAAAGTAATATCAGAGGAAATCTCCAATGGGTACACATTTTGATCTGGGGTACACATTTTGATATGGGGGGTCCCCCCAAGAGTCCCTTTAATTTGCAGGGATTTCTTATTTCCTGTTTTGGCTGTGGGATAGTTGAAGGTAAATCTTTGCAATAGGAAACCGAATGCAGAAAAAACCCTGATAGAGTAAGGAAGGGTTTAACCCCTATCTAAAATGACAAAAAAATGTTTTGTCTATTGTGCCAAGATAAATAGGAATGAGAATCCAATTCTTGACATTTGTAAATCCGACTATGGCAAACCATTTTATTTGGTGGTTTAGAAATTGCTTGACAGTTCAGCAACCTCAGTAGGGTATATTGGCTTTTTTTCTCCTGCAGATCTAACTTCACAGATCTAAATTCAGAGAAAACAGCACTACTTCTCATTGAAGATGCATGCCATAAGCTTGCAACCTGTACATTGTTGCAGTGGCTAAAGCAAGTGAATGTTTCACCTGGCTCGCTCAATATGGTTCTGCTGGGTAAACCAAGCATTACCATTTAGAAAGAATAGTAGGGGGGTCATCTGAGGTCATGGAACTGAAATCTTTAAATTAGGATAGCAAAGTAGTTGAAAGGGGGAAATATGCTTTTCTCCGACCTGCAATACACTCCTCCGATTTTTAAAAGTTGCATTATTGTGGGTGGATCTTTATTGGGTCCTCATCAAGACTGCAGATTCATTTTTTGTTTCTTAGAATTATGCAACTCAAGAACAATGTTGGCCATTATCAACCTTTTCTTTTTAATTAAAGGTTGTTCAGGTAATTCAGCCCAGAAACTTTGATTTCATTGCTCCGAGAATAGTTGGAAAAGATGGCAAAGTCATCACAGACGATGCTGATGTATCTATTGAAGACCTTCTTTCTGAAGATGAGGCTGAAGAGATGGATGTGACTGTTATGAGTCCAGAGGTAAGTGGATGGTCTAACAAGCCATTTTATGTCAGACAACTTGGCATTAACTATACCCCCTGGAAGTCATAGTACAATCTTAAAATTGCTGATATGAATATCCACCATATCTGGGAAGCTTAAAGGTGGCACCTAGAACCCAAGTGGTTAAGGCACCTAATAATCTAGCTTTTCTAAACCAGGTCTTAAAAACCACTGGAGAGTCTGCAGGTGCTTTCAGTCACATCTGTTTCTATTGAGCTTATTATATGTAAAATGCTGTAGATGGGTTATATAAAAGGTCCTTTCGCATGCAGGTTCTTCGTTCACTACAGCAGAGAATCATAGCTGATCTTGAATTGGGAGCAGAATGGAATTTAATGGCTGTCCATTTTCTAATATCACGCCTGTTCATGTTTTGTCTAAATTTTGACAGCATGATGGTTCTATGGTTGATCGAGTTGTTGTGGTGTTTTTTTTTTTTTTTTTTTCTCCGTTTTTTTTCCCAGAACTGGATGGCCCCAGTGGTAGGGAGATGTAAACTGATAAGTCTGTTTGTTTTATTGTTTTACACCCATCTGACCCTAGACCTGCATGGAGTTATCGTTCAGGTCCACCTATAAACTGGCAGGAAGACTTGACCAGAAAGCTGGTCTGAAAGGGGCCTTACAGTTTTGCAGTGTCAGATCAATAAACTAAATTCAGATTACTATCATCTATGGTTATCTAAAGGTGTCTTCTTTCAGTCTGATCCTCTCCAATTTAATTTTAGTTCATACCTGTTATCTTAACGTACTTGACAATTGGTTAGACAAAATGTGAAGTTGGCTATTGAGTGGACCTATAGACAGGGTTCTTGGCATGCTATTTTTAGAGTGGTTGCCTTACACCTTTTTCTCCTGTTGAGATCAAATATGATTGCAATTGATCTAAAAAAAAAATCTGATTTTGGTCTCAATGATAGGATTTAAACTGTTGGTATTTAATTTTGCTAAATATTTTATGTTGTCCTTACCGTTCAATGTCCAATAGGATCTTTTGAGAAAGATTGAAGAGTTGAAGGAAAAGCTAATAACTGAAAGGCAAAACAAACTACTTTTGGAACTGCAGATCAGAAAGGAGATGGGGGAAGCCATGTATCAGCAGATGGTTCATCTTGATGAGACTTGGAGGTATTTGATCCAAATGTGACTTTGGAAAGAGAAAAACTGAAAAGTTGTTAAATTTTAATGTATGGCAATGTAGCTGTAAAGTTAGTAGTGTTTCTGTAATCCTGGAATGAGCGCTTTATACTTGCCCTGATTTATGCCTTATTACGGCTGTGTAACCCTGTAAATGTAGTTTTTTTTTTTTTTTTTTTTTTTTTTCCCATCAAATTTAGCGATGGTCCCATTGGTATGTTTGATAGCGGATAGGTTAAAAAAAAAAATTCCCTTTTGTAACTGGGATTTTGTATTTTGGTACTAATTTTTAATGCTAGTAAAAGGTTTGAAGACTTTAAAGAAACCACTGAGGAGCAACTAGAAAGCAGACTAGAAATATACAAAAAAGCCATAAAGAATCACGCATACCGTCAAGCAATGGAAGACTTGGAGGAGAATTATGTGCCATATGAAGAATTCCAGGCTGAACAGGAGAAAGTGGAGGTCAGTGCATACATTTCCTGCTTTCTTGATATTGAAAAGGGTGGACAGTTGGAGGTTGTGATTGGTTAGCACACGATTGTGAATTTAAGTTAAAACAGCTTTACCATACTCGTACGCATCCCAAGGTAAACTGCCTCTAAATTTTTTTTTTTTTTTTTGTAACACAACCCTTTTGTATCCTATTAAATTTTACACTCTCATGACATTGCAACATCTCTTACAGTTACCAGCAAATGTTCATGTAGGTTGAGTGTTGGGCCTGGGCCTATGCACTTCAAGTGGATTTTGCATTCCCATACAAATCTCGGAGAATGCAAAACCTGCTTGAAAATGTGTTGGTCAACTGCAGGTCCTATGAGTCTGTCAACCTTAATTTTGAGCGATCTCGTAAGATTCTTAAACTGGTGCCATCGACCCTAGCACAGAGCTCTTTGACTGAGGGGGTTATGTGGTTTCTGCAATCCCCAAATGGCATACCAAAACATTCCTAAAGTTGATTTTGCTGCAGATGCTTTACATCTAACATTACATTATCCCTACAGGAGAGGGATCAAAAGATAGAAGAACTTGAGATTGCACTTGGTCTGAAGAAACAGTATGACTATGAAGTCACTACAGGTATATACACTTTCTTTTTTTAAGAAGGCGTTCTAGGATGGAATATATTTACCTAAAACAAATTGTACTTTATTTGTCATCCAGGACAGCCCATGAGACCTAGGGCTTCTCCTACCAGGACAGGAAACACGTGATCCCCACCAGCTAAAATGCGGTCCTCCAGTCCTACCCCTTCAGTATTAGTGTTTCCTTCGGACAGGGGGTAACATGTTTCCTGGAACCCGGTTCTTTCCCAAGTCTCCAAAGGACAGACCAGGAGACCCAAAGAATCTTCTGTTTATAAATTCTCCTGCCCAGGCGATACCTCATACCTTCAGGTTGGTAGGTGGCTGCTTCTCTCCTGTCCCCAGTGCCTGGGGAAGGCCAGGACCACTGGCGACATCCGGGAAAGCAGGAGGGAGCCTCTGTCCAATCCCTCATGGTGCCATCTTTGCTGGCAGTGTGGCTGGCCGTGCAGGAGAAGAGCGCTGGGCATTTCAAAAAGGGATTTCCTGCATAAGCTTCGGTGTGCAGGGTGGACGGGGTGGAGCTTCTGTGTTCCTCCCTGGCCCAAGGAAATGGCATAGGTCACGTCCGGTCGCGGGTGACATCAGCGGGCACCAGAGACGTTGGTTCCAGTCTCCTTAAAGCGCAAATAGGAGATGGCTGGTGTCTTACACCCAGCAGAGGCTATGGATAAGAGCAGGATGGATTCCTTTTGCATTAACTGCCCAGGCAGTGGATGCAGGCTCTGGAACCAGCACCTCTCAGGTATGCCTGGGGACTCTTCCCTCTTGCACATCCTGTGGGGTTTTCTCTCCATCATAGCTGTATGGGGCTTGGTGAAAGGGCACTCTTCCTCTCTCCTGCACTGTGGTGTTGTGACGGGAGTCACTTTGGGCATGGGGGTTGTGGACCCCAAATTCCTTTAGAGAGGTCAGGGGCACCATGCCCAGCCTTATGGGGCTCTCTTATGTTTAAGTCACCCTGCATCTGTTATGGATGCAGGGTGACCAGGAGGGTGGTGAACACTGAAAATATGGTTTGGACTACTACAAATGGGACAGTCATATTCAGGAATAATGTCTTCCTTGCAATATGACGATTTTATTCCCTGTACAGTATGAGATCTCTGACCATGAAGTCCATCTCCTAATATGGTCATTCCAGGAAGTTCAATGAGGAGACGGGCTGGCTAACAATGTTGCTTTTTGTCTGAGGTGGCTGTCCATTCACCTTTTGTCAGGTGTGCTAATGACCTCACCTGTTGTCTGCTAAGGGATGTATTGACACTCAGAGTAATGTGTATTGAGGGCTCGTTGGGGAACCATTGTTCTGTGTCTCACTATTGTGTACATTGATTGCCCCCTGGGGCTTCTGTCTCCTTGCACATGGCAGTCCTTCTGGTCAAGCTATCTGACCAATCACTGCTGACTCATTTTCAAGCCCTCATTTGCATGGCTGGAGAGGACCTTATGGGGAACTGCAGGTACTGTGCAATTGACCAATGGGAAAGCGGTTGTTGGGGGAAGGATGTTCCAAATTCTGTATAAAAGTGTGCTGTGTTCTTCCAATAAAGGGTCTTCCTGTTTGAACTTGCATACAGCCTGCCTGGTGTGTGTTCTAATGGATTCCGGATGGCACATAGCTGTAGTTGGGATCCCGGATCCTTGGTTGACCGAACCTTCAGACGTTGCGATCTGCAAGCTGACTCACTAGAAACAGAGGAGTGTCAGGAGAGTGGACAGAGCGAGCAAGGGTCTCGTCACATTGGTTGGCAGCGGTGGGATTTGCTCTCCAGTTATCGGGACACTCCAAACCACCAGAGTCAATGACCAGCTATGCAGCATGCAGGAGAACCACGCTGAAAGACTTACTTGAGAGCCGCGGAGGGACCGGTGGGACAAAGAACAAGGCCACCCTGATCAGTGAGCTAGCCGAGATGGATCAGAGGGATGGTGATGCAGGACCCCGGTCAGTTGACTTGTTTCAGCAACGAGTTCGGGAGCGGTTGGCATTATATGGTGCTAACCCATCAGAGACCGCCATACAGAATGCCATTAGAGAAATCCAGCTGCAGGATGAGCGACGAGAGAGAACGAGAGCGGCAACATGAGCAGAGAATGGCAGAAATACGGCAATCGGAGAAAACGCCAAAAGATGCAGCGTCCCTATATGAGGAGGAGTTTCGCTGGAGGTTGCAGCAACACTTGGTCCAACAGGATGGGCCTGGATCAGAGGAAGCCATATTGGACTGGAGAGATTTCACTCGAAAGGAAATGTGGTATGAGGCTTTAGAGGATGTGCAGTGGAGGCGGAGAGAGAACCTTCCCAGCGAAGAACAGCGGTTCCAGGTATATGTTGCCCTGCGGTTACCTTTCCTAGGACAGCAACCCCGGGATGAGTGGGTGACGGAGCTGAGGAACCTGATTTGGAAGGAGTTGTGGCTGGATGAAGCTTACCGGGCACTAAAGTGGTACGCCATCAGCTACGACCACTGGATGGCTGATTACAATATGCCGGAAGGTGAGGACTATAGTGGCCCGGGCTTGCTGTGGAGGGCCTTTGAGGAGAGGGACTTTGAATGTCCAGCAGAGTTTCGGCGCTGGGAAATCCAGGACACCAGGGAAGCCCTACTTGGTCTCCCCAAAGCGGATGACTTGGGGTCAGACCTGATTCATCTGGTCGGAAAGGAGTGGGAACTGGAGCAGGACTACCCACGCCTGCTCTGCTCCATTCCACCCCAATCTACCCTGCAAGCAGAGCCGCAGTCCTGGGGGGCATATCCAGACCCACAACCCTTCAGTTGGAGAGACCATACAGACTGGTGGTACTGTGAAGACCCACCGATGGCAGGTGGAGATGGGACCGAGGTCTCTCTACCGGCCCTACAGGGAGGCTGGGCAGCTGGCCCAGGTCCCCAGCTACAGCAGGAGTTACAGGGAGCTGAAGGTGTTGTCCTTCCTTCCAGGCAGCAGTGTACCTTCCAGGGAGAGGAGACAACTAATCGTTCTCCCCAACCACAGGTAGACAACAGCCCTGACCCCAATGGTACAGATGGGACCGCGGTCTCTGCACCAGACCTACAGGGATGCTGGACGGCCGGTCCAGATCCCCCAACCTGCCCCGCAGGAATACCAGGAGGAGGAGGTAGGCGATCCCTCCTCTCTACAGCAGACCCCCAACCAGGTCCTGGGGGTAGTATTTGTCAACCCAGCAGAAGAGCTGGCAACAGGGCAGAGTGTTACCGACCTCTGCCCAGCACCCGCAAAAGCTACAGTCTTCAGGGACCCCAGGGATGCTGGGCAGTCGGCCCAGATCCCCAAAAGCATGAGGAAGTGAGCCCCACCACCCTGTCTTCTCTCCAGTGGCTGAAAGGACTCCCAGGAGAAGGGCCAGTCCACACTTATCCACAGCAGCGGGGATGTTCTACAAGAGTGGCAGAGGTTGGCTGGGTGAGTGATGTTCTGTCCTGGACAATTTGTTTGGGATACTTTGTGGGTGCAGACATTGGAGGACTGGAACTATGGACTAACTTCGAAGTAAACCCAGTTAGGGTCTCCTTCTGTGTTAGTCTCCTGCCGAAAGGGGAGAAATGTGACAGGAGTCACTTTGGGCATGGGGGTTGTGGACCCCAAATTCCTTTAGAGAGGTCGGGGGGCACCATGCCCAGCCTTATGGGGCTCTCATGTTTAAGTCACCCTGCATCTGTTATGGATGCAGGGTGACCAGGAGGGTGGTGAACACTGAAAATATGGTTTGGACTACTACAAATGGGACAGTCCTATTCAGGAATAATGTCTTCCTTGCAATATGACAATTTTATTCCCTGTACAGTATGAGATCTCTGACCATGAAGTCCATCTCCTAATATGGTCATTCCAGGAAGTTCAATGAGGAGACGGGCTGGCTAACAATGTTGCTTTTTGTCTGAGGTGGCTGTCCATTCACCTTTTGTCAGGTGTGCTAATGACCTCACCTGTTGTCTGCTAAGGGATGTATTGACACTCAGAGTAATGTGTATTGAGGGCTTGTTAGGGAACCATTGTTCTGTGTCTTGACTATTGTGTACATTGATTGCCCCCTGGGGCTTCTGTCTCCTTGCACATGGCTGTCCTTCTGGTCAAGCTATCTGACCAATCACTGCTGACTCATTTTCAAGCCCTCATTTGCATGGCTGGAGAGGACCTTATGGGGAACTGCAGGTACTGTGCAATTGACCAATGGGAAAGTGGTTGTTGGGGGAAGGATGTTCCAAATTCTGTATAAGTGTGCTGTGTTCTTCCAATAAAGGGTCTTCCTGTTTGAACTTGCATACAGCCTGCCTGGTGTGTGTTCTAATGGATTCCGGACGGCACATAGCTGTAGTTCGGATCCCGGATCCTTGGTTGACCGAACCTTCAGACGTTGCGATCTGCAAGCTGACTCACTAGAAACAGATGAGTGTCGGGAGAGCGGAAAGAGCGAGACAGGGTCTCGTCACAGGTGTGTTTGGAGATTTGAGTGGCTTATTCTCAAACTAGGTTTCATCATTTATATTTTTTGCAGACCAAGGTCCCGGCGCAACCACCCAAAAGGAAGTGTGCCATTTGTGGGGCAAAACTGAGCTCCTAGTGGAGGCTACCTTTGATAACGTCACAGGAAGTGACAATGTGCCAGTATTGGAACGCATGGCGAGATGCAACCGAGCAGTGGAACGTAAGCCGGAACACTCCGCTCGCCACTCTGCATGCATGTCAGCGGTTGTTTGGAATTTTGGAGCCATTTTTTTCATAACCCCATGTGGAAAATAAAATTTTAAAACGTACTATACCATTTGGAGCATTTATTTCTTGCATAACCCTGGCCCCAAACCCCGAGGAGTGAAACCAAGTGAGGAATCTAACCTGCACCCCACTAGGGGCGGCACAGAGAACCCCTTATTACAGGCCTGGAAGGCCTCCAAGCGTGTCTGGTCTTAGTGCAATACAGCACATAAAACCCACTACCTCTGGTAAGTGATCCACTTTTTACCATACGCCACTGGAAAAAGGAACCCACGCCACCAAAGTCGCGAACTGTTGGAATATTGAGCACAAAGTACCTGCACTTTGATTTAGATCCTGGCAAAGACTGTTTTACTTGTCACATTGTTGGACTTTTTTGCACTATTAATTGCACTATTTGTCATATACTATATATTTCTACAATTACAAGTTAATTATTTACTATTAATTTTATCATATATGCAATTTGTATTCACTGATTATTTATATCCATCTATATTTATTTAAATATTTACACACTTGTATATCATATTAGGCTATTGGCAAGCTCTGAAGATAGTCTTTGGCTATTTTCTGATATATTCACTACACTCCTACAGCTGCTGCTACTTGACACATAATTTAATTTGTTTGTTAATTTGTAAATTTTGAGAACAGCATTTATACCTAGGCGCGGGGAGATACACTATATGTTTAGTGTCGTCTTTTTTTCTACACTATGCCAGGACAATTGCCTGGTTGTCCAATCATGTCCTACATAGGATTTAGCTCTAGTCCTTCAGGCCTTGGTGACTGTTCCTTTCAAGACCCTGAAGGATTTTTCAGAAAAATTACTCACTGAAAACTGCGTTCCTGATTGCAGTTACGTCAGCTCGCAGAGTTAGCAAATTGCAGGCCCTCTCAATTAGAGAGACTTTACTCACAATTTTTGATGGGAGTAGTGTTAAAAAACCGATCCAGGGTTTTTGCCAAAGGTAGCCACTCCCTTTCATAGATTACAGGATATTGTGCTACCAAGCTTTTGTAACTCTCCAAAAAAATGACAGAAAAGGATTTTAATTTTTTGGATGTCAGAGGTCTTATTTACCTAGAGGTTACCAAGAGCTTTAGGAATTCTGAAGCCTTATTTTTTATTTTTTGGAAAACACAAGGGTAATGAATCCTCTAAAGCCACCGTAGCCAGGTGGATAAAGCAGGCAATGAGTTAGGAATGTTACTCCGCCCTTGTCAACGTGCATTTTACAAAAGCCTTGTCCTCGTCCTGGGCTGAAAGGGCTGGCGCCTCATTGGAAAAGATATGTAAGGCAGCCACCTGGTTTAATTTTTTGACCTTTGTTAAAAACATTATTGCCTGGACCTCCTCTCTTCCCAGGAGCAGGCGTTTGGTCAAAAGGTGCTCCAAGCAGTAGTCCCTCCCTAAACTGGTAAGTTCTGGCTCATTGTCTCATGGGCTGTCCTGGAAGACGACTTGAGAAAAGCTAAGTTAGACTTATCGGTAACTCCTTTTTCTGAGAGTCTTCCAGGACAGCTGGATTCCTACCCAGTGAGGTCTTGTATTATGCATATGTTTTACAGGAATGTCCTACAGTTCTCGCAACAATACTGAAGTAGTAGGACTGCCTTTTATCTGGTGGGGTGAACATGTTTCATGTCCTGGTAGGAGGAGCCCTAGGTCTCATGGGCTGTCCTGGAAAACTTTGAAAAGGAGTTACAAAAAAGTAAAAAAAGTAGACTTGCTGTTTTACATAACTCTCAACTCTGAATCCTTGACTTGTCTTTCTCCACGCCTCATAGATCCTTCACCTTGTAGCCTGCTGGGAGTTTTGCAACCCTCTGATTAGACATGTGCTGTTTGTTTTTGTTGTTGTAATTCGGATAAATCAGAATTTCCTAATAACGAATTTAAACTAATCTGAAATAACGAACGGAAATTTAAACAAAATTCAAATCTAATTCGAATTGTAAATCTATTTTCTAAAAAAAAAATACAAAAAAAAAGTATAAAATAATAAAGCAATAGAATAAAAATAAATGGATAAAGAATAGAATATCATTTAAAAGATACAATTGATAATGACAGTCTTCTAAATTTGAATAGAAAAACAATACAATAGGATAGAATATAAAGAAAGGTGTTTATATCTTTCCATTTCTTTTCTGTTCTGTATTTATATATTCTCTTTTCTGTTCTAATTTTTTTTTTTTTTTTTTTTTTTTTATTTCTATTCAAATTCATTCTATTTGAAATTTTGAATTTTTTTTTTTAAGATGGTTATGTTCTAACTACTAACTTCCAAAATTCGAATTTGAATTGAATGACGTTGAATAGAAAAGATTGGAATGGAATACAAAATGGAACAGAAAAATGCAATAGAATATAACAGTTATGCCCCATCAACACCTGTCAGTGTACCATTGCCCCATGCATAGCTGCTGTGGTGTGCCACAGTTGCCACATGCAATGGAACCTAACCATCTTCAGAATTTCGTGTGTGTTACCATTCAAAAGTTTGGGGTCACTACTTTTTTTTTTTTTTGACACATTTTAAATTAATCAGAAATAAAGTCTAGACATTTTTAATGCGGTAAATGACTATTCTAGCTCAGAACGGCTGATTTTTAATGGAATATCTACATGGGTATATAGAGGCCAATTTCCAGCTATCATCACTCCTGTGTTCTAATGGTACATTGTGTTAGCTAATTCGTGTTTAAATGGCTAATTGATGATTACAAAACCCTTGTGCAATTATGTTAGCACAGTTGAAAACTGTTGTGCTAATTAGAGAAGCTTTAAAACTGGCCTTCCTTTGAGCTAGTTGAGTATCTGAAGCATCAGCGTTTGTGGGTTCGATTAAACACTCAAAATTGCCAGAAAAAACGTTCTTCTGAAACTCGACAGTCTATACTTGTTCTGAGAAATGAAAGCTATTCCATGTGAGAAATTGCCAAGACACTATTTCCTACAACGGTGTGTACTATTCCCTTCAGAGAACAGCACAAATGGCCTCTAACCAGGATAGAAAGAGAAGCAGGAGGCCCGGTGCACAATTAAACAAGAGGACAAGTACATTAGAGTCTCTAGTTTGAGAAATAGAAACCTCACAGGTCCTCAACTGGCAGCTTCATTAAATGGTACCCGCAAAACGCCAGTCAACATCCACAGTGAAGAGGCGACTCCGGGATGCTTGCCTTCAAGGCAGAGTGACAAAGTTCGGAACAATAACTAAACATATGATCTCCGCCACGATACAATATGGGGTGTATATTGTTGGATTATGAAGCTATTAATGCTCAGTACTACAGGTATCTGTGACGGCGTTCTATGGTGAATGGGGATATAACCTTGTTTAGTGTACAGGCATTCGGACTTTGTTCTGGCCTGCACATTGATACATTATGTGGAACTTATGTGAATTCATATCATATAGGATATTGGGTGCTATTTTGCATCTTCTCCCGATGGTTTGTTCTGATAAACCTAAAGGCAATACACAAAAACTCCTGTCACGAATGCTATTGTACTTATAAATTTTCACTAGCATAGTATAATGATGCCAAAAATCGTGCTTTCTTGGGATATGTATCCTGTATGTTTAATCTGCTATGAAGACTAGTTGTAAATATTCTGTGTTATTTTGTGCTTGCACTGTTCAGGATCTCCTATTGTAAAGCTGAAGACTCTTCGGGCAGGATTAGAGATTTAAATAGGAAGCAAAAAGATTACTGCGCTAACTAAGAAGTGAAAAAGCAGCTGGCACCAATCACTAGACAAAAACAGTGACTAATATAACAACAAATAGAAAAAAATGTGCAGCGCTGATAATTAATGATGTATAAACAAATACAGAAGAGTCCACACATAGAAGTCCATCAAAAAAATCCCAAGTGGATGATTGAGCTGAAATAAATCCAAAAGAAAGTATTGTGATCTTAATGTGCAGCAAATCCCAACACTGAAGATAAAGTGAATTGCGCTCACCAGATGGATGGGACCCAGATACCATATAGCATAAGGGTCAAACAGACTAATGGAGATGTTTGAAGACTGTCCCAGCTGGATTCACCGATCTCCGAGATTTCCATATGGAGCAGTAACGAATATGAACACTCCAGAGCTCAACTCCAACACGGTTGTAGATAAAACCAAAAAAGGGGGACAGACATAGTGTAATACTGCTGGGTTCAAATTTATTAAAAATAAAGCCGATACACTTACAAACATCCATGAATGATATGCATGTCAGGTATACATAGCAGGGCTGACTGTAGTCCTCTTAACGCGTTTCAGCATAGATGCCTTTCTCAAAAGATAATGCCAGCCTTCAACTACCTACTACATATAGAATAATGGATGGTTTGCTCCACCTGAGGAAAATCAACTCTGGGGACCGCATGGAAGCGTGTAATGGCGCCGGCGTGTGCTCCAAGCCTCGCTCTGATGGCCCGCCAATAGCGTAACGTCACTTCCGGGATTCGGCGGAAGTGACGTTGTTGGAACACACCGGAAGGCAAGCTTGTGGTTCAAGACTCCCATTTCGTGATATATTTCTTATGGTGACATCCGGAATAAACAGGAAGTGACGATCAGAAGACCGAGTAATCATATATGTCTATATTATCACATTAAAGACCAAAAGAATACACCACTAATAGAATCTGTGGTGACTTTCGACTCAGGGGGACAAAAATGGGTCAGAATAGATTCAATATTAAGTTAAAAAATATATATTAAAATATTATGTAAAATATGTACATGAAATAGCCAATTAAAGGCGTATAACCTATAAAATCATACACAGTTACATAACAATTAATAAAATGCAGTATAAAAGGTTAATAAGATATATTAAAACCACATAAAATTAAAAAATATATCTAAAATCGAGGAGGAGGAAAGGTATTCGAACACTAAAATTAGGGAATAAATATGAGTGTACAAATCAAGCTGTGTTGATAAAAGCATTTATGTCCCACTCAATATTGAAGAAGGGTATTATACCCGAAACGCGTAGGGTCCTGTGCTCTGTTCTCCACCAGCTGTACCTAGGAGTCTTCTGTGCTGAGGATGGTCTGTTCTTGCATGCAATTTTATATCTTGATGTATATCCAGTCATCTTCTGTTTGGAATATGCATTTATTGTATAATTAATTTTTTCTATGTATAAATAAAATGTGACCTTTTTTTAATACTTTTGCGTATACTTTTTTCAGTGTTTAGTGGCATTTATAGTCCCAAACAATTGGGGGTATCCTCCTTGTCTCTACTTACCGGGATGATGGCCACCAACACTGGGTACTAGGTGATACAATCCAATGTCCTCCTTAAGTGGCAAAGAAAAAGCCATGTCCGAGACTGGCCAATAAAAAGAAAAGATTAAGCTGGGCAAAAGAACAGATATTGGACGGAGGAAGATTGGGAAAAGTGTTATGGACAGACGAATCTAAGTTTGGGGTGTTTGGATCACACAGAAGAACATTTGTAAGATGCAGAACAAGTGAACAGATGCTGGGGTAGTTCCTGACGCCATCTGTCAAGCATGGTGCAGCTAATGTGATGGTCTGGGGCTACTTTGGTGCTGGTAAAGTGGGAGATTTGTAAAAGGGATCTTGAATAAAGAAGGCTATCACTCCATTTTGCAATGTCATGCCATACCCTGTGGACAGCGCTTGATTGGAGCCAATTTCCTCCTACAACAGGACAATGACCCAAAGCACACCTCCAAACTGTGCAAGAACTATTTAGGGAAGAAGCAGTCAGCTGGTATTCTGTCTAGAATGGGAGTGTCCAGCGCCATCACCAGATCTCAACCCTATTGAGCTGTTGTGGGAGCAGCTTGACCGTATGGTATGTAAGTGCCCAAGTCCATCCAAATTGTAGGAGGTGCTTCAGGAAGTGTAGGGTGAAGCTTCTTCAGATTACCTCAACAAATTGACAGCTAGAATGTCAAAGGTCTGCAAGGCTGTAATTGCTGCAAATGGAGAATTCTTTGAAAGCAAAGTTTAAAGGACAAAAGTATTTTTAAATAAAAATCATTATTTGTAACCTTTGTCAATGTCTTGACTATATTTTCTATTCATTTATTTTCTATTCATTTTGCAATTGGGTTGATGAATAAAAGTGCGTTTTGTGTGTGTGTGTGTGTGTGTGTGTGTGTGTGTGTGTATATAATGTATATAATCGAATTTGAATACGTTTTTCTAATTCGAAATACAGATTTCGATAATTTTTGCAAATTCTAATATGAAACTAATTTAACTAAACAAGTTTATTTAAATACCGGCACTAAGCAAATTTTTTCATCCTGCACATGTCTAGCTTTGAGAACAAAGTCTGAGACGCACATGCAACGTAGACCTCCACCTTAATTTCTATAGAAAGAACATCCACCATTGTTTCAAATTGGAGACACTGGGTTGAAACAGGTGTCCAACCAGGCTATTAACATTTTCAGAGCGTAATGGTAGCCTATATTATTATGATGAGCTTCCTTAAAGTACCTCTGTCATGGGAAAGTAGGAAGCTGACATTGCTACCCTCTACTCCTGAAATGCTAACTGCCGAGGTCTAAAGCTGATGCTTTGGCTACAATTTCTTAATTGCTGACCTAGTACAGAAACGAGGGAACAGTTATCACTTGCTGTCTGCCGTGTTTGGGTCAAGTATTGAAAGCCAAGCAATTAGAAAGGAAAGCTCAGAAATGACTACCTCCACGATTGTCACATGATGGGGCCCTTTTTAATGGTACAGTTTTTTAATATAGATTTTTCATGTTGTGTTTTTACATTTAACGGCCACATTGCGCGTGTGTGTGTGTGTTGTGTTTTTTTTTTTTTTCCCCCGCTCTTGACTTTAAAATGGACAATTTGTTTTCCAGAATAAAATCTTGCAGCATAAGTGCACCAATCCTCTTCCTAAATGTTTGCCCCTTCCCCTGTGTCTAGTGCACTCAGCAAAACAATGTTAGTCTTCTGTTCTTGTTAATTTTAAAACTGTGCGGTCTGTCATTACAATTTTCTGGGCATTTACTGCATTGGAATCATGACCTTGCACATAGAGAAGCTACATACTTGTATTGGCCTCTGAGAGAAGCTCTGCTTTTACATTTGTATTTGAGGAGATTGTTAGTGCCATTTCCTGGTGGCGGAGGAATTCTGAGATGCTTTAAGATATTTAATGGGAAATATTCCTTGCACACTGCACTTGTCAACACAAGCTAAGATTTTGCATTAAATCTTTATTTTAGGTTAGCATTATTTTTGCGATTAAACTCTGCTTGGAGGAGTGTATTGCACTTTAGGTGACCATTTTAATATCCTCATTGACCGATTTGTTTGCCCTTCTTCAGAAAAGGATTCCATGTCTGGAGCCATTGAAGCATTAACCAAACGTGGGCAAGAAAAAGAAAAGGTAAAACATCCATCTACATTTAACTCAAGAAGTAGTGTGCTAAGTACCTTTTTTTTGAGATGATTATACTGGACAACAGGTTTTGATCACTGAACAATTTTTTTTTTTTTTTTTATTGTATCTTTAAAGATTTTTGGCTAATCTCAACAATAACCTGTAATTTGACCTTTCACATACTGTTCTATACAAATCCTCTGTATTTGTATTACCTGTTGGCTATGCTGCGCACTTGAAGGAGACCTACAATAAGACATACAAAAACATGGAACTGTTAGCACAATTGGTACACCAAGTACAACTAGAATACTTGTGGAGATCTAACAGTAGCTCTGCTGCTTGGAATGCAGCTCCGATATTTCAAGTACTGTTACATATGCGAACGGGAGTGCCACACTAGAGTTGCAGTATAATAAAAAGAAATGGCCACTTCAAAATGTTAGTTTCTGTATAGAAAAACATGGTATAAAAGCCAATTCATCTAACCAAGCTACTTTTGCCCCCACCTCACATAAAACTCAGACTAATGAAAAATTGCATGAAAGCAATAAAAGGTGGAGGTGAAGGGGGTTTTTTTTTTTTTTTTTTTTTTTTTTTTCGACCAATGTTTCCAAGAATTAATGCCAAGATGCTCTTATGGAGCATTTTCTAGCAGCTGCTCTAGAGGCTAACACCTTTTTTGGGACTAATCTGGTATTCAGATTAACTGGGCTAAATTTATGATGTTCCCACTGCACCCATCAGCTCACCATCCTGCTATTGGCGCCCCCTTAAAAAGGCTTCCTAATTAAAATGCCTAGATGTTGAGATCCATAGGGATCTCTCCTGCTATATAATCAATCTTTTGCTGACAAGTCAAACTTGCTTGAAGTTGTCGTAGGACATCAAATCGGGGGGACTGTTCTGTCCTCTGTTCTGTTCATCTGTTCATCAAGGTGTAGCAAGTAAGAAATCAAAATAAACTTTTTAAGGAGCAAGTCAAACATGCGCCGCCACCGGAGTGGTGAAGAATTGAATGTTACTCCCATTGATCACTCTCAGGCGAGCCAGATAAGCCATAGAATATACGATCCCAGCCTTTCTCTCCTCTTCCTCTTGACTTCAGTAAATGTGGCTCTGTGCGTCTGCAATTCCACTGAGAAGTCAGGGAATCGATAGTCACATTTTCATAGCGGATTTGCCCCTTTTGCCTAGATTTTTTTTTTGGACCAGATCCCAGTCTTTACAGTTAAGCATTCTGGCCAACAGAGGCTATGGAGCTGCACCAGGCAAGGGAGGCTGTGCAGGCACCCTGTGTGCGGTTTTACAGCAAATGCAGTAGAGAAGTTTGCATCTGGAAGAAAGTCCATACTCATTAGAGCCAGTGTCGGTTCTGGGTCTAAGTCGGTGATTTCAGTGGGCAAAATTCCACCTTGTGACGTCAGAAGCAGCAGTGCCACTGGTCCACTGGTTGATGTAGCTGGATGGCTTCACCCCTTGCCTATAAAAGAACTGTCAAAGCCAAAGATTGGGCATGCCAAGAGGAGAAGTATTCCTTCTTTTTTTTTTTTTTTTATTTTAATTTTAACTTTTTTCTATTTCTCGGGTCTGGCGGGCATCGTGATTTGACTATGAATTTACATCGAGGGACATTCCTTCTTTTTTTTTTTTTTTTTTTTTTGGTGAAGGAGTAGGGGTATGATGTACCTGCTACCCATTCAAATGGGGGGGGGGGGGGCGTGATAAGCCCCCAACAACCACAGCTCAGGGTTGTTGGGAAGAGGCCCTTGTCCCCTTACACATGGGGATAAGGTGCTTGGAGGGTGCTTTTCGATAGCTTATCAATGTCAAGTGGCTTGATCTGTTAATGGGACCAGTGGAAATTTCTGGAACAGTCAAGTATGTCGGTGAGAATTTTCTTGGCAACTACAGAGCACCAAACTACATACCGCTGGTTAACAAACCTTATTACAACATACTAGACCATGAAGTGCAACATGTCGCTGAATAATCTTCTGCATTCGCACTTTGATATTTCCTGAGAATCTGGGTGCAGTCAGGGGCAGGCATGGTGAAAGTTTGACCAGGACATTGCAACAATGGAAATTGCTGGATACTGGAGTGAGATGCACCTGACCAAGGAAAATCGGCAGCAAAACACTTTCAGACCTGTTTGAACTCGTGCAGTGTCAGAAACATTATGCAAAAAAAAAAGTTTATTTCTCAAGATTCCAATGTGGTTTATTCTGAAGTTATACCGTGCTTGTAACCAGTTTGAAGGGCTCTAATTGCCACAATCCTTCAGGAAGATAAACTTGAGAATTTGTTGTCCAGTGTGATGTATTTTTCTACACTTAGGCACAGTACATACCATTGCCTTATAAAGAGAAAATGTCTTCTTTTGACAGATTATTCTTGGTCTGAAGTTGCAATTACAGAATAATAAAGATGAAAATGATTTACACATGAGAAGACTGGCTGAAGAAAATGAAATGTTAAAGCAGCACCTGAAAATAAAGGTAAACTACAGTGTATATTCAATGCATTTAACTTGTTTGTTCTCATGAGTTAAAGCTGAGCTCCACCCAAAAGGGGATGTTCCGCTTGAAGGACTCGTTCCCTGCTCCTCTTGCACAATTGGCACTTTTGAGGAGAGGGGGGCAGCAGGTACCCGATTTTGACAGGTCCCTACTTCCCTCTTCCTTTTCGAGTGCTGCGGCAATCGGGAAGAAAAGCAAAGGGAGGTTCCATGACGGCACAACCGGGCTCTGCAAAGAAGGTATTTTGCATTATAATTTTAGGAAAACGTGCACACACAGTACTGGTCAGGGACCTAAAACAGAGAATTAACGTAATTAATGCATGTGACTTTCCAACAACTTTGTTACCTGTTGGAATCTGGAGCAGTGGTCCTCAACCCTGGTCCTCAGGGCCCACTAACAGGCCAGGTTTGCAAGATAACTGAAATACATCCCAGGTGATATAATTTGCTGCTCAGTGATTGCAGTACTCTAGTCTGCATCTCCCCAAGGTAATACTTAAAATCTGGCCTGTTAGTGGGCCCTGAGGACCGGAGTTGAGGACCACTGACCTGGAGGATGTTGAGCCTGAAAATATATTTTTGCTGAAGAGTATCACAGAAGAGCTGGCTGGACATGTCCTCTGGATATTAGATTAAATTTGGCCCACCAAGCCACCTGGAGGGCCTAGTCTGATCCTCAGAGGTAAGGGGGCATTACAAATGTTTGCATTTTGTGGATTAAAAATTGACAAATGGTGTCTCTACATACCCCACAATTGGCAGTTGCCAACATTTTTTGTTAAGCAACTAACTTTGACCCTGAATATAACACTGTTCAGAGATTTCCATCACTTGCGTGCTCTAGAGAGGAGCATTTTGGCAGAAAATGCCCGATGTGTCTAAACATGCCTAAACGCTATGTGCATTTCAGTGCTGAAAGTTTGTTCACTCCATTGGCAAGATTAATTCATTCTGGCCAATGAAATGAAGAAACGTCCAAAAGCTTGACACTCCTAAACATGGCTTTAAGCTGGGTTTTTTTTACGCTTTTATCCTGTCATTTAAGTTGTACTCATTACTGGAGGTGAACCTAACAACAAGTTGCAATCAGAACCTTCATTCCTAGTGACCAGCTATAACTGGTCATGAATCTCAGAGTGGACTAATGTACTAAAATCTGGTTGTTCTGAGTTACATAGTTGCACAGTAATTGAGGTTGAATTAAGACCATAGTTCAACCTGTGTCGGTGGGTGTGGATGTATTCATTTCCCATACCCATGAATGTTTTGATCTTGGAGATGTATGTCCAAGAGTCTTTTAAAAGTAGCCATACTCCCCTCAGTTACTACCATTTGTGAAAGTGAGTTCCACAATCTTATTGCCTTTACTGTAAAAAAAAAACCCTTGCATAGCCTGAGGTTAAATCGCTTCTCCTCTAATTGCATTGAATGGCCTCGTGTCCTCTTGCACTCCTTGCAACTGAATATTTTTTATTTATTTTTTTTCTATGCTGAGATCCCCTTTGATGTATTTGTAAATCGGTATCATGTTCCCTCTCAGGCATCTCTTCTCCAGGGAGAATAAATTGAGCACTTGTAAACACTACTCATAATTTACGTCCTCCAATCCCCTAATTGGCTTAGTTGCCCTTCTTTGGACTCTTTCCAGTTCCAGCAAATCCATTAAGGATTGGCGACCAGAACTGGACAGAATACTCCAGGTGTGGCCGGACCAGAGTTATAAAGTAGTAGGATTATAGATATATCCCCTTATGCATGCCAATATTCTGCCGGCTTTGGCAGCTGCAACTTGACATTGCATGCTATTGCTTGTTCTATCTTCAACTAAGACTCACTAAGACTTCCAGATCTTTCTCCATTCTTGATTCCCCCAGAGGTTCCCCCAACGCGTTTTTTTGTTTAGTCCCCCAAGTGCAATACCTTACACTTCTCCACATTAAACCTCATTTTCCGCGTAGTTGCCCGCTCTATTATTTTGTTCAGGTCATTCTGTAAGATTTCTGCATCATGATGTAAAGTTATTGCCCTGCTTAATTTTGTCATCTGCAAAAGCTGAGATTGAGCTAATGAGCCCGTCCTCAATGCTATTTATGAATAAATTGAACAAAACTGGTCCCAGGACTGAGCCTTGGGGTACGTGTTATTTATTACCACCCTTTGGACACGCCCCTTTAACCAGTTTTCTATCCATGCGCAAACCTTGTGGTCTAAGCCAGCAGATCTTATTTTGTAAATTAATACTTTGTGGGGACTGTATGAAATGCCTTAGCAAATTCCAGATACACCACATCCACAGGTCTCCCCCCATCTAGCTCATCTCGTAGAATGTTAAGATTGGTCTGACAAGAACGCCCTTTTGTAAACCCATGCAGATTACTGCTGATACTGTTGACTTTAGCAAATTCTTGGATATAGTCCCTTATCCTTTCAGTAATTTGACATACTATTGACGTCAGGCTGACCTGCCTCTAATTTCCCGGGATATACCTCTGCCCTTTTTTGAATATTGGTATCACGTTAGCTTTCCTCCAGTCACCTGGTACAGTTCCTGTCAAAATACTATCTGCAAAGATCCGGAACAGTGGTCTAGATATAACCTTACTGAGTTCTTTGAGTACTCTCGGATGCACGCCATCCGGTCCTGGTGATTTGTGTTACGTTATCAAGACTTTTCATGATTTCACCCTCTGTTAGCCATAGCGGCATGTCATGTGAAGTAATGCTAACCATACAGTAATGGTCTGTATACCCCTCCTTTTCCTGTGTAAAGACTTGAGGAGAAGAAAGCATTTAGCACAGTTGCTGTCTATGTATCCTCTGTAACCCTCTTCCCATCATTGTTAATTGTGTGCAACATGCTCTGTTCGTGTTTTTTTGCTATTGATATATTTAAAGAATTTCTTAAGAGTTCCTTTTACTTTCCTCGGCCATGTCTCTGTCGATTTTGGCCTTCATGATTTTGTATTTACATTTCTTATTCGATTACTTGTATTGATGGAAAGCCGATAAAGTCCCCTCCGATTTTATATCTCCTTAAAGGCCATTTTTTCCCGCAAATACGTTTTTTTTACATTACGGTTTAGCCACCCTGGTTTTAGCCTTGGCTCTTCTACATTGGTTTCCCATAGGAATGCACTGTGAGATGCTATTGTTTAATACGTTCCTGTGGTCAGTGTTCCTAGGGTTTGGTCCCAGTTTATTTTCTTTATCATTGAGCACAGTTTGGGAAAGTTTGCCCTTCTGAAGTTTAGGGTTCTTATATTCCCCCTCTTGCCTTGCTATCTTGTGATTTTTTT
This sequence comes from Pelophylax lessonae, assembly GCF_965119305.1. NCBI lineage: Eukaryota > Metazoa > Chordata > Amphibia > Anura > Ranidae > Pelophylax > Pelophylax lessonae. The sequence continues at coordinate 427,913,750 of NC_138772.1, read as the reverse complement.
TTTACGTTAAATGTGATCATCCTGTGATCGCTAGAACCCAAGTTGTCCTGGACTCCTACATCTGATATCAGATCTGGGTTATTTAGTAATTGATCTAGCACTGTATTCTTTCTAGTAGGCGAATCCACCAATTGGGCAAGTAGTTGTCCTGTAAGATATTCATGAAGAGACAGACCTTTGAGTGTGCAGTCCCCTCTTCCCAGTCGATGTCGGGATAATTGAAGTCCCCCAATATGATGACTGGCCCCAGCTTTGCCGCGTTACCCAACACTAAAAGAAATTCCAGCTCAACCTCCTCCCTTTGGTTGGGTGGCCTATAACGTACCCCCACTATTACTTTCCCCTTTACGTCTTCCCTATGGAGTTCTACCCACACAGGTTCTAACCCCGTACTCATCCCTTAATGTCACTCCTCTCTAACACCCTTACATTATTTTTGACAGAGACATACCCCTCCCCCTTTTCCTTCCCTGTCCTTCCAATAGAGTATTTTCGGTTACTGCAGTATAAACCATTTTTTGCAGTGCTTGATATTAAAATTATGTAAATGGGGTGTGGTTGACACAGAAGATTTGTACAATAGTAGTAACATTTTGTGGTAGTCTTTAGTCTCATTGAAGACTACAATAAAGTAAACCCTTCCTTGCATTTTGCAGGAACAGGAGGTTCGGGGTCTCCAGAACCTAGCAGAACGAGCCATTCAGCTAGAGGCTTCTGTGACAGAACTTCAGACTCAGCTGGATGAAAGCAGGAAGCTTGTGTCATCAGATGTATTTGAACCGAAGCCTAAGAAAAGCCTGTTTTCTAATATTAGAAAAACCATGACCGGCACTCCAAAAAAGGGTAAACTTTTGGAAACCAATGCAGAAACCACAGGCCTAACCAGGAAAAAAAATTTGTCTCATAAATGACAAAAACCAGACACTCTTCACGTTGGTGTATTTGTTTAGTGTAAATGTATTGTTTGTTCCTATTTATTTAAATAAAACTCTTTTTAAAATGTTTGTATATCACAATTTTAATAAATGACTTGTCTTAAGTAACTAATTACTATTGTCTGAAATGTTTTATTGAGATGGCAATTTGATATTTTGAGGTGCTGCCTACAACACCTATGGTTTTCTATGCCAAAAGAAAACCAGAGCAGGGGTGGTTTTATTTTTTCAGTGAGTTCATTGTGGGTATGAGCTGTCAGTGTGTGTGTTTCATGCAGGCAGTAATTGTTAAAACATCATCTTTGTGACAAAAATCATTTTGCTAGGTCATCTCCATTTTGGTTGGGCAACTTTGAGGAAGCCATCACTGGTAACAGGTGAACCGGTGTGGGTTTCCAAGGCCAGTGTGTCTACAACACAACCCATGACTTAAAGAAAGCCAAAATTGGTTTTCCTGGAATTTGCATGTGGCATGTTTTCTATCGTCAAATCACAGCATCATGTTAATTTCTCAAAAATGTTTTTTAAAAAAATCCTATTAATCCTTCAAGTTGTCTGTCCAAACCATCCTGAAATTTTGCAACCTTGTTTAGTTGACAGGACTGGGCAGACTTCACATCAGAATGACTTCTCTCCCTGGCAAGGTCCAGGAGAGGTAGATGACTTATCTTTTATTGGATTTGAGGAATGAACTCTTAAGTTCCTCTCTAGACTTCTACTTTTGCATTTCCAAGGCCAAGCCTTACAGACCTGGAAAAGATGTTTCTTATGTCGAGAGAGTTCTGCTGTGTCTGTTTTTGAAAAATACCTCTTAATTGCCCCATCAAGGGTACTACCAAAAAGCCTCTGGTCATGTAGAATGTAAACTCTTGGAGAAGGAATCAACCAATCAGTGATGAAGCCACAAAGCCCTTCTGATCCTTGTAGAAATAAGCATAACCATGGAGGAGGTGTGAACCAGATAAAGCAAAGTTTTTTTTTTTTTTTTTTTTTTTTTTTTTTTTTTTTTTTTTTTTTTTTTTTTTTTTTTTTTTGTGAGAGTCTGACTTGGCATTAGATTTTAGGCAATACTCAATACTGTCAACCCATTTCCTCAGTACTGGGTCCCCAGGATAAAATCTTTTAGGAATAATTGTGCCATCACACTGGAAGAGGCTGAACCTGGATATGTGCTGTAGGAGTTCATCCATCCAAGAAGTCGGTCTTCAATCTCAGGACAGAAAAAGCACACTGGCTGCAGGAAATCTTTATAGCTACACAATGGGTCTGTCTTAAGGGATTGGGGGTAGATGTCAAACCCTATCCCTCAAACATAAAGTGCCTGGAAATGAAAGTATTCAATACCACAGTGTAAAAACTGACCATTTGATCTGATGTAGAAAACTGGACTCACCCCCCCCCCCCCTTTTTTTGAGCAAGACAGCTGTGGTGAAATGTGTCAAGGTTGGCTTTTGGTGGAGATGCTGACGATTATAAACGCAGAGCGAAGTTTTTTAGTGTGGCTTACATTTTGCTTTTATACTTTGAGTGGTGATGGGCTGTGGTAGCCAGAACCCAGGTTGTCTGTGTCAGATGAAAGGGGCAAGTCTGGAGTGGAGACATGGGTTTGGTATGTTTTTTTTTTTTGTTTTAATTAACAAGTTTTTTGTTTTTACAGCATCTCATATAATCAGTAGGCAAAGATATGCTTCATACCATAAGCTTCTAATTTTCAAATATAATATTCAAGGTAAAAATTACAATAGAAACCACACATTATATACATTAAAGGGAAAAATAAAAAAAATTCCATAAGAGCAAAATCACTCTTGGGTTTGTATAACAAAAATGATGGATTACATATGACTTGATTGAACAACACAAATGTTAACACTTGAATGCTTTTAGAATGTATCTATCATACCTGCATAGTAGAAACAGACGTGTGTTTAAAGTGAATCTTGGCCTATGAACTAAGCCAATCACTATGCTATTCTTTATATATAGTCTAAAATGTTTAGCCACAGTTCCATCTTGGCTACCACCATTATGCATATCTAATGGATTCCCTTCTTGACACATTTAATAAGAAATTGCAATAATGGTATCCATAGACATTAGATGGCGATCCAGATGTTTTTTACTGGGGAAAATCTTTGATACACACAACACTGAGGTCATGAAGTGAGACTAGGGATTGGAGATGATCTTGTGTTTTAACAGCTTATCTCCCATTCTCTATCTGCATAGATTATACAGAAACAATTGAGTACTGTCCATACTTTTTTTTTTTTTTTTTTTTTTTTGGCTCTAACAGTTTCAGGAAAAACTTTTGGGGTATATCCCCCCTTCAAGGTCCCCAGGAGTGAGTACTGCTGGAACCCTGAAGGGGGACATACCCCAAATGAACATGTCCTGAAAAATTGTACCATGGACAGTACTCAATTATTTGTTGCAAGTGCACTAGTATGGCTACAATCACCTCAAGCATAGAGCATACACAAACAGTTGGCTGAAGTTAATATTTGTGTTTAGTGCTATGGGTTAAGAGTGCCATAGAGAGAAGGTATCCAACCAGCTAAATTTTTTTACTTGTCACACTTTTATTCAATAGACCACAGCTGTGTCCCTGGTAATATTATGGAAAGCCTAGATAAACACCATTGGTATGGTATGTATTTGCAGCACTACTACTGGAGTACTGCAGCAAGCCTTACATAGAATTTGCAAAGGCTACATTTAGAAGTGGAAGCCTACCCAAAGTGTTTGTTTTGGATAGTGTGTGGAAGGGTTAAATAAAACTCCTCGTTTGCATTTTTATTGTGTCCCTGTTTGAGAAACTTCAAATATCCTTCTGGTCCATGGGTCACCAGTAGATAATTTTTGTGCCTACCACTGAACTCCCACCAATCTAGCATATTGCCTGACCATCCCAGAACTGCCTGATCTATGGACATGCTGACTGGGGTCTATACTTGGATGGATTGTCCACCTCTTATGCTTTATTCCTTTGCTGTAACACATTCTGACCTGGAAGATGCAAGACCTTTTTTTATATATACTTCCCACTTTGAATACAAGCTCTTCCTGCCACTAATGTCACATTTTTTTTTTTAAATCCACCAATACAGTAATGGGTCTGACACATAACATTCTAAAGATATTGGCAAATTAATAAGATGGAGCCGATCTTAAAAAAAAAAAAAAAAAAATAAAGGTATCAGATTTATAATGGTCATGCCAATGATTGACAAATTCATGCTGCAACTTTTTTTTTTACTATATCACAGCAGCCCTTGTAGTCACACAGAGGCCTCTTGGGGGGGGGTTGTGTAATTTATACATCACTATGGAGTCAAGAGTTGATGTGCATTTCAGTGTAAGCAATAATCAGAAATGCGTGATTGGTGAGTTTGTTACTTCAGTGTTGAAGGCAATTGGGGATTATTTCATATCACCTCCAAGTAATTCAAGCTGTAAAACTGCCCCAGGTATTCATCAAGCAATTCATTACTACTTCAACGTCAAAACACTGTGGATATATTGTAGCTTCGTTTTTTTTGTTAAACAATTTAAAATACATGTTTATATTGTCTTTCTTGTAGCATGCAGCAATAAAATGACCGGATACTGCATACATGTTAGGTCATATCTGAGCAGTTCAAACTTTTCCGATCTAAAAATTACTAAAAGTTATATTTGATATGTAGGTTTTACACTTATTTATTTTAATACCAGTGATATGTCCTTGGGGTTATTTACTAAAGACAAACTGTGCATTTGGCACTCTACAAGGGAATTTGCTGCAGAGCATAGGTGAAATTCTGCCGACTTCAATCATCCAATCGTGTGTAAGCAAAATGTTTTTTTTTCCCTTTTCATGTGATTGGATATTCTTTGCAAAGTAATTCTTCCATTTGATCCTGCCAAAACTCCAGTGTTCTTGTCTCTTCCTGTGCACATTATTAGTAAAAATAAAGAAAACCCATTTCTCCACCCCATCTCAAGACTAGTAAGCCACAATACATTTTTCCCACTTGCTTTGATGATGTATATTATGTTCTTCCTTTTATGTTAAAAATGTTCTTTGGAGCTACCCCTTTGTGAATATGCCTTACTGTGGATATAACTCAGGGCTAAGGCAGCTGAATTTTATAATAGTACTGGCATGCCCTATCTACTTCCAGCATTGCACAAAAGCAACTCCTACCTTCTTCTTGACAACGTCTTCCCCCTGTGGAGACGCCAGCAGTACTCTTGCAATAGGGATCTAGTTGCCACATCTAGTTTTGAAAATATCCCATCAACAGCCCTCCTTGTGTATTTATCCCCAATCTACTACTCTGCCTAATCTTATTAGCAGCTGCCCTTACCCTAAATCTTCTGCCCTGCCTGCTTTAACCTTTACCCCCACTGACAGCCCCCAAGGAACAGAGTTTGGTGCCAACTAGGGAGTTGAATTTAAAGAGGCACTTATGACAAATAATACCCGTGAGATCTTCTCATCTCTAATAGGAAAAGTTCAGAGCAAGAATGAGAAAGCAGGAGCACATTAAAACCTATAGACATATGGGCAAATGTTTTCCTTGCATAAGCCTTTGTTAATATTCAGCACAGTTTGAATTTCTGCAGCTTAAAAGGTGGGATTGTGTGTTAGAAAAAAAAAAATTATGTAATAGAAAATAAACATGCTTCATTGCACAATCGCAGTGTTGCGTTTACTGCTCTACAGGAATAATTTATGTACATTCAAACAAGCTGGTGTGTTTATCGGGGTCAGAAAAAAAATGTCACATGAATGCCTTTTAAAGAGAAGAAAGATGACCACCTCTGTGACCAAGCCCCGGTGAGCGGGCGAAACATGTCAGCAGGATGGGGCTGAGGCCACATTATCTACATACTAATGCACTGGGTTGGTGAGTGACATCCTTTCTTCTCTTTAAAAATGCCCTTCTACCTCTGGAAGGCGCACTGATGTCCGCTCCCTTCACTGCAACTGGCGGGGAGATCTCTGTCTCAGATTAGAGAGGCACTGCAAGTTTCATTTGGATCACATGAATGCCTGTATTGGCCTACACCAGGTGGAGCTCTGTCTATTTTGTGAGATCTAATAGCTGTATCTCATTAATAAACTCACAGTTTTTTCCATGTTGTGCAGGTAAACAGTGCACTTTAAGAAGTGCACCACTTTCATTAATTAAATACCAGAAGATGCTGAATAGATAGATATACAAGTCTTTTGTGCACGTTTTCATAGCTTGCAAGAGTCTGATGCCATGATTAATGTACACTGCTGGCCATTGTTATTCAGTATGTTCAGGTTTCCCAGCTGTATAGACCAAAGAGAAAGGGAATAACCTGCTCAGTCAGTTCTGGAACATCATAGTAATCTTGATCCATCTATGTCCATGATCCAATACATGATCTAGGGTTGCTGTTGATACTGGCTCTCTGTGGCTGTATAGAAGTCATCTAGAACACTTTGTAAGTAATCAAATGTGGGTCTTTCTTCAGCTTTTTCTTTCCAGCACTGTTTCATAATATCATATAACTCCTCTGGGCAGTTGTCCATCCGTGGCATCCGGTAACCACGCTGCAGTGCCGACATCACGTCTGCATTGCTCATTCCTAAGAAATAATGGAAAATGTCAAACTCTCCAAGTAACTGAATCATGGCTTTATTGCACTCTATGAATTTATTGCATCCTACGAAAATAGGAATTGGACACCTTTTTCTTTTCATCCATTTTAGAAATAATGGGGTGCGGTTACCCTTTAAATTTTTATCCATCTTACAAATAAAGGGATACTGTCAACTTTTTTCCTTTTTACTCATCCTAAAAATATAATGGGATATGGTCAATCTTTTTATTTTCACTCACCCTACAAATAATGGGATATGGACACATTTTTATTTTAATGCGCCCTATAAATAATGGGATACTGTCACCATTTTCTTTTCACTCATCGTTTAATCCTATGAAAACTACAAACCTTAATCATTTGTTAAATATTTGCACAATGTTTCACAAACTTGGCCTTTCAAGGTGAGTATATGATGAGAAAATACATTTAAATTCCTAAAGTGGTTGTAAAGGTTAGAGATTTTTTTACCCTAATGCATTCTCCACATTGAAGGGTAAGTCCAAGCAAAATTTAACGGACTCTAAACCTGCTCTCTGCCACATTCTAAATCTAGTCTATCTAACCCTGTATAGCAAAAGTTGCTGTACTTACCTATTTTGCAGCCAATCCGGTCTGGTTTCCAGCTGCGGAAGCTGTGTGCCGGAGAGGACCGACAACGGCTGTGAAATGGATGGGAAGTGATGTCACCCATAGACTTACTATGGGGCTTCCGTTGTCGGCTGCCTCTCCTGCACCCGCCTCCACACTGAAGCGGTTGCTGACAGCTGATGCTGGGACTGGAACAGCTGGGCTGAAATAAAGGTAAATATATAGCGATTTTTGCTTTACAGGAGTAAATAGATTAGGTTTAGAATGTGGCAGAGAGCAGGTTTAATGTACATTAGGTTTTGCCTGAACTTCTGTCCTAGTAGCAGTATCGCCCCCCTCACCTCATAAATACTTACCGAGTCCTCACTCCATCCAGTGCTGTGCCTGTCTGTAGCGGCTCGCTCTTCTCTCCCTGCATTTACAGGACAGAGAGATGGCAGAAATGGCCACTGGCCAGGGGCGTAACTACAGGGGTTGCAGGGGTTGCAATCGCTACCGGGCCCCATGCTCCAGGGGGCCCGGTAGCAAACCAGTGGGTGAACTTCCAGGATCTCAAAGGTTACACTTGCGACCGGGCACTGGCATTGCACCACTGTGGGGAGGCCCCAAGATTGCAGGAAGGGGGCCCACTGCAGAACTTGTGAAAGGATCCTGCTGCGGGGCCATGCAACGAGAGTAAAGAGCCCCAGGATCAGTGGGAAGAGCCCTGGGCTTGAAGGGAAGGGCCCCGGCCAGGGGTCTGGGGGGCCCTTCATGGTTTCTTGCATCGGGGCCCTGAAGATTCTAGTTACGCCTCTGCCACTGGCTACTGCTGCCGTCAATCAAATCCTGTTAGCATGAGGGCGGGGCCGAGCTGCACTCTATGTATCAATGGACCCACACAGCCTGGCTTGGGAGCGAGCCTGCACATGCACCCCCATAGGAAACGGTATCTTATAGTGGTGCATGGAGAAGAGGAGGAGCCAACAGTGGCGGCAGGGGACTTGAGAAGAGGAGGTTCAGGCTAGCTCTGTGCAATACCATTACACAGAGCAGGTAAGTATACCATCTTTTTTATTTTAGGAAAAAAAATTACTTTACAACAACTTTACCTTTTCCTGTCAAAGCCAAGCTTTACTCTACACCCAGCCACCTTCCTGCCGTCACTGTTGTTCATTGCCCCTGTGAGGGGCAAACCTGATCTTTACAGAAAACATCAAGATGTGCTTCAAAGTGAACCTGCTTTTATCTCTGGATCTTTTGATTGTTCTGGTATGCCTTTTTTAACTATGTACAGTATATGGTGTTTTTTTCACCAGTTTAAATGCCAGGTTTATGACATATTTACTTTAAGCCTGGGTTCACACATATGCGATGCGGGAACCGGCGTGATTCTAGTGCGGGTTCCCTCATCGCATCTCCCTCGCAGGCAGTTCACACTGCCCTCTGCGAACCGCTGCGGGTGTCAATACAAAGTTAACCACTTAAGCCATGGATGATTTGGCGGCTCAAAGACAAGGGCCTATTTTGCGATTCGGCACTGCGTGACTTTAACTGACAATTGCGCGGTCGTGCGATGCTGTACCCAAATGAAATTGATGTCCTTTTTTCCCCACAAACAGAGCTTTCTTTTGGTGGTATTTGATCTCCTGTGCGATTTTTACTTTTTGTGCTATAAACAAAAAAAGAGCGTAAATTTTGAAAAAAATAACAATATTTTTCAAATTATTTTTAGATGAAATTCCCCCCCCCCCCAATTTTAGGGCAAATTGTTTTCTGCTACATATTTTGGGTAAAAAAAATCACAATAAGCGTATTTTGACTGGTTTGTGCAAAAGTTATTGCGTTTACTAACTAAGGGAAAGATTTATGTCATTTTTATTGTTTTTTTTTTTTAACCACTTGCCGACTGCCTAACGACAATTTACATCGGCAGTCAGCCCCTCACAGGCAAAGCGATGTAGGTCTACGTCGCTAGCCTGTGAGGCTCTGGGGAGCAAGCGAGCGCGCGCCACTGGAGGCGCGCTCCCGGACCCTCCCGCGCGTGTGCCCGCCGGGCACTCACGAGCGTCCGTTAGAGCGGGAGAAAGGCAGGCGGCTAATGTAAACAAAGTCGCCTGTCATTCTCCCCTGTGTAAGAATGGACTACTATGTAGGACCGTTGATCTCTGTTCTTACACAAGTAGCCACATCCAATCACAGTAAGAATCACGCCCCTAGGCACACACTTAACCCCTCCCTCTCAAATAAAGTTAACTCCTTCCCTGCCAGTGTCATTTTTACAGTAACAGTGCATATGTATAGCACTGATTACTGTAGTAATGTCACTGGTAACCCTAAAAGTGTCAAAAATGTCAGTCAAGGGTCCGATCTGTCCGCCGCAATGTCACAGTCCCGCAAAAAAAAATCGCAGATCGCTGCCATTACTCGTTAAAAAAAAAACACAAAAATGACAAAAATCTTTCCCTTAGTTAGTAAACGCAATAACTTTTGTGCGCAAACCAATCAAAATACGCTTTTTGCAATTTTTTTTTTTACCAAACATATGTAGCATAAAACAAATTGGCCTAAAATGTTAAAAAATTTTGATTTTTACATTTTTTTTGGGGAATTTCATATAAAAAAATGTGAAAAATATTGTTATTTTTGCAAAATTGACGCTTTTTTTTGTTTATAGCGCATGATCAAAAAATTGCACAGGTGATCAAATACCACCAAAAGAAAGCTCTGTTTGTGGGAAAAAAAGACGTCAAATTCGTTTAGGTACAGCGTCGCATGACCACGCAATTGTCCGTTAAAGTCACACAGTGCCGAATCGTAAAATAGGCCCTGGACAGGAAGGGGGTAAAATTTTCTGGGGCTTAAGTGGTTAACTAGTAATGGCGGCGATCTGCGATTTTTTTTTTTGTGGGACTGCGACATTGCGGCGGACAGATCAGACCCTTGACTGACATTTTTGACACTTTTGGGGGTACCAGTGACATTACTACAGTAATCAGTGCTATACATATGCACTTACTGTAAAAATGACACTGGCAGGAAAGGGGTTAACTTTATTGGTGATCAGTGGGTTAAATGTATCCCTAGGTGCGTGATTCTAACTGTGGGGGGGCGTGGCTAGTGATGTAACCACAGAGACATACAATCCTACATAGCAGGATCGTGTAGTCTCTGCAGTAACATCATGGAGAATGACAGGCGGCTTTGTTTACATCAGCCGCCTGCCTTTCTCCCTCTCCAGCGGGAGATCGCGAGTGACCGGCAGACATTAGAGCCACCGGTCACTCGCGCGGGGATGTCAGGGAACAAGCGGGAGCGTGTTTGCCCCTAGAGGCTCGTGTGCGAGTGACGTACCGATACGTCACTTTGCCCAGGAGGGCTGACCGCCGCAGTATATAGTCGTGCGGTGGTCGGCAAGGGGTTAATGACACCCCCAGAGCCATACAACTGTATGGCTGAATTCGCATTTGCACAGACATTGCATGTGATCTGCACAACAATGCGGTAAGAATCACATGCAATGTTTGACATCGCAAATGTGTGAACCCAGGATTAAGTTTCTTCTATAATTGTCCGTATTGTCCTTCAATAAAATACAACCTTTTGTTTTTCAACTGTCATTTTCCAGTGCAGATTTGTATTCACCTGGCTCTTCTGGCAGAAACAATTCCAAATACCGTGGAAAGGTGGCAAAGCCTGTTCAAACCAGGTTCAAATTTTCATTCTGTAACATTCTCTTAAAAATTAAATTTTGAATCTGATTGCTCTGAGACATTTGTGGCAGATATAGCCCATTGTCTAGTCTTAATATTACATTTTTATGTATTTTAAATACTATTTATTAGTATGAATTGTAAGTTCATGGACAGCCATCCTAATCTATTTTATAGTGGAACTTTAGGCAGAAAAGTAAGTCCTGCTAGATTACTTCAGGCTGGCCCCTTTAGGCTGGGTTCACACAGGCGCAGCTTCAAAGTCGCCCGACTCTCGCCCCATGCAGTGCGACTGCGGGGGGGCTTGCATTCGACTTCTCTAATAGAAGTCAATGCAAGTCGCCCCCAAAGTAGTGCAGGAACCTTTTTCTAAGCCGGAGCGACTTGAGTCGCTCCGATTAGAACGGTTCCATTGCACTGAATGGAGCGCGACTTGTCAGGTGGCTAAGTCGCCTGACAAGTTGCCCCAGTGTGAACCGGGACTTAGGAGGTATAGCTATATAAAACATTAAAAACAAGTTCCTATACTGTTTAAAATCCAGTAATACATGGTTTTACCCTGCGCAGTTGCTCTCTCATTTTTAGGCATTTTTAGGCAGTGTTGAGTTTGTAGAGGACGATTTGCTGACAGCTTTAAAGTGGAATTAAACCCTGCATTCCTTTACAGACAAGGAAGCTGCTTCTGTATTAACCCCTTCCCTGCCAGTGTCATTATTACAGTAACAGTGCATATTTTTAGCACTGATTACTGTAGTAATGTCACTGGTGTCCCCCAAAAGTGTCAAAAATGTCAGTTAGGGGTCCGATCTGTCCACCACAATGTTGCAGTCCTGCTAAAAATCGCTGATCGCCTCCATTACTAGTAAAAAAAAAATAAAAAATTATATAAAACTTTCCCCTAGTTTGTAGATGAGATAACTTTTGCGCAAACCAATCAAAATACACTTATTGGGATTTTTTTTTTACCAAAAATATGTGGCAAAATACAATTTGGCCAAAAATTATGAAAAAATGTGATTTTTACATTTTTTTATTTGGAATGTTACTGTATATAGCAGAAAGTGAAAAAAATATATTTTTTTCAGAATTGTCGGTCTTTTTTTGTTTATAGCGCAAAAAAATTAAAAATTGCACAGGTGATCAAATACCACAAAAAGAAAGCTCTATTTGTGGGGAAAAAAGGACATAAATTAACCTCAGGCAACGTGGGGTGTTCTTTACTGTGAGGGCTACAAGATTGTGGAATTCTCTACCACAAGAGGTGGTTTCTGCGGGTAGTATGGTGGCTTTCAAAAGACTCTTAGACGTACATCTTAAGGATCAGGACATTCAGGGCAATGTGAGATGATTACAGCCACACACACCTACACAGGTTGAACTGGATGGACTGTTGTCTTTATTCAACCTCATCTACTATGTAACTATGTAATTTTTTTTTGGGTACAGCGTCGTACGACCGTGCGATTGTCCATTGCAGTAATGCAGTGCCGAATCACAAAAAAGGGCCTGGTCATTAAGAGGGTAAAACCATCCGGTCCACAAGTGGTTAAATAAGTACGTGTGCTAGGAAACAACGTGATTTTCTGAACTGGCTACTTCAAAAAGCAGTTAACAAAGAGGTGTTGCCAGAGTAAACAGCGCTTGCTGCCAGGCCTGCCATAGTTACCATTATCTGGAACCTACAGCAAGGACAAGGAAGGAGTCTGGGCTTGTGGATGGAGCAGCAAATAAAATCTTTACCGCTAAAACAAAGGCATGGCAGTGTGCCCTTGTTATGTTCTCTGGATGCAATGATTTCTCTAAGTAACAGATGCGGTTGTGGGAGTGTTCTTCAGAATACCTGGATAGGGGATCTTCCCATATGTGATTATCTCAGACAGGAGTACGCCAAAGGACCACACATCTGATTTAATTGTAAAGGATCCAAAGTTGATGGCCTCCGGAGCTGTCCATTTAATGGGGAACTTTGCACCTAAAAATTAAAAATGTAATGTTACACTTCTTTTCTTATTTCACTGATCTGTAATAAATGTAAAAAGTTATTTTGAAGTCTGCAAGTAATGAACAGAATGAATGGTTTGGGATAATAAGGGGATTCGTACATATGTATTTTGCATGGGTTGCAGTGGGTTAGAACATTACTATTATTATGTAGAATATATATGCCTTTGTGAATGACAGCGAGCATGTGCATGCATCTAAAGTATTCATTATCAGCTGCAGATACATTCCAGCATGCTGGGAAATGTCTGAGCTGATCACATGATTGTTCTGCTTGCTTTTATAGAAGGGAGTATTGCCTCGTACACACGCAACGATTGTTGGCCGACCGATCGGCCGTCTTTTGTCCAGTGTTGTTGTGTTGGTTGAAATGTGCTCTAGACTGCACACGAATTTTATCGGCCAACAAAAACCAACTTCAGAAGTGATGTCATATTCTGGTTTACTTTTCGTGTGTTTTTTCTTCTCTGTTCTCACATTTTTGTCTGCCGAAATCTGTACTGACTGAAGAACAATCGGCCGTTCTGTTGACGGACAACAAAAATTTTATAGCATGCACACCAGATTTTGTTCGGCCGAAAAGTCGCAGTCGGTTGTCGGAAGCATCATACTAACAAGCCGACAATCGGCCGATCGGACGTTGGCCGAAAATTCACGGCCAACAATCGTTGCGTGTGTACGAGGCATTAGGGATTTAATCAGTGCACACTCAGAGAAAGGCACCTACAATGTGCAACATGTAGACCTTTCCTCTACCAAGAGAACTGAATGTCTATGGGCAAGATACATTTAGACAAAGGTCACTTTTACAAACATAGCAAAAGACAGAAACTATACCTTCTTGTGCTGTGTATTCATTATCTTCAATGATTCGAGCCAGACCAAAGTCAGCAATTTTACACGTTAGAGAATCGGAGACTAGTACATTGGCCGCCCTGAGATCCCGGTGGATGTAGTTCTTTCTTTCTATGTAAGCCATTCCTTCTGCAATCTGTAAAAGATTAATCAATTGATTGAACTGAGTACTGAGGCTGAACTTAAAGCTTAACCCCAAATGTAGCAGGTCAGTCTATCCTGCACTCTTATCTCTAGCAGATGCAGCAGACCATTTAATGGCAGTAATGGCACTGCACCAATCAATGTAGAGACAAAGCCAACACTATAGTTGAAGATAATCACATCAAGCAATAAAAGTAAAGGACAAAAATATCAATGCTTTTAGGATGTGCAAGACCACCTTTTCAAGGTATGTTTGTCTCCAATTTTGATTCCAAGAAATATTTTTTATGGGTAAGCCATGCTTATGCCTCCAAGGGCCCAGCTTACCCATATGAATAAATAGGGCCATGGCAGGCATGTGCTTTGCGGGGATGCTTTTGCAGGAAAGGTTGTTCAGCACCGAAAAGGGATGCACAATGAAGAATGTTGGATCAAGGAGAAAGGCATTTGTCCAGGTGGATTGCACTCAGGGGGTTACATAGTTACATAGTTTGTGAGGTTGAAAAAAGACATCAGTCCATCCAGTTCAACCTATGATGTTTGTGTGTGTTTGCTGTTAACTGTACATTGTATACCCCTGTATGTTGTGGTCTTTAAGGTGCCCATCTAATAGTTTTTTTAAACTTTCGATGCTCCCTGCTGATACCACTGCTTGTGGAAGAGAATTCCACATCCTTACTGCTCTAATAGTGAAGAACCCCCTACGTATTTTAAGGGTAAACCGTTTTTCCTCTAGTTTTAGTGAGTGGCCACGTGTCTTATTGTATTTCCTTTCTCTGAAAAGTTTGTTCATTATGCTTGGGTCCTCACCAATACAGTATTTGTACATTGATATCATATCCCCCCTCAATCGTCTCTTCTCCAGAGAGAATAAGTTCAGTGCTTGTAGTCTTTCCTCATAGCCGATGCCCTCCATTCCCCTAATTATTTTTGTTGCCCTTCTCTGGACTCTCTCCAGTTCCAGCACATCCTTCCTGAGGACCGATGCCCAGAACTGGACAGCATACTCCAGATGTGGCCGGACCAGAGTCTTGTAGAGTGGGAGAATAATCTCTTTATTTCTGGAGTGAATCCCCTATTTTATACATGCCAGTATTTTGTTGGCTTTATCGAATATTGGGGGTTATTGAATAAAGGACAATTGTACAATTGTTTTTTTTAAACCTTTATTGCAGGATGCATCAGGGTTTGCAAATTATAAAAACCAGCACTGTCTGAAAGATTTTCTTGGCAACTTCTATAAACAGACTAATGAAGCTGTCTAGGAGAGGCAGGGGGTATCACTCCCCTATGTGTCATTTAAGTCTATATTTAGCAAAACAGATAATTAATGGTGCCTGCAGAAAGAGCTCACCACCCTCTGGCTGCAGATGGTAAATATGTAACCATTCCAATGCAATATGTTATATTCATGTGATTTTTTTTTTTTTTTTTTTTTTTTTTTTTACTTTTAGCAATGAGCATGATTAAAAAATTTAAACCCAACATTTCATATTCCTGATATGTGCCTGCTGTACCATGTACTTGTATGAAAAAGTATCCTATTCTCTCTGTATTGCTTCACCTGCTCCCCAGCCTGCTCTCCTCCAATGTTCTGAAAACCCCCACACAGTTATTCACTGGGGAGACCAGTGTGATTCTGTTTCTACTCCCCTAGCTCTCTGAGCTCCTTATGCAGCTGAGAACAGAAAATATGTGATCACTTAACAAAAAAAGGGGGGGGGAGGTATTTATAATGCTTTCATATCTATATACACAAATGTTTTGTCTTTCATTTCTAATTCCAGATCTATATAATACATTTAGCATGAAACAGCTCCTGTGCGTTGTCACTGTCAGTCACTGCTGCTCTCTCTCCTTGTGCAGGGTGACTGCTCATGTATTCACTTACCCATGTTGTTTTCTGCAGACAGGAGCTTTTTGTGTATTGTGCAAACCAATGCACAATATATAGATCTATGGGCAGTAGTGAACCATAGTGCAGGTATGTTCCTACTTTATAGATATGGGTATTAGGGTGCCATTCAAAATATATAGTACATATACTCTTGCCTTGTGGCGTTGTTTAGATCAAGATGTGCCCACTGGGAGCACTGTTTGGACTGTATGTAGCATCAGATGTGTTCTGGCAGTGGTACGTGGACTTCCCATTCTGTTTCCAGAACAAAATCGAGTCAGGCTGAGAGCTTCTCAGCCATTCACAGAAAGCTTTCCATTATATGAATTAATACGGCTTGCTCTGATTGGCTGAGGTGGATTGGTGGGCGGATGATGTAATGATCTCCACTTAGGTCAATCAGAGGAAGCCTTGTATTAATTTGTAAAATACAAAGCTTCCTGTGAATGGCTGAGCAATGCTCAACCTGACTCAAATTTGTTCTGGCAGCTGACAGGAAGTCTTTGTACCATTGCCGAAGCTCAGCACTGTATGCTGTATATAGCTGATTCTACATACAGTGATACAGCACACACAGCAGGCGCATCTTTTAGTAAAAGAAAATAATTTGTTTAGACCAGCTTGGTCCAAACTATTTAAAGTCAGAGTAAACCTGGAGTTCAGCTTTAACATTACAGTGTGGTATTTCCCTGTCAGTATGTGAGAAAACAGAAACCCGAGCTAAAACTACCTTCGCATGTTTGTTGTCTGTTCTGTTTGATGAGCCGGTAAAACAAGTTTATGACTAAAATCAAGAAACTTTGCCAAAAATGCAAAGGTCACGGATCCGTGACAAGCACAACAATCTGTGCACCAGAGTAAACCTATTACAGTAAAAGCCGTCGGCTCTTTTGAATGTGCATTTTTTTTTTTCAAAATTATGTTTATTGATATTTACAATGCCAATACAAATAAAAGCCATGTATACAAATCTCTTAACCACTTGCCGACCGCCGCAAGTACATTTACTACGGCGGTTAGCCCCTCCTGGGCAAAGTGACGTATATATACGTCACTCGCCCGCGAGCCAATAGGGGGCGAGCGAGCGCGCGCCGCTGGAGGCGCGCTCCCGCCCCCGCTCGTTCCCTGACATGTCCGCGCTGGTGACCGGCGGACCCGATCACTCGCAATCGTCCGCTGCAGAGGGAGAAAGGCAGGCGGCTGATGTAAACAAAGCCGCCTGTCATTCTCCCCTGTGTAACTGCAGAGATCATACAATCCTGCTATGTGGGTTCGTATGTCTCTGTGGTTACATGAAAAACCATGCCCTTTACAGTTAGAAGTACGCCCCTAGGGACACATTTAACCCCTGCATCTCCAATAAAGTTAACCCCTTACCTGCCAGTGTAATTTTTTCAGTAACAGTGCATACTGTATGTATAGCACTGATTACTGTAGTAATGTCACTGGTACCCCCAAAAATGTCAGTCAAGGGTCCGATCTGTCTGCCGCAATGTCGCAGTCCCGCAAAAAAAATCGCCGCCATTACTCGTTAAAAAAGAAAACACCAAAAATGACAGAAATCTTTCCCTTAGTTAGTAAACACAATAACTTTTGCACAAACCAATCAATATATGCTTATTGCGATTTTTTTTTACCAAACATATGTAGCAGAAAGCAAATTGGCCTAAAATGTTAAAAAATTTTGATTTTTACATTTTTTTGGGGGGGAATTTCATATAAAAAAATGTGAAAAATATTATTTTTTCAAAATTGTCGCTCTTTTTTTGTTTATAGCGCAAAAAGTAAAAATCGCACAGGTGATCAAATACCACCAAAAGAAAGCCCTGTTTGTGGGGAAAAGGGATGTCAATTTCATTTGGGTACAGTGTCGCACGACCGCGCAATTGTCCGTTAAAGTCACGCAGTGCCGAATCGCAAAATACCCCCTGGTCTTTCAGCAGCCAAATCCTCCGGGGCTTAAATGGTTAATAATGTACAATAATGGTACACAGTACAAGTTTTTTTTTTCGTTCAACCCACTGTACTAACCATCTGAAGTTAGTAAAGCGATCTCCTCTGCTGAGCTGTTGTGTTTTGACAGGGGGCATGGCCCCCCAGCCAGAACAGCACAATCAGTGTTCTTTGCCATTGGCTGAGAGCGCTGATCCGGAGTCATCGGTTGTTGGTTTTCCAGCATGCACGTCCAACAGAAGTCACATCTGACAGGCCAACAAACACACGGTTCCAATGTCGGCCGTTTTTTTTTAACTGGCAAATTTCTCCTTAAGGTAACAGTATTCATAAATCCCATACAGATAAGAACCAGAAACAAAGGTTAAAAAATAAAACAGGAGGGGGAATCAAAGTAGGGGGAGTGAGAAAGAGCAGAGATTATGGAGGAGGGGAATGAGGAGCAAGTGGAGAAGAAGAGTGAAGCTCCTAGGAACATTAGTGTAGAAGCAGTGATAAAAAGGTACATTTATTGTTTAGGAAGTTCATGAGTATAAATACAAAAAGAAGGCAAGCAAGATTATCTTCTGTATGAACCTTCCTCCCTGTGTTTGACCACTGAAGTTTCCAAAGCCCAAGTATGGTAGAAGAGCATCATTACAGCCTACATTGCACTATATGTGCTGCGGTACCCTCTTCATAAAGCGGAAGATGGGGAGAGAGAGGGGGAAAAAAGAAAGAAAAAAAATAGTGGGGAGTAAGAGTTTAGGAGGAAAAGAAAGGTAATCTATAAATGTAGATTGGTAAGGCTTGGAAGGGGGGGGGGGGATTCCCTGCCGGTAAGTACCCCCCTCACACCAATCCCCTCTGCAGGTGGGTTAAGCATGTAGTAGATTCAAGAGATACTATTACGTGCAAGTATTGGGTTGCGAGTTGCTCATAGTAAGATGAGTAAGTATTTGTTGATTTGAAGTGAAGCCAACAAGCCCATGTGGACAAGTAGTTAGTCAGCCAATCTTGAGAGCAATGGATCGGTTCTTCCATTGTTAAAATCCTACCTAAACGGAGAAGCCATTCTGTCATCATTGCAATTTGGGTAGCTTTCCAATGCTCATGTATGCATGTTCTGGCTGTGTTGACCATTTGCATGGCTAGAGATTTAAACTAATGTCTCTGGGAAAGAGAGGTGTGATGGAGTAAGTATTGGGCTGGAGTGAAATCTAAGGTAAGGGTATTTGAATGTGATGTTGTGTCCTACATATCAATAGACCATATGTAGCTTGAATATTAAAAAAAAAACTTCTGAGTTATAGATGAGATCTGGAAATGAGTGCCCTAGGTCACTTGAATGTGGCCTGGGAACCCAGACTAGGGGAAGATTATGGACCACACCAGTGACCTGGTCCCTCACCCCCATTTTGCTTTTCCCTCCTAATATAATCCCCCCCCTTTTTTTTCTTCTTCTTCTGCTCTTCCTGCTTAGTCTTTAATCCCCCTCCACCCTCTGAACTATTCTTTCTGTATCTAGAGATGATTCAAACATCAGTCTTTTTACACTGGCCCATGACCTCTTTCCACAGTCCCCATTTGACTGTATATTTTCCAGTGGCTTTATGCTGAGTCAGCACAGCCCCTGGAGCTACCATTTACCTGCTAGGTACTGTATGCCTATTTTTTTTTTATAGTAACTGGTCTTCCAATTCTTGTAGCTATTACCTTGTTCTATATACAGTATTGTTGATCAAAAGTATTTTTATTTCTGTTAACCCTACTTCACTTGTCTGTGCATTACCAAATGTGCTACATTGTTTGTGGTTTCATCCATATATGTGAACTGTATATCTCATTTTTTTGGACTGTGTGTCTTTTCTCTGTTCGGAATGCAATTTTGTACTATTGTGAAATATCAATAAAGCTCTTATGGAAAAAAAAAAGCCTGAAAAAAGAAAACACCTAAGGACAGGTGAAATATATTAATTATTTTGTTTTTGGGCTTAGGTATAGGTTTAAGTGTAAGTCCAGTCAAAACTCTTTTTTACTTAGTGGCAAAGGATTACAACCTATGTCTGGTTTTTAATGCTATCTGGGACTCCTTTACAACCCTCCCCTCACTAAACTAGAACAAAAGTTTTGGGTGGGTGTCCAGTGCGTTCCTATACCTTTAAGGAGGTGTAGGCTCCCTCTAGGCATACCTGCACTCAACCAACCATTATTATATACGTGCTCCAACTTAGGAGGCTCTCAAAATTTATAGATTAGGACTGCAGTACACTGGGGTGCTGTGAAGTTGCCTGCAGCTTATGCATATATTTACAAATGTGTGCAAACTAAACCCCTGGTTTTAACATAAACTGTTAGACAGGACAATTCGGTTTGTTGCAGGATGGCTGGAAATTTTTCATTGTTGTTTTTTGAGATGGACGTACACTTAAAGGGAAAAATGAAAAAGGAACAATTTAGCATTCAGGCCCAGTGGCCATTTTTGACAACTTACAACTATTTTTCTAAGCTAAATGTGAGTATATACAAATGTTCTTCAGCTGGTTTTGCACAAGGTCTTTGTTACTTCCTCTTGGCACGCTCTGTTGAAATATGTTGAAAATACTCCACCTCGTAGTTCCCTTTCTCAATACTGGTTTAAAAGTAAGACGTGATGTATAAAATATAGCAGACCTCCAGCTCAATGTGTGAAAAATAACAGTGGTATCCTTAAGAAGAATCAGAATTAATGTATAAATATTTTTTTGTTTTTAAAGTGGATGACATTGCCATAGAGAACATCTGCCTGGGGTACCTGCAGCCTGGCACCTATGTGCAATTTTAATTTTTCTAAACTTTCTTATTGCTAAATGCGCTTTTGGTAACAACCTATCTGAATAACAACAGGTGTATTTTTTTTTTTACTTATTTTTTTTTTTTCTGCCCGTGGCGTGTGAAACACACTCAAAAGACTTACACCCGGTGCATAAAAAAGTGCACACACGCAAACGTGAGAAACACAAAAAGTGCACAGGGTGTGCAAAATGGTCTTCCCTCCGAAGAGGTAGGACCCTAACCTCGATCCCCCGGGGCGCAAGACTCCTGACAGGGATTTAAGGTACTTCCTATGGTTTGTCTGGCCGAAACCAGACAAACCCCGTTCTCCAGGGGGACTGCCGGAACAGCCCACCCCAAGTACTAGGTGGGGCTCCCCTGAAGGGAGACCCCATGAGAGAGGGCGAACTAAGCCAGAAGGCCATATCCACCCCCTCCCAAGACTCAAAGCTGGGCCCGAGGACCCACACCCTCCAAGTCGTGCAGGAAAAAGAGTGATAGTGCAGTGACACAACAACAAAGAAATAAAAACACACAAACAAAAAGGTGGGGGAAGGGGAAGTGGGGTAAGTGCTATGGTGCCATGTGAGGTACCAAGGCAGGCCTTCCGGCCGGAATAAAAAGTTCCTCTGGTCCGAGCCAAAAGGCCTGTCCCAAGAGGCAGGTGCGAAAAAGGTGTGTATGGTGCAGTGACCAAGGTGCCGAAAAACTCAAGGCGAGCTGCCCCTCCCCAGTGAGAATTAAGGCACCCCTGGGCTGCCACCCCAGGGGCACGTACACCACAGGCTTTTTCGGTCTCAGCCCCCAACAGGTGTATTTTTGTCTGTAAATGTCTATGTTATGGTTTATTCCTTCAATTTCTGTGCTTGGCATTAAATGTGCAGTTACCTGTGTTTCTACACAATCACTTGTGCACTGTTTTGTGTGACAGGCTTCAAAGAACACTATGCCCAGGTTTGAAAGGGCACAACTGAATATAATGGAAATCCTAAAGTTGACTATTGAGGCACTTCTGGTGACGTTTTAAGTCATGCTTCAAATTTCCCAAGTGTGCAATATTTGTAATGTGCCAATACTACTTGAGTACAGACACCTAAAAGTTACAGCAAGTACCTTTGATGTTCTCCAAAATCTAGTCTCATTGTTTAAAAAAAACTAAATAAAGTCCCCTTCACTGACCAATAATTTTGCTCCCGAAGGTTTGTAGATGACAGTAAAGAGCAGGGTTGAACTTGAGAAAGTGTTGACTGCACTTAAAGTGGAGTTCCAGCCTCAAAAACCCCTTTGGGCCATCCGCTTGCTGACATTCACCTGTAAAAGAAATGGATAGTCCAGATTTTTTTTTTGTTTACTTACCTTGTTATTGAAGAAAATATACTTACCTTTCTTCCACTTCCTCCCTCTGCGGCCGCGCAGTCTCTTCCTGCTTGCATTGACTCCTGGGAGCTGAACGTCATCGCTCCCAGGAATCAATGCTCCTGCACCGGCCCCGCTCGTCAGTTCCAGTGCAGGCGCGTCATTCCCGTCTAAACAGCTTCTGGGCATGCCGCGCCTGCACTGGAACCGACGAGCGGGGCCAGTGCAGGGCATTCTGGGACCGAAGAGGACACCGAAGAGGACGCGCTGGCTTCAGCTGCCCACACCTGAGATGGCAGCGCTGGACAAGACATTTTCAAGGCAAGTATTTCTTCTAAAAGGTAAGTGCAACCTTGGACAGTTCAGAGGCTATCCATTATGAAATGCACTAGCCCTGACTGTCCCGGGGGTATCTAAAAAACGTTTCCGAGGCCAGAACTCCACTTTAAAGTGGAACTTTGCGCAAACAGATACAGTGCCTTGCGAAAGTATTCGGCCCCCTTGAAATTTTGCCACATTTCAGGCTTCAAACATAAAGATATAAAACTGTAATTTTTTGTAAAGAATCAACAACAAGTGGGACTCAATCATGAAGTGGAACAAAATTTATTGGATATTTCAAACTTTGTTAACAAATAAAAAACTGAAAAATTGGGCGTTACAAAATTATTCAGCCCCTTTACTTTCAGTGCAGCAAACTCTCTCCAGAAGTTCAGTGAGGATCTCTGAATGATCCAATGTTGACCTAAATGACTAATGATGATAAATAGAATCCACCTGTGTGTAATCAAGTCTCCATATAAATGCACCTGCACTGTGATAGCCTCAGAGGTCTGTTTAAAGCGCAGAGAGAATCATGAAGAACAAGGAACACACCAGGCAGATCCGAGATACTGTTGTGGAGAAGTTTAAAGCCGGATTTGGATACAAAAAGATTTCCCAAGCTTTAAACATGCCAAGGAGCACTGTGCAAGCGATAATATTGAAATGGAAGGAGTTTCAGACCACTGCAAATCTACGAAGACCTGACCGTCCCTCTAAACTTTCAGCTCATACAAGGAGAAGACTGACCAGAGATGCAGCCAAGAGGCCCATGATCACTCTGGATGAACTGCAGAGATCTACAGCTGAGGTGGGAGACTCTGTCCATAGGACAACAATCAGTCGTATACTGCACAAATCTGGCCTTTATGGAAGAGTGGCAAGAAGAAAGCCATTTCTTAAAGATATCCATAAAAAGTGTCATTTAAAGTTTGCCACAAGCCACCTGGGAGACACACCAAACATGTGGAAGAAGGTGCTCTGGTCAGATGAAACCAAAATCGAACTTTTTGGCAACAATGCAAAACGTTATGTTTGGCGTAAAAGCAACACAGCTCATCACCCTGAACACACCATCCCCACTGTCAAACATGGTGGTGGCAGCATCATGGTTTGGGCCTGCTTTTCTTCAGCAGGGACAGGGAAGATGGTTAAAATTGATGGGAAGATGGATGGAGCCAAATACAGGACCATTCTGGAAGAAAACCTGATGGAATCTGCAAAAGACCTGAGACTGGGACGGAGATTTGTCTTCCAACAAGACAATAATCCAAAACATAAAGCAAAATATACAATGGAATGGTTCACAAATAAACATATCCAGGTGTTAGAATGGCCAAGTCAAAGTTCAGACCTCAATCCAATCGAGAATCTGTGGAAAGAACTGAAATCTGCTGTTCACAAACGCTCTCCATCCAACCTCACTGAGCTCGAGCTGTTTTGCAAGGAGGAATGGGCAAAAATTTCAGTCTCTCGATGTGCAAAACTGATAGAGACATACCCCAAGCGACTTACAGCTGTAATCGCAGAAAAAGGTGGCGCTACAAAGTATTAACTTAAGGGGGCTGAATAATTTTGCACGCCCAATTTTTCAGTTTTTTATTTGTTAAAAAAGTTTGAAATATACAATAAATTTCGTTCCACTTCATGATTGTGTCCCACTTGTTGTTGATTCTTCACACAAAATTACAGTTTTATATCTTTATGTTTGAACCCTGAAATGTGGCAAAAGGTCAAAAAGTTCAAGGGGGCCGAATACTTTCGCAAGGCACTGTAGATACACAAATCACATATATATATATGTTTACATATGTAATCTGCACACGTCTGTTAGTTAGAATGATTACTCTGCTCTTTCCTGGTTTACCATTACTTTTTTCTCGGTATGCTCCCTAATAATTGGACCAGCCTTTCTCAACCAGGGTTTCTGTGGAACCCAGGGGTTTCTCCAGAGGTTGCTAGGGATTCCTTAGGAAGAAAGCAGTGACAGATTATTCTTCTGCCTATACTGGCCACCAATATAACGGGTCACTTCTACAATGACCACCAAGGTCACTACAATTTTTATTTTCTGAGTTTATTTGGTGACCATAAATATAATTTGTTTCATTTCATGATTATTGAGGAAAATTTTAAAACTTAGATTGGGAAATGTTAAGGACACCCCATTCTTTTTTTTTTTTTTATTAAAAAACTCTCTACAACTCACTGATCACTGCAGCATGGCATGTAGGTATAACACTTTTTGTGGGGGGTCTCTTATACCTGAGGCTATTACAAGGCCAGAAAGCTGAATTGGGGTATAAGCATACTTCCCAACTTTTTGCGATATAAATGAGAGACACCTATTAGCAAAAGTATGTAGGCATAGGACACCCCCCCTTGCCACGCTCCCTTAAAGGGGAATTATACAAATAAATGATTGCGAGTGCTTTTTTAAAGCACTACTATTCCTTTATACTGGCTTTTGAAATTTATCAATGCAGACATTTAGAAACTGGATGAATGGTTTATCACTGTGAAACACTTTTTAAAAGGCAAATAGTGCATTTTATATAAATTTATATAGATCAGTCCAAAACAAAGGACAAATGTGGAAGAAAGAGGGACAGAGGGACATTGTTCCAAATCAGGGAAAAGTTGGGGGCTATGGTATACATGTACCTCCCTTGCTGTGCAGCATATAGTATATGAGATGCATAAATCAAAAGACTGACTGATGAGAATTACAGCTGCTAGAGCAAGTAAAATAATAAACCCTTATGTAATTCAACTATGTAATTGTCTGCCTGAAGTTTCAGTATAAGCAGAACTTTTATCTGATATTCTTTGCAAGACTTGAGATGTCTTCTCTTGGTATGGGGGGGATGATGAGCGCTAAGGGGATAACACATCTGATAGGTGGACCGAAAAAAAGAGGGGGGGGGGGGATAAATATTAATGAATAATATATTTTAAAAAAATTAGAAAATAATTAAAAATAGTTCTGAATAAAGGTCAGTGTTACAATATGGTTGAAGTTCAATGTAGTAAGAGGTTCAAATACATGGAGTGGATAATGCTGGTGCCAAATCACACTGGATGCACAGAGAGAGTTACAAGCCAGCTTGCAGAGTTTGAAGCAGCTCTGTGTAAATCTTTACCCCCCCCCCCCCCCATCTTGGTATGATATCTCACCTTGCAAGAAGATTAACCAGAGTCCTCCAGTTCATGGAGCACAAACATCACACCTATAGAGTGTCCTAGGACTCAGGTCATACATACAAACATAGTGAAAAACGTGGCTCAAACCATTGTTCCCAAAATAGTGACCAGTGACTGCCCATGGGTATTACCACAAAGCCAATTGTCACCGGCCACAAGTCAAATATTTCCTCAGGAAGAGTGCCTTATACACACCCAGGCAAAAATTCTAAGTTTGCAGTCTGTGGGCCACATAACGTTTTTGAATTGCCATTAAATCATTAACAGTCATGTAATTATTAACCTAGATTAATGTCATAAAAACCTTTCAGTATAGTTTCCGCTTTTTTAACTCTAGCTAGGTTACTTTTCTCCATTTTAACAGCTCTGTGTTTCATTTCGGTTTGCATACTTTTCCACTTCCTACTTTTACAAGACATAATAACTAGTCTATTGTCTAACAGTATTTTACATATAAACACAAATATATCTTCATGGGCACCATAAACAGTATGGTCACAAGCATGTACAATGATCCATTGAATGGGAAGTCAGGCAACGGCTATTCCTTTGTATCAAAGTTCTGAGTAAAATGTTGGATGTTCGCCAAAAGACTGAAGCTCACATTTGCATCCTCAGAGACATTTCTAGACTCTAGTCACTTCTCTAAATAGACATATGTGTTGTCTTTACTGTAAACAGTTTCCTGTGCCACAAACAATGCAATCCATCTGATGGCAATCAAGTCAGTGATGCCTTCCTCTACCGAGGGAGTCTCCATAATGTAAAACAAAGAGCCAGGGAATGCAGCTGTGAGATGGTGACATGGCCCCATGAGAGTGGCCAGATATGAAGACTGCTCCTGGAAAATCTTAATCTTATCTTAGAAAGATAAACTTTAGGCAGATAATAGACTCACTTCAGCTCTGTAATAAAAAGTATTTTTAATGCAAAGAATCTAAGTAGCTAAATTTGGATTGGTATTAATTTTTGCTCAACCCCTGTACAACAAAGCCATCAATCATTTGTGATAAAGTGCTCATGTACTAGCAAGAGACATGTTGATAGGCGGAGAGAGCAGAGTGTCAGAGGGATGAGCTCTTCAGTTTACTGCTTCTTCTTTCACTGTCCAGTCACTGACCGGGGAGGGACAAGACCTGTAAATGTTACGCAGGCCATACATGGAAAGAAATTAGCTCAATTCCCCATTAACACAGACCGCGTTGACAGGGGACCCCTCTTGCTGAGCCATTGTATTCTGCCGACGGGGCAGCCACCCCCCCAAGGAGAAGACAGTGATTATTGCTAGCGGCTATACCAGCCGCTAGCGATAATCGCATGTAAAATCCGGCAGACTGGTTGCACCCAAATTCATTGATCGGTCAGCTTGATACATTTAGCCTGCCCATACATGGTTTGAATCTCAGCTGACTCCTGCTGAACCAGTCAAGGTTCTAACCATCTATGGCAAGCCTTAGTGAGGAGAGCCCCAGGTGGATGATTTATATTGGTTGGAGCTACTTACTGGAAACTGAACCACTCGCCCTGTCTACAACTTTTCCAGCCTGAACCGACCCCCTATAATTAAGGGGTCCGCTCACTCCGGTAAGCATTTTTGTGCACACCGGGTGGTCCTGTGTCTTGGTGGAGGTATTGAAGACCTAAGAATTGCCTTTGAGAGATCCCTTCAGAG
Organism: Pelophylax lessonae; assembly: GCF_965119305.1. Taxonomy (NCBI): domain Eukaryota; kingdom Metazoa; phylum Chordata; class Amphibia; order Anura; family Ranidae; genus Pelophylax; species Pelophylax lessonae. Next base: position 427,886,714 of record NC_138772.1, on the reverse strand, counting down.
ACTATTTATTTAGGATGGTGTTATTGGATTTAATAATTTGCTTTATGGTTCCACACACCAGCAATTGATTGGATTCTTATTTTGCACATTGCACTTTATATTCCACTAATTTCTTACAGGATCTTTACTCTTTATTATTGATTTTAGTATGCAATTGAATATTTATTTATACATTGCACTGGATAAGAGCACTTTAACTTTACATATTTAATATATTTATTCACCATATTCATATGCACATCTGGCTTCTAGCCTATATTGTTTATCATAAGGTTTGATATTTGCACTTTATTTTAGTGCACTTGCTAATCACACTTCTTATGATTTGAGGAATTTTTTGCATAGTGTATGAAATTGGTTGAGCGCAGCTTTATTATATATCACTATATAATTTTTTATCACTTAGTGAACTGCAGCAGAGAAAAATCAGGTCTCCTGCCCAACCAGACAGGACTGTGCAGGCAGAGCTGTGTAAACCTCAAGATTAGATAGACAGAAATACAAATGCTTTTGCAGGTAAATAGTTATTCTATGTGTGTGATTTACTGTCTGTTATTTAGAGATTCTTACCACCCAAAGCTAGGATTTTTAAAATAAGCAGCTGCTGACAGTCTTGACTTTATATTTTTCTCAGGGATTCTAAAAATTCTAACAAGCACAATAGGTTCACCCATAAAGGTGGTTGTTGGGGGGTGACAGGGAACCTCTGTAAGGGGCATGAGATTGAGGGAGCCCCAGTAAAAAGGGGGTGAGGTGGGTATTGGAAGGGTGAGGTAGGAAGACTCTTTAAGGAGTGGGGAGGGCTGTGTAAGGGGGGTGAGGTGGGTGGTGGGGGTTCTCCAAGTAGGTGGCAACTGGCGAGGTGGGTGGCAGGCAGTCTCTATGAGGGGGTGGCAGCCAGGATTTATGAGGGGTGCTGACAGTGCTCCCCCTACAGTGCTTTACTTTTTCCGAGCTCCTTCTTTTCTTGCTTTTTGTGAGTTTGTCCACCCATGGAGCCTTTACTATTAGTATAGTGTGTTGTGTAAATCTAATGCCACTGACTCAAGCAGAGCAGTGACAGAATAGGAGGCGATGCTGCTCAGCGGCGGCTGAAAGTCTCCTGAGTCTGTGCTCCACAGCTGTGGTGTCGGGCAGAGCACCTGCTGAAGATGTTGCTTGGTTGCTCAGAAGCAGTCAGCAACTCCCACACACTAAAATTCCCCATGTCTAAGAGTTTTAATGGGGCTGTGAACGTGATGGATGTCTATTGTGTGGGGGAGTGGAGATAGCTGTGCAGCGCTTAATGTGTCCCCTGGGCAGAGTGACACATTTGAGGTGAAAGAGATAGAATAGGACAGGATTAAGAAATAGAGAGGAAGAAGTGGGGAGAATGGGCCCACACAATGCAGAATCCTCAAGTGGTAAAATGGAAGTCTGATTTTTTATATTTTTAAAGGGTACAGTACATGTGTGCTTTGCTTCCTTCCTATTATCATGCCACAATGTTTATTGGTGCTATAAAATACAACTGTGATATTTTTTATAGTTTCTTTTTACTCAGTGATCAGCATCATAAAATTCTTATTAATAAGTGTTAATCTTTATTAATCATTATGGTCCCTGGCTACTAAGAATTTTTTAGGTCTTTTGACTTTAATCAGCGATAAGATAGGAATCCGAAGCTGAACTCCAAGAAATTAGCCACTTTTTAAACCATTTTAAGACCAGTCCTTTTTCTGACATTTGTTGTATACATGCAAAAATCAGTATTTTTTGCTAGAAACATTATATATATATATTTTTTTTGCAGAGACTCTAGAGAATAAAATGGCGGTTGTTGCAATATTTTATGCCACACTATATTTGCACAGCAGTCTTTTAAACACAATTTTTTTGGATTAAATACACTTTAATGACTTAAAAAAAAAAAAACCCACTAAAGTTAGCCCAATTTTTTTCGTAAATAGATACCTAACATGTCATGCTTTAAAATTGCGCATGCTTGCAAACTAAGGTGCTTAAAAATCTTTATAGGCAAGGAGGCCCTGTGCTAGAAATATTGCTCTCGCTCTTACGATCGCAGCGACACCTCACATGTGTGGTTTGAGCACAGTTTACATATGCAAGCCTAACTTATGTATGCACTCTGCATGCGAGCATGGAAGGATGAGGAGCTTTACTTTTTTTTTTTTTTTTTTTCTTATTTATTTAACTTTTTATTTTTTACACTGTCCCTTTATTTATTGAACTTTTTTTATCAATTTTTCTCCTATTTTCTCCTATTACAAGGAATGTAAGTACACCCTTGTAATAGAAAAAGCATGACAGGTCCTCTCTATTGAGAGATTTGGGGTCAAAAAGACCCCAAATCTCTCATTTACCTTTAAAAAAAAATAAAATAATAATTTTGACTTTAAGAAAAATAAAAAAATCTTGTCTATCTGCCCAAGGCCCGGAAGTGACATCAGAGGTCGCTTTTGTCATCCTAAGGGCATAGAGCTGAGTGGGGGCTATCTTGCCCTCAAGCAACTTCCTGCCTAGCCATCGGCCGCATCGGATCAGTTCCGGTTGACCAACGGCTCTATTAAGCTCTGAAACAACTGGGAAGCTGCGGGAGGGGGCACCTCTCCCCACGTTATAAAAGTGATCTCGCAGTGAACTCGCTGCTGGGACCACTTTTATCTGAAAGCCGGCCGCCTAAGGGAAAAAATAATACCAGGGTTATGGCAACTAGCTGCTTCCATAACAAAGGTATTTAATGTCAAAATCATGATGTACATTCCCAGTTTTCGGCAAGTGTAATGCTCTGGATTATTTGGAGGTTAAATCGTTTGTTACCCCAATACTTCATATTTCTGATATGTGTTTGCTGTACCATGTACTTGTTTGAGAAACTATCCTGTTCTCTTTGTATTGCTTCCTTTGTGTAAAACCCCTGGTGTTCATACCAGTTATTTTGCTTTCCTAGTAAAAACTGACCACACTAAAGAGGAGAACACACTGTGGTCAGTTCTCTAGCTCTGCTGGGAACTCTACCTGCTCTCCTACAATAATCAGACTTGTCCTAAAATGCCCCCGCATTACAGCCATTCACCGGGAAGCTCAAGTGTACTGCTTCTTATCCTTCCCCCCAGCTCTTATGCAGCTGAGAAGAGAGGGAAGGTGATCATTTATAAAAAAAAGGGGGAACAAGGTATTTATATCTATACAGAAATGTTTTGCCTTTCATTTCTATTTTAAACTGAATGAGTTGTTTTACAAGCTGATTGTTTACAATCACTTTAAGTCCAGCGAGGTGCTTGCTACTTCATTGGACTTATATCTTTGATTTACAATTTTTCGTTTTATTGAGCACTGGGAGCATAGCTATTGCTATACTTCCGGCACTCCAGCATGGGATCGTCTACGCCCAGCTTCCACAGCATCATATGCAGTCACTGTGCTCTTCTCCCCCCTTCTCCTGCTAATCATAGAGCCCTTTGTATTATATAAACCTATTCACAAAATACAAAGCCTTCTTCGAATGTGCAGCAGGGGGAGGGGTGGTCAGAGATGCTGTGTATGAGAAAGCAATGTCTCTCCTGTCAGAGCGCTGGAAGTTTAGCCATAGCTGTACTCCTGGTGTGCAGAAAAACTGTCAGATTTAAATTAAAGAGACAGGTTCATGCGGTGGTATGCACCTCGTTGAACTTAACCCATAGTAAGCCAGCAGATGTTATAAAGTGGATGAATTCCTGAAATTCAGCTTTAAATGTATTTTAAAAAAGGCCTAATGTACTATAGATAGCTGCAATATGTACACATAAGTGAGAGCACAAGTGTGCATTGTGTAACTTGCTGTTTATCTTCTCACGGCATGAAAAATCATACGCCAGGGCACTATGAAATTCCATCTGGGCACCTGGGGAGTTTTTTTTATTCTCAGCTGGACTCCATTTAGAGCTATCTATAGGAGTTACCCACTGTGATTCCAGAAGGATTTCCACTTATGTTTTAAGGCCCCCACACTGCTATAATGGCAGCCATTTGTTCTGGTGAGATTGCAATTCCCTCGATGGTGGTGGTTCATTCGTCTGGACACTATTGCTTTACACCTTTAAAGTGGTTGTAAACTCTCCGTCAAAACTTCTGCTCATTGCAATCCTAATTTTTAAAGCTATTGATCGCTGCCTGTCATAATTTCCTTACTTATTTAATCTTCTTGCAATCTGTCTTGCAATGTTTGATAATGTCAGCGGCGCATGCGCTTCCCGTCCTTAGATTCACGGCATGCTCTGTGTGCTGTCTCCCCATTGACATCATGCTGTGTATGTGAGTTCCGCTCTCAGCGGCATGGCTTAGAACACTCGCGATATTGGCGGTCATTCCCTGCTCCCTGCTTCTCCCCAGGTGACTGTGTGATGAGATTTTGGCAGGGGAAACAAGGAAGAGCGGAAGTTACGTCCACAGGGGCGGCAGAAAACATTACTCAAGATGGCGCAGCCAGGGGCGTAACTACAGGGGTTGCAGGGGTTGCAATTGCAACCGGGCTCCATGCTCCAGGAGGCCTGTGTGGCTCCCCTGTACACCTGGATAGGGGGGGCGGCGGGAGCAGCATGTAGATAAATCACTGTCCTCCTTTTTCCTCCTGTAGCTGCAGGAGGAAAATAGAGGAGATTGGCTCTTCTGTATGCTGCCCCCACCACTCCTCCTATCCAGTTCACTTGTGTTCTGCTGTCTCTGGGCCCCTGTGTCCTTCCCTGGTCCCCCCTGCGCCCCCCCCCCCCACTGTGCTCCCTCCCCTCTCCTGCCGGCTGCTGCAGGGGATGTGTCACAATAGAGACCCAGGAAGGGGTCGGTAAATATGTAATTTACCAGCTCCTTCCTTTTCTGAACGGACAGAGTCATAGTAAGTCACATTGTAAAAAAATAAAATAAAATGATAAAAAAATAATGCAAAAAAATAAAAACTACTGACTCCAGTGGGTGAACTTCCAGGACCGCAAAGGTCACACTTGCATCTGGGCCCTGGCATTCCACCACAGTGGGGAGGCCCCAAGATGGCAGGAAGGGGGCCCGCTGCAGAACTTGTCTAAGGGTCCTGTTGTGGGACCGTAATAAAGGGCCCTGCAACAAGAATAAAGGGCCCCAGGATCAGTGGGAAGAGCCCCAGGCTTGAAGAGAAGGGCCCCGGTCAGGGGTCCGGAGGGCCCTTCACGGTTTCTTGCACCGGGGCCCAGAAGGTTCTAGTTATGCCTCTGGGCACAGCCTAATCCCGGAAGACGATTTTTTTTTCAAACTACTAAAAATAGCAAGTTAGAGGCGTTTTTACATACATTACACTGTGCAATGATTGAAAATATTTTTTATAACGACTATACATAAAAAATGTGAAACGGAATGCAGAGTTTACTTTCTCTTTAATTTCACTGCAATGGTCGCATCACAATTATACTTTTTATCCTTTTTTGCATTTGGATGATTTTTTGTTGCTATATGTACCTAAATATGGACTATTTGCACACATGACTGTCACTTTAATTTAAATATTAGACACTTTATATAGCCTTTTTCACTCAATGTGATCAGGTTTTTGCTAGTTCATGTTAATGTGCATGGATCTTCTATTTTTATAATTGCTCTAATAAATATTTTTTGTTTCGTTATTTTTTGGCGCTGCGCTTTACATTTATACTTCAGGGCAGATTCTAATATGATTGATGGCTGTGTCAAACTTTTTCGTTCTGACATTTTAAATCATGGGGCTTTCTGTATATGAGGAGCAGTAGAGGGTATTATTTGGAAATACTGCTTCTGCATTACAAAAAGATAAGCAAATTAGTTCCCATAGTCTTAACAAAAGGCAATTCATATACTGTACAGCTGTTCCTGCAATAAAAGCTGAAGCCCTGAGTATGTGGATGTGGGCTGTGATCACTGCAACACCCAAAGGTTGAATTTTATTTCTGAAAACATGTGATATCTATCTATATATCTATCTATCATCTATCTATCTGTCCATCCATTCATCCATCTACACCCACCCACTTGGAGGTGTGCATTATATACATACGTTTTTCTTCTTGCTAAATAGTACTCCTCAGCACTTGCATGCTGATAATTCATCTAAACCTAAAAACATTAATTTTTTATATTACAGCTTAACAGTCCTTCGATGTGCTGTTTATTTTCTTCAGGTTTTATTCCCTTTATTTTCACTTTGGGATTGTGCCAACAACACACTTCCTGCTCTACAGTGACAACTGTTATTTATTTTACTGTGTGCATGGACGAGCAAAGTTGTCACCTTAGGACACGAAGTGTGTTAGTACTACAGAACACTCCCCCTTTCCTTACAGTGCATCCGGAACGTATTCACATCGCTTCACTTTTTCCACATTTAGTTATGTTACAGCCTTATTCCAAAATTGATTAAATTCATTATTTTCCTTCTACAAACAATACCCCATAATGATAACTATGGTTTAAAATCTTTGCACATTTATCAAAAATAAAAAACTAAAAAAATCACACATACATACCGGTAAGTATTCACAGCTTTTGCCATGGCAAAAGGTGCATCCTGTTTCCACTGATTATCCTTGAGATGTTTCTACAACTTGATTGGAGTCTATCTGTGGTAAATGCAGTTGATTGGACATGATTTGGAAAGGCACACACCTGTCTATATAAGATCCCACAGTTAACAGTGCATGTCACAGCACAAACCAAGTCAAGAAGTCCAAAAAATTGTCTGTAGACAGGATTGTATCAAGGCATAGGTCTGGGGAAGTGTACAGAAAAAATTCTGCAGGATTGAAGGTCCAAATGAGCACAGTGGCCTCCATCATCTAGAAATGGAAGAAGTTTGGAACCACCAGGACTCTTCCTAGAGCTGGCCGCCTGGCCAAACTGATCAATTGGGGGAGAAGGGCCTTAGTCAGGGAGTTGACCAAGAACCCGATGGTCACTCTGACAGAGCTCCAGCCTTTCTCTGTGGTGAGAGGAGAACCTTCCAGAAGAACAACCATCTCTGCAGAACTCCACCAATCAGGCCCATATGGTTGATTTGCCAGACGGAAGCCACTCCTCTGTAAAAGGCACATGACAGCCGGCCTGGAGTTTGGCAAAAGACAGTTTAAGGACTCTCAGACCATGAGGAACAAAATTCTCTGGTCTGATGAAACAAAGATTGAACTCTTTGGCCTAAATGGCAAGCCTCATGTCTGAAGGAAACCAGGCACTGCTCATCGCCTGGCCAATACCATCCCTACATGGAAGCATGGTAGTGAGAGCATCATGGTGTGGGGATGTTTTTCAGAGGCAGGACCTGGGAGACTAGTCAGGATCAAGGGGAAGATGAATGTAGCAATGTACAGAGACATCCTTGGGGACATCCTGCTCCAGATCGCTTTGGACCTTAGACTGGGGCGAAGGTTCATCTTCCAACAGGACAAGGACCCTAAGCACACAACCAAGATAACAAAGGAGTGGTTATGGGACAACTCTGTGAATGTCCTTAAGTGGCTCAGCCAGAACCCAGACTTGAACCCGAATGAACATCTCTGGAGAGATCTGAAAATGGCTGTGCACCGACCCTCCCCATCCAACCTGATGAAGCTTGAGAAGTCCTGCAAAGAAGAATGGGAGAAACTGCCCAAAAATAGGTGTGCCAAGCTTGTAGCATCATATTTAAAAAGACTTGAGGCTGTAATTGGTGCCAAAGGTGCTTCAACAAAGTATTGAGCTAAAGCTGTGATACTTATGTACATGTGATTTTTTTTTTTTCATTTTTTTATTTATTAATAAATTTGCAAAGATTTCAAACAAACTTCTTTCATGTTGTCATTATAGGGTATTGTTTGTAGAATTTTGGGGAAAATAATGAATTTAATCCATTTTGGAATTAGGCCGTAACATAACAAAAAGTGGAAAAAGTGAAGTGCTGTTAATACTTTCCGGATGTACTCTATCTCTATAACATAGGAAAGAAGTGTTCTATAATCCACAGAGAGGACTCATACAGGGCTGATAATAATGTTTCAGATTTCATGCACTACAAAAATATTTTTTTTGCTGTTATCCAAAAGGGAGTAAGTAAAAAATGTTAGGGTTTACACACATTTTAAAGCAAGCCATAACTGATGCAATTGCTCGATGTCCCCATCAACACAGATAGTGTTGATGGGGGAACACCTTCCGCTGTGCTATTGTGTTCTGCTGACAGGAAGCATTCCCTGCTGACAGAACACAATGATTACTGCCATACCTGCCAACAGTAATCACATGAAAAAAATCTGACAGGCTGGTTGTACTGAAGTCGATCGATGGATGAACTTCAGTAAAACCAGCCTTACCACAGATGGGCCAAGATTCAGTCCATCTATGACTGGCTTTACACATACATCTCTAATAAAGAGATGCCCACTAGATGGATTCATTACAGATCTGTATAACAAACACGATAATCAAAATATGGAAGAGTAAGTTAATAAAATTTAAAAGTAATAACAAAAAGCCTGTTGTTTACAGAGTTCAGTAGATAAACCTCAAATATACGCACAGTTGAATGACTAAGGCCCCGTTCACACTGGGGCGACGCTACTTCCTGGGGCGACCTCCGAGGTCGTGGCGCGCTGCTCGCACCGCGACCTCGGAGCGGCCGGCACGGACTTCATAACATTGAAGTCTATGCAGGTCGCTCCGGGTCGCCCCAAAGAAGCTCCGGACCCTTTTTCTAAGTCGGAGCGACTTGTGTTGCTCCCATTAGAATGGGTCCATAGCTTCTCAATGCAAGGCGACCTACGGTGACCTGTCAGGCGACCAGGTCGCCTGACAGGTCGCTCCAGTGTGAACGGGGGCTTATCCCCTCTACCAAAAACAACAGTAAACAACATACATAGTAATAAGTAAATGAAACAACTATGATTTCCAGTATAAAGAAGCTATGTGGTGTCAAGAATTATGACTTTGCACAGATTCCATGTAGCTTTTTGTAAAGGTATCAGAGATTTGAGCAAAATTTGCCAAAACTAAAAATATCTTGCTATTGAGTACTTGGCAACAGCAGCCCATATGTATAACATAACAGCAGTTTCTGCTTTGTCCCTGTTTGCTCTACAACATTCAGATTTTCTAGTGTGACAGAGTTGCATTAAATATTCAGACTTAAATTAAAGCACAGCAAAGCACCAATATATTTCTATCTTCCGATTTTAAATACAGCATCCTGTGCGATTTACATGCGTGTGAATAATAACACTTAAAATAATGTGGTTAGTTTGTAATAACTAGAAAAAAGAGAAGTGTCTTTGTTGCTAGTTATTTTCTTAGTGCTGGCTTATTTATAAAAAATGACCATAAACCCAAAGCGTTTGTTTCATTTCTTTCGCCCGCCTTCTATAATTTGGCCTCATGGCTACAAATTGCGTCCATGAAGCTAAAACATATAGACATCATTCAGTACTTGCACTAGATTAAGTTGCATCTTTTACCTGAGCAGAAAAGTCAATCAGCTTGGGAAGGATAACTCTGGTACCTTCATCGCTCTTCAGAAAATCTAGAAGGCTCCCTATTAACCAAGAGAGTGGATATATACTTAAATAGGGAAACCATTATTAGAAACTTAGGTATGCATAGATACTGTGAAAATGTATCATTTAAACAACCCTGTTGCTTAACCAAATTTCCCCATAAAGGATGCCTGTAAGGCAGAAAGTATGTAGTAATCTCTCATGCTACCTATACTGCTCGACTGAAAATAAATAGTTGGTAAAGGTTCTTCTAAAACTGACTCATCCAAGAATGTCAATCTTCTGTGTCCCACGCAGTACTCAATGGTTCCTCCCACCAACTCCTATGTCACTATTGGACACAATGGTGATGCAGGGGTCAGTGGGAGGAACCAGTGGATGCTGCAGGGAAAATAAGGCTGGCCATACACTATACAATTTTCTTATTCAATTTCCTTTTGTCAGGGTCCGGACTGGTAGCAGGAGCGATGCAGGGAGTGGATCCGCTGTGTCAGTGAGGGATTGGCGTGGACCGTACCGGAGGATCGGTTCTAAGTAGTTACTGGTTTTCACCAGAGCCCGCCGCAAGGCGGGATTGGCTTGCTGCGGCGGTAACTACCAGGTCGTGTCCTCTGGTAGCGGCTCAACCTCACCGACTGCTGATATAGGCGTAGTACAAAAGGGACAGGCAGAGGCGTAGTCAGACGTAGCAAAGGTCAGGGCAGGCAGCACAGGTTCAGAGGCGATAGTCGTTAGCAAAGGGTTCGGCAACAGGCAAAGGATTACACAAATAACGCTTTCACTAAGGCAACAAGGCAACAAAGATCCGGCAATGGCTGGAAGGGGCAGGTCACTTATATAGGAAACAGGAAACAGGTCACAGGAAACAGGTCACAGGAAACGGGTCACAGGAAACAGGAAACAGGTCACAGGTCACAGGAAACAGGAAACAGGTCACAGGAAACAGGAAGGGAGGTTTGGACCAGGCACCAATTACTGGTGAACAGGCCCCTTAAATTTCAAACGACCTGCGCGCGCGCGCCCTATGGTGCAGGGGCGCGCGCTCCGGGAACCATGTGAGCGGGGAGCAGAGGAGGGAGCCGGAGCGGGCACAGGTGAGTGGATCTGGAACGAACGCTGCGAGCGCTCCGGTCCAGAAGCAGGGACCGGAGCACTCAGCGTTACAGTACCCCCCCCCCTTTGGTCTCCCCCTCTTTTTGGTACCCAGAAACCTGAGGATGAGGTTACGGTCCAAGATATTCTCCTCTGGCTCCCAGGATCTCTCTTCAGGACCGCAGCCCTCCCAGTCCACCAAAAAAAATCTTCTCCCCCTGACCAATTTAGAGGCCAATATCTCCTGAACGGAGAAGACATCCGAGGTACCGGATACAGGCGTGGGAGGAAGATTCTTAGGGGAAAAGCGATTAAAGACCGCAGGCTTGAGGAGGGAGACATGAAAACAGTTGGGAATTTTAAGGGAGGGAGGGAGATGGAGTTGGTAACACACAGGATTGATCCTCTTCTTGACCTTGTAGGGTCCCAAATAACGAGGACCAAGCTTGTAACTAGGAACCCTGAAGCGGACGTACTTGGAGGAGAGCCAAACTCTGTCCCCAGGAACCAGGACAGGAGGAGACCGACGTTTCTTGTCCGCTTGGATTTTCATGCGGGATGAGGCCTGTAAGAGGGACAGGCGCGTCTCACGCCAGATGGCAGAAAAGTCTTGTACCAGGTCATCCACTGCAGGTACACCAGAGGAGGAGGATAACGGCAGAGGAGGCAGAGGATGACGACCGTAAACCACGAAGAAGGGAGACTTGTTGGTGGCGAAAGAGTCTTTGTGGTTATAGGAGAACTCCGCCCACGGGAGGAGGTTGACCCAATCGTCTTGACGGGAGGAAACGAAGTGGCGAAGGTAGTCGCCCAAGATTTGATTGACCCGCTCTACTTGTCCGTTGGTTTGGGGGTGGTATGAAGAAGAGAAATCCAGCTTGATTTTAAGCCGTCCACAGAGAGCCCTCCAGAACTTGGACACAAACTGGACTCCTCTATCGGAGACAATATGTGAAGGCAGGCCGTGTAACCGGAAGATGTGTCGGAGGAAATGCTTGGCCAACTGAGGTGCGGATGGTAAGGCTGGCAACGGGATGAAGTGCGCCATCTTCGAGAAGCGATCTACGACGACCCAAATTATTGTTTTTCCGTGAGATGGTGGTAGGTCCGTAACAAAGTCCATCGCGATATTGGACCAAGGGGTCTCTGGTATGGGAAGTGGCTGGAGAAAGCCGGCGGGTCTTTGGCGAGGGGTTTTGTCTCTGGCACATACAGAGCAGGACTGTACAAATTCAGAGATGTCCTTCTCCAAGGATGGCCACCAATATCTCCTGGAGATAAGTTGTAGAGTCTTTCGGACGCCAGGATGTCCTGCGAGAAGAGAAGAATGTCCCCACTTAAGAACCTTTAGGCGAAGACGGGGAGAAACATAGGTCTTTCCGGGAGGGAGGTTACGCAAGTCTATAGGTGCCACGGTGACCAGACATTCCGGGGGCACAATGTGCTGTGGCTTGACTTCCTCTCCTGTGACATCAGACGAACGAGAGAGGGCATCGGCCCTGAGGTTCTTGCTCGCTGGACGAAAGTGGATCCGGAAGTTAAATCTGGCAAAAAATAGAGACCAGCGAGCTTGGCGGGGATTTAGTCTCTGAGCAGACTGGAGGTAAGATAAATTTTTATGATCCGTGTAGATGTTCACGGGATGTACCGATCCTTCCAGTAAATGCCGCCACTCTTCCAAGGCCAGCTTGATGGCGAGTAATGCCCCATACACACGTGCAGATTATCTGCAGACTTTTGTCTGCAGACTTACCTTTTCTATGTAGTGCAAGGGCCTGCCGGATTGCATACAAATTGAAAGTGTTTAGGTTTGACCTCATATTATATGGTTTTGGTAAGTCTGCAGACAAAAGTCTGCAGATAATCTGCATGTGTGTATGGGGCATAATTCTCTATCCCCAATAGAATAATTTCTTTCAGCGGGAGAGAAAGTCTTAGAGAAAAACCCGCAAGTAACCGACTTGCCTCTCGTAGTCTTTTGCATGAGCAAAGCACCAGCACCAACAGAGGAAGCGTCTACTTCCAGGTAGAACGGCTTAGTAGGATCCGGTCTGGACAGAACTGGGGCGGTGGCAAAGGCAGACTTAAGAGCGCTGAAGGCCTTCTCGGCCTGGGGCGGCCAAGATTTCGGGTTAGCCCTCTTCTTGGTTAGGGCTACAATTGGTGCCACAAGGGTGGAGTAATGCGGGATGAACTGTCTATAATAGTTTGCGAATCCGAGGAATCGCTGGATGGCCTTAAGGCCAGAGGGACGAGGCCAGTCCAGGATGGCAGACAGTTTGGCAGGATCCATTTGTAGTCCCTTGGCAGAAATGATGTAGCCCAGGAAGGGAAGGCTGGTACGGTCGAACAAACACTTTTCAAATTTAGCGTAGAGACGGTTCTTTCTGAGACGGGAGAGTACTAAGCGGACATGAGCACGGTGTTGATCCAAGCTAGTAGAGAAGATGAGGATGTCATCCAAATAGACCACGACACAGGTATAGAGCAGGTCTCGGAAAATGTCGTTAACGAACTCCTGGAAGACCGCTGGAGCGTTACAGAGCCCGAAAGGCATGACTAAGTACTCAAAATGCCCGTCTCGGGTGTTAAAAGCCGTCTTCCACTCGTCACCCTCTCGGATGCGAATAAGGTTATAGGCCCCTCTGAGATCCAACTTGGTGAAGTACTTGGCGCCTTGTAACCGGTCAAAGAGTTCCGTAATCAGGGGAAGAGGGTAACGGTTCTTTACAGTAATGCTGTTGAGACCCCGAAAGTCTATGCAAGGCCTAAGGGTACCGTCCTTCTTCGCAACAAAGAAGAATCCTGCTCCGGCAGGAGAAGAGGATTTCCTGATAAACCCTCTCTGCAGGTTCTCCTGGATATACTCTGACATGGCTAGAGTCTCTGGAGGGGAGAGAGGATAGATTCTTCCCCTAGGCGGCGTAGTGCCAGGTTGCAAGTCAATGGGGCAGTCATATGGCCTATGTGGAGGCAACACCTCCGCCTGTTTCTTGCAAAAAACATCTGGAAAATCCGCATATGGTTCAGGCAGACCGGGAGGAGGAGAAATAACAGGTGCAGACTTGACTCGTACCGACTTGAGACATCTGCCGAAACAAGCCGAACCCCAGCTTCGAACCTCTCCGGAGGTCCAATCCAGAACGGGACAATGGCGCTGGAGCCAGGGCAGACCCAAGAGGAGTTCTGAGGTGCAATGGGGTAACACAAAAAACTCCAATCGCTCAGAATGCAGGACTCCGATGTCCATCTGGAGGGGTTCTGTACGGAACTGCACCATACCGTCGAGTCTCTCTCCATTAACTGTGGAGATGAAGATGGGCTTCAGTAAACGAACCACAGGGATGTGGAACTTGTTCACCAGCGAGGCGTCGATGAAGTTACCGGCTGAACCGGAAACAGGTCACAGGAAACGGGTCACAGGAAACAGGTCACAGGTCACAGGAAACAGGAAACAGGTCACAGGAAACAGGAAGGGAGGTTTGGACCAGGCACCAATTACTGGTGAACAGGCCCCTTAAATTTCAAACGACCTGCGCGCGCGCGCCCTATGGTGCAGGGGCGCGCGCTCCGGGAACCATGTGAGCGGGGAGCGGAGGAGGGAACCGGAGCGGGCACAGGTGAGTGGATCTGGAACGAACGCTGCGAGCGCTCCGGTCCAGAAGCAGGGAGCGGAGCGCTCAGCGTTACACCTTTAGATTTACCTTAAACTATGTAGTGCAAGGGACTGCCTGATTGCATACAAATCGAAAGTTTTTAGGTTTGACCCTATATTACATGGTTTTGGTAAATCTAAAGGAAAGTTGAACAAGAAAATTGTATAGTGTATGGCCAGCCTAAGAGATTAACATTTCAAAAAGTTTTGGTTTTGGAAGAAACTTCACCTGGCTATTAATTGAACAGTGAAGTAAACATATATTTTCTGTTTCAAGGCACTTTCCTACAGGGTCATTTTCAAGTAATAATACCAAAAATGTAAATAGCATTGTTTAATGCATTATGTATCTTACCAGGCAAATGTGTTTGTATTTCTGTTGTATTAAATGTGACAATTTCCAGATACGCTATTACAAATACTGTACTAAATTCAGCTTACAAAGTATTGTAGCTCACAAACCTCAGGGCCTCTGGGGTAAGCAAAGCCAAGAAGTAGCTGTACCCTCAGTAGACCACTTAAGAGAAAAGGAAAATGGCATGAAGAGACACACAAACTATATGTACCTCAGGTCATACCTACATAAACTGTGCTGGTAGGGGCTGGTGGGAGCCTTTGTCCAAGCTGATGGCTGGTTGGTCATAAGTTCAAGTAATTATGTCCAACCATGCAGAAAAAGTTCTAAAATAGTGCAGGTATCATTCAGATAATTTATTAAAACTTTAAATTCCATAAGGCAAAGAAAAACAAAGAGAAAAAATACTAGCACCCTGTGTAGGATGCAACGTTTGATATCAAAAACCTCCTGGCTCCATCCTACACATTTCGTCTAAGGATGTCCTTTCAGACAAAACTTGTTGGTAGTTTCCCTGCATCCTTTTTTGATTCCAGGGTTGAAATAAATTATCTGGAAGTCTAAGCCATCAGTGTGGATGGACACCCTCAACAGCTCCAGTGGCATCAAAGAACACTGAGATCCTATAGGTGGTTATCTTGAATCAAGAGAGATATTGTCCATTAAGTGCTTAAATTGGACCTCTGCTAAAGTATTTAGAGTATTTTTTTTTAGCTCTATATATATATATATATATATATATATATATATATATATTAGCGATTTACTTTTGAGGATATACATTTATCTACACATACTTTAAACCATGCACGATATTAGACATACCTTTGGCCATGTATTCAGTAATGATATAAATGGGTTCCTGCTTTGTGACCACAGCATAAAGTCTGACCAGTTTATCATGCTGGAGAGTCTTCATCAGATTTGCCTCTTGCATAAAGGCTTCCACTGACATGGTCCCAGGTTTTAACGTTTTCACTGCTATCTTTGTATTATTGTTATAGAAACCTAAAATGGATGATTAGTAAAGTGTCACATAAGGTTTTGATGTGAATGAATTAACAAAAAGTAATTACTTGAGCTTAAAAGCAATACAACTTTAGAATTAATTCAATGAGCTAGGCCACAAGTGCATGTCAAATCCTTTTGATCATTACAGCAGCCTATAGAGTTCTTTTCAGGTGGATCAAATTCAGCAGCACCTTCAGCACTGCACTTTAGGAAACTATGTGCCTCTTCCCCACCCCCTTACCTCCAGACCCAATTATACCATACCAAAATGTATTGTATTGCAACCTATGTTTTGACCTCAGGGGGTTGATTTACAACAACTGGGAAGTTCAATATCTAGGCCAGCCCTGCATAGAAGCCAATCAGCTTCCAATTTATTTATTTTTTTGTCAAAGTTTAATAAAACAAGCTGAAATTAGAAGCCAATTGGCTACCATGCACATCTGCGCCAGATTTTGCACTCTTCAGTTTTAGTAAATAAACCCCCAAGTGTCTTTTTGCCACCTGCCTACATGTCAGGTAACCCAGGGTGACCTGAACTAGTTGTGCAGCATTAGCCTGTAAAATAGAGATGTAACAATCATATTATAAGATTGTATGTAGATATATATTTGTTTAAACAAGTTCTGAATTCAAGCAAAAAAAAAAAAAACATTATTTATAAGTACAGGGTATTAGAACCACCAATGGCCTTACAAATCTAACTACACAAAGGCATAGGAAGCCTATTATCCCTATTAGGCATATTAAAATAGCCAGCAGGAACAAGTTCTATTCTGAGATGTTTCCAGCTAGGTACAGCGCTTTTGACTATTTTAATAAAGTAAGAATATTATTTTTATTGTGTGTGTGGTATTCCTAAAGCTGGTACAATTGATTTATTTGGTGGAGAAGAGCCGCGTCAGCACCTGAGATGCGATCGTGGTGTGCAGAGCCTGATCTCACTTGGTGCACCATGTGAAATAATTAATAATACAGGCATTGCCAGGCATTGCTTGGCGTGTACTTTTAATAAACAGAGAAAAGCCGTGATCCTCAGGATCACGACTGATCTCTGATGAGTTACGGTTTAGGTAGCTGAGATGAAGAGCAGAGAACATGTTCTTCGCTTCTCATCAAAGTACATGACCGTTCTGTCACAAACGGCCAATTTAGAAAAGTTACTCTGAAATATCTCCATTTCAGATTCTCCAGCTCAGAGGTGGAGAATCAGGGAGAGAAGCTGGTGCAATTAGAGGAAGAAGACTTCTTTCTTCCTATAAATCACCACCAGTGGGTTCAAAATTAATATTAAAATATATATACCTATATATATATAAATGTATATATTGTATGTATGTATGTGTGTGTGTGTATATATATATATATATATACACACACATATATATACATATACACACACACACACACACACACATATATATATATATATATATATATATATATACATACATACAGGGCCGGACTGGCGTATCGGGATACCGGGATATTTCCCGGTGGGCCGCCGGCCCTGGGGCCGCTTTGATAGGGCCGCCCGCAGAGCGCCGCTTTAAATATTGCCGGCTGCTTTAAGGATTCCATTGGGTGCCGCTTTAAGGATTCCATTGGGGCCGCTCGCCGCTGATTGGCCGCTCGCGGCGCTCCTCGCCGATTGGCCGGCGGCCGCTGACGCTGTGCAGCCAGGCTGCGTGCACTGCCCCGGCCCCCTCTGCGCTCCCGCTGTGCCTGTGAGCGGCATGACGTCACGGCGGGGCGGCTGGCCGGCTGCGCCTGCGCGGTGGACGGCGGTGCTGCTGGCTCTGGCTGCCTGGTGCATCTTTTCAACTGGAGTCTGGCGCCGACGATCCCTCCCAGTCTCCCACACTGCACTCACGCCAGCATGTGATCGCCTGGTGGTAAGTAGTATATCATCATGCTGCCAATTAATGGGGGCAATGCTGTGCGCTCTGCAATGAATGGGGGCAATGCTGTGCGCTCTGCAATGAATGGGGGCAATGCTGTGCGCTCTGCAATGAATGGGGGCAAGCCTGTGGCGCTCTGCAATGAATGGGGCAAGCCTGTGGCGCTCTGCAATGAATGGGTTGGGGGCAATGCTGTGGCGCTCTGCAATGAATGGGGGCAATGCTGTGCGCTCTGCAATGAATGGGGGCAATGCTGTGGCGCTCTGCAATGAATGGGGGCAATGCTGTGGCGCTCTGCAATGAATGGGGGCAATGCTGTGGCGCTCTGCAATGAATGGGGGCAATGCTGTGGCACTCTGCAATGAATGGGGGCAAGGCTGTGGCGCTCTGCAATGAATGGGGGCAAGGCTGTGGCGCTCTGCAATGAATGGGGACAATGCTGTGCGCTCTGCAATGAATGGGGGCAATGCTGTGGCGCTCTGCAATGAATGGGGGCAATGCTGTGGCGCTCTGCAATGAATGGGGGCAATGCTGTGGCGCTCTGCAATGAATGGGGGCAAGGCTGTGGCGCTCTGCAATGAATGGGGGCAAGGCTGTGGCGCTCTGCAATGAATGGGGGCAATGCTGTGGCACTCTGCAATGAATGGGGGCAATGCTGTGGTCACTGTGCATTGAAAGGGTGGCACGCTGGTCACTGTGCATTGAAAGGGTGGCACGCTGGTCTCTCTGCATTGAAAGGGGGGCACACAGCGCTGGTCACTGTGCATTGAAAGGGGAGCATGCTGGTCACTGTGCATTGAAAGCCTGGCACGCTGGTCTCACTGCATTGAAAGGGGGCACGCTGGTCTCTCTGCATTGAAAGGGGGGCACGCTGGTCACTGTGAATTGAAAGGGGGGCACGCTGGTCACTGTGCCTTGAAAGGGGGGCACGCTGGTCACTGTGCCTTGAAAGGGGGGCACGCTGGTCACTGTGCCTTGAAAGGGGGGCACGCTGGTCACTGTGCATTGAAAGGGGGGCACGCTGGTCACTGTGCATTGAAAGGGTGGCATGCTGGTCTCACGACGCAATGCTATGGGGCTGGTATGTAATTTTTTCCGGGGCTGGTATGTAATTTTTTCCAGGGCTGGTTTTCATACCCAGTCCGGCCCTGCATACATACATATCAGTACATACAGTATATATATATATATATATATATATATATATAGATATACAGTGGGTACGGAAAGTATTCAGACCCCCTTAAATTTTTCACTCTTTGTTATATTGCATCCATTTGCTAAAATCATTTAAGTTCATTCTTCTTCCTCATGAATGTACACATAGCACCCCATACTGACAGAAAAACACAGAATTGTTGACATTGTTGCAGATTTATTAAAAATGAAAAACTGAAATATCACATGGTCCTAAGTATTCAGACCCTTTGCTCAGTATTTAGTAGAAGCCCCCTTTTGATCTAATACAGCCAGGAGTCTTTTTGGGAAAGATGCAACAAGTCTTTCACACCTGGATTTGGGGATCCTCTGCCATTCCTCCTTGCAGATCCTCTCCAGTTCTGTCAGGTTGGATGGTAAACGTTGGTGGACAGCCATTTTTAGGTCTCTCCAGAGATGCTCAATTGGGTTTAAGTCAGGGCTCTGGCTGGGCCATTCAAGAACAGTCACGGAGTTGTTGTGAAGCCACTCCTTTGTTATTTTAGCTGTGTGCTTAGGGTCATTGTCTTGTTGGAAGGTAAACCTTCGGCCCAGTCTGAGGTCCAAAGCACTCTGGAGAAGGTTTTTGTCCAGGATATCCCTGTACTTGGCCGCATTCATCTTTCCCTCGATTGCAACCAGTCGTCCTGTCCCTGCAGCTGAAAAACACCCCCACAGCATGATGCTGCCACCACCATGCTTCACTGTTGGGACTGTATTGGACAGGTGATGAGAAGTGCCTGGTTTTCTCCACACATACCGCTTAGAATTAAGGCCAAAAAGTTCTATTTTGGTCTCATCAGACCAGAGAATCTTATTTCTCACCATCTTGGAGTCCTTCAGGTGTTTTTTTAGCAAACTCCATGCTGGCTTTCATGTGTCTTACACTGAGGAGAGGCTTTCGTCGGGCCACTCTGCCATAAAGCCCCGACTGGTGGAGGGCTGCAGTGATGGTTGACTTTCTACAACTTTCTCCCATCTCCTGACTGCATCTCTGGAGCTCAGCCACAGTGATCTTTGGGTTCTTCTTTACCTCTCTCACCAAGGCTCTTCTCCCCCGATAGCTCAGTTTGGCCGGACGGCCAGCTCTAGGAAGGGTTCTGGTCGTCCCAAACGTCTTCCATTTGAGGATTATGGAGGCCACTGTGCTCTTAGGAACCTTAAGTGCAGCAGAAATCTTTTTGTAACCTTGGCCAGATCTGTGCCTTGCCACAATTCTGTCTCTGAGCTCTTCAGGCAGTTCCTTTGACCTCATGATTCTCATTTGCTCTGACATGCATTGTGATCTGGAAGGTCTTATATAGACAGGTGTGTGGCTTTCCTAATCAAGTCCAATCAGTATAATCAAACACAGCTGGACTCAAATGAAGGTGTAGAACCATCTCAAGGATGATCAGAAGAAATGGAAAGCACCTGAGTTAAATATATGAGTGTCACAGCAAAGGGTCTGAATACTTAGGACCATGTGATATTTCAGTTTTTCTTTTTTAATAAATCTGCAACAATGTCAACAATTTTGTGTTTTTCTGTCAGTATGGGGTGCTATGTGTACATTCATGAGGAAGAAGAATGAACTTAAATGATTTTAGCAAATGGCTGCAATATAACAGAGTGAAAAATTTAAGGGGGTCTGAATACTTTCCGTACCCACTGTATATATATATATATACACCAGCACATACAATGTATATATATATATATATATATATATATTGTATGTACTGGTGTGTATATATATATATATATATATATACTGTATGTACTGGGTGTGTGTATATATGTGTGTGTGTTTATATATATATATATATATATATATACTATATATATATATATATATATATATATATATATATATATATATATATATATATATATATATATACATATATACTGTATGTATATGTGTATATATACTGTATATGTGTGTGTGTATATGTACATTTCATGTGTCAGAACATGTCATTACGAGTTCTTTTAAACTTTGGTTTCACTTTTTAAACTTAGCGGCGCTGTAATCTCACAATATCTCGTGAGATTACAGGCAGTCCACCACATTTTACATGGATCTCGGCCGTTTTCAAAGGAAAAACTTCTCCTCTGATCACCCTGTGAGAAGTGAAGTTCTCGGCTTCCTAAACTGGGTGCCAGAGGAGATAATTTTTCTCTGAGAACTGCCGAGAAGTGAACTGAGAGAAAACTTCTCAGTTTATTAAACGTACACCTAAATCATTGTTTAATGAATAATATTTTGTTGTCATGTCAGTACTGAGAACCAAAAGCATTTATAGGCTCTTGTCAATAATACAGCATTGTAAATTCAAACAGACAATAAAAAAAAAAAATATATATATATGTACTTGTACAATCTGACTTGTTTCCATAACACACTGCTAATGTGTTACCATAACTACAAAACGCTTCCTATAAAGAATACAATAATTGGCTGTTGACATATGAGAGGAAACACAATGAAATCCACATATGGCATCATTATCCCCAATTTCTACATTCATTTGGACAGACTAATCTCTCAAATAGAACATCAAGCTTTTTATTGTCAACAAGAGGAAACATCTTGAAATTCATGCTTCTAGCTGTTGAAAAAACTGCCCGTGTCATTTCCTGGGTTGTGAATGTGCATCGGCCTTTGGCCTTTTACATTCTAAAACTATCTATGGTAGCTATGGGAAAACATACCAACCTAAACATTTAATATCCATTCATAAATTTGCCCTTTTTCTGTTACAATATGTACAAATATTTTTACATATTGCCCATTATCATTAACAATCCTATACAATGGGCAGGATTTTTTTTTTTTAAATAATGAATACATGTACAATGTTTTCACAAATTTACAATTGCAGGGATCATTGTGTCTACATTGTAACAGCAGCTTATAGCAGGATGCTAAAGAAAGAACTCACTCACTAGGAAACACAAGAAGGAATGCAAACCGATTACAAAAGTGGACCTCTATTCTTATTTTAAAGCAAACCTGTGCTTTGTTTTAAGATTATGAATAATGTATTCATAACTTCACTGGCAGGTAATTTCAGCAGAGACATACTATATTTTTCACAAGAGCAGAATGTGTATTAAACGCATAAGGCCCCTTTGACATGGACAGACCGATCCGGGTCTGCCTGTCATTTTTTATAGGCAGACCAGATTGGACCAACCATTGCTCTCTATGGAGCACCGGATGTCAATGGACATGTGTCCATTGATGCCTGCTGTCATCCGATCTAGTCCTGTCCGCTAAAAATTGACGGATGGAGATCCGTTACCCACCCATCTTGCAGATCCGATCGGGTGACAGTCGGATGGAAACGGACAGGCGGTCCATTTATATCTGACCGCCCATGCAGAGTGGATACGGACCTGTCATCCGCCTGCTCAGAGGGGATCAATGGACAGATTCATCACTGAGCAGGTGGATCTGCTGCTAGTATCAGCCCATCTGAAAGGGGCCTAACACAAACACGTAGACTGTTGTAGCCATAGCTACAAAGCCCCCATCAGCTGTAGGACTACACCTTGTCCTTCTCCTGCCATTAAGGGCTTGTTCACAGCACTTCAGTTGAGCTGCGTTGATCTGCATAGCCAACCCTGGCAACCCTAAAAAGTACCCCTATAATTTGATGGGGAGGCTGCCCTAGAGTCACAATGGTTATCATATTTTGGATGCAAGATAAATAATTTGTCTACATGCTCACCCATCCAAACTTCCCCAAATTGGCCAGCTCCAAGTTTCTTCAACATTTTGATTGATTCTCTTGGAATTTCCCAGGCATCTTTATCCCAGGGTTTCTGTGGCTTGGCAGAATAGCATGGTTTGTCAAGTTTCCTACACAGTCCATCTGCTTGTTCTATTAAAATGAGAAATATAAACCAAGAATATGTGTAAGATTAAAAAATATATACAACAAAATAACAATATCAAACAACAACAGTACACTAATAATACAATGATGTCACTGGTCCTGTTGAGGTCACCATAGACCAAGGAGAAAAGATTACAATACTTAGCATAGATGTTTGGTTTTGTTTCATATTGCAATGGACTAATGAAGAATCTGTAGCTGGAGTTTAAAGAAAGTCATTATAACTTACAATAAAAACAAACAAGCCATGTTAGTCTATGATTGGCTTATATAGATAGCAAAAAGGTTTCCAGCAAGGTAAGAATTGAACAGAAGTATTTGTTACTTTATGACCAGAAGTTAGTAATTAATAACAAGAAGTCAGTTACCAACTAAGGTGAAAGTAAGTCATGAAGGTTATGCTTTGTTGACTTGAATATACTGTAAGACCTTTCTTCAGAGCGCCAATGCGCACACACACAATATTATATGCAACACATATCTTTATATACACACAGGCACTTGTGCTCTATAAAAAATATTAAAAATTATAATTGAAAAGTCTAGTGCAGCATTTCTCAACCAGGGTGTCGAGTCACTCTGGTGTGACATATCTGCTCACCAGGAATGCCATGCTGCATCTGGTGTGTTCTCATTGCTATGGTGCGTGTTGGCCAAGCACCAGCAGCATGGAAATCCATGATGCTAATCCAGGGTGGGTGGCAATTAGGACAGCTCTAGCATTGAGAAGGGGGTTGAAATCTGCCTCAATTTATCCTCCCACCCACTGCCATGCTAAGCTGTGGTAGAGATTGGGAGGTTGACTCTCTTCTAAGAAAGGAGGGGGTATCTTAGGGCTCTGATAGGGCTCTGATAAGAAAGGTGGAGGAGAAGCAGGGCGGACTGAAGACTCTGATGTGAAAGGGGTGGATAGACTGAGGACTCTGATGTGAAAGGGGGGGATAGACTGAGGACTCTGATGTGAAGGGGGGAGGGGGCATGAGAACTCTGATGTGAAAGGGAATGGGGAATGAGGAATCTGATGTAAAGAGGAAGAGGCTTCTAATGTAATAAGGGACCCCGTTCTACATTGCATATTCTTAAATTGTGCCACGAATGAAAAAGGTTGAGAAACACTTGTCCAGAATCATGCCGGTTACACTTCTTACCATTATAAAACTGTATTTTATTATTGTAGTAATTCACACATGTATCAACACAGATTCAATCATAGAATAGACTACTTACTCTGGTAATGCTGGATCATGTCACTAATACATGGGAAAGTAATTCTAGGAGATATATAAAAACCACCATTGTCAAGAGTTCTGATTTTGTAGTGTTTGATGACATCGCCAGTCTTGGGATCAAAATCTCTTATTGATAATGAGTAGCTGCCTGCAAATGGGGGGAAAAAAAGAAAAATATATGTAAAGACCTACAAGAATTAATAAATAAATGCCACTAATAATATGTAAAGTACATAATCTTTCTGGCTACAGTAAACCCCCGCTCTAACGCAGTTCAGTTTTAACGGTCCCGGTATATTGCGTTTTTTTCTGTAATGTTATTTTACTAATTAAATCATTGAAAATTAATTATTTTTGTGTTTTCCATAGCTCTTGCTCTGTCTCTCAGTATCTTAAAGTATTAATTTAGTGTTTAAATGAGTTTCTATTGTTTTAAAAGTGTGTTTAAAGACCTTAAAATGCTTTTAAAAGTACAGTGACAGTTAAAAAAAACATGCCTACAGTGTATTGTAATAGGGTTTTTCTATTTTGCGGATTTTCACTTTTCGCGGGTGGATCCGGAACGTAACCCCCGCAATGGAGGGGGGTTTACTGTAAATCCGATTTTTATTTAGAGATGTCCATCAGGTAAATGTCCTATAGTTTGGCTCCATTAACTTAAGATGTACTGTATATCAGTCTAAACTAGTATTAAAACCTGGCAAGTGTGAGATAAAACCAGACATTTTGACCATGAATGTTTGTGCAGTAAAAAAAATGGTTGCAACAGATATGTTCTGAGTGGTAAAAGTAAAACATCGACCAAACGACTTGGAACACTTACCTGACTTAAATTTGTGGCTGATATAATTTGGCTAATTTTCAAATCGATTTTTGCCAGAATTTTCTACCAATTCATATTGTGTTAAAAAATGTGTACAAAATAACTGTATCAATTATCTGTGATACTTTCCATTCCCAAAAGTAAGTAAATATGCTTGTATCTTCATAATCCCTTCAACCAGTTATTTCAGACACATTCCTTCTATCCCTAAAATGTGCAATCTAGGCAGACTTATGCCTCGTACACACGTACCGATCGTCAGCCGACCGATCGGCCGTCTTTTGTCCAGGGCTGTCCTGTCCGCTGAAAAGTGCAAAAGACTGCACATGAATTTTGTCCGCCGACTGCAGAAGTGATGTCATGTGATGGTTAACTTTTCCCTGTGTTTTTTCTTCTCTGAGCATGCCCAGTCTTGCAAATCTGCTGATTGTCGGCCGAATTCTGTACTGACTGGCGAACAATCAGCCGTTCTGGTGTTGGCCAACAAAAATTTTAATGCTTGCATGACAGATTCTGTTCGGCCGAAAATGCGCTGTCGGCTGTCGGAAGCATCATACTAACAAGCCTACGAATATTTGCGGCCGACAATCGGTACGTGTGTACGGGGCTTAAGCAGCACTGCTACTGATATGTGAATATTAACTTTTGGTGAAGGCTAGATTCACACTGCTTCATGTGCAGTTCATTAGCTTTTATGTGTGTTAACAGCAATGTTATTAACCCCTTTGTGCCTAAGGATAAAACAAATCGAAATGCCTAAGCACAATTTTGCAACTGACACGTGTTAGTAAACTGTACATATCATCACAACTACTTTGTGCATCCAGGTGGATTATAATGTGTTTTTTTCAGGACAAATTGGGCTCTCATTTGGTGGTAAACGGTAATAGATCTCTCCTGATTTTTTTTAGTAACAAAATCATTTTTGTAAAATGTAGCTGTATATTTATTGCTACTACCATAACCTACCACCAAAGAACAGCCCTAAAATAAATTCTCCTGATCCTGATGATTGCAGCGATACCACATATGTGTATGGTAATTGTTGTTTGTACCTGTAGTACAGCCCAAAAACAATAGTGTGCTGACACTGACACTGAGGCCCCGTTCACATAGGGGCGATCCGAATTCGGGGAGCGACCTCCGAGGTCGCAGTGCGAGCAGCGCACCGCGACCTCGGAGCGGCCGCCATGGACTTCATAACATTGAAGTCTATGGCGGTCGCATCCGGGTCGCCCCAAAGAAGCTCCGGACCCTTTTTCTAAGTCGGAGCGACTTGTGTCGCTCCTATTAGAACGGGTCCGCAGCTTCCCTATGGAAGGCGACCTACGGCGACCTGTGAGGCGACCAGGTCGCCTCACAGGTCGCCTTAGTGTGAACGGGGGCTCATACTAATTTAAAAAAAAAAATATATATATATATATATATATAAACAAAAAAATACTGATCCTGACCTTGGCCCAAACAGTAACCCTGGCATTGACCTAGATCAAACCTTGATCTAGGTATTTTTTTAATTGTATTTTTTATTTTAATTTACACACACTTTTTTTTCTGTGCAAGGAGAGATATAGGCTGGCCATAGATTATACAATTTTCTTATTCAATTTCCTTTAGATTTACCTTCAACTATGTAGTGCAAGGGCCTGCCTGATTGCATATGAATTGAAAGTGTTTAGGTTTGATCTCATATTATATGGTTTTGGTAAATCTAAAGAAAATCTATAGAAGAAAGTTGTATAATGTATGGCCAGTCTAAGCTTCTCTCGCCTCCATTCATAGAGAAAAAAAACATGGGGGCCAGCTTCACAGTGACTGATCACTGTGATAGCCAATCAGAGGCTATCACAGTAATCAGGTGACCCGGAATTTG
This sequence comes from Pelophylax lessonae, assembly GCF_965119305.1. Classification (NCBI taxonomy): domain Eukaryota; kingdom Metazoa; phylum Chordata; class Amphibia; order Anura; family Ranidae; genus Pelophylax; species Pelophylax lessonae. The sequence continues at coordinate 427,860,197 of NC_138772.1, read as the reverse complement.
GAGATCCTGGTCCTGATCCTTAGTACATGGCCTGGAGCTTCTGCTAAGACCCCGGTCTCTGTGCTGGAAGCGCACCGTGCAGCACACTCTTAGCACAAAGGGAGATATGCAAATATGCAGCCCCATGCAGCAATGGGGCTGCATATTTGCATACAGTTGGCGTCATGCGGTTAAAACAGTGAATGGGAGCTGTTTTACCAATGCCCACCCAGAAGGTAATGCAGAACATATGTTGGTGCATCAAAAAAACAGAATGTGCAGATCAACATATTACTTAGATGTGAACTAGCACCATTTAAAACCATGAATATTCTATGTACATTAATTAATATATGTTAAAATGCAAAGGTGTGAATAGACTCTTAAAGTCAACCGCAAAGCCTTGAACCTCTAACTATTACTACTATCCCTAGCCACTGATGGGTACTTCTTAATATGCAGGCTGTAAATGACAGGCAACAAAGGCAAAATTATTCGAAATCCTACCAAATCCAAGAGACTTGAAATTCGTTAGGAAAATAAGCTCCCCTAAGACAAAGGCAGCAGGCAGGGTGTCTTCTAAATTCTAAAATTAAAACCATTAGCGAACTGAGTGTGTTTAATTCTATATTAATAGAAAACTGTATTTTTTTCCTTGGTAAATTGCCTAGCCTATGTAATAGACTGTAAAATATCTTCATTATTCCCGTGTTTTACTTCTGGTTGATATCTAAATAACTAAGACTAATAAAAACTAAAAAAATGTGACTGCTGGCTTAGGATAAAGAAATGAAAAATATATCAAACCTTTCAGAGTTTCACTCTCTCTGATCAGGAAAGCACCAGGATTATTTCCAGGAGCCAACAGCTGCCTTTCTGCATCCTTTCTTGTAATGTCTTTGAAAAACCATCTGAAAAATGAATAGTATAATTTAGTACCCATTGTTTTAGCTCCCTTTTTAACTGATCACTTAGGCTCGATTCACACCTGAGCGTATCGTTTTCAGGCGTTTTTTGGGCGTTTTTTGCAGGTGTTTGGAGGAAGGCATTGACATCTAACAAAAATGCCTGTAATATGCCTAATAAGAAGCTCATGTACTTTTTTGAGTTTCAGGCGTTTTGCTTCAAGTGATAAAACGCTCATATGTGAACAGGGGCCTTTGAAATAAACAGGATTTTGCTTGTTGGGCGTTTTGAGACTTCAGAGATGAGCTTTTTACGAGCTGAAAAACACTCAGGTGTGAACAGGGCCTAAAATACACATGAAAACTTACTCTTCTGTCTCTAGTGTATTAACTTTGGCTACATAGTTGCTTGGGATGAATCCTTCTTTCTTTGTGGACAACGATTTGGCTTTCCACCACTCTCCATGTCTGTAGAAAAGACTCAGATTAGTGAAATCAAGACACTATCACATAGCAATTCGGCAACATATCCTATTTAAAAATGGTGTATACATAAAGTTTTACATGATACATATGTTACTATAAAACATAAAAAAAAAAAATTAAAAAAAAGAATACAGTATTGATAAATAAAAAAAAAATTACCCTACTGCCTGACCCTGTCCATCTACACTGTCTCTATGATTGATCAGTAAGAGGTGGGCACAAAAATATAAAAAAGTGCAGCACTAAATAACTAAACATGAGAAACATAAATCAAACACATAAAAGCAAAAAAAACAGAAATATTGTGCAGTGTCCAATCAATGGAATCCAAATGTAATAGTTCAAATAGTAATGCCAAATAGATAGTAATGCAAATGAAGCACATTTAATAAGAGTAAAGTCCCATCCACATAAGCCCATGTTAAAAAGTACAAAGGGAGCACCACTTCTGTGCACCTTCACCATCCACTAAAAGTATGCATATGAGATGGGATTGACTTCCAAGCTATAAGAAGTCAAAATATGCCTATATCACAAAAAGGCATGTAGCTCCACAGCAGCATGGGGTCAATGTGCTCCAATATCACTCACTTCAAAGTCATGTGCGTGGCTAGCTCAGGGTTGTGTTTTGAGGGTGGATCCCCACATGCTGGTTGTGTTAGAAGGTGGATCCTAACATTCTGCTTGTGTAAAGTACAATTGTCACCCCTTTTTTTTTTTACGTAAACCATCAAACAACCTTAGGTAAGTTTGACCTGGGCAATGCAAAACACTGAATCCGGGCAATAAAGCCTAGTACACACTGCTAGTTTTTTTTTTTTTTCAACCCAGTGGGCTGAACAAAAAAAAAAAACCTGACAGCTCAGGTCAGAGCCGGTGTACGAACAATATGGTGTTAGTATAGTGATCTCCCCTGCTTTTCTATTGTGTTCTGTCAGAACTCTCCGGTGATCAAGAGCTCCGGAGATCGGTTATGCTCCTTCAACAGAAACCAGCCGAATGGCTTCTGTTGGATTGGCTGCAGTATACGTAGCCGAATGTTGGTCGGTTTCTATTGAACCAGCCAATGCTGTCCAACATTTAATCCGTGTGTATGAGGCTTAAGAGGTTGAAGTTTAAGAGGTGGGCAGCTCTGCTGCAATCACCCTACTCCCCACAGCAGCTGTTTCTCCTTTTCAAGAACAATGTGCTCCAAGTTTCTGGATGGGCAATACAAGGAGCCCTGGAGACCAATACTCTCAATGTAGCACAAAACAAAGGAATCTGTAACATTTCATGCTGTATAGAGGGGGAGGGGGGAACTATTCTACATGTAAAAAATCATTTTTTTAAAGTGCCTATGATACTTTTATTATTACAACATATCCTAGTTATATATACGTCAACAATGTAATGCACGTTAATCTAAAATTAAAGGAGTACTCCAATAAAATTTGAATATGAAGCCTTGAAATGCAAACAGGGAAAATAGGCTGCCTATTCACAGGTTTTTTATTTTTTATCTAGGTACATCTCAATGCTACCTTCATAAATATAGTTAATTCAAGGCTTACAGTACGATTTAACATTACCTAGATATATAACAAACCTTTATTATATATCTTCCCTGTGTTTTGTTTTCTCAATTCAAAAATTACCTGCAGCTTCATTGAATTCGACCCAGACTGGCTCCAGTGTGTTTTCTGATGTTTGTATCCCAACAATATGCAGAACAATGTGAATGATTCTCTGTTCTCCCTACATGACTTTAGTACATGTTGAGGGGTTAAATTAGCAACCATCGACTTAAATAGGTCACGGACTCACATAGCAAGATGTCATAACTTACCAAATATTTGACAATATGAGGGGTTTTTAACAACAGGCAACTCCATTATGTGGGGAGACAGGCAAGAATTCTGGACTTTCTAAGAAAAGTCTACTGTCCCCAAATGTTATTAAAACAGTGAATGTAAGCTGCTCTACCAATGCCCACCCAAAAGGTAAACACCAGCTTTGGAAAACTTTATTAATTTAGAAAATAAGTTTAGAAACATGATATTATATATTTATCAAAAAATGAGCATCACTTACTCTTCAATTACTTTCAGTTTTTCACCCTTCTTGAAGGTCAAGTCATCTTGGTGGATGCCTTGATATGGGTATAAAGCTATAACAATATTTCCAGACTCCTCCGGTTCTACCACAATAATCCAAAAAAGAGAAAATTATGTAACATACAGAATCTGTAAATATAGTAATGCATTTATCTTTCAGACTAAAGGTATACCTGCTTGTGGAAATCTTTGTCCAGGCAGAAGGGATCCAGCGTTTGATGGCTACAAGATCAATTTTTTTATGATTAATAAGATACAAAGCACAAAGATTCATATTTTACACAACACAAAGCTGGTAGCTAATTTCTTCACCATGAATTGAAGATGGACACAAGCAATTTACAAATAACACTGAAAACTGATTGTGCTATTCAGTCTTAGGAATATGAATTATTTAAATTCTGCTGGTGGTCAAAACTAATACACATTATGGTTAATATGGTATTAAGGTTTAGAGTGTTGACTGAAACAAAATACTCCAAACTATGTCTGGTTAAACAAGAGCAATCAGTACCCTTAGATTTAAGATAACACCGAGCCAACCAATGAATAAACCCATTCAGGGTGAAACGCATTAGGGAGGTGTAGCTTAGGGTGGGGACTGTCTCACAAGTTGGCTACAGTGATAAAATAACTTTTATGGAGTGTGGTGGTTTGGTACTTTATTCTTGCTATATTGGCTGAGCAGGATGAGCTGTTTGTTAACCAGCACCCAGAACTCTGGAGGAATTGAGAAACAAGTTTGGGACTTGGAGAGGTGCAATTTCCATTAGGGCTTAGTGGAAAAGTCTGTTGAAGGATAGGTTTTCCTGGCTTATATTATTCCTTGAACATAGGGTAAGCCTAGGTATTTTCTGTATGTGGATATCTGCAGGCCAAAATATATTTTAATAAAAACTTGAACTCAGACAAACCTATACTCTGTCAATGATGACGTCTCCTTTGGAAGATACTAAAAGCTTTAGTTTTGTGCAGTACTATATATGAAGTACCCAGAAGAGGGTGCAATTTTAACCAGTTGCCGACCGCTTACGTTATATTTATGGCAGCAAGCTGGCTCATACAGGCAAAGCGACGTAGGGATATGTCGCTCGCCTAGGAGGAGCTAGGGGGTGAGTGTGCGCCGCCGACGGCACGCTCCCGCCCCAGATCGTCAGCGGGGAAGCCGATGCTAGTGTCAGGCGGCTCCGATGGCCGCCTGACACCTGCGATTGCTCCTTGCTGAGAGAGAAGGACTGACAGCTGTTGTAAACACAACCGCGCAATTGTCCGTTAAATCAACACAGTGCCAAATCGCAAAATAGGGCCTGGTCAGGAAGAGGGCAAATCCTTCTGGTCTTAAAGTGGTTAAGCCACCTCCAGAAAAGGGAATCCCCTAAATAAACCACGGTAGTCGTGCTATTGTATATATTCCTAGGTAGGTGCTAGAGAGAAAGTATAGTTTTGAGTCCTGTCTACTTACCAGCAGGACTGCAGATAAATCTTTATTGTTCTCTTCTTACCAGAGAGCAGGATCTGTTAGTGAGGTCTGCTCATTGTGCTCAGGTGCAACTCGTTCTGCCTGCAGAGTGTTTTACACTGGTCATGGAGGGAGGCATATTGGACAGTTGGAGGAAACCTGACAAATAAGTGCACAGGCTTTTGATACAGCCCTGTTGGTTTGGCAGAGGGAAAGTGCCTTGGTGCATGCAGGGATACTGTATAAAAGCCAGGAGCACATGTGCTTGGGGACTTTTGGCTGGATAGCGGAGTCCCGGAGGGAGGGGGCGGCTGCCTCCTCCTCTGTAGAGGGGTCGTGAGGCCTACGGTGGTCGACCTGAAGGCCTAGAGAATGCCAGTGAGGAGCTGAACCCAGAGTTCCTGTGAAGCTGACTGAAAGGGGAGACACTGGAGAATCTGATTCTGCAGTACAATGAGTACAGATCTGTGTTAAGGGGACTGACCTGAGAGGGGCCACCCTTGCATCTAGAAGAGTCAGTGGACGGGTGTCAGTAAAGGTGATGCTAGTGAGTGTCCCGAAGATAATGTAGATCATCAAGTCTATTGCTGGAGATAAAATAGCAAGGAGACTTAACCCTTTCCATACATGTTGCAGTATAGATTATGCAGTACAGATGTTTCCACAAGCAACCTGGTGAGGCCAAGTGAGAGTTGTCCTTATCAATTGTGAATAGTTACAGTTGGAGTATCCCAGTATTACCTTCTCCCATCCAAGTTCCAAAATAAACACTAAAAACCAATACCCCTGGACTGTTTATTGTGTGTCGAGCCATTGAGAGTAAGGATGAATGTATGAACTGTACCTCAAATGACTGTGTGCTGGCAATCAGAGGAGGCCTGAGAAGTAATCTTACAGAAGGCCCTACGGGGACAGTGCTACAGGTTCATTACTGCTTTAAGTCAACCAAGGGAGTCAGACTGTCCACAAACTCCTAGATACATTTTAGATGGCACCTCTTAATTCTACTTAGCTTCACAAAGTATAATAGAGCAGTTTTTTTATCCAAAAAAATATTTCACAAACCTGGTCAGTTCAAACAAAAATTAAATATAAAAAAGATTTCCTATGTGAAAAGTACTTGCTAGATATACAGCTATATACTGTAAATAGCTAAGGGATCTAATAATAGGTTGAAATGTGTTTTTTACTGACATTCATTTTAAAAATACATATTATTACAAAACAGTATTTTATGAAATATTTGCAATGATGACATGCATGCAAATACAAATGGGATAATAACATGCATTGGAGTTACTTGGATTGATCAAATTAAAGTTGTGATTTTAGAGAAATAAATTACTTCTAGTATTATTGCCTAAGTGAGCCCCGACATGGTCAAGTAATAATTTAATTCTCTTTCTAATAGTAGATGCCCATTTATGACATGGATATCTGAACTTTATGAAACAAATATTTTTATTGAAATGTATTCCAGATAACCAAATCATTTATTTATTTATTCAGATCAATGCATGTAATTCTAATTAGAAAATGTATTTTCTATCATCATCTCTTTGCTTCATCACTGAGTTTTGACACTTTGACTGGGTTTCTTTTTTTGCCTTGGTTAACCAGTGCAGAAATATCTCAGATAATTTAGTTACTGATAGATCTTTATGCTGCTACTAAGACAAAGGCGTATATATATATATATATATATATATATATATATATATATATATATATATACAGTATAACAAAAAAATCACCCTAGAATTTACAGAAAGTACACGCAATAGGGGAGATTTACTAAAACTAGAGCACTCAGAATATTGTGCAGCTATGCATGGTAGCCAATCAGCTTCTAACTTTAGCTTGGTAAATTAGGCTTAGACAATAAGTCCCCGTTCACACCAACTTTTCATGCATTTTGACAGTTGAATATCGCATGACGAGTTGCATCCTTTTGTCAGCAACGGAACCATTCATATCAGTGCAACTCCAACTTTGCAGTGCCGCACAGATTTGAAAATAAGGTTCCTGCACTTTTTTTTGCGATTTCAGGTGCAGCTTGCATAGACAACTGTGCATTAAGTGGTACAGATGTCAGCAAAGTAGCACCAAAAAGTCATGCCGACCTGCTACTTTGATATCCTGCTACTTCAAGTGAAGTATCACGATTTCAAAGTAGCATCAATGTGAACCAGGGCCGAAACCTGGAAGCTGATTGGTTTCTATGCAGAGCTGCACCAGACTTTGCACTCTCCAGTTTTAGAAACCACCCCCCCCCCACAATTTCTTCCTGAGATCAATAGCGATAGTTGCATTGTAAAGAAGCCCCTATCTCCCTGCAAACAAAATATTCCTTGCGTAAAGTTAAATATTTTGCAGACTGGACTTACAATATCCTATTTGCCAAGAAGTTGCAATTGGGTTCAACTGTATCTTTGGTCCCAACCTGCAGAGTGCAGCCCCAGTCCAATACCTTGGTCCCAAAGGTAGCCTGCAGTGTTCCTGCAGAGTGGGCTTCCTGCAGAATGGTTGTGAGGCTCCAGCAGGACCGCACACTGGAAACCTTTGGATCATAGTCAGAGGTAAGTAATATGGGATAGTGTAAGGAGTAACGGCGCCTCCCTGTACAATATAATACTGTGTGGTGTAGAGCTGCCTTCAATTTAAGCACAATGTAACTTAAATAAGAAATAGAAGGTGTAGTGAGGTGCTACATCATCAGGACGTGTCACACTTCCTGATATCTGGGCGAAATGCATTGAGGGTCAAGTACATCACTTCTGGTTTGTGGCTGTTCGGAGCGTGGAATGCAAGCGGAACTTAGCACAGCAGTTTCTGCTTTATCTGCATGATTTATATGCTCTCAGTAAATGCCATCCGACGCACACTTTTAAATGTGAGTTTTCACCCTTTATCTCTGCTATTTTATTTAATAAAACTTACTGCACCATGAGATATTCTCCCTGCATGTTTTGAGATCCTATGGATAGATGTCCCCTTGAGCCAAATACATAGGAGACATTATTGGATAGATGTACCCCTGAGTCTCAACCTAGGAGGAGGTGGCCGCTATAAAGACAAAGAAGTTCTACAGGCACTGTAGGTCCTCAGAGGCCTGAGTGCTTCCGGTAAGTGGCCAATACTTACTGGGTGGAGGAGCAGATATTCAACTTATCACTGAACCTCACCAGGGGAAGAAGCACATCACAAGATGTGATATCACCCCACCTGATATTTTGTGGACACTTCCATTTATTTATTTTTGTGTCATTATCAACAAAATATTTATTTGTTCAGCACCTACTTCTTGGTCATTTTACCTAAGAATATTTATATATATGATTTTATATAGATTTTTTTGTTACACTGAGCACTTTACCTTGTAGTCCCATTTCGCATACCTATTTAGGTGTACGTTTAGTAAACTGAGATAAGCCGAGATCTGGATGATCACGGCTTGTCTCAGAGCATTGCCGGTTTAAATTACTGAGAAGAGTAGTGGAGAACATAGTCTTCTCTTCTCATCTCAGTACACAAACGGCTTGCATTCACTACACCAGAAATGGCCAGTTTAGTAACACATGATGTCACCTTATCACTGTGCTTCTCTTTGAAGATCTCCTCTTCCTGCTTCTCCAGCTCAGAGGTGGAGAATCAGGGGGAGAAGCTGTGTGATTAGAGGAAGAAGACTTCTTTCTTCCTATATATCAGCACCAGTGGGTTCAAAATGAATGTATATATTGTATGTATGTATGTATGTGTGTTTGTGGGTGTATGTATGTGTGTGTATATATATATATATATAGTTTGTATATATACAGTGTATATATATATATATATATATATATATATATATACTGGTGTATGTGTGTGTATATATATATATATATATATTGTGTGTACTGGTGTGTATATATATTGTGACAGGAAGTCAGGTAAATCTGTGGATGTTGTCACAGACAGGAGATACATTTCCACCTGGTTTAGAAAATTCACCAATTACTATAGGGTGTCGGCTGCAGAGGTAAGGACGTTAATTACCTCATCCTGAACAGCTGAAGTCTTTCAATGTCCTTACACCTTTCTGGCTACCTCTGCAGGTTCTGGAAGGATTCCGGCCTTATTGTTGGGATCTACCCAGCTGCCTGATTGAAAGCTGGCTCCACCTCTCAGCACGTGGCTGAGAGTCATAGCTAGCTGTGACCACGTCTCCCTAGTCCAGGGCTCCAGTGAGTGCTGGTGGAGCAGAACATCTGACAGTCACCTCTCTCCGATCCATGCAGACCAAAATCTGAGCAATCAGCGATCATGTAATCACTCAGGTCTTGGGCTTAGACTTGATGTGGGGCAGCTGCAGCATCACACCAATGCTGCAGCATACAGATTATTATGTTTGTTTCTTTTTTTAGTAAGTTGTTGTAAACCCTTATATATACCTAATGAAGTGACTACCCTCAGGTAATACACAGAGATTAAACAAATCCTCCTACATAAATTGTACCTGTTTATTTGCAGTCTTCTCTTCTTTACACCCTTTCAAAGTCCATTTATGAAGCTTGTCTGAACTTTGATAAAGGGGGTGGAGATCTGAAATTACACACTGCAGAGCTCAATGAGGAGAGCCCTGACAGCTGATTGGAGGAAAGGGACACCCCCTTCACACAGCACACAGGAACAGAGCTGCTCCATCCCTTGTTACCTTTTTTCTCTTGGTGTCAGGAAAACTCGCCAGAAGTGGCTCATGCAGATAGCAGAGGAATGGAGCAGCAGACAGAAAAAAACACTCAGTGCTCTGTATTGAGAAAAGCACACGCTATAGAAGGATATGCTATGCTCATATTGTCTGGGGTTTACAACCACTTTAACTTGAAACTTCTCCTTTAAAATGAAAAAGTAATATAGTGCCTAAGACTAGGTGCCCTAATGTGACATTGTTTTGTTTGTCATTTGTACTCCATCAGCAACTGCTTTCATTATGGAGGGCTTAATTTCTCAACTCACTCACCAGTAAAGGCCCGTACACATGATAAAAAAATCAGAAGTAAAATTTCGCCGACAAATGATCTGCCGATTTTCGGATTGTTAGTATAGTGCTTTCGACAGCCGATTACGAATTTTCATATGACAAAAACTGGATGTGCAGGCTATAAAAGTTTTATCGTAAGTGAACACAACGTCCGATTTTCGTTTAATTAGTACAGTTTTCGTTCGAAAAAAATCATAAGAGCCAGACTAGGCATGCTCGGAAACGAAAGAATACATACAAAACAATTCAACACATGACATCACTTCTGAAGTTGAATTCTGTCGTACGGGTATGAAAGTAACCTCTTCACTTTCCATATGAGACTAACATGCAACAAAAAATGAAAGAAAATTTGTCCGATAATCTGATCGTGTGTATGAGGCTTAACTGTAAGTGTCTGTTGATACTTGTGTTGCAGTACACACTGAAATAAGTTTCTTGATGCATTGATAAACGTTGATGTACCTATGTTTCTGCGTGCGATTAAAACATTCTATTCCCACTGCCAAATGTCAAAAAAGCCGGCACACGAATGCTTCTTCTTTATGCAATTTATTCCCGTACTTTCAGCAGTTACAACATGACAAATGCTAACTTGTTTTGGCAGTAGCCTTACTCATAGCATGAGTAAGCTTACTATGAGTAAGGCTATGGCCGAAACGCGTTATCATTTGTCATGTTGTAACTGCTGAAAGTACTGGAATAAATTGCATAAAGAAGAAGCATTCGTGTGCCGGCTTTTTTGACAATTAGAAGTGGTTTAGACGTTTTAGCCTGAGCTCTGACACTCAGCTCTGTATCCATTTCACTATGCGGTAGAGCTAGGGTGAGTCCTTACATACTATTGCCACTGCACACGTTCCTGCAAGGTGGCTGTAGATGTTAACATGACTGTCGCATGTCTGATAAAGGGGTCCTGCGAGTCTCGGAAACGTTGCATCTGTTTTAATGATGCAATTGCTGAATGAAAGCTTTGGACCTGCTCTGGAGAGCAGTGGTGGGCTGGTAACATTCTCTTAAGCTGGCCATGCACTAGCGGAAAAATCGTTCAAACTCATTTTCTAAAAACGAAAAACGGCCGTGAGAGCAGACGATCATGCCATAATGTAATCACCGAATTTGGAACGATAAATCGTTCAATGGACATAAATGAATCAGTTTTTCGTTCATTTTGTCACATATGCCTAGTGCAAACAGTTTGGGCGAGAAACACATTAACCTTTCAATTTATCGTTCGTTCGGCAGAATTTTCCAAACTGTTCCTGCACTTGTAAATGGCCTGGTGGCAGGGGAAGGAGGAGGGGGGCAGAACTTCTGGCTGAGTTTGCTGCAGCAAAGTCAGCTGGAAGTAGGAGCAGGTACCTGTCAAAACCCCCCCGAAAGGTGCTAAATGTGGCAGGGAAGGTAAGAGGAGGCAAACAAATGGAGCTTCCCTTTTTGGGTGGAGCTCCGCTTAAACCACACACCCACCATCCTCCTGTCTAATGAGTGTGACTTGCTGGTCAATGCTCTTAGGCAGCTCTTTTAGTTTTAGCCCCTGTTCTCACCAGTGCAACTTGTCATGCGAATTGACAGGTCCAAATCGCATGACAAGTCGCACCCTATTGTCAGCAATGGAACTGTTCAAATAGTTTGCGGTGCCACACAGATTTGAAAAAGAAGTTCCTGCACTATTTTTGGCGATTTCAAGTACGACTTGCATAGACATCTGTGCATGAAATCGCACAGATGTCAGCCAAGTTGCACCTGAAGTCGCACTGACATGCAGCTTTGAAATCGTGCAATTTTAAGTGAAGTCACACGATTTCAAAGTCGGTTTCAGTGTGAATGGGGACTTAGATAGAATTGGGGAAAGGTTCACTTTATGTTTTTACCACCCTTTCTAATTTATAGAAGGGTATTGCTGCACTTAATTCATCAAACTATCATAAGGTTTTTAAAAGGGCCCTTTTTGTTCTGTAATGCTTATACATGTGACCAACACATAACAAAGTGTACAAAGTATTTATTTTTTATAGAACAGATTATGGTTTTAGTAACTAAAGAATGTCACGTTTGTTGGGCAAAAATGTATATACAGTATATCTTTTTTTTTTTTTTTTTATAGAAATAAACATGGAACAAGCCGTGTGTAGTGCTGGTATGTCATGCCTTTTATTGTCTAACATATTAATAAAAGATGCACTAGGGAAATAATTTATCAGGTGATGATGACCAACACATCCCTGAAAACAGAAGTCCACTTAGCCAGTACCTTGTACAGATTTTTGATCCAAGCCTTTCTAACGATAGCTGTGAAGGGAAAGGCACAGGAAACGCAGACTAATGCCTCGTACACACGCAACGATTATCGGCCGACCGATCGGCCGACTTTTGTCCAGAGTTGTGTTTTGTTGGTTGGAATGTGCCTAGACTGCACACAAATTTTCTCGGCCAACAAAAATCTACTTCAGAAGTGATGTCATGTGATGGTTTACTTTCCGTGTGTTTTTTCATCTCTGAGTATGCCCAGTCTTGCTCATCAGATTTTTGTCTGCCGAAATCTGTACTGACTGACGGAGAATCGGCCGTTGTGGTGACGGCCAACAAAAATTTTATAGCCTGCACACCAGATTTTTTTTCGGACGAAAAGTCGCAGTTGGTTGTCGGAAGCATCATACTAACAAGCCGAAAATCGGCCGATCGGACGTTGGCCGAAAATTCCCAGCCAATAATCGATGCGTGTGTACGAGGCATTAGGTACTGCATATGACAAATATCCACTGATGATATTATCACTCTACTTTCTTTAGTATACAGTAACTCATTTTATGTAAGGGAAAGAATGGTTTAAAAGCCATATTTTGTTCTGGAAAAAGGCATTATTAAATCTTGAGAAGGACAGACAGCTAGCATTTTAAGAGGCCATCCTCTGTATTCTTCCTCTGACTTACACTGTGCTTTAATGAACGTGGATTGCAGTATGGAACCTCTAAATGAGGTGGTCCTTACACAAATTTGGGATATATATTGACAGCTAATGGTCTGATCTCGGATGATGCATGCTTGCTGGTTTGAAGGATGTGAAACTATTTTTCACAAAATCCTTCCGTTTTAATAAAATATCTAAATTTGTGTACATTAGCTTTAGGTGAAAAAGTTTTAAGGGTATTTAAGAAGCATTAGGTTTCTGGAAGAAGACATCATGCTTTCGTAATAGATTATTGCAAAGCAAATGGAAAATATTCTGTACATACTTCCTCCGTGAGCCAAAAAAAGGTTCCTCTTTTGTGCTGGGAAATGCCTCACATATACTAAAAATATTTTTTGCAAAGACAGTGTTTTTTTAAATAGAAAATACAGATTTTAGGGATTTAACTGCTGCCATTGGCCATACATGTCCACGTTTTCTCAAGGAGAACACATATATTAAAAGTGCATGTATTTAAAATAAAAAAAAAAAAAGCTCATGCAGTACTTTTCTATTTTGCATCTGACAACTCTGCCCCTGCTGCACTGAATTTTACGTGTATCAGCCTTGCCCAGTTCTCTCCTGCTGGACTACAGAACACCTCCCTCGTATGTTAGGAAGAAGGAGAAGTGTTCTGCATTTCAGCAGGACTGACGACATTGGCCGGATTTCAGTGCAGCATAGAAAGAGATAAAACATGGAGAAAATGTGCAAGTGTTGGAGAGAATTATTTTAATATGGTAAGGGGTTAATCTTTAACACCCTATCTCCCATGCTTTAATTCTATTGCCTATTTATTATTTACTATAATAAAGTAATTTCAATTATTTTCTTTGTCTTTTATTTAGATACATTTATTATTGAGCTCTTGTTCCTCATTTTTTTGTGTCTTGGCTTACCTTATATCTTTCTAAGAAAACATTCTGGCAACTGGTCCTCAATAATAAAAAAATATACACTAAGAACATATGGGCAGCCTTTATCATCTAGACCAGTCTTTCTCAACCAATTTTCAGTCAAGGCCCCTTTTAAAATTATAGACAATCTCGAGGCACCCCATTCTAAAATGTAAAAAGATATTCTAATCATTTTACATAATGCACCAACATCCACACGTAGGACACCCAACATTAGAGGTGATTTATTCTTCCAAAGCAAATACACCTTTTGCACACTGGTACTGACTAGTATTCCAGTGTTTCTCTTCACCCTCAATTTCTCTTAATCAGTCAGCTAATGTGATCCCAGTGTTGAGGGGCAGGGGTGGATTAAACAAGGATGCTGTGGAGGCAACAGACATCCTGCATATCAACTGATGACATCATTGGTTGTTATGATGCTGGTGTCTCGTCATAATGGTGCATAATGAAAACCTGTGGCTTTGTGTAACTAAAGGACAGGATTGATCCACCTGCTGGCTTGTATACAATTTTTGATACATTTTCCGGCATTTTGCCAAGGCACCCCTGAAGAAACCTCCAGACACCCCAGGATGACCCCTGGTTGAAAAAGGCAGATCTAGACAACGAGACATGGGACTGCCCATGGCAAGCTCTGACACCTTTTGCCCAACTGTGATTCATGTTAAATTTTGTGTACAGTTCAATATGATTGGTTCCCAACTATCTGATCACCACATCATCTATGACGCAGTGGTCACATGGCTTTGTTTATAAACAGCCAATGACAGCTACTAACGTATTTCTGAACTCGCTCACTGTCCACATACTACATGCACAGCTTTTGATGATTGGGTGCCTGCTTAAAACTCATTTAAAACCTAACAGTGTATAAAATACAAGTCAAACTGTAGTAGTCCTACTACCAGCCCTTCATAATAGAAACATGTGTCAAAACTCTACAGTTAAACCACATTCTCAGCAGAGACCATAACAGCGCTGTATAGCCCAGGAACCACACCCGCTTTCCATTATACATTGTCTGTTTTTCTGGTCATATGAAGTGTTTACCAGAAGATTACTAAAAAGGAACACTGCACACTGAGCTGAGTTGCAAATTCTATTTTTCACTGTAAATGTCTGTTTGGCATTATTCTCAAGAGAAAATGTACTTCCTTATTAGTATCATGTAACCTGGTTAGCATGTCTCCGTTACCATGTATACCCATCTCTTTCCTTCCTTAGCACACAAAAGGTTGGTAATCACAATAACAGTGTAAAAAAAGGTACAGCTGACATCATTAATAATACTATGCTTTCTGTGATTAGACAAGGTGTCTAAGGCAGATCTTTTAATTTTAAAGTATTTAAAAAATCCAAAATGTTTCCTTCTTTTTCATCTGTTAAGAGCAAGAACTTAGTCGATCCCCTGTCAGTTGTGTTTTTTTTGTTTGCTGTCTGTAATAAAGTGGGAAATTTCTCTTAATTTCCTGTTCCACAGACACAACCAAAAGTAAAAGGAAATCTCTCCAATTTGAGGGGGTAGAGAGCTGTCATGGGAATAGTTGTCCCCATTCGAAGTTTGCCCCTCTATTCCTTTTTCAGTGACAACTGCAATTTTTGGATTTTCTAAGACCTTCTGTCCTGGTGACAATGGAGAGGGTGACTCTCCTCAGTGGAGCTCAAGACAGCTACAAAAAAAAACACAACTTTAACACACCATTTTTGGCACAGGCTTTTTTGGTTCTAATAATTTGGTGGATTGTAAATAGAAACCATAGCTTTGACTATTAATTTTTCATCAATGAAAACTGTATAATAAATGTGATAAAAGTATCACAGCCAAAAAATGTGGTGCTGCCTTCCTCCCATTCCCCTTCAAACCTCCACTTCCTGGCCTAACTTTCCCTACATGGTTGGAAAAAAAAAACAGAGGAGTCCAATCAGAGAGATTGTCCAACTTGAATTATGGCAGTTGACTTGTTTCCTCTCTTTTGTATATTCTAATAATTACCAGTACAGCCTGTTTTCTGACTAAGATGCACTGAGATGCTGGTTATCATGTGCCATATCGTATTATACCATGTTTTCCCGAAAATAAGCCCTACCTGAAAATAAGACCTAGTATGATTTTCGGGGAGGGTTGCAATATATAAGCCCTACCTCAAAAATAAGCCCTAGCAAAGTCCTTGTAAAAATATATAATCAATTTTGTAAAAAGGTTATATAATGTCCAGTGTGTCTCCTTTTGTAAATTTATTGTCGAAAATACCTTATTTACAGCGCCACTGGGCGCTCACATGACCCCCAGAAATCTCCTCTCCTCCCGGCTGACGTTAGCGGCCCCTCCCTTTGCAGTGCTCAGAGCAGGGCTGACATCAGCGGGGATCTTGGCTCTTCCGTCGGCACTGCTCTGAGTAGAAAAGAAGAGCTATGGCGAATCACATGGGCGCCCAGTGGCCCTATAAATAAGGGATTTTCGACAATAAAGTTACAAAAGGAGACTCACTGGACATTATATAATCTTTTTATAAAGTTACAAAAGGAGATACACTGGACATTAAATAATCTTTTTACAAAACGAATTACATATTTTTACGATGACTTTAACTAAGGGGTACAGGGGGAGAGGGGGGAGAGAAGACAGAGGACATAGATAGGACATCCCCTGAAAATAAGCCCTAGTGTGTTTTTTGTAGCCAAAATTAATATAAGACCTGGTCTTATTTTCGGGCAAACACAGGTACAGTTTTTGAATCTCGCTTAGGACTGTATGCTCACTGAAAAATAAAGCATTGAAAAAAATTGTGTGCGAACATCTCTGCCACCAAACTTTCCACTTTAAAAACAACACTACACTTCAAACTTCAACCAAAAATGAATACTTCATATTATACAGATAGTAGTATGAGGGGTAAGAGGGAATTTTTAACAGCACAAAGAAATGACTTATATAAATGACTGCTGATGTCATCACGTATTTGGAGTACAGTGGCATATAGGAGGGGGTCACTCATGACATTTCATGACATACAGTATCTCACAAAAGGGAGTAAACCCTTCACATTTTTGTAAATATTTTATCATAACTTTTCATGTGACAACACTAAAGAAATTACACTTTGCTACAATGTAAAGTAGTGAGTGTACGGCTTGTATAACAGTATACATTTGTTGTCCCCTCAAAATAACTCAACACACAGCCATTAATGTCCAAACTGCTGGCAACAAAAGTGAGTACACCCCTAAGTGGAAATGTCCAAATTGGGCCTAAAGTGTCAATATTTTGTGTGACCACCATTATTTTATAGCACTGCCTTAACCCTCTTGGGCATGGAGTTCATCAGAGCTTCACAGGTTGTCACTGGAGTCCTCTTCCACTCATTCCTGGCTACATCATGAAGCGGGTGATGGAGATGGTGATAGAGACCTTGCGCTCCTCCACCTTCCGTTTGAGGATGCCTCACAGATGCTCAATAGGGTTTAGGTCTGGAGACATGCTTGGCTAGTCCATCACCTTTACCCTCGGCTTTTTTAGCAAGGCAGTGGTTGTCTGGGAGGTGTGTTTGGGGTCGTTATCATGTTGGAATACTGCCCTGCATCCCAGTCTCCGAAGGGAGGGGACCATGCTTTGCTTCAGTATGTCACAGTACATGTTGGCATTCATGGTTCCCTCAATGAACTGTAGCTCTCCAGTGCCAACAGCGCCCATGCAGCCCAAGACCATGACACTCCCATCACCATGCTTGACTGTAGGCAAAACACACTTGTCTTTGTACTCCTCCCCTGGTTGCCGCCACACACGCCTGACACAATCTGAACCAAATAAGTTTATCTTGGTCTCATCAGACCACAGGACATGGTTTCAGTAATCCATGTTCTTAGTATGCTTGTCTTCTGCAAACTGTTTGCGGGCTTTCTTGTGCATCATTTTTAGAAGAAGTTTCCTTCTGGGACGACAGCCATGCAGGCCAATTTGATGCAGTGTGTGACGTATGGTCTGAGCACTGACAGACTGACCCCCCACCCCTTTAATCTCTGCAGCAATGCCGGTAGCACTCGTACGTCTATTTCCCAAAGACAACTTTTGGATATGACGCTGAGCACGTGCACTCAACTTCTTTGGTCGACCATGGCAAGGCCTTTTCTGAGTGGAACCGCTGTATGGTCTTGGCCACTATGCTGCAGCTCAGTTTCAGGGTCTTGGAAATCTTCTTATAGCCTATGCCATCTTTATGTAGAGCAACAATTTTTTTTTCAGATCCTCAGAGAGTTTTTTGCCATGAGATGCCACGTTGAACTTCCAGTGACCAGTATGAGAGAGCGAGAGCGATAACAACACATTTAACACACCTGTTTCCCATTCACACCTGAGATCTTGCAACACTAACGAGTCACATGACACCAGTGAGGGTAAAATGGCTAATTGGGCCAACTTTGGACATTTTCACTTAGGGGTGTACTCACTTTTGTTGCCAGAGGTTTAGACATTAATGGCTGTGTGTTGAGTTATTTTGAGGGGTCAGAAAATTTACACTGTTATACAAGCTGTACACTCACTACTTTACACTGTAGCAAAGTGTAATTTCTTCAGTGTTGTCATATGAAAAGATATAATAAAATATTTACAAAAAATGTGAGGGGTGTACTCACTTTTGTGAGATACTGTAAGTCTTTATGTTTATATTAAATGAAACCTTTAATTTCAACTAAATCACTTAACAGAAACGTTTTCATTTGTTGAAACTGAAAAAGCTGTATATTTTTATCAAGCAGTAGTACCATTACTATAAAAGAAAAAAAAAGTCTGCTTTCTTTGTTCTTTATTACAGGCAATTGACAGTCAAGTTAAGATATTTTTAGGTTTTTAAGTATGGGAATATAGTATAAAAGTCCCCAGGCAGGCACTGACTCGGACAACTAATTAGACTTACAAGATTGGCTTAGAACTATAGTATATACAGGCTCCATATATTCCAGCAAAATGTGTGGCCCTAACACTAATGCCTAACCTACCATCATGACTGCAGACATTTTAGTTAGTATAGATAATAGGGAATCAGTGTCATGCTGTATATTCTGCACCCCTGTATTTTTCCCTGCGTCCCTGCAAGTAGGTGGCTGGTGGATTATTTACAACAAGGTATGATAAGAACCTTGTATCATGCCACCTTAGTGCTACTTCAAAAATATTTCTCACTTTGCTTCATGACCTGATCAGTATTGTATACAGGTTGATTCATTAACCACTTAAGCCCCGGAAGATTTTACCCCCTTCCTGACCAGGGCCTATTTTGCGATTCGGCACTGCGTGACTTTAGCGGACAATTGCGCGGTCATGCGACGCTGTACCTAAATAAATTTGACGTCCTTTTTTTTTCCACAAACAGAGCTTTCTTTTGGTGGTATTTGATCACCTGTGCGATTTTTTGATCATGCGCTATAAATAAAAAAAAGAGCGTCAATTTTGCAAAAATAACAATATTTTTCACATTTTTTTATATGAAATTCCCAAAAAAAAATGTAAAAATCTAAATTGTTTAACATTTTAGGCCAATTTGTTTTATGCTACATATGTTTGGTAAAAAAAAAATTGCAAAAAGCGTATTTTGATTGGTTTGCACAAAAGTTATTGCGTTTACTAACTAAGGGAAAGATTTTTGTCATTTTTGTTGTTTTTTTTTAAACGAGTAATGGCGGCGATCTGCGATTTTTTTTGCGGGACTGCGACTTTGCGGCAGACAGATCGGACCCTTGACTGACTTTTTTGACACTTTTGGGGTTACCAGTGACATTACTGCAGTAATCAGTGCTATACATATGCACTGTTACTGTAAAAATAACACTGGCAGTGAACGAGTTAACTTTATTGGAGAGGGAGGGGTTAAGTGTGTCCCTAGGGGTGTGTTTCTAACTGTGATTGGCTGTGGCTACTAGTGTAAGAACAGTGATCAACGGTCCTACATAGCAGAACCGTTTGATCTCCATTCTTACACAGGGAAGAATGACAGGCGGCTTTGTTTACATTAGCCGCTGCCTTTCTTCCGGTGTAACGGAAGATCGCGAGTGCCCGGCGGACATAGGGTCCGCCGGGCACACGCGCGGGGGGGGGGGTCCGTGACCGCGCGGGAGTGGGAGCGGGCCTCCGCCGAAGCGGGCTCGCTCGCTCCCTGGACCCTCACAGGCTAGCGACGTAGACCTACGTCGCTTTGCCTGTGAGGGGCTGACTGCCGACGTAAATCGTCGTGCGGCGGTCGGCAAGCGGTTAAAGGCTAACAATGCTGTATTTTACGGAAGAAATGTTTTTGTTGGCTAAGTTTTAATCACAAATTTCCATGAACGTAGCAGCATCAAACCCAAGTGACAGTTTATATTATCTTTGAGATTTGGTCATAAGTACTGGATAAACATATAGATCAAGCTGCCTAGACTGCAATTGTCCCATCCACTAGCACCTCAAACCTTAAACTGCATCAGGGATCATGTAAAACTCAAAAGATATCAGATGTTTAGTCTCATATTATTTTTGCATTTGTTTCTGCCTGGACCAAGACAAAAAATACAATTTGAAAAGTAGGAATATACTTAACATAAAGGACTCAGTCATAAGCTCACTGGAGGCAGTTACCATAGGCCAGAGAATGGCTCTTTTGGTGTTGTTGAACTTACAACTTTTGAATGCAAGCACAAAAACAGCTTCGGAGCCAGAGGCTGATTATTATTACCCCAGGAAGAGATTGGATTGGTGTAAGGGGAAAAAAAAAGAAGGTGTGGAGCAAGCCATGCTAAGGTAGGTTTTCTGCCCTTGGCTATCTACTTACTGGCCTTTGCTGTTTATTGGACGTTGGATCTGGTACATAAATAGTTCGTTCAGGGTTACGTACGGGATAGTGCTTCGTATCGTTGCTCTTTCCAAATTCAGAACGTTGGTTTTTCGATTTTGATTTGATGCATCCCATATTTTCTGTATGAACACAAGAACATAGGTGCAAAATTAATGTACCTGCTGTAAGTACTATAGCGAATAGTACATTTTTTATCTTTATATACCCAAACTTAGGTAGAATGGAACAAAGTTCAATATTGTAACTCCTAAATACCCTAGTTTATACTAGCCTTTAAAATTAAAGTCTTTTATTATAGAAACACATTACCCCTATAAGGCATAATGCATCTTAATTACAAAAAAATATTAAACAGCAATAACAACAGATCACGTTCTAGCTGATAATAGTAACAGATCCAGCTTGTAATAGTAACAGGATAAAAACAACTTAAAGAGGCATCTGATTAGTTGCTAAGTGAAAACCTTTTTGCAGGTGTCTAAAAATGGGCTTTACTTCTGTACAAGCAATCTTGTACGGCGATCTGCGATTTTTTTTGCGGGACTGCGACATTGCGGCGGACAGATCGGACCCTTGACTGACATTTTTTTACACTTTTGGGGGTACCAGTGACATTACTACAGTAATCAGTGCTATACATATGCACTGTTACTGTAAAAATGACACTGGCAGGGAAGGGGTTAACTTTATTGGGGAAGGAGGGGTTAAGTGTGTCCCTAGGGGCATGCTTCTTACTGTGCAGGGATGTGGCTTTTCATGTAACAGCAGAGATCTACGATCCTACATAGCAGGACCATATGATCTCTGCTGTTACACAGGGAAGAATGACAGGCGGCTTTCTTTACATTAGCCACCTGCCTTTCTCCCTCTGTAACTGACGATCGCGAGTGACCGGCGGACATCGGGTCCGCCCGGGCACTCGCGTGGAGGTGTCCGTGAACGAGCGGGGGCGGGAGCGCGCCTCCGGCGATGCACGCTCGCCCCTTATTGGCTCACAGGCTAGTGACGTACCGGTACATCACTTTGCCTGCACGGGGCTGACCGCCGCAGTATATGTACTTGCGGCGGTCGGCAAGCGGTTAATGACTTGTTATACTGTATATCTTCTTTTATAGCAGATTCAATTTGTATCATTTTTTTCTTTCTCTTTTTTATTGTTAGATGTTAAATGAACAGTCTCATGAAAAATATTACATGGGACAGCAAGCAGCTATTTTTAACTCTAAATATAAATTGACACACAGACAGCTTGTTTGGATAACTAAATTGGCTACGGCCTTTATTTATTGGTTTTAAATTATTAACTTGTTAAACCATACATCAATTTATTTATTAAAATTTCAACAACAATAAATAATAAATTCACAACACAACCAGTTTTAAAGCTCGGGTTATATTTAACCATGTATAACTTTCCAACTAAAGTCTCCCTTTTATTAAAAGGTGACCGACCACATAAACAAGGCCGCAACATTTTCCTGGGCTGGCGGGTCGCCCTGCTCCGGCTTTCCTTCTGAGGCGACTGGCATCCCGCTACTGTGCATCCCCTTTTTATAGCCTGCCCCGGTCTTCTAGAACTTTTGGTCACCTGACCCCGCGAGCAGCTTCCTTAGCCAATCAGCACAAAGCTCCCCTCACACTGCTTCCCGCCTATTTGCGGGGAGGGGTAGCCTTGAAACTGATTGCTGCTGCTGCCGTCCCATGGGGAAAAGGGGTCCTTGAAACCCCTTTCCGCTTTTCCTTCACATTCTCTTAACTGTATGTAGTACTTATAACAACATTCCTTTCTTTATGTAATGCATATATTTATAGTTTCTTTACATGCGATGAAGCTGTCTAAAGAAAGTGATAAAGGTTGGGACAACCTATAAAAATGAATTTATTTGATTGATTTGATGATGAATTAAATATGACATTCACATTCCACATAGAACACCCAAACATTCAGCTGATAATACTAATATGACATATAATTCATTTAATCTGCTTCATCATGTAAAAAATATAAGTATAGTTCTACCTTGCTGATCATTAACACAATTGGCTACTCCAATAAGCATGTGTAAAATGTTAGAAGTATGTTATAATAACAAGACTATATTCACACCAGATTCATGCATATAATACACATTACTGCATGTACAATTTCCATTGATTTTTCCATACTGAGGTCCCCCACTGAACTGGAGTAGAGGCACATAATAGAGGAGAGGTCAGTTGAGCAACACTACAGGACATTACGTTTTTCCTAAATACGGTAATACTCAGCACTGACTCACAGTGAATCCAACTTTCAGTCTTTAGTTGCTTTTTTATTGTAGGTGTGCATATGACTGGGTAATAAATATAAAGTTCTGTCAGTTTTCGTTAAAGATTCAAGGTGTTAACTTGAAGAAACATAATAGCAATGTGGGCTAAAAAAAAACTAATAACAATTGTCTGTATGTCCCTCAAACTGGACAAGAAGGGATGCCTAGTTCAAACTGCTGGTACCAATAGACATCAGCTATGAAACCCAGTCTGCCTGAAATCAGCAGTAAAGTGCAATCATCATCTTATGTACCATTAGAATTTATAAAAAAAAGTTTACCCCTAATAGATTCATCATCCAACCAATCAAAGAGTACAAAAAACATTTTTTTATTGGAAAATACAATATTGAACAGTAAAACAAATTATACAATGTTGGCTGCAAGTACCAGGAAGATATGATGATGCCTCAAGACACATGCACAGTAGCATTCCCTGCAACCTCCTGAGATACTTCACGTGGGTTTTAGGAGACAAGACAAGTGACACATTGTTCTTGCTTAGATGAGAACCCAGGGAGTGTAAGGAGAATTAAAAAAAAATAAAAATGATTTAAAGAAATAATAAAAAAAAGCAACTTGTGATTTTGAGAGCGGAGGGGCTAGGGATGAGATGGTGAAAAGTGGCTAGTGAGAGTAAAATTCTAATTGGATTTACTCAGATAACATCTACATGTATATTCTTTAGCCCTGTAAGCAATTAGAATTTTTTTTAATTTTTTTTATAAATAGGGTCAGGATAGGTATTACAGGAAAGTCACTTTATTAAGTTCACTAATAAATATCAATATAAAAATAATATATATTATAATAAAAATATTACTAGAAAAGTGGAGAAGGGTTAATCCATGTTATGTTGTCATAGTGAACTCACTTCCTGTCCCAGTGATATTCTGTGCATTAGGGTGGGACAGGAAGTAGGAGAAATATCTCCAGTGGCGATAAAAAAAGGTTTAATCCTATCCTATTTAACCTAAACTTAAATATTGACGTAGCTGGAGTTGGCATTTATTGGACATTATAGCATCACATCTTGTGTACTAAAACACATTAAAAAAATAATATTTTTGACATGAATTGCATTTTTCTAAGCTACAAATAAAGTGAATTCATTCAGAACAGTATTTAACCAGAATTTAGCTACCGATTTACCATTTCAAAGCAAGGAAACAAAAGTGCTGAGGACTGCTCAAAATATGTCTGCCCCTAAAAACCAAAATAGTATAAAGTGTTTCCTATTTTACATATACTACTTTTGTGAATTGTAGGGTACCACATAAATAAAGACTTACTATAGTACACTTTTAGAACTTAATAAAACCCAGGTTTTACATGCTGAAATTACTTACAGCCTAGGAGGTCCTAAGACTTGCAGCGATCTCTTAAACAGCCACTTGATACATATTTCAAGATCTTTAAAGGGAAGCTTTGAAATATTTTGTCAAGCCTCTTGTTTTTACCATATTTTGCTCATGCAAATGTTTCATGAAGAAAATATTTTCAATTCCCTTTTCTGCTTTTCTGACTAGATAAGGTTGACAGCACTGAAACAGGAAGTTTTGCTCTCGACGTGAGCAGATTATACATAGGAGGGTAACCATTAAAAAAAAAATTATTTTAGCTCTTAAAGGGTTCCAGTCGTTTGGTGACTGCATGGGAGTTTGTCTACTTCTTATATTAGTATACAAAAATATTCACATCAGTCCCTGGCCCAAAACATCGCAGTCCTGCAGATTAAAAACAAACACACACTTACATACTGGGGTAAATGTAGCTATCAAACTATATACATAATCAAATACATGATTGGCACAGATAAGGCAGCCTCTTAGGTTTTAAAGGATTTCCAACCATTTTGTACGGGAATGCAACCTCTATGCCTGCAATCCTGGGCGACCAACTGATATAGTTTTCTGCAAATGATTTCCATCTGAACTTCCGCGACATCAAGTGTTACCATGCTACAATATAATACTTGCTCCCACATAACAAATTTGCCTTAGATTTCACATTTTGTTGTTATGGCCTTTAGGCTTATTTACGGGTAATTCTACCCAAAGCAGATATTTCATTTTTTGTAGATATGGAGAGTGGCACCATGGTTTCTTATGTCTGCAGGGACTCCAATGGTAATATTTCTTTGCTTGCTTACTCATTTTTTATTATGGGGATGTACCATCACCCTTACTTGTATTTTTTTTATTTAACTTTTACTATGAGGCGTGCAATGCAAAGAGTGGGAACTCCCGGAGGCGGTTGGGTTTCAACGTAGATGGAACCAGAGCAAGTAAGCATGGCAGGATTGCCTTTATAGCTGGAGTTCCCAAGAGATAGAAGACAGTGGGTGCACATCAATCTCCACCAATAAGCAAAATATTATTATTGGCTGGAATGGTCCTTTCATAAAGCAGTGCAAATTGTGATGAGCAAAGTAACTCACAGCAGCCAATTACATCTTACTTAACTACCAGATTGTCAGGCTGGACCTGATTTTGGAAATCTTTCCACTTTTTTAATGAAACATTAGCTTTCCAGAAATGGAGACTATTTATAAAGACAACGGCGATTGATTTACTAAAGGAAAAAAGACTGTGCACTTTGGAAATGCAGTTGCATTCATTTTCCCCAAAGCTTAGTGAATGCAGTGAAGCTCTGCCAAATTCCATTATCCAATCATGTGCAAGCTGTTTTTCTTTCTGCTTATTTTCCTTGCACCTGATTGGGTATTCTTTACAAAGTTAAACTTCACTGCATTCATTAATCGCCTCCCATCCGCCATATAGACAAATGACGGCGGGCGGGATGCTCTCTTGTTCTAGGACAACATCATATGACATTGCCCAGTTTCATCTCAATCACGCACCCGCAGGGGCGCACAGCGGCCGTTCGCGAAAGCACTGTGTCCCTGGGACACGGCATGACCCCGAACCTCGGTAAACAGCCAATGACCTGGCTCTTTACCCATGTGATCAGCTGTGTTCAATCACAGCTGATCACATGTAAACAAGGAGATGTTGTTTATCGGCTCTCCTCGCCTCACACTGACAGAGCATGAGGAGATGAGAGCCAATCAGCGGCTTCTCCACACAAAGGAGACCTGTACAGATAATCACGGCACTGATCATCAGTGCCTTGATTATCAGTGCAGCCCCAACAGTGCCCATCAGTGATGCCAATCTGTGCCCATCAATGACACCAGTAAGTGCCCATCAGTGATGCCATTTTGTGCCCACCAGTGAGGCCAATCTGAACCCATCAGTGATGACAATCAGTGCTGCGTTTCAGTGCCCTTCAGTGCCTGCTCATCAGTGCTGCCCATCAGTGCCACCCATCAGTGCCACCTATTAGTGCCCATCAGTGTCACCTATCAGTGCCTATCAGTGTCGCCTGTCATTGCTGCATATTAGTGCCTCCTCATCAGTGTCCTTCAGTGCCCATTAGTGCTGCTCCATCAGTGCCCATCAGTGCAGCCTATCAGTGACCATCAATGCAGCCTATCAGTGACCATCAATGCAGCCTCATCAGCACACATCAGTAAAGGAGAAAAATTACTTATTTACAAAATGTTCTGACTAAGAACTTTTTTTTTCTCCAAATTTTTAGTTTTTTTTCATTTTTTTCTTTTTTTTGCAAAAAAAGGAGTGATTAAATACCACCAAAATAAATTTCTATTTGTGGGGAAAAAATGATAAAAAATTATGGGTATAGTGTTGCATTACCGCGCACTTGTCACTCAAACTGTGACAGTGCTGAAAGTTGAAAATTGGTCTGGGCAGGGAAGGGATGAAAATGCCCTGTAGGCAAATGGTTAAGCTCCAGGGAAAATTAGTACAACTGCACTCACACAGTTCACAGTCTATTTGTCTTTAGAAAATCAACCCCACGCGACCTTTCCCATTCAGGGTCTGTGTATAGCCCACCACCTGAAAACTTTAAACTGATCTCTCCTGTGATCCTTTGAAGCTACTGTGATATCACTGCTCTGTGCTCTGACACCAGCTGAAACAGCCGGGTATTTTGATGACAACTGAGAAGAATGGAGGTGTGGGAGAATGCTGAAGAGCTGAGAATAAGGCTGGCCACAGACAGTCCAAAGTTCACATGTTGAATGAGAGAAAATGAATTGAATTCCATAACCACATTAAAAGTGTGGATAGAGGAATCTCCACTGCTGGCTATTGTATTCAGGCAACTCTGCACCCATGGCTTACACAGACCCTGTCACCTTGACCTTAATATTGACCTTAAAAATCAAGGGGTCTCTTTTAACCACTGGAGGATTTTGCTGTCTTACGTCCAGGCCAATTTTTGCGATTCAGCGCTGTGCGACTTTAACTGACAATTGTGCGGTCGTGCGACACTGTACCCATACGAAATTTACGTCCTTTTTTTCCCCACAAACAGAGCTTTCTTTTGGTGGTATTTGTTTACCTTTGCGATTTTTACTTTTTGCGCGATAAACAAAAAAAGAGCGTTTATTTTGAAAAAATAACAATATTTTTAACATTTTTTATATGAAATTCCCCCCCCCCCCCCCCCAAAAATGTAAAAATCTAAATTTTTTAAAATTTTTGGCCAATTTGTTTTCTGCTATGTTTGGTAAAAAAAAATCACAATAAGCGTATTTTGATTGGTTTGCACAAAAGTTATTATTATTTACTAACTAAGGGAAAGATTTCTGTCATTTTTGGTGGGTTTTTTTAACGCGTAATGGCGGCGATCTGCGATTTTTTTTGCGGGACTGCGACATTGCGGCGGACAGATCGGACCCTTGACTGACATTTTTGACACTTTTGGGGGTACCAGTGACATTTCTATAGTAATCAGTGCTATAAATATGCACTGTTACTGTAAAAATGACACTGGCAGAGAAGGGGTTAATTTTATTGGAGAGGGAGGGGTTAATGTATGCCTGGTGCTTACTAACGTGTGTGGGGGCAGGTGACTGTGTGACACAAGGACAGATCGCATGTTCAGCTATGCTGAACACTGCAATCTGTCACTCCTTGTCACTTAGGAGATCCGCCCGCTCTGTTTACACAAGTGGGCGGATCTCCAAACTGGATTCCCCGACGATCGGGGAAGAGCAGCAGCGATCGCCGCCGCTCCTCCCCTGGCCTGACTCCCGCTGTGACTGAAAACAGGGGCAGGAGTCCAGCGACGTAGGTCTACGTCGCTGGACGGTATCGAGCCACTTTGCCGCAGTACGGTCAACGTGACCGGTCGGCAAGTGGTTAATGTGAACATATAGTTAACTTTTAGTGGGAAGATTTTGACTTATTACTGCAGTTGTTACCTAGTTTGAGAATGCAATGCCTAATATGATCTATACATTTAACAAGCTGGCCCTTCCATGTTTCAGTTACTGTGCTAAATATGACGTTATAGACATTATAGCGATCTCTCAGTGACTCAGTACAATTACGCTGCTCCCCCAGTCATCTCTTTCTCTCTTGAATCTTAGCAGAGTGAACACAAACAAAGTTTACGGGGGAATCTGGTCAAAATCTGTGCAATACATGTCTGCTGCTGACAAATCATGTACTGATCTGGAAGTTCTAAATATTCTAGGCTTACTCCAGTCGAAATTAGATCTGGTTCCATTGATTCACTCGTTCAGAGTACGAATGTGTTAGCTTTATTGGCCTTTAGGTCTAGGCATCTTTTCCTGTCCAACAATTCTTCAAGGGAGCAACTAGGTTCAGACCTCAGAGTAAGCGGAGGTTTTCCAAATGGAATCTCCCTCTTGTTCTAAACTCCCTCTCGGGAATTAGAGTGGAGTGTTCTAGGGCTGTCTCCGTTAAAGGCCTCTCTGTCATGTTTCCTTTCTCCTGGCTATCACATCAGAATAAAAAGCCTCAGAGATTGATTCACTGGTCATGGAGAACTTTTCTTAAGGTTCCCGTTTGAACAGTGCTTTTACCTATGCTTGACTCAATTCCCAAGGGTACATCAGTCTTTCATGGGAACCAATAAATTGTTCTGCCAACCTTTGGAGTACTAACTGGCATTCTTTAGACCTGGATGAGGTTGCCCTGTGGCTTAGTTGGTAAAGCGCATGTCTAGTAAACAGGGAATCCTGAGTTTGACTCTCAGCAGTGCCTTTTTTTGGTTCTAGGAATCTCTCAGATATTGTGAAGTTATATCTACAAGCTAGAGCTTCCTTCAGGCTTCAGAACGCCTTTTCATTCTTTTTGCCGGAAAGGACTAAGGGAAACATGCCTCATCTAGGACGATTGTGGCATGGATTGTCTGGGCTATCCGACAGGCTCACAGAGCCGAGGGCTTGGCTCCTTTGGGGATGGTGACCGCTCACTCGACCAGGAGTATGCCCACATCCTGGGCAGCTTTGCAGCATAAGGTTCCCAGAGTAGTCGATAGGGCGACATTGTGGTCCCCGATCAATTCATTTATGGCTCATTATTACGTAGAGCCGACCTCTTTATCTTCTGTTAATTTTTGGTTTACAAATCCTGTCTGTTCACTGTTTAAAAAAAAAAAGACACTTTTCTTTTGTTCTGCAATTGCCCAACCAGGTGTGTGTGGCTAGTTATTTCCCCATATGTATGCTGCCATGGAGTCTGTCAAAAAACAGAAAATTTCCTATCAAATATTTACCATAATTTTCCTTTCCTGATGGACTCCATGGCAGGAGGAGTTAACTCCCAGAGTCATGAGTAGGCTAGTTACGGAACGCAGCCTCTGGCTCAGAGCAAAGATTTATGGTAGTAGAGTCCTATAGGGGAGGAATGAAGGCAGGGTTAACCCATACGCATGCTGCCATGGAGTCCATCAGTAAAGGAAAATTATGGTAAGTATTTATTAGGAAATTTTCATTTTTTTTTTTTTTTAAAAATGTATTTTACTTAACTTTTTTTTTCATTGCATAGCAGACATAAAGTCCCCTATATGATCAGTTTTAGATGACAGGTTCTCTTTAACCACTTAAGCCCCGGAGGATTTGGCTGCTAAACGACCAGGGGGTATTTTGCGATTCGGCACTGCGTGACTTTAACAGACAATTGTGCGGTCGTGCGACGCTGTACCTAAATGAATTTGACGTCCTTTTTTTCCCCACAAACAGAGCTTTCTTTTGGTGGTATTTGATCACCTGTGCGACTTTTTGATCACGCGCTATAAACAAAAAAAGAGCGTCAATTTTGCAAAAATAACAATATTTTTCACATTTTTTTATATGAAATTCCCCAAAAAAAATATGTAAAAATCAAAATTTTTTAACATTTTCGGCCAATTTGTTTTATGCTACCTATGTTTGGTAAAAAAAATTGCAAAAAGCGTATTTTTATTGGTTTGCGCAAAAGTTATCACGTTTACTAACAAAGGGAAAGATTTTTGTCATTTTTTTTTTTTTTTTTTTTTAACCCGTAATGGCGGCGATCTGCGATTTTTTTTGCGGTACTGCGACATTGCGGCGGACAGATCGGACCCTTGACTGACATTTTTGACACTTTTGGGGTTACCAGTGACATTTCTACAGTAATCAGTGCTATACATATGCACTGTTACTGTAAAAATACACTGGTAGTGAAGGGGTTAACTTTATTTGAGAGGGAGGGGCTGTGTGTGTCCCTAGGGGCGTGATTCTTACTGTGATTGGCTGTCTGTTGAGCTGTAGGGACACTGATCAACGGTTCTACATTGTAGAACCGTGTGATCAGTGTTTTTACACCGAGGAGAATGACAGGCAGCTTGTTTACACAAGCCGCCTGACTTTCTCCCTCTCCCCCGCCGATCGCCGAGTGACCGGCGGACATCGGGAGCGGGAGCGTGCCTCTGCGGGAGCGCGCCTCCGCGGGCGCGCGCTCGCTCCCCAGAGCCTCACAGGCTAGCGACGTAGACCTACGTCGCTCTGCCTGTGAGGGGCTGACTGCCGCAGTAAATATACTGTGAGCAGTCGGCAAGCGGTTAATGAGACATCAGGGTCTAAAAGACCCTGCATATCTCCCCTGTGCATTGCAAAACATCCTTTCCCGGCTAAGTGAGCCGGGGACACAGAAGTGACATCAGAGACGTGGTTTTCTGGGTCACAACAAGAAGGGGAGGAGAGCAGACCTGTGTCCACTCTTCTTCTTCCCCTCCACCCACTGGCACTCGCGATGGAGCTCCCGTCGTGCAGCGGTGGGAGGAGGGGGGATGCCAGTTCCGGGGGTGTGTGCGAGCAATCAGGCTGTCAGGTGAATGTTCTCATCTAACAGGCAGGAGTCTGCCTGTCAGTTTCACACACAATCCTAGTGGCTGCAGCCATCGGATTGTGTGTTAAACCCCCCTCTGTCAGGTCTATATGACATACAGACCTGGCAGCAAAAGGGTTAAAGTGGTTGTAAACCCTTACATATACCCAGTGAAGTGACTGGCCTGAGATGATACACAAAGATGAAACAAACCCTCCTACATAAGTTGTACCTGTTTACCTGCAGCTGTCTTTACTCTACATCTATTAAAATTGCAGAATGTGCACAGGATCTCTCTGCTCTGAAAAGAAGGGGGTGGGGAGCTGAAGTTACATCAGTGAAGAGAGCTCTAAAAGCTCATTGGATGGAAGGGACATCCCCTTCACACATCACACAGGAAACAAGATGAGGCTGTCACAGGATGTGCCCTCCCCTGTCACCATTTTTTACTTGGTGTCAGGAAAACTCATCAAAAGTGACTCATGCCTCTAGCAGAGGAACTAGGCAGCAGACAGAAATGACACTTGGTGCTCTGGACAAGCACACTATAAAGAAATATGCTTTGTTCATATTTCATGTCTTATGATGCATTCTTTAATATCAAACAGGCTACAATACAGGGTCCCATAGAAAGCAGTCAGATAAGTCAGCTTTTATAAGTTTGAAAAGAACAAGAGAAATGATTTCCATAGTGCTTGCACCATGATGTTAAAGGGGAATTTCTAAAGAAGAGGAACCTGTTTGTGGGCACTTATGTCGGTCAGCAGTGGTTTCTTTCATTCTATCTTTGTTATCCTGGGAACCTAGAATTTTGCTCTGTATGTTTTCTTTTCACTGTATACTACAGTTCTGACTTCAAATTTATTTTGATTTCAAGAAGTTTGTAAAGATTGCAATGCACAGCACAGGAAAAACCCAAATAGGTGCAAATAATCGAGGGACATGTGCTTTGCTTGCAAATGGCTCCATATCAGCTGATTACCAATGATATGGGGCGTGGTACCATCCTGTTTGGTAACAGTCCTCCCCCCAAACCTCCCGAAAAGCTATTTACTAATTTTCCTGTTTGATTTGGAAACCCTCTTCCAGTGAAACTGTACTTTGCCAACACCAGGTAATAGACTTACTTTAAATCGGTATAAAACCCAAAAGAAAACATGTATTATACTGTAGCTTACCAATTCTTAGATGTAATGGCAGAATAATTTTTTTCACCTGGTGATCTAGCATGAAGCTTTAAATTATATGTGTAAAAACTTTATCTCGAAAGGAATAAAAAAAGCCCCCCCCCCCCCCCCCCCCAGACTGACACAATGTTACTGTCCAGAATAGAGGCACTGTAATACAGGCGGTGTGTTACTGGCCAGATCACCAGGAAAAAACTGAAGGAATAAAGCCTAAAAAAAAAATTTGTTAAATTTTTGATTTTGGCTTAAATACTGCTTTGGGGCTTTGTTCACATCTAGGTGTTTTTGGGCGATTTTCTGCTCTAAGCTTCACCTCTAAAAATGCCCAACAAGACAAATCCCATTCATTTCAATGGCCCCCTGTTCACATCTGAGCATTTTGTCCCCTTAACCACTTAAGCCCCGGAAGATTTTACCCCCTTCTTGACCAGGGCCTATTTTGCGATTCGGCACTGCGTGACTTTAACGGACAATTGCGCGGTCGTGCGACGCTATACCTAAACTAATTTGACGTCCTTTTTTTCCCACAAACAGAGCTTTCTTTTGGTGGTATTTGATCACCTGTGCGACTTTTTGATCATGCGCTATAAACAAAAAAAGAGCGTCAATTTTGCAAAAATAACAATATTTTTCACATTTTTTTATATGAAATTCCCCCCCAAAAAAATGTAAAAATCAAAATTAACATTTTAGGCCAATTTGTTTTATGCTACATATTTTTGGTAAAAAAAATTGCATTTTGATTGGTTTGCGCAAAAGTTATTGCGTTTACTAACTAAGGGAAAGATTTTTGTAATTTTTGTTGTTTTAACGCGTAATGGTGACGATCTGCAATTATTTTTGCGGGACTGCGACATTGCGGCGGACAGATCGGACCCTTGACTGACATTTTTGACACTTTTGGGGTTACCAGTGACATTACTACAGTAATCAGTGCTATACATATGCACTGTTACTGTAAAATGACACTGGCAGTGAAGGGGTTAACTTTTTTTGAGAGGGAGGGGTTGTGTGTGTCCCTAGGGGCGTGTTTCTAACTGTGATTGGATGTGGCTTGAGGTGTAGGAACAGAGATCAACGGTCCTACATAGCAGAACCGTATGATCACTATTCTTACACAGGGAAGAATGACAGGCGGCTTGTTTACATCAGCCGCCTGCCTTTCTCCCGCTCTAACGGACGATCGTGAGTCCGTTAGAGCGGGACCGCGGGTCCGCCGGGCACACACGCGGGGGGGGGGGTCCGTGACCGAGCGGGAGCACGCCTCCGGCGGCGCGCACTCGCTCCCCAGAGCCTCACAGGCTAGTGACGTACCCATACGTCACTTTGCCTGTGAGGGGCTGACCGCTGCAGTATATGTACTTGCGGCGGTCGGCAAGTGGTTAAATACTGCTTTGAGGCTTCGTTCACATCTAGGTGTTTTTGGGGCGATTTTCTGCTCTAAGCTTCACCTCTAAAAATGCCCAACAAGACAAATCCCATTCATTTCAATGGCCCCTGTTCACATCTGAGCGTTTTGTCGCCTTAAGCAAAATGCCTATTGCTCAAAAAAGTACATGAGCTCCTTTTTTGGCAGACTACAGGCATTTTTATTTTTTTCTAATTGGTCACTTGTCAACCTTAAAACACCTGCACAAAAACGTTGCAAAAACTCTTGTAAAAAGCCAGAAAAAAGGCCTGTAAAAAAAGCAATGCATAGATGGGAACAGAGCCTAAAGAAAGGAGTTAACATTCCCTGTGTTCTTCTATAGGCCTGATTTGCCACCCAATACCTTTTTAGATCTGCATTGAAAGGATTTGTTAAATATGAACTCTGAGCAGATAAAATAAATCCATATTTACGCACACATTTATGCAGTTCTGTTTTATGAATACCTCATCAAAGCTGCGTTTCCACCTTTCATTTTTTTATCAATTTGTTTTCCATGAAAACACGTCAATGCGCAATGACACATATTAATGCATCTACAGTGATATGCTGTGTAAATAGCATTGCATGTCATGTTAAAATGTATGGCAAGGTGCATAAAATGGCTTTTGATTAATTTCCGTTGATTTCAAACAATTCAAAAATGTACATATTGTTACACAGAAGCTGTCTAAGTACCTGGATGTGGCCTGGTATTAGCCTCCTGCATTC
The DNA here is from genome assembly GCF_965119305.1 of Pelophylax lessonae. NCBI lineage: Eukaryota > Metazoa > Chordata > Amphibia > Anura > Ranidae > Pelophylax > Pelophylax lessonae. The sequence continues at coordinate 427,825,727 of NC_138772.1, read as the reverse complement.
TGTACAGCAGAGCAACAACTGGAAAAAGAGAGAAGCACCCCCTGACCCAATCAGTTTTACTGCATTGCCCATGTTCTAACAAGAAGCATGCCCATCGGAGGAGAGCGCAGATTGACAGAGAGATGAGCACATCAAACTGATGCTTCTCCTTTCAATCTCCAGGTAAAGGCTTGGGGAGGGACAAGACCTGTATGTGATATTTAACAACCCAGAAAAGTCAGGTCTCCTACCCTGACAGACCGGGCTGTGCTGTGTGACAGAGCTGTATAAATCTGAGGACTAGATGGATAGAAATACAACTCTTTAACCACTTACCGCCCGCCCGCCGTCATATGACGGCGGGACGGTGCGGCTATTATCCTGGGCGGACGTCATATGACGTCCGCCCATTCAAGCACGGCAGGCGCGCGATCGCGGGCGCGCCGCCGTGCACTGCCGGTGTCGGTGTGTCCCCGGGACACAGCCGGTCACCGGCAGGGGGGAAACAGCCAATAGGCATGGCTGTTTCCCACGTGATCGGCTGTGTTCCAATGACACAGCCGATCACAATGGAGGCGGCCGGGAGATGACCGCGCATGCGCGATCGGGAGCGCGCAGCGCGGTCATGTCGGTGGCACTGTGTTCCGTAGGAACACAGCTGTCACCGGCGGTAGTAAACAGTCACTGATAGTGACTGTTTACTATGTGATCGGCTGTGAATCCATTCACAGCCGATCACAAAATGTAAACACAGAGCAGTAACTCACTGTTACTAGCTCTTCTCTCCTCATACAGTTTCCAGTATGAGGGGAGAAGAGCTAGAAATAGTGAGTTACTGCTCTGTACACATGTACAAAGTAAAATCACACTAAAATCACAGTAATAAAGGTCCCCCCACACAGTCCTCAGCCCCCCCCAATGTCACCTGTCACCCAACAGTCACCTCATCAGTGCCCAGAAATTGACACCCATAACGTTCACATGTGAGCGCAGCGATCGCGGGCAAAATCACCGCGATTCTGCCCGCGATCCGGAAATCATTGCAAATTGCGGGACGCCTGTGCGTTGCCCGTGATTTGCAATAGCACCCCAAACGCTGTGCGATGTTGCCGCCATTTCCGCCTGCCGAATCGCAGTAACATCGCGCAAACATCGCATGACGCCCAAAAAAGTACAAGAGTTTCTTTGGGGCGTCATGCGTTGTTTGCGTGATGTTACCGCGATTCGGCAGGCGGAAATCGCAGCAACATCGCACAGCGGGCAACGCACAGGCGTCCCGCCATTTGCAATGATTTCTGGATCACGGGCAGAATCGCAGTGATTCTGCCCGTGATCGCTACGCTCACATGTGAATGTAGCCTAAAGTTCACCGGTCACCAGAGACTGCCATCAGTACCGCCGTGCACCATCGCCCGTCACCTGTCACCCATCAGTGACCATCGCCCCGTCACCTGTCACCCCATCAATCACCGTCACCTGTCACCCCATCAGTCATCGTCATCTGTCACCCCATCAGTCATCGTAACCTGTCACCCCATCAGTCATCGTCACCTGTCACCCCATCAGTCACCGTCATCTGTCACCCTATCAATCATCGTCACTTGACACCCCATCAGTGATCGTCACTTGTCACCCCATCAATCATCGTCACATGTCACCCGGTCAGTGATTGTCATCTGTCACCTCATCAATCATCGTCACCTGTCACCTCATCAATCATCATCACCTGTCACCCCATCAGTCATCATCACCTGTCACCCCATCCGTCATCGTCACCTGTCACCCCATCAGTCATCGTCACCTGTCACCCCATCAGTCATCGTCACCTGTTTGCCATATACATGCAATCACTTACTGACCGCCTAACGACTATATGCGTCGGCCATTAAAAGCTAAATACTGGGGTTATGGCAGAAGATAGCCCCCATAACCCCGGTATTTTTTGAAACGGCGGGCGGTCGGCTTTCAGATAAGGGTGGTCCCAGTGGCGGATTCGCCGCCGAATTACCCTTACGGTGCAGGGGAAGAGGTGCCCCCCCCCCTCCTGCCGCGTCCCAGACGTTTTCCCAGCTTACCGGACCCGCCGGCAGCGGGGAAAACTATCCGGTCCCGGATCCTCAGAGACAGGAAGTCGAGTGAGGGCAAGATGGCCCTCACTCAACTCTATGGTCTTGGAGGACCGGAGCTACGTCAAAAGACGTTGCCTAGCAACCGGTTTAAAGGGCCGCTTTTTTTTTTTGCTTTTTTTTTTTTCCTCTTTCAACAATTTTTTTTTTTTTTTTTCTTTTTTAGTGTAGTTGTGAGGTGTGAGGTCTTTTTGACCCCAGATCTCACAATAAAGAGGACCTGTCATGCCTATTTCTATTACAAGGGATGTTTACATTCCTTGTAATAGGAATAAAAATTATCAAAACATTTTTTTTTTTAAACTGTGTAAAAATAAAAAAATAATAAATAAAATAAATAGGAAAAAAAAAAAAAAAAAAAATTAAAGCGCCCTGTCCCCGTTAGCTCGCGCGCAGAAGCAAACGCATACGCAAGTCCCGCCCACATATGTAAACGGTGTTCAAACCATACATGTGAGGTATCGCCGCGATCGTTAGAGCGAGAGCAATAATTTAAGCCCTAGACCTCTTCTGTAACTCTAAGCTAGTAACCTGCAGAAATTTTTAAAATGTTGCCTATGGGGATTTTTAAGTACCAATGTTTGGCGCCATTCTGTGAGCATGCGCAATTTTGAAGCATGACATGTTGGGTATCTAATTACTCGGCGTAACATTATCGTTCACATTATGGAAAAAAAATTTGCTAAATTTACTGGTTTCTTATTTTTTAGATCAAAAAAGTGATTTTTTTTCCAAAAAATCGCATTTGGAAGACTGCTGCGCAAATATGGTGTGATAAAAAATATTGCAACAATCTCCATTTTATTCTCTAGGGTCTCTGCTAAAAAAAAATATATAATGTTTGGGGGTTCCAAGTAGTTTTCTAGCAAAAAAATGATTTTAGCTTGTAAACACCAAGTGTCAAAAATAGGCCCAGTCTTAAAGTGGATAAATGGACAACTTTGTGTAAAGCGCTACTTGGATGTTAGGCCTATGTATGTGGCCAGGCTGTGAAAAAGTGTTACACATGTGGTATCGCCATACTCAGGAGGAATAGCAGAATGTATTTTGGGGTGCAATTTTTGCTATGTACATGCTATGTGTTAGAAATATTGCATAAATGGACAGCTTTGTGTAAAAAAAAATGTGTTTTCATTTTCTTTCCACATTTTCCAAAAACTTGTGGAAAAAAATGACATATTCAAAAGACTCATTATGCCTCAAAAATTATACGTTGGGGTGTTTGCTTTCCAAAATGGGGTCGTTTTATAGGGGTTTCCATTGTCCTGGTGCTCCAGGGCCTTCAAAAGTACGATAGGTTGTCAGGAAATTATATGTGAAATTTGTGCTCCTAGAATGCCGGACGGTGCTGGTTGGATGTTAGGCCTCTGTATGTGGCCAGGCTGTGAAAAAGTCTCACACATGTGGTATCGCCATACTCAGAAGGAGTAGTAGAATGTGTTTTGGGGTGTAGTTGCAAGTATACATGTGCTGTGTGAGAGAAATAACCTGTTAATACGGCAATTTGTAAAAAAAAATAAAAAAAAAAAAAAAAATCTTCATTTTGCAAAGCATTGTGGGAAAAAATGACAACTTCAAAAAACTCACCATGCCCCTTATTAAATACCTTGGAATGTCTACTTTCCAAAAAGGGGTCATTTGGGGGGTATTTGTACTTTCCTGACTTTTTAGTGTCTCAAGAAATGAGATAGGCCTTCAGTACATCAGGTGTGATCAAGTGTGATCAATTTTCAATGATTCGCACCATAGCTTGTGGACTCTATAACTTTCACAAAGACCAAATAATATACACTTACTTGGGTTATTTTTACCAAAGATAAGTAGCAGTATAAATTTTGGCCAAAATTTGTGAAGAAAAATTACTAATTTGCAAAATTTTATGACAGAAACAAAGAAAAATGCGTTTTTTCACAATATTTTCAGTCTTTTTTTATTTATAGCACAAAAAATAAAAAACCCAGTAGTGATTAAATACCATCAAAAGAAAGCTCTATTTGTGTGAAAAAAAGGACACAATTTTTGAATGGGTACAGTGTTGCATGACTGAGTAATTCTTAGTCAAAGTGTGAGAGCGCTGAAAGCTGAAAATCGGTCTGGGCAGGAAGGGGGTGAAAGTGCACTGTAGGTAAGTGGTTAAACTTGTTGTAAACCTCAGACATGAAATATAAACAAAGCATATCCCTCTATACTAGTGTGTAATTGTCTCAATTAATGTGATTGTAAAGTCTTTTGTTTTCTTTTTTTTAAATAAAAAATCATGTTATATTTACCTCCTCTGTGCAGTTGGTTTTGCACAGAGCAGCCCAGATCCTCCTCTTCTCGGGTCCCTCGTTCCTGCTCCTGGCCCCTCCCTTCTATCGAGTGCCCCCACAGCAAGCAGCTTGCTATCGGGGCACACAAGCTGAGCTGCATGCTGTCCATTCAGACATGGAGGTGCTGTTCGGCCCTGCCCCCTCTCTCTCCCGATTAGCTAACTGACTTTAATTTACAACAGCGGGATCCAATGGCACCGCTGCTGTGTCTCAGACAAACTGGAGGGAGAGTTCTGGATGGCCGAAGTAAGTATTAGGGGGTGCTGGGGTGGCTTCTACACACAGAAGGCTTTTTATCTTAATGTATAGAATGCATTAAGATAAAAAAAAAAACCTTCTGCCTTCAAAACTCCTTTAACCACTTGCCGACCGCCGCAAGTACATATACTGCGGCTGTCAGCCCCTCACAGGCACGGACTCCCCCGCGCGTGTGACCGGCGGACCCGATGTCCGCCGGTCACTCAGCGATCATCAGGGGAGAGGGAGAAAGGCAGGCGGCTAGTGTAAACAAGCCGCCTGTTATTCTCCCCTGTGTAGAAACAATGATCATACGGTTCTACTATGTAGGACCGTTGATCATTGTTCCTACAGCTCAAGCCACAGCCAATCACAGTTAGAATCACGCCCCTAGGGACACACATAGCCCCTCTCTCTCAAATAAAGTTAACCCCTTCACTGCCAGTGTAATTTTACAGTAACAGTGCATATATATAGCACTGATTACTGTAGGAATGTCACTGGTAACCCCAAAAGTGTCAAAAATGTCAGTCAAGGGTCTGATCTATCCGCCCCAATGTCGCAGTACCGCAAAAAATCGCACAGGTGATCAAATACCACCAAAAGAAAGCTCTGTTTGTGGGAAAAAAAGGATGTCAAATTCGTTTAGGTACAGCGTCGCACGACCGTGAAAATTGTCCAAATTGTTAAAGTCACGCAGTGCTGAATTGCAAAATACCCCCTGGTCTTTCAGCAGCCAAATCCTCCGGGGCTTAAGTAGTTAAGAGTGCTAAGTGTCATTTCTATCTGCTGCTTCCTTCCTCTGCTATAAGAATTAGTCACTTCTGACATGTTTTCCTGACACCAAAAGAAAAATGGTAACGGGGAGGGACATCCAGCTGATTGACAGCCTCAGCTCTGTTCCTATGTGCCGTGTGGAACCGGGGGGGGGGGGGGGGGGGAGTTTCATCACTCCAATCATTTCTCAGAGCTCTCCCCTCTGAGCCCTGCAGAGTGTGATTTCAGTTCTCCGCCCCCTTTTTTTAAACTCTCATACAAGCTTTAAAAAAAATGGCTGTAGAGGAGAGAAGACTGCAGATAAACAGGTACAACATTTTTGGATTTGGATTTATCTCTGTGTATCACCTGAGGCCAGTTACTTCACTGGGTATATTTGGGGATTTACAACCACTTTAATGCCTCTTTCACACAGACTTTCCGATCAGGTCTGCCTGTCAGTTTTTCAGGCAGACCTGATGGGATGCTCCATGCACCTCTATGGGGCAGCAGATGTCAGCGGTGACATCTTCGCTGACACCTGCTGCTATCCGATCCGATCCTGTCCGTGAAATCCGGATGGATGAAAACCCTATTTTCCATCCGTCCGGGGGATCGGATCGGATGAAAACGGACAGGCGGTCTGTTTTCATCCGATCTACCATAGAGGAGAGCAGGGTTTTGACAGGTCTGTCTCTGCAAAGTAAGCAGAGACAGAGCTGTCGTCTGCCTACTCAGCGGGGATCGGCGGATTGATCCCTGCTGAGCAAAACCAAGTTCGCCGGGCAGAAAGCCTGTGTGAAAAGTCCCTAAGTAAAACAGCAACCTTATATGTATTTCATCTTTGTATTAGGCTGTTAGCCTGGAGTGCAGCCATATATATACTGGTTTGCTTTAACACAGCTTGTCTGGCCCATTGAGTGATAACTGCTGAGAGTTGGGATTACGGATAGTTTTACTAATAATTCAGACTTTCCAGTGTGTGTTCTTCTCACTGCACTTTCGCAAGTGTAAAATGACCCACCAACTGAAGTTCAGACACAAAGTGATATTGGCTGTGACTGCCTATTGTTTCAAAGTTTACACAGTACATGGGACTCTCCACATAATAAGTGACATTTGAAACTTCTGAAACTGGTGAAACCTGTTCTGAGACAGCTCAGGCAAGAGAAAGCTAATGAATTGTTGTCACACGAGATGCAGTGAAAGCTGACAATGAGATCTGATGCCTAGTGGTTAGTGCTTCGGCCTTGCAGCACTGGGATCCGTGGAATCCTGACCAGGACACTAGGTGCATGGAGTCTGCAGCTTCTCCCTGTGCTTGTGTGGGTTTCCTCCCACATCCCAAAGACATGCTGGTGGTTTAACTGGCTTCTGTCTACAATCAGACTAGTGTGCTCAAGATGGCTGCCTAACCTTCTATCTGCCCGATATGATAAGCAATTTTAGTGCCCAGAAAGAAAAGTACTCTAGAAATAGAATGTAATTAATTAAAAATTATTAATCTAATCAGGAAAGAAAAAATGCTAAGCAAAATGATGCAGAATTTCACTGTGGTGTTCATGTTCTCAGTTACAAACAGTTGGCAATGTAAAACCTAACCTACTGCAGAGGGACCCTATATCATAAACAGATATTCCAGAATTATTGGACAATGTTTCTATATTTTTGTCAATAGTAAAAACCTTTCAACTATGTACAACATCACTAAAAGGCCACATATGAACAGATACAATGTACACTATATTACCTGCGTTTACACACACATAAACTTTAATGGCATCCCAGTCTTAGTCCGTAGGGTTCAATATTGAGTTGGCCCACCCTTTGCAGCTATAACAGCTTCAACTCTTCTGGCAAGGCTGTCCATAAGGCTTAAGAGTTTATCTTTGGGAATGTTAGACCATTCTTCCAGAAGCACATTTGTGAGGTCAGGCACTGATGTTGTAGAGAAGGCCTGGCTTGCAGCCTGCACTCTAATTCATTCCACAAGTGTTCTATCAGGTTGAGGTCAGGATTCTGTGCAGACCAGTCAAGTTCCTACACCCTAAACTTGCTGATTCCTGTTTTTATAGACCTTTCTTTGTGCACTGGTTCAAATGATTTGGTGGAGGGAGGATTATGGTGTGGGGTTGTTTTTCAGGGGTTGGGCTTGACCCCTTAGTTCCAGTAAAGGGAACATTTAAGGCATCAGCATACCAAGACATTTTGGACTACTTTATGCTTCTATCTTTGTAGGAACTGTTTGGAGTTCCTGTTCCTGACTGGCCTGGACAGAGTCCTGACCTCAACCTGATAGAACACCTTTGGGAGGAATTAGAGCGCAGACTGCAAGCCAAGGCGAAGTTCTGTCCAACATCAGTGCCTGACCTCACAAATGCGCTTCTGGAAGAGTGGACAAACATTCCCATTGACACACTCCTAAACCTTGTGGACAGCCTTCCCAGAAGAAATAAAGTGATTATAGCTGAAAAGGGTGGGCCAACTCAATATTGAACCCTACAGACTAAGTTTGGGATGCCATCAAAGTTTATGTACTTGCAAAGGCAGGCATCCCAATACTTAGTTAATACAGTGTATTTCCAGTATAGAGGCTAGGCCAGTGATGGCGAACTTTGGCACCCCAGATGTTTTGGAACTACATTTCCCATGATGCTCATGCACTATGCAGTGTGGATTAGCATCATGGGAAATGTAGTTCCAAAACATCTGAGGTGCCAAGGTTCGCCATCACTGGGCTAGGCTGACTTCAGTGTGGCAGTATAAGCAAAAGGCTAGGTAAAAATCGGAACTTAAGCCATTGATTTAACTGTTTAAAAAACAGTTACATTCCCAACAGCCAGGGATAGAACTGTCACATGGGTTTGGCTGTCAAATCTGAAATCATCAAATGGCTGGTGCCATAACTGATCACATGCAATATCATGGCAGTTGGAGATCGAACAGAGACCACAATGGCAGCTTCCTTGGCTGAAAACGATAGGAGGATTTTGTTCCGCTTTAATGTAGGGTCACAGTTATTTCTAGATTGTAAGCTCTAACGAGCAGGGCCCTCTAGTTCCTCCTGTTTTGAACTGTATTGTAACTGTATTGTCTTCCCTCACAAACTGTTGGCGCTATATAAATCCTGTATAATAATAATAATGTGCCTCATACATATAAGCTGCATTAGAGCCAGTGCTTGATTTATATTACTGTTCTTCTCAAGGCCAACTATCTACTAATGTCACACTGCTACCCCCATCAGCTGGCTAGGCCTCGTACCATACTGTCAGAACCAGACATCATAGCCACACATGGGGATTAGGGAAAAAGAGGCTGAAACAGACCATTTGTCCCCTTGGTATCAGTACATCTGAGGTGTATTTTACAAAGTGCCAACACAAGGATAACAATCTTTCCTTGCAGACACATGGGTGTAATTTTTAAATCTCACTGGACTGGTTGAAAATTAGTCACCTTTTTTTGTAATCCTAGTGTGTTAGCTTTGTGAATTAAGACTGAAACTAAGGGTCCTTTCACACGGTCTTTCCGCCCGTTGGACTCCGTTTTGCTCAGCGTGGGATCGATCCGCCGATCTCCGCTTAGCAGGCGGGTGACTGCTCTGTCTCCGCTTAAGGGCCATACACACTATAAGATTTTCTGAAGACTTTTTCCTTCAGATTTACCTTTTCTATGTAGTGCAAGGGCCTGCCTGATTGCATACAAATTGAAAGTGTTTAGGTTTGACCTCCTATTATATGGTTTTGGTAAGTCTGAAGGAAAAAATCTAAAGAAAATTGTATAGTGTGTATGGCCTATTACTGTGCTGGGACAGACCTGCCAAAGCCCTGCTCTCCTCTATGGGAGATCGGATGAAAACGGACCGCCTGTCCGTTTTCATCCAATACCATCTGATCCGATCCTTCAGATGGATGGAAAATAGGGTTTCCATCCGTCTGGATTTAACCGACAGGATCGGATCAGGTAGCAGCGGGTGTCAGCGGACATGTCACGGATGACATCTGCTGCTCCATAGAGCTGCATGGAGCATCCGATCAGGTCCGCCTAAAAAACTGACAAGCGGACCTGATCGGAAAGCCTGTGTGAAAGGGGCCTAGAAGAGGAGAGTTGATGAAGTTTGGGGTTGTTAAAAAAAAAAACATCTTTACTCACCCCTATGCTGCAGCATCAGTGTGTTGCTGCAGCTGTCCCCTGTCATCTCTACGACCGAGAACTGAGAGATCATTCAACCATTGAACACTCATTTCTTGGTTGGCTCTGAGCAGGGGTCTGGAGAGGGGGATGGCGCAGCTGGCATCGGTTCTCAGCCAATCGCTGAGAACCAGAGCTAGGTGTCAATCAGGGCTCTGGGTGGATGAAGATCCTTCCAGAGCCTGGAGCAGCTCCGTGACATTAGACGTAAGCAGGCTTTAGCCAGCTGTCGTCTGATTCTGGGTCAGAGCACAAGTAAGTGCACTCCTGTGACCTACGAGAAGTTTTGCCAACAAAGCTTTGGTCATACTTCTCTTTTCATGGATTTCCTATTCTTCTTGCAGTTTGGTTCTAGAGGTACACACCTGGTCATGTGTGAGTGGTGTGTGTCGGCCATGGCCTGTGTTAGCTATGCAGAAATTTGGCCCTGCTTATAACTGCAAGCATTCTTTATTTGCAAAGTTCACAAACTTCTAGATCCTTCAGTCATAGTAATGGCACTCACTGTAATGTGTGGCTATTAAAATGTCTGCACTTTTAGAAATGTCTCTCCTCTATACTGGATATATAATGGACATACAGCAGCAGAGTGATTAGGTCATCCCAGTATTCAAAATTTTAGTAATAAGCAGTTTCATTGTCAAAAGTGAAGGAGCCCATATTAGCCCAAAGTGCTAATGATACTGTTATAACAACAAATACAACCTTTATAGCAAAAGGACAAAAAGCAGCAAGTCTATATGATGTCTCAGTAATACAATGTTTGCATTTTGTAAAAGCAAGGAAATACATCCAAGCTGCCGGGGAAGATATCTCCTGGCACAGCCACTTATAAGCACAATAGCTAAATATTCAGAGACCAAATATATCCTTTATCAGTCACAAAACACGTCATTTTAAATGTCATTGGCTGCACAGCCTGAGAGCCTTCTAGTTCAGTAATACAGAGACTGGATAGACATGTTTAATAAAAAAAAAGTGCAAACAGGACAGCACCAGCAACAGAAACCAATCAGAATCCATCATGTACTGGTCTAACTTCGTCAGATTATATTCTGATTGGTTATTATGTGTACGTGCACTTAAGCCGGTCATGCATGAATCGGAATTTGTCCGGTTCACCAGGGACTGGCTGAATTTCGATCCATTTATGGGCAGGCGGATTGTGCTAATCTATTGATTGACTTGTGTACAACCAGCTTGTTGGAAATTTTCTCTCGATTAGCATTGCTGGCTATAGCCGGCCGTACTGATCACTGTAATCTGATGGCAAGGAACTCTCCCTGCTGTTAGAATACAAGGAGGGATTCCCCCATTCACGTTGAGTGTGTGGATGGGGGAATCAAGTAGTTTTCTTTTGTTCAACCCATTGGATGAATGAAAAAATTAAAATGGGAGCTTCCTGCCATAATTCTTAACTCCAGTCAACCTTGAAATTATTGGATAATCCTGCCCAACCTTGCATGTTTCAGCACCTCCCATTGCATTTTCCATAATTTAAGAAATGTACAAGCTGACAAAGCATAGCAGTACTCCTTTTTCATGGCCTCAACCAGAATTTAGACTCAAACACAGCTAACCCATCAATGAAGAAAATATAAGAAAGTGGTTTAACTTCCTAATATCTACCTAAAATATAACTTATAAGTGGACCGACACGTTAATTCGTTCTCAAAATTCAGTACATTATTAATACAATTTGAAATGTTAAATAAATTTCATATCATGAAGTTATGCAATTTTAAAATTGTTAAAATGAATCTGAACTAAAAAAACAAAAACAAAGATAGAGTCTGGAGAAACACTCTGAAGGATACCAGATTAAAGCGGAGTTCCGGCCTCAAATATCTTTTTAACTAAAAATACCCCTATAATACTAATCCATCGCCCTTTACAGAACCGCTATTCTCATACTTGCAAGGTGTACAGTATTGGAAATCTTACTTTTAAAAATGCTGTCTGGGCGCGGCCATCTTAGATGTGGGCATCTTAAGCCGCAGTGTAATCTGCTGTGTCCTTCTTCCTGATTCCAGGGAGTGTTCTGGGAGTTCTTCCTGATTCCAGCCTCCTGGGAGTGATGACAAACAGCTCCCAGGATGCAATGCAAAGGCGGAAGTGATGTCGGTGGCCGTGGCCACAGAGAGGGGAGAAGGAGGAAGTACAATCAAAAATTCCCTGAAAATAAGGTAAGGGACCCCCAAAAAAACTGAAAATGCCCAATTGTTCATGAGCATAGCGAGCACTCCAGGAATCAGTAAAGTTGCAAAATAGACCAGAACTCCTCTTTAAGGAAGGATGGAAGAGGGTCCAGTGGTTGGTGGTATCATGAGTCTGCATCTCCCTCATTATGAAGCACCCAGAGGATATCAGAAGGTGGCAGCTGATGATCCTAAGGCCTATGAGTATTGACCTATGTCCTGTGCGCCAGAGATTGTATGCAGTTTCCCAACTTTATACAGGAGCAGGTCTTAGCATTTTGACTTTGTGGAAGTACTCTGCCAGGATAGTGACAATAGTCCTCAGGTACCTCAGCTAATTTGGGGTATCCCATGCTTCCCTCAGCAATAAAAAAGCTAACAAAATACCACTAGAATGTTCATTTGAGCCAGTGACAGAGAAGAAAATACTGTGTGCCTGGCTGCGTGTGCAATAATTGAGGAAACAGGACCATTCAAATCCAGTGGCTCTTACCAGGGTGCACTACACGTTTTGTTTGTTTGAAATGTAATGTGGCCAGGTAAATGGAAATTTTTATGCAACAATATAATTCTTGAGTATGGTGTGACTTGTACAAAGAACCCCTCCCGAATTTAGCTATTTTTTCTATCACACTTCTTGATCCTCATGCTCAATTAATTGTAACATATACAGTGCAGAAACAGCAAAGAGATATTTTGGGGAGTTTCCTATGTAGAGAAAATATATTATTGCCATTACCTGAACAAAACAAGACTGCCCCGGACAGCTGGCTGAATTAAGAGAAGAGGATTAATAATCATAAATGGCTGTTTGGACCAGTTTACCAGGCAAAGCTAAGTTTTGTGGAAATTTTGCTAGCAGAATACAAATTATTGAATCCTTTTAAATAGTCCTTTTTACATGCAGATATGGTCCAGTTATCTGGTTGATAGCTTAACATAGGTATTAAAATGCATCAACCTAAAAGGATTGATCCACCCAAAACGTATCTTTTTTTTCTGTAGACACGTGAGAGTTATATCACTCGATATCTTATATCTCTTAAGGACCTAGGTGGTAAGATATGTGCAGTGGATCACGCCTCCTGCAGCTCATAGGAGAGAGTGAAACACTGCCTAATGGATATCATTTTTATTTAGGTGAACAAGACCACCCAATACTTCAAAGCACATCTACTCTCCCTTCCCCCCAAAGATGTAATATATTGCAGGTTACCAGTCCTTAGATGGTATGGCTGCATTTGTTTTCTTTTTCTTTCAAGTGAAGATTAATATGGAATCTCTGTGTTCCATGATGTACAATAAAGAAAACTGGATTTTTTTGTACGTACCTGTAAAATCCATGTGTTGGAGTACGTCACAGGACAAAGAGATGCCACATGAATCGTCACTTGATGCGCTATGTGCCGTGATGTATGATAAAGAAATGCAATTTAGGGTTTAACTTTAACTTTTTTTTTTAACAAAGGCACTTAAACATTAAAAAAAAAGTCTCGTATTCCTGGAATATAAATCCTGAGAATATTTAGTAATCATTTATTACATTAGTTATGATGTTTCCAAACCTGTTATTACTCAATTAGGTGGTAACTGTGACAGCAGAAATAGAACAAAATACCAGCAAATAAACCAGAATGTTATTAGCTGTATTATGATAGCTTTATGTCATGCTGTTTATACTTTACTAGAATCTATATTATATAGGTGGTCCCCAGGTTACAAACAAGATAGGGTCTGTAGGTTTGTTCTTAAGTTGAAATTTTATGTAAGTTGGAACTCCAAGTGTAACTCCAGCCAAATATTTTTTTTAATTTTTTTTTTTTGAGAGCACAAGGAAGGGTTAAAACCCCTGTAACATTTGTTTTGCTCTGTGTGCCCCTGTTCAGAAGAGGTCACCTCACTTTCTGCCACTGTGACAATTGGATTTTGAAAATTTTGGATTGTTGTGGAAACAAGGATTGGTGATAAAGCTTCAGTGGAGACACCTTTTTCCCATGATAACTCATAAAGGAGAGAATTTGATACTTCAGATTTGATACAACTTCAGATTTGAAGATCCACCCTTCAGATTTAATACAAGAAATAGTCAGAGACTGCAGACATGGTACAGGAGATGGTCAGAGACTGCAGACATGATAGAAGAAATGGTCAGATGCTGTAAACATGCTATAGGAGTTGTTGGAGACTGGAGACATCCTTCAGTTGACAGCCATAGACTGGAAACATATTACTTGAAACTGCTAGAAATCACTACTATACCAAGGCAATAAGGAAACACAGATTAGTGCGGCCCTTTGCACGAAAAGCAACAAAGGGCAGCATGAAGCCCCTGGGCGACAGTTTGGGCACCAGGGATCTAGACTCAAGGAGAGAAACTTATCTTAGACACTCCTATACAGTGGGTTTTCACATTTTCTTAGGATAGGAATGCTGAGTCATAAACAAGCATGTAGATAAGTAGGTCTGTCCTGATGGGTGACATACTTGTTCTGGGTTAGCGATCTGGAAAACGCTAAAGCCAGTGGATCAGCATGCTAATTTGGTAATTTGGCAACTAGCAATTTCAGAATGTCACCAATGAATGCTCAAATGAATCTCATGTAAAGTTTCCTTAAAAAAACAAATATGTTTATTTAACAACATAGTACAAAGTACAACTACACAGCACCATTTATAACTGCGCACACTCGTTGCTCTTTACAGCACATTATCAGATATTGCGGGTTGTCTGAAATCAGATAGGCACACATAACGAGATATATTTGAAGAGTGCTATGAGCTCCATTTTACAATTCTACACAAGAGGTGAAGTACGGTGCAGAAGTTCCCCAATTTTAATTTCTGTTTTGTTAGTTCAACTCTTCTCTGCTTGGGGAAACCAGTGTTTTAATTTGCACAGGTATATTTTAAAACATAAATGATTACCTATATGTTCATCAGGAATTAGAATTTTTATATGAAATACAGTTTACAAGGTATATATAAAAATCTAAATTTCCCTATTCATTTTTGTTTCATTTTCCCATAGAACATGAAATTTAAGATAATGAAACTTTTCCAGGAAGTCTGAAAAGGAGAATTTATGTGTGTGTTGCATCACTTTAGACTTTACCCTTCCTTGTGTCAGCAGCCATGAGATTTCAATAAATTGCTGTCTGTGTCCTTGTTGGGGAGATTAACCTTCTCTATTCGTCCTTTATTGATTACTATCACTGGGAAAGTACGTGATGGGAAAGCCAAAATGTTACAGAAAAGGAGGTGAGGGAGTTCTTCTAATGGGAATTCTTGTTCCAGTAACCACTGTCTAAGAAAGGATTTATCCCAACTTTGAAGAGATTTCCACTTACTCCCTGTTGTGTCCCCAGACAGAATTTGAGGTAAAATCTCCCCTGAGGGTTAAAGACACAAGAAAATGAACACACTAATCTATCCTAAACTAAAAAATCAAACAAATCAGCTATAAACCCGATTCAACCACTTAAGGACCGCCCCACACACATGTACTGTGGCAGGGCGGCCCTTACACGCAAAATCAGAGTACCCATAAGAAAACCACACAAGCATAGGGAGAACATACAAACTCCATGCAGATAGTGTCCTGGCCAAGATTAACCACTTGCCGACTGCCTAACGACAATTTACAGCGGCGGTCAGCCCCTCACAGGCAAAGCAACGTAGATCTAGGGAGCGAGCGCGCGCCGCCGGAGGCTATGTAGGACAGTTGATCTCTGTTCTTACACCTCAAGCCACATCCAATCACAGTTAGAAGCACGCCCCTAGGGACACACTTAACCCCTCCCTCTCAAAAAAAGTTAACCCCTTCACTGCCAGTGACATTTTTACAATAACAGTGCATATGTATAGCACTGATTACTGTAGTAATGTCACTGGTAACCCCAAAAGTGTCAAAAATGTCAGTCAAGGGTCCGATCTGTCCGCCGTAATGTCGCAATCCCGCAAAAAAAATCGCAGAACGCCACCATTACTCGTTAAATAAAACAACAACAAAAATGACAAAAATCTTTCCCTTAGTTAGTAAACGCAATAACTTTTGCGAAATACGCTTTTTGTGATTTTTTTTTACCAAACATATGTAGCATAAAACAAATTAGCCTAAAATGTTAAAACATTTAAATTTTTAAATTTTTTGGGGGGGGAATTTCATATAAAAAAATTTGAAAAATATTGTTATTTTTGCAAAATTGACGCTCTTTTTTTGTTTATAGCGCATGATCAAAAAATCATACAGGTGATCAAATACCACCAAAAGAAAGCTCTGTTTCTGGGAAAAAAGGACGTCAAATTCGTTTAGGTACAGCGTCGCATGACCGCGCAATTGTCCGTTAAAGTCACGCAGCGCCGAATCGCAAAATAGGCCCTGGTCAGGAAGGGGGTCAAATCTTCCGGGGCTTAAGTGGTTAAGGGCCAAGGATCCTATTGCTGCAAGGCACAGGTGCTAACCACTAAGCCCACTAGCACCTCTAAGTGCTAACCACTCGCCTACCTGTTGTCAGTTTGTTTCCGTTTTTAACAGAAAAAAAGCACAGTTGCAATTATTACTGCTCACATACAAGAAAGCTGCCTTTGGCTTGCTTGCTATCTGGAATGGCTAAATGCTAGTGAACTTTGTCTTAGATACCTGCAAGAAAACCGCAGTTTTATTTTAAATCGTATACACGTGGCATATACAAGCAGCTTACATGAGAACGCTTTTCCTGCTTTTCTTATGCCATGAGAATGCATTTCTCCTGCAAAATAATTTGCATTTCTCTCTATTCAGTTCAGAGATGTATACAGTCCAATATACAGATAATCTCAAGGATGGAACCACTTTCTCTGTTATAGTTATAGACTGTAGAACAGCCACAACAGTGTTCTCTATTCATCCCCAGCCCACAGACTATATAGTGAAGCTGCAGCAGCAGAGTCATGAGGTTATCTCTCTGCTCGCTCTTTCCTCATGTTAGCATTCTCCATACCAGCACATTTACATGCAACTGTTTTTTGCTCCCAGTGGTCCCCCTTCCAGCCTGATTACTGCTGTACAGGGAATTGCTGATAAGAAGCAAAATTCTGCTACTTACACTGGTTACATTTTCAAAAGAAAAATTGAATCATTTAATAAATACAGAGTTGCATTATAAAAGTTCAGCTTAAGACCCCGTTCAGACAGGGGTGACGCTACTTGCTGGGGTGACCTGTGAGGTCGCGGTGCACAGGGTGCGGGGCGACCTCGGCGCGACATGCACGGACTTCATATCATTGAAGTCAATGCAGGTCGCCTCCAGGTCGCCCCAAAGTAGTACAGGACCCTTTTTCTAAGTCGGAGCGACTTGTGTCGCTCCTATTAGAACGGGTCCTGTGCTAATCTATGGCGGGCGACCCACCGCGACTTGTCAGGTGACCAAGTGAGAATAGTGCTAGTGTAAATGGGGACTTAGAGTAGAACCAAATGCAAAGCATTTATTTTCTTTTTGGATAGAGTAAGGGGGGTTTATATCCCCTAACAGTTGTTTTAAAGTTTTATTTTTTGTTTTTTTGTCGTCTGTGATCCATTGGCGAGATCTTTTTCCACTTCCTGTCCCATAGCCAAACTAGGAAGTGAGATGAAATCTCTCCAAAGTGAGGGAATCCATGGCTGTCACTAAGATCACCAGTATTAGTGTCCTAATTGGAAGAATTCACCTCTATTCGTGATCTGTGACAAGCCAAAATTTGGTATTATCTTTTATTTGAACTTTAAATGAGAAAGGTGAACAGGACAAATAGAGAGGGTGAATCTCCCTAATGGGAGCACAGACAGCAATAAAAACTTGTCAGGGGTTCTGCTCCAAAATGAAAAAAAAAAAAAGTTTTTCCTTTAGTTACAGTATACTTTAATAGTAGGTCATAGCCTATAGCTGTCATAGAGTATAGTATAAATGTTTCCTTTTTTAAATAGTAGAAATTAATTGGCATATATCATTTCATGTGTTTTTGCAGCACTTCTGAATTAAATTGTTACTGATTCAATGCTGCATACAATTTTCCAGCTAACAGAAGCTCCTATGTCTTATACTGTAGGTTCATGGATTTGCTTATCTGGGCAAAGGTAGCTCAGGGAAATTCCTATGTTTAACTGTTGCCAACTTTGCATGTACTTTCCCGCTATTGCAGTAGGTACATTTCTTAAAAGGTAACTGTCACTAATGCCAATGGGTGTAGTAACAGGTAACATTAGAGGAATTGCTTCTTGATTACATTATAGGGTTCATTTAATAACAATAAGCAGCAAAGATGGACAGTGAACTGAAGAAGTCAGTGTGATGTTAGCTTTTATCAGTTTAGCACAATCAAATATTGTTGCATATCTTTGGTCCATACTTCTTTTCAAATAGAGCTCTGCTTGGCTACCTGTAATGAGTTTGGAAATGTGCTTGCCACATAAATGTGGCATATAACTTTACTGACCCCAGAGACTGGTAATATCTTTTTCCATATATTAAGGTAGGCAGGGGGGAGCTGAAAGGACCCAGACTAATAATTATTGGCATAATATTCAGTTGAAGCAGAGATGGATAGAACACCTGCTGCCAACAAAATATGTAAAATTGAATAGACATTATAAACTGTATGTAGGTACTGTGCAAACACAGGTGACCTATGCCATAAAATGATAAGCCAAGTGTTAACAATGACATATTACAAGTTTGCACAGAAAAAAATACTCTCTTCCTATTACAGTGATATTGCAGAACAGACACTGAGGGCCTTATTAACTAAGAATAAGGAGAAAAAATACTACATTTAATTACTCCCAATTAAAACAATTGAAACCTCAACTAGGTGAACATGTGAATGGAAAGTGAGTACAAAGAGGCGAATATGCATTAGTGAAGTCCAAATCGGCATAGTTACGGTTCCATAACTGGCTATTGCCAACAAGTTTCCTATATGAAACTGCACTGCAGTATTTAGCTATGATCATATGTGTGCATGTATGCCAATAAATATGGGGTGCGCTCTACCTCGTGTGTGGCTATTTATTTATATCACAATTATTGTGCATAGTTTGTTTTCTTCTTTTGCTAACGAATGCTGTTCT
Source organism: Pelophylax lessonae (assembly GCF_965119305.1). Lineage (NCBI taxonomy): Eukaryota > Metazoa > Chordata > Amphibia > Anura > Ranidae > Pelophylax > Pelophylax lessonae. Next base: position 427,806,841 of record NC_138772.1, on the reverse strand, counting down.
GAAGGATTTTTACAATGTAATGTCTGTTATTCCATGAGGTTACATGCATTAATCATTTACAGTTACATATCTGTTATATGTTATTTATTTTTCATTAATTTTTAGGAGACTATAGAGTTCTAATTATCTATGTTCATTCTTTAATCATACTAAACTATTATGTAAGTCTAATTGTACTCAGCACATTGGCTTAGTGGTCTGCGCTCATAAACAAAAAGACCCTAGGTCATGAGTTCAAATCCCAGCCATGCTAACACCCTGTGTGTGTTTGATTAGTTTATTTACGCACAATAATATTTTTGCTAAATAACATACCATTACATGGAATTGAGCATGCAAATTATGGAAACAACCATGCTGATGTGGCAGTGGCAATTAGGTGTTTGCCTATTTTCAGCATACTCTGCTGTTTAATATTTAAGCAGGTGACACCATGCTTGGGCTTTGAACCTATGGTCTGAGTCTTGCTAAGTAGGAGTGCTACCCACTATGCCATTGAGAGGAGCACACTCATGCTTAGAATATACTGTAGTACCATTATTAACAAATGAACATAGATCAAGAGAATTTATATTCCCCATAATTACGAATGCAAGATCATTGCTAAATCGTCAAAAATTAGTAGATGTGACTTGTTTTGCTTCCGTTGCTGATATCTATATTATTATCATTGATGTAAGAGTTATATCTCTATTGTCAGACTTTTTTTTATGTCTAATTCGTATTTTGAGTGTTGAGTTATATTTACAGTATATATGTTCATTCTGTAATCATGGTACTTCTTTATATTTTTTATATTCTAGGTATATTTGTACTCAGCACAGTGGCTTAACTCTTAGCTAGCAGCACCTAGGTCATGAGTTCTATTCCCACCTCTCTAGAATTGCAATGGCAAATGCACATGTGCTTTGGCGAATGCATAAGTGCCATCAGCGAGAGATAAATTGTATCAAGCTGATGGCAAATATGCTTTCGCCTACGCACATATCCATTCGCCATTAAAAATGTAGGGTGGTGATAGGTATCATAGGTGGGATTTGAAGCTATGACCTGACCGTTGATAAGTCAGAGCACTAACCACTAAGCAACTTTGTTGATTAGTTTTATACCTTGAATATATAGTAGATATAAGCATAAACATAACATATATCATAACTAGAAGTCAACATTCTAATAAAATTCTATTTAGACATTAACAATTATTTATCATATAATTGAGACCTAAGAGCCTGGTTTGGATTGGGGGGACCCCCCACGCTGATTTTTTTTTCCAATCAAATTTGTGTTGTTACACCTACTTTTGGCAGGAAGCACAACTCCACTCCACAAAGCTACGTACAGTTCCCTGGACACAATTAAGAGCTACCGCCAACTTTCTGGGAGCACACACCACCTATCCGATCACTCTGTATCCAATCAGGCAGGCCCTGGCACTACATAATTGATGGAAGATCTAAAGGAGATTGTACATTCAGATTGTATAGTGTATGCTGAACTTTACAGTACCCAGGACACGCTTCTCCTGTTTTCAATACTACTGCTTTATCCATATAGGCGGTTACCTGAGCTCTCATTTCCTGCACTCTCCAAATGAACAGATCTATGCAAGATACATTTCAGACAAAACAAAAATGTCTGTATTTAGTGAGGCCAGTGATCAATAATTAATTGTATTGGAAAAGCGTGCACCTAGCTAGGGGTGGTTGGGATCAGCTGAAAGAAGCGAGGGCAGCCACAGGTGTGTGCTAATGAGGTCAGCTGATGAATTCCTTCCTGTGTCTTATGGTGGCCATACCCTATACAAAGAATTGCAGAAAATAGGTAATTTGGACAGTTCATTCACTTTTCATATAGTGCATGACCAGATACACTCAGCTGCCAGGGAAAACTGGTAAAATGTGACCAGAGATGACTCATCTGTGGCATTTTCTGTGAAGGGTGAACTTTTGATTGGGTGACTTGTGAACATCACCAGGATGAGACAACCAAAAATAAGACGGGTGTATGGGGTGGTGAAAATTGCTAGCTAAGTTACATGTGCGTAGGGTTCATTATGACTATACAGGATTTGATTTTAGCCAACAGTTTGAGAAGCACTTGCTAAAATGCATACACACATTCCACACTGTATTTACAGGAACATGTACAAATGCAGGGAGTCTACTGTGCATAGAATCAGGAAGTGATGTGTGTTCTGAGGATCGCAAAACACAAAATTCCAACACTACATCCCCCTAAGACAGTGATGGCGAACCTTGGCACCCCAGATGTTTTGGAACTACATTTCCCATGATGCTCAACTACACTGCAGAGTGCATGAACATAATGGGAAATGTAGTTCCAAAACATCTGGGGTGCCAAGGTTCGCCTTCACTGCCCTAAGACATCTCCCACACTTACCTTGCAAATCAGCAACATCTCATGATAAAAAAGTGATCTTACTATGTTAACTTGCTGACAGCTCCAAGCAGCATGAACACTTGCAAGTGTGTCCGAACATCCTTCCACACACGAGGATGCATTTCCAGGCCAGGAGCCGGGCCGGGCTGGGCAACCAGTTGTGTGCCATTGCAAAAATATGTTCAATATGCCAATTTCACTAAATAATTATTTCAAAAATGGTGTTTATGGGGTGGGCAACTGGTGATTAGAGAAAATGAATACTTAACCACTTGCCGACCGCCGCACGACTATCTACGTCGGCGGTCAGCCCCTCACAGGCAAACTAACGTAGGGCTACGTTGCTTGCTTGTGAGGGTCTAGGGAGCGAGCGCGCGCCCCCGGAGGCGCGCTCCCGCTCCCGCGTGGTCACGGACCCCCCCGCGCGTGTGACCAGGGGACCCGATGTCCGCCGGCCACTCGGCGATCGGCGGGGGAGAGGGAGAATGTCAGGCAGCTTGTGTAAACAAGCTGCCTGTCATTCTCCTCGCTGCAAAGACACTGATCACATGGATCTACTATGTAGATCCGTTGATCAGTGTCCTTACAGCTGAAGCCACAGCCAATCACAGTAGAAAGCACGCCCCTAGGGACACACACAGCCCCTCCCTCCCAAATAAAGTTAACCCCTTCACTACCAGTGTATTTTTACAGTAACAGTGCATATATATAGCACTGATTACTGTAGAAATGTCACTGGTAACCCCAAAAGTGTCAAAAATGTCAGTCAAGGGTCCGATCTGTCCGCCGCAATGTCGCAGTACCGCAAAAAAAATCGCAGATCGCCGCCATTACGCGTTAAAAAAAAAAAACAACAAAAATGACAAAAATCTTTCCCTTTGTTAGTAAACGCGATAACTTTTGCCCAAACCAATCAAAATACGCTTTTTGCGATTTTCTTTACCAAACATAGGTAGCATAAAACAAATTGGCCGAAAATGTTAAAAAATTTTGATTTTTACATTTTTTTTGGGGGAATTTCATATAAAAAAATGTGAAAAATATTGTTATTTTTGCAAAATTGACTCTTTTTTTGTTTATAGCGCGTGATCAAAAATCGCACAGGTGATCAAATACCACCAAAAGAAAGCTCTGTTTGTGGGAAAAAAAGGACGCCAAATTCGTTTAGGTACAGCGTCGCACGACCGCGCAATTGTCCGTTAAAGTCACGCAGTGCCGAATCGCAAAATACCCCCTGGTCGGAATGGGGGTAAAATCTTCCGGGGCTTAAGTGGTTAATTTGACATGTTCAATAGTTTACCTAGACCATAGTAAAAACTATTGGAACCTGAAAATCAGCATTGGAGCTGTTAAAAGTTTGCTCTTTTAGTTTTGGATCTATACTTTCTCTATTTAATGACTTGCATGTGTGCAAAAAAAAAATTGTAGCAAAGTAGATTTAATAGAGATTGGAAGGCGTGTTAACAAGACATTCCACTTCTAAAATATTTTATTAAACCTCAAAAAAAAAAAAAAACAAACAAATTCAAAACCGATTCTACCTTTTATTTGGACAAAAGGAACACCATTTTGTTCAATCAGTTACTTTGCCCAAAAAATTGGTTGGCATTTAATGCTGCAACATTTTTCACAGCACTTTACAATATGGTCAGAAGGACCCTGCTCTAAAGAGCTTACAATCTAAAAGAGAAAAACTTAAATTGGACAAACCCTAAGACCCCATTCACACTACCGCAACTTGTCAGGCGACTGATCAGCCTGACAAGTCGCGGTCCATTGTGTGCTACGGGAACCGTTCTAATGGGAGCGACTCAAGTTGCTCCGACTTGGAAAAAGGGTCCTGTACTACTTCGGGGCGACATCGGAGCGACTTGCATAGACATTTATTATATGAAGTCCATGCAAGTCGCGCCGAAGTCGCGGTGCACGCGACTTCACAGGTCGTCCCCAAAGTCGTGTCACATTAGTGTGAACCAGCACTCAATTTCATAGTGTACAGCAGGGACAAAAATAAGATGAGCACTAACCAGGTCAAACATAACATAACATCTCTCCCCACCCCACCCCCATCAAAAGTATAAGGGCAGAATTAAACAAACGAAACAGACAAGATAAGAAATTTGCCAAAATAAAAGTCAGCGCAATATCTACACCCCTCCAAATTCACACACATACATTTCTGGTTATGGTTAGCAGCAAGCTTCATTTTTATAAAATAATTTAGGAAACTAGATTAACATAAGTAGTTGTCTAACACGTGGGATTTGTATGTAACAATCAAAAGAGAAGGATCAGCTGATGCTCACAAACAAGAAACGTATTGGTCCCACTGGACAAAGACACACAAAAATCCACTTTTGAGGGCCAAAATGCAAAACAATTACAGCAAACAGACAAAACATTCATCAAACCACACCCAGTGTGGGTCATTATGCACACTATCGCACCCTGCCTGCAAATAATCTGGCCTCTTCTCAGGCAAAGCAACCCACACTAGTGCAGACCTTTATACAATATAAATTGGATTAATAGCACACCTACACCCACCCAGTAAAGGACATGTATGCTTCATGTATGCCTCAAGTACTCACATCTGTTTATCAGGAACACACACTCTTGGCAAATTAAAGAATGCATCAGCTATATAAGCATATGTATCTGTGCAGTGTATAATGGAAAAGATTAAATGTCCAAGTCTCTGGCCATGATCAGTGATACCAAAAACAAAACAATTCAAGTTGTAATTTGTTTGGCATGTGGAGGGTACAAACAGGAAATGTAAACTTTGTGAGGGCTGCTTCATACAAATTGTTGACAAGCACATTCGTCATCAGCATCCAACTTTTAAATATGGTTGCAGGATCACACCATACTTATAAATCCATATCTGACCAAAAAAAAAACTGTTAAAGCATTGGTGGAAAATTCACACTCGCTTTATTTACAATGTAATTTCTTTGGTCTCTTGGTCTGCGGGCCTAGGGCTCCTCTACCAGTCAAACATTTCTGGGCTTCCTGTGATCTAGTGCAATGCATAGGCCTACATACAAGAGCAGGCATTCCATTTGTGAAGGCTGTGTAGATAAAAAGGGTCCTCTGAGATGTTGGTTCTCTTTATTACTAGATGGGGTGTGTAGAGTGTGGGCCTTGACTATTCCAACTGTCACATTGACTTGGGCACTGCTCACTTTTAGGACAAGTGAGAAGCAGGAGAAATTATTGACCTGATTTGTATGAATGGCAGGTCATGGTTCTGCATTTCCTAAAGGGTCAGAGCTGGAAGTCACACTACCAGTGACTTTAAGGCACTTCTGAGGTACAAGAAGTCTGAGACTTGTGACACCAAAATTGCTCAGGCACAGTGTCTGGAAGGGACAAGCCACTCAGTCCATAGGTTGGTTTCTTCTGGTTTCAGTTGTGTTCAACTTGAAAAACTTTATACAAGACTAATTTTATTATTACGATATTAAACATAATTTCTCCATAATTCTCCTTCTCTTTTGGTAATTCAGGCTATTCCATTGTTCACTTAGTCTCTTTAAGGGTGGTTGCTCCTAGCCTATGTTCCCAGGTGACCTTAGCTTTTGCCTCTAGGTGGTACTCACAAGAAATGACACAGTCCTTGTTTCTTACCCATTTAACAGGGACCTCTCCCCAGGGACAAAATTATTTTGCCTAAACTCCATTCTCCTGACTAGATATAGGCTAAACTCACTAAACTCATGGGCCTAAAAGGACAAGTCCATTACCCAGAAACCAAAAGGCAGGTCTTCCCTTTCAGGCATTCTAGCACCCCATTACCTTTAATGTCCAAATGGGCAGAGGACACCTTCACTCTGTGGTTGGCCGATACTGATACATGTAGTAAGCTTATCCTATTTCCTCTGAACACTGGGCATGAAGTGAAAGCCTTGTTTGCTGTGTGACCACATTTGGATATTATGATACATTTTAAAGCATGGCAAATGCTACTCTACCACTGCATCTAACATCCAAAAACTGTCCATGCCCAGATGCCTTTTAGTGACTTACTACCCATAGTTATTAACAGCATGAGTTAGAGGAGCATACTGCATATACACCATAGAAGGAATTCTGATCCTTTAACTTCCTATTCTTGAGCTGACATTATGTTCACACAAAGGGAACTACAAAAACCACACTCTCAACCCAGCAGTACCTGAAAATTCTCATTGCAGGATGTTAAAGTAAAGGGTTGTGTGTGGCAAACAGTTCTATCAGATTGTAAAAACAGAATCTAACGAGGGCTTAGTATAGAACTGAAACCGTCATTTAAACTTTGGTAAATTCTAGGACTCTAACATGTAATGTTCAGGTGGACAGCAGGCTTTAAGCACTCCAGAACCATGAGAATTATACATGTGATGCATAGGACAGCAACAAGAATTGGGAAGGAGAAGAATCAGTTTATACAACTGGTTGTGTAAAGGTTCAGAATATAAACACAAAAATAACCTTAGGAACAGAGGACAAAAAACGGGAGATTAGAAAAAACTGAATTTCAAGATGAATCTGAATAATTCTAGGTCTACCAAACAACTACAACAGTATTTTAATTTTCAATAATTTTTATTAAGGTTTTGTGAAAACGCAACAACTCATAAAATGAATGAATTGTGAGAATGGATAAATAGCTGACCTAGCAATGCAGGCATAAAATAATTTGATTTGTTGGTGAAAAGGATCAAAAACATGACCTGGAACATCCTAAATAAGGGTTCCTTTTTTAAGAGGAACTCAAATCCCAGTAACAAAGTGAAACAAAATCAGAGAGGGGTACAGAAGAAGCTTTTTTAGCTACTAAAGGTAATAGCAGGCATCTTGTGATGTTTAAAATAGAGTTCAGGTTCATATTAAAGTGATTGTAAATGTTTGTTTTTGTTTTTTAAATAACAAACATGCCTATACTTACCTGCTCTGTGCAATGGTTTTGCACAGAGCAGCCCTGATCCTTTTCTTCTGCGGTCACCCGCTGACGCTCCAAGCCCCTCCTTCACCGGATGCCCCCACAGAAAGCCGCTTTCCATGAGGGCACCTGTGCAAGCTTGCTCCCAAGTCCCGCTGCTGAATCCATGTACACAGACAGCGGGACTCAGCCCTGCCCCCCTCGCTCCTGCGTCACAGATTCTAATTGACAGAAGCAGGAGCCAATGGCTCTTGCTGCTATCAATCTGTCCAATGAGTAGAGGGACAGCGGCTGGAGCTGCTGCACTCGTGCATGTCGCTGGATTGGTTCGGCTTTAGGTAAGAAAAAGAGGGGGTTGGGGGGGAGCTGCAGCACAGAAAGTTTTTCACCTTAATGCATAGAATGCATTAAGGTGTAAAACCCTAAAGCTTTACAACCACTTTAAGCTTCCAAAGCCTATAAACTCTAAAAGAAGAAATACCATTTTTAGATTGAACATCAACATGCTGGAACAGAAAGCAGGGTGACACACTGAAACTTTGTAGCTGATACTATAGAAGGGCCATAGGTGAATGTGGCAATACAATCAAGCATTTTACTCTGTGTAGAGCTTAAAGAGTAACTACACTTTTGATGAGGGAAAAACAATCCCCTCTGGGTGATCTATGTACATTGCAAGGATTTTAACTAACTTTGTTACTCTGAAGAAATAGCTGTTTGTTTGTCTGTGTCCATCTGCAAAATGAATCTGTATTGGAGTGACTTTATAATTATCAGTCAGCTGCTGCACTTGCAGGGTTCTAATGCGGAAAGTAGCAGGGTCTGCATTGCTTTAGATGTGATTTCACTTTGGGAGTATCTCACCACAAATTACATTTTTGTTGCAAGGGATGCTCAAAATCTGACTTGTATCTTATTGCAGACTTATGGAAAAATAAGTGAGCCAATCACTCAAGCAGGAAATGACATATCTGGGGGGCGTTCTGTACACCATATGTGTGCAGAATGCCTCCAAGTAGCCATATTGCATTACATTTTACAGAAAATTACGGCACTGCAGATTGAAAAGGAAAGGTAATTTTAATATCATTCAATCACAATATGACTTATGTCGCAATTGTATACGCTATAATATTTTTTTTATTTGATTTTTTTTCCACAAAAATGTTACCCTTTAACAAGTAATTGAACATGGGATTATTTCCCATAGGATTATCCAAATGTCTAATCACTTCTCTCTTAATCAAAGTGAATGAGGAGAGCGCAAAAGCTGGCCTGAAAATGAACATTAAGAAAACTAAGATCATGGCAATCGACCCAATCACTTAATGGCGAATAGAAGGAGAAAAAATGGAAACAGTGACAGATCTTATCTTCCTAGGCTCCAAGATCACAGCAGATGTTGACTGTAGCTTGCTTCTTGGGAGGAAAGCAATGGCAAACCTTGACATTATAAAAAGCAGAGACATCACCCTACCGACAAAGTGCTGTATAGTTAAAGTTATGGTATTCCCATTATTAACCTATGGCTGTGAAAGTTGGACCATAAGGAAGGCTGAACACAGAAGAATTGATCCTTTTGAACTATGGTGTTGAAGAAGACCCTTGAAAGTCCCTTGGACGGCAAGAAGATCAAACCAGTCAATCTTGAAGGAAATCAACCCTGAATATTCACTGGAAGGACAGATCCTTAGGCTAAAACTTGAATACTTTGGCCACCTAATGCGAAGAGAGGACTCATTGGAAAATACCCTGATGCTGGGAAACATGGAAGGAAAAAGGAGAAGAGGATGACAGAAAACAAGATGGATAGATAGCATCATCAAAACAATAAACATGAAGTTAAAGCAAGCTTCAGTAGGCAGTGGAGGACAGAAAAAGCGGGCGTGCTATGGTCCATGAGGTCATGAAGAGTCAAACTTGACTAAATGACTGAACAACAACAAATCACTTCTCCTGGTGCAAAATTTTAAGCAGAAATGGGAAGATCATAAAACATGCACAGAATAATGGATCTGAATGAAAGATGACCAGAGGTAATTTGATGAGGGTTATTTGATTCCCTGTGATCAGATTCTCACGTGTGCAAAGATTACATATGGAAATCATCACAAATACAGTTCACCTAGACCTGTGGTCTTTAAACTGTGGCCTGGATCCACGAATATCTTGCTTTTTTCAGACCCTTGGGGCACTCTTCCTTCCAAAGCTGCTGTTAGAAATTGCGGGGCCCCGTACAGACTACCTGGCAGGGCCCCCCCAAGAAAATATTAAAGATATATTTAGCTAAAATTACAACAAAATCACTATTATCAGACACAAATATAACATAACTCGCATTATTCCTGCTAAATCTAAAAACAAAAACTATGTTAAATAAAAAAGAAGATGAGATGAGAAAAATATACAGGCTGGGCAGTTGGAGCTCAGTGATCAGAGAGACAGAGAGAGAGAAACAAAGTTACAATTTACAAATAAACTCCTGAGCAGAGATAAGTGCTGGGAGGGGGGGGGGGCCCACACAAGGGAGGGGGATTAGTGAGGGACGACTGTCTCTTTCTCAGCAGATAAAAGCTGATAGCAGGGAGAGGGACAGATCAGATTCAGGTGCTGGAGGAAGATTTCTGTATTTGTTGTCCATCACTAATCCCCCTCTCTGTGTGGGCCCCCCTGTCTGCTCGGGCCCCCTACAAGAGGGCTGGTGGTCCCCCCCTATCAGCGGCCCTGCTTCCTTCCACTGATACATAGCACTATGCCTCCTACTGGCACCAACAATGAAGCCCTATTATTTCCACTGACAGCAACAGTGAGGCATAATTCCTCCCACTGACACCAATGATGGGGCACTATTCCTCCGACTGACACCAATGATGGGGCATTTATCCACTGACATCAGTGATGGGGCACTGTTCTTTCCACTAACAACAATGATGGGGAACTACTCCTCTCACTGACACCAATGGTGCGGCACTATTGCTGCCACTGACACCAATGATGGGGCACTCTTCCTCCAACTGACGTTAGTGATGGGGCACTATTCTTTCCACTAACACCAATGGCGGGGCACTATTCTTTCCACTAACACCAATGGCGGGGCACTATTCCTCCCACTGACACCAACAATGGGACACTAACCCTAAGAGGTCAAATGCAGCTCAGAAGGAAGTCAGAAGCACTTGTGATAGAACCTTCAAGTGTCTTAAATTGATCAAAAATGTAAGTTGAAAATATGATAGCAAACAATATTTTCCCATCTGCACATTCCTTTAAGTTGTTATTTATAATAGTTGGTTTAAAGGGTAGTTCACCCCAAATAAATATTGTAGCTATAGGTAAAGTCTGGTGGGCTCAACCAGCCTTTGGCTTCTAACCTGGTTAGACTCTACCCTGCCAAAACACCCGCCTCTGTCCCTGTCGACCTGGATGTGTTGGGTATTCCTGCTCACCTACCGCATTCCCTATAAAATCAAATAAAAAATCAAACAGGGAGAGTTGGCCGTGCAGGAACTCAAAAGCAGATACTGTATCTTACTAATAGAGTTCCAGGAGAATATGAAAAACTGCCCATTTATATAACTCTCCAGCATCTACCAAAAACAGAAATATCAGTTTGGGGTGGCCTGACCTTTTATAACCCTCATAAATAAAAACATAAAGGCTTGCATAGGTTATGTTGTTCAATAATTCCGAGAGAAAGGTCCTGCCGCATCTCGCATGGTCTTTGCATACTAAACCCCTAAAGGCCCTTTTCGCACAAGCAGTACATATGTGCAATAATGTAGTGCATGTAGGATGTTTAGAAATTGTGCCATTTAAATTGTTAGTAACATTATGCTATGTGCAATGTATTTGTCCTCTTTGTACACGGAAGAAAATCTGTGCATGTTGCATATCAGATTGCTGTGAAGGAAATATGTTAACTGATCTAAACTCCTGTAATCTGATGTAAATTTACTAATATTGATTTGTTTTAATGCATGCAACCATATATCCACTAAAGTATATAAACGCCTTATTACAGTATCTACTTTTAGAAGCTAGAATTTTCAGAAGTCTGAAACAAGATCTAGGTATTTCTTCATTATGTCAGTAGAAGTTTCTTTAAAATGCTTCCACATGCTAAGCAAAACTACTTATGCATTTAAATTATAACTGCATGATTCACTAGAAACCTTTTTATTGCTATCAGTTAAAGTCACCCTAATCAATATCCTTATTCATACACATCCACTACTTCATGGTCCTGTCATCTATTTTTCATGAAATCCTTTCTTACTGTGTTTTTCTGCCTCCTTGTAACGTCCTCCACAAATTTCTGAGCATTTCAACAAGCAATGCATGTTAGTTGTGGTCATGTGTATTCCTCTAGGTAGGCACATTAGAAATGACATAGTCTGTAGTCAATAGTGTATCTCAGGAGCAAGCAAGGGGGGGGGTTACATTCCTATGTGGTACCATGGAGAACAAACGTAGCCACCCTCTAACAGGAAGTCAGTTCACAGTAGCAAAAAAAAAAATGGAATTTTGGGAATCTGGAAAAGGAATCATGCACACTGGAAGTTTGGCTATCTCTCAAAGGCTCCATGTACACGGGACACTGGAAATGGCCGTTTAGGAGCAGTTGGGCGTTTTTTTCAGAAGCCCCTGAACCCATCTACATTTTATCTTATCTGTCCATGTACACCAGGTCGTTTACAGTCATTTGCAGGCAGTTGCGTTCAGGGACTGTTTTTAGAACGCAATTATTTGCGTTCGAACGTGTGTTTGCCGGCGTTTCAAACGCACAACCGCGTCCGAACGTGTCTGAACGCGATGACCCACGTTCAGCGTTCGCGTTTTTCCATTTTAAAGGGGAATCATTTTTTTGACCTCTAGGAACGCTTCTAAGAGCAAACGCCGCTAAACGCGGGTACAAACGCGACCGAACGGACGTTTCAAACGTCCTAAAAATTCCAGCATTCAAAGGGACTTTTAACAACGTCCCGTGTACATGGAGCCTAAAGCCCCGTACACACGCAACGATTATCGGCCGGCCGATCGGCCGACTTTTGTACAGTGTGGTGTTTTGTTGGTTGGAATGTGCCTAGACTGCACACGAATTTTCTTGTCCAACAAAAATCTACTTCAGAAGTGATGTCATGTGTTGGTTTGCTTTCTTTGTGTTCTTTCTTCTCTGAGCATACCTAGTCTTGCTCATCAGATTTTTCCTTGTCGAAATCTGTACTGACTGCACGAAAATCGGCCGTGTTTTCATGGCGGACAAACATTTTATAGTCTGCACACCAGATTTTTTTCGGCCGAAAAGTCGGAGTCGGTTTTTCGGAAGCATCATACTAACAAGCCGAAAATCGGCAGATCGGACGTTGGTCGAAAATTCCCTGCCGATTTTCGACGCGTGTGTACGGGGCTTTAGACTCCTTTCCTTCTGGCAGCAGCATTTTGGCAGAAGCTTGACGCTTGTTAACGTGTGTAACGCATATAGGCACATCAAGCGCTTGGGCGTTAATTCATTTAATTGGCCAGAATAAAAATATATTCTGGCCATTGAAGTTAATGAACGCTCAAGAGCTAAATGCGCCCAGTATTAATTCGCATTTATATAAATTTACATGCATTTACACATGTTTACAGATGTCAACCATTTTTTCTTCCAAAACGCTGCTGCTCCTGCATGCGCTGGTACAGTGGGGGTTTTTTCTGCCTCTAAATGCCTATGTGTACATGGACACAAAGACTAGAGCGTTTAGAGGCAGAAAAAATAACGCCAGACGCCCCTACCAGCCGCATCAAAAATGGACAGTGTGCAGGAAGAATCAAGAATACATACTAGAATAGAATCTTCTTATTTTTAAGCCAGGGATTAATGTCACTTTAAATCCTGGTTCACACTGATGCAAATTTTTTTATGCGGATCAGACGCAATCTGAAAGACATAGATTTGCATGTCATCTGAAAATACATTGTTTTCCAACAAGGGCGTTCACATTGATGAGGTGCGATTTTTATCCAGTTAGAAAAAGGGTCCTGTGCGACCCTTCTGTTCACTAATAATCACATAGGATACAATTCATAGCCAGTGTTGCATAGAATTGATTGGAAGGCAGTTTTGCGTAGAAGTGGCTAGAAGACAGATTTGCATAGAAATGGATGGATGGCATTTCTAGCATATGAAGGCAGACTGAAAATCACAGCAGTACTAAATTTGCATTGAAAAAAAGTGTATTCACAATCGCATCCCTGAATCATATCCTGGACCGCTGAGCAACTACCTCTAACCACTTGCCGACCAGCCGCTGTACTTATAGTGCGGCAGGTCAGCTCTGTCCCACAAAAGGACGTACCTGTACGTTGCTTCGTGAAACAGCCAGTTGGGGCGTGGGCACCGCTGGATGCGCGCGCACGTGCTGATTGGCAACAGGGGGAGCCAATCAGTGGGTCCGGCGGACGCAATGTCCGCCGGGCACCCGCGATCACTCCCCGTGGAGACAGAACGGCGGTCTGCTGATGTAAACACGGCAGACCGCCGTTCTGTCAGTGATAAACAAAGGGATCCTGTGTTTCTCCTATTTAAGAACACAGGTTTCTGTGTTCATCCAGCAAGTCCATCCCCCACACAGTTAGAAAGCATCCCCTGGGGACACATTTAACCCTTTGATCGCCCCTGGTATTAAGCCCTTCCCTGCCAGTGTCATTAGTACAGTAACAGTGCATATTTTTAGCACTGATTACTGTAGTAATGTCACTGGTCCCCCCAAAAGTGTCAAAAATGTCAGTTAAGTGTCCGATCTGTCTGTCGCAATGTTGCAGTCCCGCTAAAATTCGCTGATCGTCGCCATTACTAGTAAAAAATAAGTAAATAAAAATGACATAAATCTTTCCCCTAGTTTGTAGATGCGATAACATTTGCACAAACCATTCAGGCCTAAAATGATGAAAAAATTCGATTTTTTCATTTTTTTTATTGGGAATGTTAAATAGCAGAAAGTGAAAAATATTGTTTTTTTTTTTTTCAGAATTGTCGCTCTTTTATTGTTTATAGCACAAAAAATAAAAAATCGCACAAGCGATCAAATACCACCAAAAGAAAGCTCTATTTGTGGGGGAAAAAAGGACATAATTTTTTTTGGGTAGATCATCGCACGACTGTGCAATTGTCAGTTAAAGAAACGCAGTGCTGTATCGCAAAAAATGGCCTGGTCATCAAGGGGGTAAAACCTTCCGGTCCAGAAGTGGTTAAAAATCGCACTAAAAACTGTCAATTATGACACCGCATATTTGTGAACCCAGGCAGGTAAAGCATATTTCAAGGTGTCTGCTGCCTGCTAGACTGGATTTATTAGTTCTCGAATTGCACATTTGTTTGTCTAGCACTGTTGAGTATTACCATTCTTGAACAAAGGGCTAATTTCAGGTGTAGGTCTGTGTGCTTAGGCACCTTCCAAACATGACAGTAAAATTATCCTCGCAGTCATCTTAGCCCTCATTCACATCTGGGACCTTCACAATACATTTCCCTAAAGGCCCACACAAACGGTCAGAAAATCGTACGAATAATACCACTTTCGACGCAATCGTATGATAATCTGATCGTTAGTATAGAACTGATCACGACAGATCATCCGATATTATCCAATGGGACAAGCACAACATTTTTCTCGTATGATACCAAATCGTGCGATTTTCATTTAATCAGTACAGTTGTCGTTCAAAAATAGAATACAAATACACTACAACACATCACATCACTTCTGAATTTTTATTCTGTCGTACATTTTTGAAATTTTTGTAAACTCTTTATGATTAATATAAGGATGCAAAAAACAAAATCGGAGGATCAATCGTCCGATAATCTCATCGTCGTGTATACCAGGCATTTGGCACCATGTTCACTGGCATTTTGTCACGTTGCAAATCCCAACGGCAGGAATTTACTGATTCCTGCTGCTGCGATTGGCAGCTGCGCAGTTATTTGTGCCTGTTCTCAAGGCCAGTGATCAGATGTGGTGCCTTGGGGTGTGCTCAAAACATAACATCTGTGTACATGCACTACTTTACACTAATAGGGATGCAAAGCTGTGTACAGCCGCCTTTACCCATCATGTCTAAAAAACTGCTATACACAGCACCAGCAAATTCAAGGTCTGGTAATCTGCACGAGCAAATGTACCCATGTGTATGTAGCCCAACACAATTTAGTGTACAGCCGTGGCAATAAGTTTTGAGACTGACACAAATATTAATTTTCACAAAGTCTGCTGCTGCTTATGTTTTTAGATTTTTTTGTCAGATGTTACTATGATATACTGAAGTACAGTGGCGGCCGGCCCATAGGGGGCGCAGGGGCGCCGCCCCCCCCCCCCCCCCCCCCGAAAAAAGAAAAAGAAAAAAAAAAGATTTAAAAAAAAAAAAAAAAATTTTGCCCACAAGGGGCGCCCGTCTCATTGGTGCCTATGGGGGTGGGGTTTTCCACCCGCAGAGGCGCCGATAGACGGCCTTCTGGGGCGTAACTGTAGCGCAGAGCTCTGCGCTCCACCACCCCTCTTTCGGCGTCCGCCGCATTGGTGCCGATGGGGGGTGGGGTTTTCCACCAGCAGAGGCGCCAATTGGCGGCCTTCTGGGGCGTAACTGTAGCGCAGAAAAATGCGCTACACCACCCCCTTTTGTGATGTCTTGGATCATGATTGGTCCAGACTCCAGCCTGGATCAATCATGATTCAGGACATCCATGGTGACCTCGTTGGGGGCGGTGCCGGTGCGTGCATCAGTCACTCACCGTCACCGCCCGGTCACTTTCCCTCCGCAGCCCGCGAAGAAGAGGAGTAGCGAGGAGGGGAGAAGCCGCCGCCAGGAGCCGAGCAGAAGAGGACGGACATCAGAGTCGCGAGGAGGGGAGAAGCCGCCGCCGGGAGCCGAGCCGTCGCCAGGTAAGTGCCTATTCCACCACCTGCGCCATGCCTGTGCCATGCCTATTCCACCACCTGCGCCATGCCTGTGCCATGCCTATTCCACCACCTGCGCCATGCCTGTGCCATGCCTATTCCACCACCTGCGCCATGCCTGTACCATCTGTGCCATGCCTATTCCACCACCTGCGCCATGCCTGTGCCATGCCTATTCCACCACCTGCGCCATGCCTGTACCATCTGTGCCATGCCTATTCCATCACCTGTGCCAAGCCTGTGCCATGCCTATTCCACCACCTGTGCCATGCCTGTACCATCTGTGCCATGCCTATTCCACCACCTGCGCCATGCCTGTGCCATGCCTATTCCACCACCTGCGCCATGCCTGTACCATCTGTGCCATGCCTATTACATCACCTGTGCCATGCCTGTGCCATGCCTATTCCACCACCTGCGCCATGGCTGTACCATCTGTGCCATGCCTATTCCACCACCTGTGCCATGACCTTACCATCACCTGTGCCATGACCTTACCATCACCTGTGCCATGCCTGTACCATCTGCGGCATGCCTATTCCATCACCTGTGCCATGCCTATTCCATCACCTGTGCCATGCCTATTCAATCACCTGCGCCATGCCTGTACCATCTGTGCCATGCCTATTCCACCACCTGTGCCATGACCTTACCATCACCTGTGCCATGCCTATTCCATCACCTGTGCCATGCCTGTAACATCTGTGCCATGCCTATTCCATCACCTGCGCCATGCCTGTACCATCTGCGGCATGCCTATTCCACCACCTGTGCCATGCCTGTACCATCTGTGCCATGCCTATTCCACCACCTGCGCCATGCCTGTGCCATGCCTATTCCACCACCTGCGCCATGCCTGTACCATCTGTGCCATGCCTATTCCATCACCTGTGCCATGCCTATTCCACCACCTGCGCCATGCCTGTACCATCTGTGCCATGCCTATTCCATCACCTGTGCCATGCCTATTCCACCACCTGCGCCATGCCTGTACCATCTGTGCCATGCCTATTCCACCACCTGTGCCATGACCTTACCATCACCTGTGCCATGCCTGTACCATCTGTGCCATGCCTATTCCACCACCTGCGCCATGCCTATTCCACCACCTGTGCCATGGCCTTACCATCACCTGTGCCATGCCTATTCCATCACCTGCCCCATGCCTGTACCATCTGTGCCATGCCTATTCCACCACCTGTGCCATGACCTTACCATCACCTGTGCCATGCCTGTACCATCTGTGCCATGCCTATTCCACCACCTGCGCCATGCCTATTCCACCACCTGTGCCATGACCTTACCATCACCTGTGCCATGCCTATTCCATCACCTGCGCCATGCCTGTACCATCTGTGCCATGCCTATTCCACCACCTGTGCCATGACCTTACCATCACCTGTGCCATGCCTATTCCATCACCTGTGTCATGCCTATTCCACCACCTGTGCCATGACCTTACCATCACCTGTGCCATGCCTATTCCATCACCTGTGCCATGCCTATTCCATCACCTGCGCCATGCCTGTACCATCTGTGCCATGCCAATTCCACCACCTGTGCCATGACCTTACCATCACCTGTGCCATGCCTATTCCATCACCTGTGCCATGCCTGTACCATCTGTTCCATGCCTATTCCATCACCTGCGCCATGCCTGTACCATCTGTGCCATGCCTATTCCACCACCTGTGCCATGACCTTACCATCACCTGTGCCATGCCTATTCCATCACCTGTGCCATGCCTGTACCATCTGTTCCATGCCTATTCCATCACCTGCGCCATGCCTGTACCATCTGTGCCATGCCTATTCCACCACCTGTGCCATGCCTGTACCATCTGTGCCATGCCTATTCCATCACCTGTGCCATGCCTATACCATCTGTGCCATGCCTATTCCACCACCTGCGCCATGCCTGTGCCATGCCTATTCCACCACCTGCGCCATGCCTGTACCATCTGTGCCATGCCTATTCCACCACCTGTGCCATGCCTGTACCATCTGTGCCATGCCTATTCCATCACCTGTGCCATGCCTATACCATCTGTGCCATGCCTATTCCATCACCTGTGCCATGCCTGTACCATCTGTGCCCTGCCTGTACCATCACCTGTGCCATGCCTGTACCATCACCTGTGCCATGCCTGTACCATCTGTGCCATGCCTATTCCATCACCTGTGCCATGCCTATACCATCTGTGCCATGCCTATTCCATCACCTGTGCCATGCCTGTACCATCACCTGTGCAATGCCTGTACCATCACCTGTGCAATGCCTATTTCATCACCTGTGCCATGCCTGTACCATCACCTGTGCCATGCCTGTACCATCTGTGCCATGCCTATTCCATCACCTGTGCCATGCCTATACCATCTGTGCCATGCCTATTCCATCACCTGTGCCATGCCTATACCATCACCTGTGCAATGCCTATTCCATCACCTGCGCCATGCCTATACCATCACCTGTGCCATGCCTATACCATCACCTGTGCCATGCCTATTCTACCACCTGTTCAATGCCTATACCATCTGTGCCATGCCTATTCCATCACCTGTGCCATGCCTGTACCATCTGTGCCATGCCTATACCATCACATGTGCCATGCCTGTACCATGACCTCAAAGTCATGCAATTTTTTTACCTTGTTTTTTGCCGCGAAGCAATACCTATTACATTTTTGTTTTTGCGCCCCCCCAAAAATTTTGAGCACCAGCCGCCACTGCTGAAGTATAATTACAAGCATTTCCTAAGTGTCAAAGGCTTTTTATTGATAATTACATAAGGTTTTTTGCAAAAAGTCAATATTTGCAGTGTTGACCCTTCTTTTTCAAGACCTCTGCAATTCGCCCTGGCATCCTGTCAATCAACTTCTGGGCCACATCCTGATTGATGGCAGCCCATTCTTGCATAATCAATGCTTGGAGTTTGTCAGAATTTGTGGGGGTTTTTTGTTCACCCGCCTCTTGAGGATTGACCATAAATTTTCAATGGAATTAGAGCCGGTTCACACTGGGGCGACTTGTCAGGCGACCTGGTCGCCTGACAAGTCGCCTGCCATAGATTAGCATAGGACCCGTTCTAATAGGAGCAACACAAGTCGCTCCGACTTAGAAAAAGGGTCCTGTACTACTTTGGGGCGACCTGGAGCGATCTGCATTGACTTCAATGATATGAAGTCCGTGCATGTCGCTCCGAGGTCGCGGTGCGCGCTGTGCACCGCGACTTCACAGGTCGCCCCGACTTAGCTATGGCTTTTGCCATATGGCAAGGTGCTCCATCATGCTGGGAAAGAAATTGTTCATCATCAAACTGTTCTTGGATGGTTGGGAGAAGTTGCTCTCGGAGGATGTTATTGTACCATTCTTTATTCATGGCGTTGTTTTTAGGCAAAATTGTGAGTGAGCCCTCTCCCTTGGTTAGGAAGCAACCTCACACATGAATGGTTCCAGGATGCTTTACTGTTGGCATGACACTGGACTGATGGTAGCGTTTACCTTTTCTTCTCCAGACAAGGTTTTTTCCGGATGCCCCAAACAATTGGAAAGGGGTTTCATCAGAAAAAATGACTTTACCCCAGTCCTAAGCAGTCCAATCCCTTTTACAGAATATCAGTCTTTCCCTGCTGTTTTTTCTGAAGTGAAGTGGCTTCTTTGCTGCTCTTCTTGACACCAGGCAATCCTCCAAAAGTATTTGCCTCACTACATGCAGATGCACTCACACCTGCCTGCTGCCATTTCTGAGCAAGTTCTGCTCTGGCGATGCCTCAATCCCACAGCTGAATCAACTCTAGGTGACGGTCCTGGCGCTTGCTGGAGTTTCTTGGGCACCCTGAAGCCTTCTTCACAAATGCAGTGGAAATGTTTTTTTTTTAGGGAATTAAGTTATTTTCACGGCAAGGAGGGACTTTGCAAATTAAGTGCAATTCATCTGATCATGCTTCATAATATTAATATTATATATATAATATTATTATAATATTTGCAAATTGCCATTATAAAAGCTGAGGCAGCAGACTTTGTGAAAATTAATATTTGTGTCATTCTCAAAACTTTTGGCCACGGCTCTAGTACTTCACATTCACCCAGCCTCTCTCTCACTGCTTTTCCAGTGTGGCCCTTATTTTTATGGTTCCTACTCTGTTATTATAGTGGAACGTTAGTCAGAAAATTAAAGTATAACTAAAGGCAAAACTCGTTTTGGATAGGATGGAGATGGATGAGAACATCTGTCAGTTTTTATTGCTATCTGTGCCCCTGTTAGGGAGATTCGCCCTCTCTATTTGTCCTGTTTACTATTATAAATGAAAGTATAAGTAAAAGAAAACCCCAAAGTTTGGGTTGTTTCCAGAAAAGTAATAAAGGGGAAATCTTCCAATGGGGACACTAGTTCTGGTGACCTTTGGGTCCCAAAGGAGTTCCCTTAATTTGCAGGAATTTCCTCCCACTCCCTGTTAGGCTATGGGACAGGAAGTGAAGGGAAATCTCCCCTATGGGACACAGATGGCGATAAAAAATCTGGCATGGGGTTATTTCTCTCCCTTGCTCTATCCAAAAGGAAAAAAAAAGTTTTTCCTATAGTTCTACTTTAAGTTCTTCCAAATAAGCATCGGCACTGTTAAAAGTCCAGTACTACACTGTCTCACCCTGCTCTGCACATGCTCAGTGGCTCTTTTTTTTTTTTTCACCACTGAGCGGAATTTGTAGATGCAAATCTACTGTCAGCCTAAAGGTTTACTCTATTTTAGGGGCTCTGGGCTTCTGCAAAATGGCACCCTCCAGCAAGAAGACACATGAACACTACAGGAGGCAATTTACAGCACCCACTAAATTTTGTAGAATAAATATTGTGTAATGTTATTGAACAAAGTAAAGTTTCAATTTGAACCATATTTGTAAGCACCCCCCCCCCCCCCAAAAAAAAGACAATTCTGTTGAGATCTCTCCTCAAATGAGCTGCAAATCACTGACTACTGTTCAGCCTACCCTGTCTTTTGTACCTCAAGTAGACCCACTACCCTGGGAACACAGGGCATTATTATTACATAGAAATGTTGAACACATGCACACCCTTTTTCTTTTTTCCTGTCAGAAGGTTGGAAGGTTGAACAGCACTTTTCAACATAAGTGGCCAGAGATTACATCAGTTGACGTGCGTAGCAGGAAATGAGTCAATCTATGGCAGCACGCTTAGTGACCACACACAGATGCTGGGCTCTGCAATGGCCAACAGCACTGCACGGCAATGGAAAAAAATAGCCTCTGACTAGAGCACAGATAATATATCATGGCTTATTCTAAACAATCTATGCATTATAATGACAGAAGGAGAGGATATACATGGCTTGATTTGCTAAAACTGGAGTATGCAAAATCTGGTACAGCTCTGCAGGGTAACCAATCAGCTTTCAGGTTTTATTGTTAAAGCTTAGGTGAACAAGCTGAAGTTAGAAGCTGATTGGCTACCATGCAGAGCTTCACCATATTTTGCACTCTCTAGTTTTAGTAAATCCTCCCCACAATGTCCATAATGAATTTAAATTGACCTGCAAACTTTAGAAAGCAGAAAATAGCTGTTATCAACCACCGTCCCAACTGTAATTAAAGTGACACTTAACTCTAAATTCTGTTTCCTGCTGTGATCCAACTTCTTGTTAGAGGGTGGCTAGGTTCGTTCCACTATACAGTATGTAGGAATGTACTGTAGCCACCCTCTCTTGGCCACTCCTGAGATGAACTAGGGACGATGGAATATGGGATTTTTAATGTACATAAAGTCAGGTCCATAAATATTGGGACATCAACACAATTCTAAACTTTTTGGCTCAATACACCACCACAATGGATTTGAAATGAAACAAACAAGATGTGCTTTAACTGCAGACTTTGAGCTTTAATTTGAGGGTATTTACATCCAAATCAGGTGAACGGTGTAGGAATTACAACAGTTTGTATATGTGCCTCCCACTTTTTAAGGGACCAAAAGTAATGGGACAATTGGCTGCTCAGCTGTTCCATGGCCAACTGCGTATTATTCCCTCATTATCCCATTTACAAGGATCAGATAAAAGGTCCAGAGTTAATTTCAAGTGTGCTATTTGCATTTGGAATCTGTTGCTATCAACTCTCAATATGAGATCCAAAGAGCTGTCACTATCAGTGAAGCAAGCCATCATTAGGCTGAAAAAACAAAACATCAGAGAGATAGCAAAAACATTAGGTGTGGCTAAATCAACTGTTTGGAACATCCTTAAAAAGAAAGAACGCACCGGTGAGCTCAACAACACCAAAAGACCCAGACCCAGAAGACCACGGAAAACTGTGGTGGATGACCGAAGAATTCTTTCCCTGGTGAAGAAAACGCCCTTCACAACAGTTGGCCAGATCAAGAACACTCTCCAGGAGGTAGGTGTATGTGTGTCAAAGTCAACAATCAAGAGAAGACTTCACCAGAGTGAATACAGAGGGTTCACCACAAGATGTAAACCATTGGTGAGTCTCAAAAACAGGAAAGTCAGATTAGAGTTTGCCAAACAAATCTAAAAAAGCCTTCACAGTTCTAGAACAACATCCTATGGACAGATGAGACCAAGATTAACTTGTACCAGAGTGATGGAAAGAGAAGAGTATGGAGAAGGAAAGGAACTGCTCATGATCCAAAGCATACCACCTCATCAGTGAAGCATGGTGGTGGTAGTGTCATGGCATGGACATGTATGGCTGCCAATGGAACTGGTTCTCTTGTATTTATTGATGATGTGACTGCTGAAAAAAGCAGCAGGATGGATTCTGAAGTGTTTTGGGCAATAGTATCTGCTCATATTCAGCCAAATTTTTTCAGATCTCATTGGAGCAGATGAACAATGACCCGAAGCATACTGCGAAAGCAACCAAAGAGTTTTTTAAGGGAAAGAAGTGGAATGTTATGCAATGGCCAAGTCAATCACCTGACCTGAATCCGATTGAGCATGCATTTCACTTGCTGAAGACAAAACTGAAGGGAAAATGCCCCAAGAACAAGCAGGAACTGAAGACAGTTGCAGTAGAGTCCTGGCAGAGCATCACCAGGGATGAAACCCAGCGTCTGGTGATGTCTATGCGTTCCAGACTTCAGGCTGTAATTGACTGCAAAGGATTTGCAACCAAGTATTAAAAAGTGAAAGTTTGATTTATAATTGTTAATCTGTCCCATTACTTTTGGTCACTTAAAAAGTGGGAGGCACATATACAAACTGTTGTAATTCCTACACCGTTCACCTGATTTGGATGTAAATACCCTCAAATTAAAGCTGAAAGTCTGCAGTTAAAGCACATCTTGTTTGTTTCATTTCAAATCCATTGTGGTGGTGTATAGAGCCAAAAAGATTAGAATTGCGTTGATGTCCCAATATTTATGGAGCTGTCTGTATACAGTATTTGTAAGCACCTAAAGTGCATGTTCTTAGATGCAGATTTTTTAGATTCTGTGTTATAGATCCGAAAGCAACACTTGTTTACGCATGAATGGCTCCATTGAAAACAATGTAGCTGTGTTCAGATCTGTAGTTCAAAAACACTTGTAAATGCATTTTTTATGGGCGCGTAAATGAATCCTGAAAGTACAAGTGTGCATGCTGTGTGCCTGAACCCTGATATCATTTATTATACAGTGAGGTTGATATTGTACATTTGCCCACTGACAAAGAAATGATGATCAGTCTAAAATTTTAATGGTAGGTTAGAGACAGAATAACAACAAAAATATCCTGAAAAATGCATTTCAAAAAAAGTTATAAATTGATTTGCATTTTAACACCATCCTCACCATCAAACATGGAGGTGGAAACATTATGCTTTGGGGGGGGGGGGGGGTTCTGCTTAGAGGACAGGCATCAGGGGCATCAAAGGGACGATGGACAGGGCCATGTACCGTCAAATCTTGGGTTAGAACCTCCTTCTCTCAGCCAGGGTATTGAAAATGGGTCGTGGATGGGAATTCCAGCTTGACAATGACCCAAAACACATAAACAGGGCAACAAAGGAGTGGCTCAAGAAGAATCACATTAAGGTCCTGGAATGGCCTAGCCAGTCTCCAGACCTTAATCCTATAGAAAATATGTGGAGGGAGCTGAAGGTTTCGAGTTACCAAACGTCAGCCTCGAAACCTTAATGACTTGGAGAGGATCTGCAAAGAGGAGTGGGATAAAATCCCTCCTGAGATGTGTGCAAACCTGGTGGCCAACTACAAAAAATGTCTGAACTCTGTGATTGCCAACAAGAGTTTTGCCACCAAGTACCAAGTCATGTTTTGCGAAGGGGTCGCATACTTATTTCACTCATTAAAATGCAAATACATTTTTATAGCTTTTTTCAAATACATTTTTCTGGATATTTTTGTTCTTATTCTGTCTCTTACTGTTAAAATAAACCTACCATTAAACTATAGACCAATCCTTTCTTTGTCAGTGGGAAAATGTACAAAACCAGCAGGGGATCAAATACTTTTTTTCCCTCGCAGTAGGTTGATTTAGCCTGTATAAAGCATAATATGGCCTGATTTATTCTGTATATACCATATTATAGCCTGATTTAGCCTGTATATAACATATTATATTCTCCTGCTCCTGTTGAGCACAGATCAGTGCAAATGAATAGGGCGCAGTGCTTTGTTCTTCTTTTGAACAACTATGTACAAAAGATGAATACACTGTAGGTATAAGCCAGCTATAATCACATCTGGCCTTATCTAATCCTCAAAAAAAAAAATGAACGATACTCACTCCACTGGAGAGTGTACACAGGAAAATGTACATACCTTACTAAAACAAAATCATTAACTGAGTTTATTCTAAAATATGAGATTGTGTAAAGATGGTGTTGATTTTATAAGACTTCTGATTAAATTTCTAACTTGGTAATCCCACTCTATCTATGTTTTTTCCCCCACAACTGTTGGCTACTTGAATCAATGGGGGTGGGTGGAGCTAGGAACACCAACAATTCCTTAGGTAGTTTTCCCACACTGTGTATTGACACCACCAACTATACAAGACGGATAGGTTATCTTTATAGCGTTACAATACCATGAAAAAATGCAGTAGGACAGGTAAAATAGCAGCTCGTGTACACTCACGAATCACGAGTGTGGTTTTCAGTCGTAATTTTGAGTCATTTCTGATAAAAAAAAATATATACACAGATATATACATATATATATATATATAAAACACAAACTGGCTACTTTACTGGCTTACTATAATGTGAAAGCAGCGTTTATGAGAACCTCTCACAAAACAAATGCATGGACATGTAGCAATTCAGCATTCAGACAACGTAACACGCTTTTTTTTGGGGAAAAGCATGACTTTGTCTATGTTAAAGTATAACTAAAGTCACAACTTTTTTTTAATTAGGATAGAATGGGAAGGGATTAGAACCCCTGTCAGTTTTTATTGCTGTCTGTACCCCCATCATGGAGATTCACCCGCTCTATTTGTCCTGTTTACCATTATCATTGAAAGTGAAAGTAAAAGAAAATCCCAAATTGTGGGTTGTCCTCAGTAATAGAGGGGAAATCCTCCAATAGGGAAATCCTCCAATAGGGAAACTAGTTCTGGTGACCTGGTGGGAATTCCTTTAATTTGCAGGGATTTCCTCTCACTTCCTGTTTGGCTATGGGACATGCAGTGAAGGGAAATCTTTGCAATGGGACACAGCTGGTGAAAAATATCTTACAGGGGTTATAACCCTCCCTTACTCTATCAAAAAGGAAAAAAAAAAAAAAGTTTTGCCTTTAGTTCTACTTTAACCACTTTACCTCCGCCCACAGTAATATTACTGCGGCAGAGTGGCTCGTTATCGTCTGACGACGTAGTACTACGTCGTCAGACACTCCCCCTTCTGGGCGGCGCTTGCGCGCCGCCGGAGGCTCGCTCCCGCTGTTTTCGGTCACAGCGGGAGTCGGGCCAGGGGAAGAGCAGCGGCGATCGCCGCCGCTCATCCCCGATCGTCGGGGATCTAGTGTGGAGATCCGCCCGCCTGTGTAAACACAAGCGGGCGGATCTCCCAAGTGACAGGGAGTGACAGATCGGAGTGTTCAGCATAGCTGGACATCCGATCTGTCCTTCTGTCACATAGTCACCTCCCCCCCCACACGTCAGTAAGCACCAGGCATACATTAACCCCTCCCTCTCCAATAAAATTAACCCCTTCCCTGCCAGTGTCATTTTTACAGTAACAGTGCATATTTATAGCACTGATTACTGCAGTAATGTCACTGGTACCCCCAAAAGTGTCAAAAATGGCAGTCAAGGGTCCGATCTGTATGTCGCAGTACCGCAAAAAAAATCGCAGATCGCCGCCATTACGCGTTAAAAAAAAACACCAAAAATGACAGAAATCATTCCCTTTGTTAGTAAACGCAATAACTTTTGCGCAAACCAATCAAAATACGCTTATTGTGATTTTTTTTACCAAACATGGGTAGCAGAAAACAAATTAGCCAAAAATGTAAAAAAAATTGGTTTTTACATCATTTTTGGGGGGAATTTCATATAAAAAAATGTTAAAAATATTGTTATTTTTTCAAAATAAACGCTATTTTTTTGTTTATAGCGCAAAAAGTAAAAATCGCACAGGTGATCAAATACCACCAAAAGAAAGCTCTGTTTGTGGGAAAAAAAGGACTTGAATTTCGTTTGGGTACGGCGTCGCACGACCGCGCAATTGTCAGTTAAAGTCGCACAGCGCCGAATCGCAAAAAGTGGCCTGGACGTAAGACAGCAAAATCCTCCGGTGGTAAAGTGGTTAATGATAACATAAGAATGAATTCATGGAGCTCCTGTGATTAATTATCCTCTGCAAATTTCAGCCACATTGAACATGAAATACCAAACGCATATTTTAGTCTATTCCATAACAACAATGTCACATTCTCTTAGTTCTATTAAGGGTTTAAAGTCCAGGGATCCTCAAACTATGGCCCTCCAGCTGTTGCGGAAGTACACATCCCATGAGGCATTGCATACTTGCCAACGGTCCCATTTTTGCAGGGACAGTCCCAGCACATAGGAGCCTGTCCCAGGTAATTTACATTGTCCCGGCAAGTGCCGTCAATCGGGCTGTCCATAAATGCCCCGTTACGGGCAGCCGGTGCCCGTTAAAAAAAATGGTTGTGGGCTGACATTGTAACTGCGCATGCGCCAACCCGACGCCTGCCGTGCTCAGGAAAGCTCGTACAAGCTCGGGCGGGCGCAAGCGCAGTTACGTAATGGCGCCGCCTGGCGCCATTAAAACCTAATTATACCAGATAGTATAATTAGGTTTTATCGTACTTATTTACACCTTGCACTTTATTTGTATTTACATATTACATTTTTTGTATGGTCACACCTGAGCACATTTGACACTTTAGAATTGCAAGGAATTGTGAGGAGAATTTTAAACTTTAGGCAGAAGTAGTGCAGCTGAATGGGAGAATTATTCCAATTCTGCTACTTTGGCCTCAAGTTTAAAATTCCCTTTTTAATTTTCTGTAATTCTCTCTATAATCTGATAAGTAGGCGGGGATTAATTATGCGGAGTGGGCAGGGCTTCAGGGAAGTGGGTGTGGTAAGTAATTGATAGCTTTACTGCAAAGTGTCCCTGGAACTTTTTTTCAAATGTTGGCAACTATGGCATTGTAAAACTCTGACATTCACAGACATGACTAGGCATGATGGGAATTGTAGTTCCTCAACAACTGGAGGGCCATAGTTTGAAGACCCTTGGTTTAAACCATATTCTTTTGTTAGAAGTTTTGGAAAAACCACCTTGTGCACAGTTGCTTTTTATTTGTCAAACATGCTTTTCATTAGTGAAACAGAAGATTCCACAAAGACTGCATTCATCCATAAACTGGCAGATAGGCATGTTGTCACTATATTATTTTTGATCAAATGTATTGCACCAAATGCTCCCATATAACATAGCCCTTAAATAAGTACTAAGTACAAAAGTCCAACATTTTTTGGAGCATTTTTGGACAATCTGTATAAACCAATAAAACAGAAGCCAATAACTGTCTACTTCAAAAAATTTTAGGAACATCAACAAATATTATCTTCATCGCTGCATCCTCTGGGTTCCTGTGCGCCGCTTATTTGAGCTTCCCATGCACTGAACACTTCCATGGCTGCCTTTTCATATTGAACCAGGAAGTATCATAGGATTCTTTGTTTCCCCAGAGAATGCAAGTAAGGGTAGCTCCATGGGTCCCTGGAAGACAGTGAAGCCACCCACATACCAGCTCAACTATGAAGACAAGGGGGGGGCGTGGCCGGGATGTGAGACTGCACGGACGCTCTGGGCTCTAGCTCCGCTCCTGCCTTCATCCTTTCTACACCATCGACATCCTTCCCTTGCATTTAAACCCCCACAAAACTCACCCTGGGGACCAGGAGGAAGGGTGGCACGCCGCGGATTCCTCCGTTTTCACCGGGGAAGCTGCGGTCCGCCAAGTCATCCCGGAGCTCCTCTCGGCCTTCGGGTCCCGCGGCGGCCATCTTGGACACGAGGTCTCCTCCGGCGAAGATGTCTGCTAGTGCTCAGCCCGCTCGGGACCCCGGCGGCCCCCCGGATCCTTCCCCGGCTGACATCCTGGAGGCGATAAAGGCGTGCAAAGACACCCTTACCGCAAAAATGGACTACCTTGCTACGGACATTAGCTTGATCCGTCATGACCTGGATAAGTTCCGCTCCCGCGTGACGGAGGCGGAGGAGAGGATCTCTCACCTGGAGGACTCCACTCGGGCCGACTCTACGGAACTCCGTGCCCTTCAGATCCGGGTTAGGGCACTGCAGGACAAAGCGGTGGATACGGAGAACCGCCTCCGTCGCAACAATGTCCGCATCTTGGGCCTTCCAGAGCGGGCGGAGGGTGCTAAACCGGCGGAATTTGCTGAATCGTTCCTGCCTTCACTGCTGGGCCTTCCCGCCATGCCGCCGACGTTCGTGGTGGAGCGGGCGCACAGGGTCCCCCCGACTCCCCCAGTGCCGGGCGCCCCTCCGAGGCCTTTCCTCCTCCGCCTCCTCAATTACAGACACCGGGACCAGATCCTTGCTGCAGCCAGGGCCAAGCAGGAGGTCTGCTACGAGAATGCCAAGCTGATGTTCTTCCCTGACTACTCGCCCGAGGTCCAGAGCAAACGGCGCCAGTTCACCGACATCAGGAAGAGACTCTGGGACAAGGGCCTGAAGTACAGCCTCCTCTACCCCAGTCGCCTGCGAGTCATTGATGGAGACCGCGCTCGGTTTTTTGATTCCCCTGAGGCGGCTTCTGCCTGGCTGGATGTTCGTTGATCTGGATGTTCGCTCGGCTGCCCGTGGACCTCCTGAACTGTCGCAAGTATTGTACTTCCCTGTCCCCCCTGCAGCCGGGCGCCTCTCCTGTGCTCCCCCCCCCCCCTTGTTGTCTTCCTTTTTCTTTGCATGGACCGCTCTATTGCTGACTTTGCCTCCTCGGACTGGCCTGTTTGTTTGGTCCCCATCTTACCACCGTGTTGCCCTTCCCCCCCTGCTCTCTCCACACCTGGATGGATGTCCCTATTCACTGGAGTTATCCCTCTCCTAGTGCTGCTGATTTCCTTTTACCTGCTAAGTTTTTCTCTGTGCTGGTTGGACTGAGATTTCCTGGCCCAGAAGGGAGTCTGGGCCTCCTCACTTTTTGTTCTCTCCCCGCATTGCTAAGACTGCTCGGCAGGCTGCACCGTTAGCGGCCTGCGAAAATTTTTTTTTCTGTTTGGTTCTTGGGTCAAGATCGTCCCCCTGCCTCCCCTGCGTTTTATGGGGTGTCCGGGGTACGATAGGGTGAGCCGTTCCGGCTCTGGAAAACGGGCTGTATGCTTCACTGTGTATTTCTGTTTTTTCTTTTTTTTCTTTTTGTTACATGTGTGTTTTGTTGTTTGGTGCATTACTCTCTGTTACGCTGCTACTCACCAGCTGTGTCTGCTAGCCTGCGGGCTGGCTGGCCCTCTCATGCCTATTGTACCTAATTATGGCGTCACTTAAGCCCTCTACCTTCTCAATCCTCTCATGGAACGTCCGCGGCCTGAATAACAAATTTAAGCGGGCGCAGTTATTTCAATATGTTAAGTCCCACAATCCCTCTATCCTGGTGCTACAAGAGACACATCTGGTGGGTGGCAGATTGCAGGCCCTCAAGAAACCCTGGGTCCAGCGGGCCTTCCATGCATCTTATTCCTCTTATGCCAGGGGAGTGTCGGTGCTGGTGCGTAAGACCCTGCCCCACGAGGTTGAGGCCGTCCATACGGACCCCTTGGGCAGGTTTGTCGTGCTGGTACTCATCCTATGGAGGCAGCGCTACGTTGTGGTGGGGGTCTATGTGCCCCCACCTTTTAAGACCGAAGTCCTTTACACTGTGCTTGAAAAGGTGTCTCTTTACGCCCCAGCCAAACTGTTAATTGTTGGAGATTTCAATGCCATCCTCTCCCCCGATCTGGACAGGCCGGTTCCGCCCAAGGTGTTCTCCAGCGACCTCCTTGATTGGGCGGAGGCGGCGGGGGTCCGGGAGACCTGGCGATGGAAACATCCTGAGCGGAGGGAATACTCCTGTTTCTCCGCTACGCACAAGACCTCCTCCAGGATCGACCTTGCCTTTGCTGGCCCGTCTGTCCTGTTGGATGTGGAGGGGGTGGCATATCTCCCGAGTGGTATGTCCGATCATAGTCCCTTGCTGGTCACGCTGCGCTCTGGGTTGACCCGCGATGGATCTATGTGGCGCTTAGGCGCACACTGGATAGACCAGCCGGATGTCTCGCGACAGGCCCCTCCGGTGCTGCGGGAGTATTGGGACATTAATGCTGGCACGACCTCCCCTGCTGTGGTGTGGGATGCGTTCAAGGCATTTACTAGGGGTCATTATATTTCTTCAATCAAGGCGGTACGCACACAGTTGGCCGCTGACACGGTGGTGCTGGAGACGGCGGCGGAGGAAGCTTCTGTCCGCTATGGGCAGGACCCCTCGGCAGTGAACTTTGAGGGGCTTCAGGCGTCCCGTCGGGACCTCCAGCTTCACCTCTCGGAGCTCACCAGGCTATCCCTGTACCACTCACGGCAATGTTGTTTTGAACAGGGGGACCGGAATGGTCGCATGTTAGCTCAACTCTCTCAGCAAGACAATCCACTGACACTGGTGCCCGAGCTCATCTCCTCGACAGGGGAGGTCCTCACCTCTCCCGAGGCGATTCTGTCGGAATTCAGGGATTTTTATTCCCATTTGTACACTACCACCCTCCCGCCGGGCCTCCTCCCGGAGGACCTGTACCCCCTTCTAGATCCGATTGCTTTGGGTTGGTTGTCTAATCATGAACGATCCGGTCTGGTCCGGCCGATCACGGAGGAGGAGGTGAGAGTGGTGATCCGCTCTATTCCCAGGGGGAAGGCTCCGGGCCCGGATGGGCTTCCGATCGAATTTTATCGGGCTCATCTGGACCTGCTGGCCCCACTGCTGGCCGCCCTGTTTAATGACTGTCTGGCGGAGGGGGCTCTCCCCCCCTCCATGGCGCAGGCCCATATAATTCTGATTCACAAATTTCCTAAAGATCCAAAATTGTGCGCCTCCTATCGGCCGATTGCTCTACTTAACAAAGACCTAAAAATTCTCACGAAGATACTGGCGGCTAGGCTACAACCCCTGCTCCCCTCCGTTGTCGACCAGGACCAGACGGGCTTCATGGCTCACAGGTCCACGGACATTAACCTCCGCAGGCTCTTTACAAATTTACAGGCCAATCACACCAACTCTGGCTCCAGAGTCGTCGCCTCTCTCGACATTGAGAAGGCGTTCGACTCAGTGGAGTGGCTCTTCCTATGGGAAGTACTTCGGAGAATGGGTTTCCCGCTTTTATTTATACGCTGGCTACAAACCATCTATGCCTCCCCCGGAGCCGCCATTCGTCTCGGGGGAAGGCTGTCCTCAGTGTTTCAGTTGTCCCGGGGCACGCGGCAGGGCTGCCCTCTCTCCCCGGCCCTTTTTGCCATAGCCATGGAGCCCGTGGCGGAGGCCCTTCGGATCTCCCCACATGTTAAGGGCCTGAAGGTGGCGTGGTTGGAGGAGAGGGTAGCTCTGTACGCTGACGACCTACTCTTATTACTTAACGATGCTGGACCGTCTCTCGGGGGTGCCCTCAGGATCCTGAATGCCTTCTCCGAGGTGACGGGACTCAAGGTTAACTGGTCCAAATCCCTACTGCTGGCAATCGATCCCGGGGCCAGGAGTGGGTGTGTGTCTGATGTCTCTCTCCAGTGGGTTGACAGCTTCACTTATCTTGGGGTGCGGGTCTCGCGGGACCCTGCTGATTTTATCACCCTGAACCTGGATCCGGCTGTAGCTGCAATTAGGGCCAAGCTGAAGGCGTGGGAGAACCTCCCTCTTTCCCTGTTAGGCAAGATCAATTTGATAAAAATGAAAATCCTACCTAAACTGACATATTTGTTCCGCCACTCTCCGCAGTGGATCCCGAAGTCCTTTTTCACTGCCTTGAACAAGATGTTCTCCAGTTTCTTTTGGGGCCCCCGCCCCCCCAGATATAAATTTGCCACCCTTATGCGCCCTCTCTCCCAGGGGGGACTGGCTTTCCCCGATTGTCACAAATATTTCTTGGCCCCTCAGCTGGTCACGGCTGTCTGGTGGCTGGCTCCGGAGGCTTCTAATTCCGCAGTGGTGGTGGAGGCCGCGGTGCTGGGTTCCACGGAGGCATTGTCCCTTCTCTTGTTTCGTGGGCCTCAGGCCCCCTACGGGTTGACTACCTCCATGCGCACGACGCTTCGGGCGTGGCGCCAGGGGCTCCTGTTGGAGTCTTACCCGAGCACCGCGTCCTCCCCGAGCGCCCCTCTGTGGAGGAACCCCTCCCTGCCCCACTTGTACAATCTCCCTGACCCGGTGCGATGGACTAAGTATAACATAAAGAGGGTCTCGGACCTCACGCCTGACTTGACTCTTCCGTCCTTCACATGTCTTGTTACAGACCGCAATATCCCCCCCTCGCACTTCTTCCACTATCTGCAGTTGTCCCACGCCTTCAGGGCCCAGTTTCCCCCTGAGAGTTCCCAGCTGGTGCAGCCGGATCTAGAGCGGGTCCTACGTTACGACTGCTCCTCTCGAGCGGTCTCGGTGCTACATCGCCATCTCCTCCGGGTCACCTCTCCGGAACTCTTGGGCCTCCACTCTCGCTGGGCCCGGGATGTCCCGGACTTGGACTCGGAGGACTGGTTGCATATTTGGGATTCCCCGTTCAGGATTCTGGTCTCCATGCGTGACCGTCTGGTCCAGTTTAAAATTGTGCACAGGGCCTACCTCACCCCGCATCGCATGCACCGAATCTATCCTACACAGTCCCCGGAGTGTTGGCGCTGTGGGGGTGTTCCGGGAGATTTTTTTCACGTTTTTTGGACCTGTCCGAGACTTTCAGCCTATTGGTCTCGTATTTTTTCCGTGTCTTCTGCACTTCTGCAGATGGACCTGGAGCCCTCCCCCCGGCTTGGCCTCCTGGGGCTGTTGGATGACCTGGTGCCCAGGGTAGCGGACCGCACCCTCTTGGGCCTCCTACTTTTCTATGCCCGGAAAAACATTGCTTTGCATTGGCGTAGGCAGGCTCCCCCCACGCTCCAGCACTGGAGAGATCTTGTGGATGGGGTTATCCCTCTATACCGGGACACCTATGCTCATAGGGGCTGCCCCAAAAAACATGACCGCGTCTGGCTGCGGTGGCTGGAGGGCTCCTCGGCCGCCCTGCTGGCATGCCCGGAGTGAGCTTGAACTCTCGGGCCTGCCACCCCGCTCTTCAATGGTTTGCTACCTCCGCATGGGGGTGTGTTTTTTCCCTCTTTTTCTTTGGATATGCTGGTTGTGAACGCTGTATACCTACGCAATAGTATTGTGAATGGCAGTGTTGTGTTTTACCTTTTCTGTGCCATGTAATTGACTGAATGCACCTATGTTGATTTTGTTTTATTGTATTGTGTTGTTGGTTTTCTCTGTTTTATACCAATAAAAAGATTTTCAAAAAAAAAAAAACTATGAAGACAAGATTTTGAAGAAGAAGCAGCAGCATACCAGATATGTACTGAGGTAAGCTGTTGTAATCACTTTCTACAGTGCCTTGAAAAAGTATTCATACCCCTTAAAATCTTCAACATTTTGCCATGTTATAACCAAAAACGTAAACGTATTTGACTGGGACTTTATGTGATAGACCAACACAAAGTGGCACATAATTGTGAAGTGGAAGGAAAATAATAAATGGTTTTCAAATTTTTTTACAAATAAATATCTGAAAAGTGTGGCGTGCATTTGTATTCAGCCCCCTTTACTCTGATACCCCTAACTAAAATCTAATGCAACCAATTGCATTCAGAAGTCACCTAATTAGTAAAAAGAGTCCACCTGTGTGTAATTTAATCTCAGTATAAGTACAGCTGTTCCGTGAAGCTGTTCTGAAGAGAATCTTAATGAACAAACAGTATCACGAAGGCCAAGGAACACACCAGATAGGTCAGGGATAAAGTTGTGGAGTTTATAGTTTAGTTTAAAGTAGGGTTAGGCTATAAAATAATATCCAAAGCTTTGAACATCTCACAGAGCACTGTTCAATCCATCATCCGAAAATGGAAAGAGTACAGCACAACTGAAAACCTACCAAGACATGGCCGTCCACCTAAACTGACAGGTCGGGCAAGGAGAGCATTACTCAGAGAAGCAGCCAGGAGGCCTATGGAAATTCTGGAGGAGCTGCAGAGATCCACAGCTCAGGTGTCCACAGGACAACTATTAGTCCTGCACTCCACAAATCTGGCCTTTATGGAAGAGTGGCAAGAAGAAACCCGTAGTTGAAAGAAAGTCATAAGAAGTCCTATTTGCAGTTTGCGAGAAGCCATGTAGGGGAAACAGCAAACATGTGGATGAAGGTGCTTTGGTCAGATAAGACCAAAACTAAAATGTTTGGCCTAAAAGCAAGATGCTATATGTGGCGGAAAACTAAGGCTGGCCATACACTATACAATTTTCTTATTCAATTTCCTTTAGATTTACCTTAAACTATGTAGTGCAAGGGCATGCCTGATTGAATACAAATTGAAAGTGTTTAGGTTTGACCCTATATTACATGGTTTTGGTAAATCTAAAGGAAAGTTGAACAAGAAAATTGTATAGTGTATGGCCAGCCTAACACTGCACATCACCCTGAACACACCATCCCCACAGCAGTGAAACATGGTGGGGGTGGCATCATGTTGTGGGGATGCTATTCTTCAGCAGGGACAGGGAAGCTGGTCAGAGTTGATGGGAAGAAGGATGGAGCCAAATACAGGGCAATCTTAGAAGAAATCCTGTTAGGCTGGGTTCACACCTAATACAGATGCGGCTCACAGCAGGGGTCCGGTGCATTCCTGTTCTTAGTTTTAGGGATGAATCAGGCCCAAACTTTTGCCCGAATTCAGACCTAAAACAGAGCCAAAGATGCACAGAACCACTGTGCAATTCACTCCGCAGTTGCCACGGAGAAGTGTGAACTGGCTCCATTGAGAGCAGGGCACACTCTCCTGTCATGCGAATTGAATGTGGAGAAATCCGCATCCAATTCGCACTAGTGTGAACCCAGCCTTAGAGTCTGTAAGAGTCTGTGACTACAGCAGAGGTTCAACTTCCAACAGGACAGCAACTCTAAACACACAGCCAGAGCTACAATATATAAGTACCTGAAATAATAATAATAATAATACAATGGAATGGTTTAGATCAAAGCATATTCATGTGCTAGAATGGCCCAGTTACAGTCCAGACCTAAATCCAATTGAGAATCTGTGGCAAGACTTGAAAATTGTTCACAGACGCTCTCCTTTCAATCTTACAGATCTTGAGCTATTTTGCAAAGAATGGGTAAAAATGTCACTCTCTAGATGTACAAAGCTGGTAGAGACATATCCTAAAAGACTTGCAACTGTAATTGCAGTGAAAGGTGGTTCTACAAAGTGTTGACTCAGGGGGGGCTGAATACAAATGCAAGCCACAGTTTTCACATATTTAATTGTAAAAAAAATTTGAAAAACCATTTATAATTTTCCTTCCACTTCACAATTAAATGCCACTTTGTGTTGGTCTATCACATAGAATCCCAATCAAATACATTTAGGTTTTTGGCTGTAACATGACAAAATGTAGAAAATTTCAAGGAGTATGAATACTTTTTTAAAGGCACTGTTTAGGGTTTAATATCAAAGTGACTGTTAAAAAAAAAGAAAAAAAAATAGAAATAAAAGCACCAGCAAAACAATTTTACTTCTGCATTTTACACACAAACAGCAGGAAGTTAGATCTCAAGAAACACTTTCGGAAGCATAATCTACCCTGCATATTTTTATTACACTTATTGTTGTATTTTTAAATTGAATTTGTTTTGTCCCATGTAATCATCACAGAATTAAATAGCTTAATGTAGCACAACTAAAAACCTATAGACCAACCTTTCTCAAAGAGTGTCCTGTGGTACCCCAGGGTTCCGTAGTACCTAGAGGTTGCTAGAGGTTTCTGGAGCAATATTTGCCTCTAAAGCTGAGGATACACGGATCAATTTTTTTCGATCAGCCAGCAGACTGGTTGAGAAAAACTGAATGGATTCCCCCATCCACACAAGTAAGGTGGATAGAGGAATCCTCCATGCTGTATTATAGAATCCTGATAGCAGGGACTCCTCTGCTGTCAGAATACATTGATCTGTACTGCAGCCGTTTGGCTGCAGCTCTGATCGAAAAAAACATTTCCAGCAATCCTGTTTGTTAGAAGTCGATCATTAGATTGACTTCTCATGAATGGGAACAGCCAGAGATGGATCAAAATTTCCACTCACCTATAACCGGCATTAGATAATTAACCACTGACAACAATGGTTTTCTAAGGGGGGTTTCTACCCAATGACCACCAATGGAAAGATCACTCTTCCCAGTGACCATTACACTAATGTAGATGTAGGTATATTAATGATTAGTAAGCGTTTCCTGAGACTGGGAAGTTATTTCAGGGGTTCCTCTAGAAGCTGCTAGAAGTTCTTTGAAAAATGAGCAATTTCTGCCTCCCAGATAAGAAACCACTGAGAACAGTCATCTTGTATTCTGCCAAATGACCACTTGTAACCATCACACTAATGTACCATGAACTGTACATATAGTCTTTACTAACAGGGGTTCCCTGAGACCCGAAAGTTATTTCAAGGGTTCCTCTGGCTGCCATAGACTTATCCAGCTCACATACTGACCAGATGAGACCTAACCTAGCTAAATGTGAAATGCTGACTTTAAGCTCAACTCTAATTTCAATATTACAAGACGCAAGACAATTTCCATTTGAATATTATAAAGGCTCATTTACAAGGCTCTAAATAAAATGTATTTACAAGCCTTTTTTTTTTTTTTTCATTTACATACCCGAATGCAGTTACGTTTTCAATAGAAACAAAACAAGCACGGTGTTCAGATCCATAACACAAAATCCAAAAATCTGCACCTGAGAACATACGCATACATGTATGCCAGATGTAGGTGTTAGAAAAAAAAAGGAACAACTGTACTCATATATTTACTGATCATTACGTAGGAAATTTTTTGTGAAAAAAAAACATGCGTAAGAAGATCAGTAACAATTTTACACCCATCTGAATGTAGCCTTACAATCCAAATCAGTAAGACAGAAAAGCACATGGGAAAGTTGACGGTTTTACCTTCAACTCATATTAAACCTTGTTTTGTGTCAACAAGAAAATGCCTGGGACTTTTATGAGCACCTTCAACAGGTGCACCTAAATACTGTACACATATAAAAGCAGAAAGGAAAACTGATTAGTGGTACTCACTCTATTTCTGCTGCTTACAGAGTCCCCTCAGCTGCCGGGAGTAGCCAGGATAAAGCAAACCAAGGTGTGGATGAGTACACGTCCCACAGCAGTCCGGAAAATTGAATTCTTGCTGGATTTAAACAACAATAGGAGATAGGAATGCAGCAAGAACACAAGCTGCTTCCCCTGAGCCGGTCACTAGAAGGAACTTCAACTATCTGACTGGGGCTGGCTAGATTTTTTTTAGCCTTTACTTCCTGGTGTGTATCTATTTGCTGGATTTGCATAGAGTTTTTACAGGCTAGAGGGCAATAATTTCTTAAGCAAATGGAAATTGTGTGATGGTGCAATGGGAAAGTTGCACTGTTCTGGGTTGGACAGCTTATCTGCTATTACATACAATCTAGCTCTAAGCTCAAATCAGTAATGTATTAAATTCAGTTGGGGTGATTCAGACCATTTCTAACAAATTACTGGTTATGTGCATGCTGTCTTCATGAAGAGCGTGCAATGCTTTTATTAACAATATTGATACATTCACCAAATACAGGTAGGTTAGAGTAGAGACAATATTATCGCCCCCCAGAATTGATGGATATACCAAATCGGAGTACAGGAAGACCTCTTCCATGTTGGGGTTAATTATTTGGACTTATTCTTCAGTGATACAGTAAACATGTAATTAAATAAATAATAATAAATGATGCCGTTTAACCACTTGCCGACCAGTCACGTTGACTTTACTGCGGCAAAGAGGTTAGTTATCGTCCAGCGACGTAGACCTACGTCGCTGGACTCCTCCCCTTGTGGGCGGCGCGCGTGTGCCGCCGGAGGCTCGCTCCCGCTGTATTCAGTCACAGCGGGAGTCGGGCCAGGGGAGGAGAGGCGGTGATCACCGCCGCTCTTCCCCGATCGTCGGGGAATCGAGTGTGGAGATCCGCCCGCTTGTGCAAACAGAGCGGGCGGATCTCCTAAGTGACAGACAGGGTCAGATTCAGAGATGTATAGTAACTAAGTAGAACTACTTCACTACTGTACTTAAGTACCGAAAGGCGGTATCTGTACTTTCCTACAGTAGAATTTTTTTCTCCTACTTCTACTTTTACTTCACTACATTTTTTCGATGATTTCAATACTTCTACTCCGATATTTTTTTTTTGTGCTGCATAGTTACTCGTTAGTATTATAAAAATTACCACTGCCAGAACAGTAGATGGCAGGTTTCATGAAGTTCAAAACGTGTATTATCAGCGCATACGAAAATAAATGCTACTGTATGTAATAAAAGCTGCATTTGAAATAATAAATAACAATATGATGTTCAAACTTTTGACTTCTTTCTAACTACATAATACAGTACTTGTACTTTTACTTTCAGTACTTGAGTAGCAATTTTTTTTTCAAAACTACTGGTACTTTTACTTTCAGTACTTGTGTAGCAAAATTAAAAAAAAAAAACTACTTGCAATACTTAAGTACAAAAAAATGTTGAATAATTTAGTACTTCTACTCAAGTCACTTTTTGATCGAGCACTTCCACTTCTACTCAAGTCACTTTTTGATCGAGCACTTGTACTTTTACTCAAGTATGGGTTTCGAGTACTTTATACAACTCTGGTCAGATTGCAGGGTTCAGCATAGCTGAACCTGCGATTTGTCCCTGTGTCACTCAGTCACCTCCCCCCACACACGTTAGTAAACACCAGGCATACATTAACCCCTTGATCACCAATAAAAATCAACCCCTTCCCTGCCAGTGTCATTTTTACAGTAACAGTGCTTATTTATAGCACTGATTACTGTAGTAATGTCACTGGTACCCCCAAAAGTGTCAAAAATGTCAGTCAAGGGTCCGATCTGTCCGCCGCAATGTCGCAGTCCCGCAAAAAAATCGCAGAATGCCGCCATTACTCGTTAAAAAAAAAAACACCAAAAATGACAGAAATCTTTCCCTTAGTTAGTAAACGCAATAACTTTTGCG
This sequence comes from Pelophylax lessonae, assembly GCF_965119305.1. Taxonomy (NCBI): domain Eukaryota; kingdom Metazoa; phylum Chordata; class Amphibia; order Anura; family Ranidae; genus Pelophylax; species Pelophylax lessonae. The sequence continues at coordinate 427,766,731 of NC_138772.1, read as the reverse complement.
CAAACCAATCAAAATACGCTTATTGCGATTTTTTTTACCAAAAATATGTAGCAGAAAACAAATTGGCCTAAAATGATAAAAAAATTTTGATTTTTACATTTTTTTGGGGGGGAATTTCATATAAAAAAATGTGAAAAATATTGTTATTTTTTCAAAATTGTCGCTCTTTTTTTGTTTATAGCGCAAAAAGTAAAAATCGCACAGGTGATCAAATATCACCAAAAGAAAGCTCTGTTTGTGGGGAAAAAAAGGACGTCATTTTCGTTTGGGTACGGCGTTGCATGACCACGCAATTGTCAGTTAAAGTCGCACAGTGGCGAATCCCAAAAAGTGGCCTGGACGTAAGACAGCAAAATCCTCCGGTGGTAAAGTGGTTAATACATGATAAATAACTAAAATATATGATTTTAGGTATATTATAGAAAATTACTTAGAAATGTTTAAAATGGTTCTAAAGGCAGAAGGTTTTTTACCTTAAAGGAGAAGTACAAAAGAGGCTTGTTTGGTTGTACTTCTCTTATGGATCACAGGAGTGAAGTTAGTTTTGCACTCCTGTGACTCGTTTTCAGCAGACAGCGGGCTGAAGTCCATTGTCTGCTGACGTCACAGAGCCGGTCCAGGCTCAAGCAAGATCGCGATTATGCATAAGGGATCCGTCCACATGCCTGGACCGGTGTTCCGTGAAAAAACCCTACCCGTGAAAATTCCCTACGCTCGTCACTTCCTGTGCACATACGTCATTAAACAGCTGAGCCGCTTCCCACTGCGCATGCTCACAGCTGCGGACGGTAGGGAATTTTCATGGGGTAGTGTTTTTTAACATTACACCGCATCAGCTGTTGCCGCGCATACATTATATCATCTCCGCTCCAACATTAAATCATCTCCGCTCCAACCCCTGAGACTTCCCTGATTTCGGCTCAAAAATGTAAAAGCGGTGGTGGGTCTATGAAAATTTAAATCACGGAGCCGAGATCATGTGGGACACCGCACCTGCTGATGAATGACGCGCGCCCGCATGGAAGTCTCAGGGGTTGGAGCGGAGATGATTTAATGTATGGCGTGGCAACAGCTGATGCGGTGTAACGTTAAAAAACACTACCCCGTGAAAATTCCCTACCCGCCGCAGCTGTGAGCATGCGCAGTGGGAAGCGGCTCAGCTGTTTAATGACGTATGTGCACAGGTAGTGACGAGGGTAGGGAATTTTCATGGGGTAGAGTCTTTTTTAACATTACACCGGCACCCAGCTCAGCCTCTCAGAGAGACGTTGAGAGCCTGAGCCGCCCTCTACGCCCCCTCCACAGCTCAGCACTCCAGTGAGCGAGGAGGGGGGCGAAGTAGAGAGTGGTGACTGCCAGACACAAGCTCTCTACTCAGGTAGTTGTGAGAACTGAGAGATCGGCGGTATTAGATTGCTCGGTTCTCAGTGTCAGAGCCGGCAGGAGACAGATGCAGCATCATGCTGCATCCACCTAGGTAAGTATGATTCTAAAGAATACTTCTCTTTTAATGCATTCTCTGCTTCTTCAGAGTGCAGCTCCCCCCACAGCAACTCCCCCTTATCTGAACTCGATCCAGCACTGTACCCGAGATCAGTGGCTCTCTCCGACCTCTCCCTCATCATAGATTTAGAGACAGCAGTGGGAGCCAATAGCCAATAACAGCCAGGGAAGAGGAAGCAGGAAGCAGGGCCAAGCTCAGGATCAAGCCCACACAAGTGCCCTCATAGCAAGGAGTGGGAGTGCTGGTGGGGGGCCTGAGAAAAGGAAGATTAGGGCTGCTCTGTGCAATGGTAAGTATGTTTGTTATAAAAAATATATATATACAGTATATAAAAAAATATATATATACACTGAACAAAATTATAAACGCAACAATTTTGTTTTTGCCCCCTTTTTTCATGAGCTGAACTCAAAGATCTAAGACTTTTTCTATGTACACAAAAGGCTTATTTCTCTCAAATATTGTTCACAAACCTGACTAAATCTGTGTTAGTGAGCACTTCTCCTTTCCCAAGATAATCCATCCACCTCACAGGTGTGGCATATCAAAATGCTGATTAGACAGCATGATTATTGCACAGGTGTAATATAAAGATGTTAACCGCGCTAAAGGAAAAGTACAGTGAAACAGCAGCAACTTCTAGTGTGACCACACCCTGTAGAATATTGTAATAATAAGTTGCGCTATGATATGATCAATGGAGATGTAAAGTCCATACAGTCCAAACATAAAGAAAAGATGTAATCCGGAACCAGGAACCCCAAAGGGTATAAGCTTACCAGATTGAGGTAAGATAAAGGCGGTTTCCTTGGATAAACTTGTCACCTTGATAGTAGATCCAGGTCCACGTGAACAGTTAGCTCAATGGTCACAGGATCATGGAAGTAAAGGTAAAAGCGCAATAGCGTAAAACCTTACAAACTAATTTGATTAAACACCCCAGTGTTCGTGAAAAATGAATACTATTGTGTAAAACAATAAACCTCCACCAATAAAATTGTTCACTGATGACAGTGAGTAAAAAACATGCAAAAATTGAAATAATGATGGGTACCCCTTACCAAAGGTGATAGAGGTATAAACCAAATATAAAACGTGTTGTAGCTGAAGTCGCCTCTTACCAGACAACTTTAAACGGAAGGCAAAAAAGTGTGAGATTTGCGTGTTGAACCACCACCTTTATGGCTAGATTGGCCTCTTACCATATGGAATAAGGATTATAGCAAAACGTGCAGATCACAATTCAGTGTGAACCCAGAGCCAATGATGAAATAAACCAATAGGGGTCGCCTCTTACCAGATACAGGTAATGTTAAGCCTGTATGGTGATCCAGCATCCAAGGACCCGACTCTCAAACTGGGGTGCTGATTTCCTCAAATGGCGGAGGTATTGTCTTCTCTCCACAGCAGGCGTCAGTCGCGCTCTCTTGTAGTCCGCACCGGCTCTTCCCCGCCCGTGACACCCGCACCGTGTCGCCTTCGTAGGTTTGAGAGTTTGAGAGTCGGGTCCTTGGATGCTGGATCACCATACAGGCTTAACATTACCTGTATCTGGTAAGAGGCGACCCCTATTGGTTTATTTCATCATTGGCTCTGGGTTCACACTGAATTGTGATCTGCACGTTTTGCTATAATCCTTATTCCATATGGTAAGAGGCCAATCTAGCCATAAAGGTGGTGGTTCAACACGCAAATCTCACACTTTTTTGCCTTCCGTTTAAAGTTGTCCGGTAAGAGGCGACTTCAGCTACAACACGTTTTATATTTGGTTTATACCTCTACCACCTTTGGTAAGGGGTACCCATCATTATTTCAATTTTTGCATGTTTTTTACTCACTGTCATCAGTGAACAATTTTATTGGTGGAGGTTTATTCTTTTACACAATAGTATTCATTTTTCACGAACACTGGGGTGTTTAATCAAATTAGTTTGTAAGGTTTTACGCTATTGCGCTTTTACCTTTACTTCCATGATCCTGTGACTATTGAGCTAACTGTTCACGTGGACCTGGATCTACTATCAAGGTGACAAGTTTATCCAAGGAAACCGCCTTTATCTTACCTCAATCTGGTAAGCTTATACCCTTTGGGGTTCCTGGTTCCGGATTACATCTTTTCTTTATGTTTGGACTGTATGGACTTTACATCTCCATTGATCATATCATAGCGCGACTTATTATTACAATATTGCACAGGTGTGCCTTAGGCTGGCCACAATAAAATCCATTCTAAAATGTGCAATTTTACTGCATTAGGGGGCGTGGGGGGTCTGAAAACCAGTCAGTATCTGCTGTGACCACCATTTGCCTCACGCAGTGCAACACATCCCCTTCGCATAGAGTTGATCAGGTTGTTAATTGTGGCCTGTGGAATGTTGGTCCACTCCTCTTCAATGGCTGTGCGAAGTTGCTGGATATTGGCAGGACCTGAAACACGCTGTGGTATACGCCGATCCAGAGCGTCCCAAACATGCTCAATTGGTGCCATGTCCAGTGAGTATGCTGGCCATGCAAGAACTGGGATGTTTTCAGCTTCCAGGAATTGTGTATGGATCCTTGCAACATGGGGTCGTACATTACCATGCGGCAACATGAGGTGATGGTCGTGGATGAATGGCACAACAGTGGGCCTCAGGATCTCGCCACGGTATCTCTGTGCATTAAAAATGCCATTAATAAAATGCTCCTGTGTTCGTTGTCCATAACATACGCCTGCCCATACCACAACCCCACCGCCACCATGTGCCACTCAATCCACAGTGTTGACATCAGCAAACCGCTCACCCACATGACGCCATACACACTGTCTGCCAACTGCCCTGTACAGTGAAAACCGGTATTCATCCGTGAAGAGAACACCTCTCTAAAGTGCCAGATGCCATCAAATTTGAGCATTGAGCATGTGACTCAAGTCAGTTACGATGACGAACTGCAGTCAGACCCTGATGAGGACCACGAGCAGGCAGATGAGCTTTCCGCACATGGGTCACATTTTAGGTTAATAGCTCTGATCAGGGGCTTGTTAGCCACTAATCAGAGCTATTGGCTTGTTCAGCAGAGTCTGCTGAACACAGTTCTGATATGAGTTCACTGAAGTGACCATGAGATTATAGCAGAGGAAGAATGTAGGTCCATACGGTGCACGGACCTGGCCAGCTGGAAGCAGTGCTGTAGGTCCATACGCCGTATGGACCTGGCAGTGAAAGGGTTAAGGCTAAGTATATTTTGTGAAAATACAGAAAAATACCTATTTATTCTTTAAGAAATTGGGTGTACTTACTGCATACCTTTCAAAAGTAACTCTACTTTTGTTGAGAACAAAACATTCCCCTCTGGGTGATCTATGTACATTGCAAGGACTATAACTACCTTTGTGCAGATTCCTACCTTTTGTTATTCTGAAAAAATCATTGTTTGTTCCTCTGTGCCCCTGTGCTGAGTGGGTCTAATGGGAGTTGTTTCATAATTATCAACCAGCTGTACACCTGCAGAGCACTAATGAGTGTAAGAAATTACCATGCCCAGTAAAATATACAGTGCATTGCGAAAGTATTCTGCCCCCTTGAACTTTTCGACCTTTTGCCACATTTCAGGCTTCAGACATAAAGATATAAAACTGTAATTTTTTGTGAGGAATCAACAACAAGTGGGACACAATCATGAAGTGGAACGAAATGTATTGGATATTTCAAACTTTTTTAACAAATAAAAAACTGAAAAATTGGGCGTGCAAAATTTTTCAGCCATTCAGTTAATACTTTGTAGCATTGCAGCATTGCGCCAAATTGCAGAGTGCCAGCCACAGCATTGCCCCCAATTGCAGAGTGCCAGCCACAGCATTGCCCCAAATTGCAGAGTGCCAGCCACAGCATTGCCTCAAATTGCAGAGTGCCAGCCACAGCAATGCCCCAAATTGCAGAGTGCCAGCCACAGCATTGCCCCCAATTGCAAAGTGCCAGCCACAGCATTGCCCCAAATTGCAGAGTGCCAGCCACAGCATTGCCCCCAATTGCAGAGTGCCAGCCACAGCATTGCCCCCAATTGCAGAGTGCCAGCCACCGCATTGCCGCAAATTGCAGAGTGCCAGCCCCAGCATTGCCCCAAATTGCAGAGTGCCAGCCACAGCATTGCCCCCAATTGCAGAGTGTCAGCCACAGCATTGCCCCCAATTGCAGAGTGCCAGCCACAGCATTGCCCCCAATTGCAGAGTGCCAGCCACAGCATTGCCCCCAATTGCAGAGTGCCAGCCACAGCATTGCCCCCAATTGCAGAGTGCCAGCCACAGCATTGCCCCCAATTGCAGAGTGCCAGCCACAGCATTGCCCCAAATTGCAGAGTGCCAGCCACAGCATTGCCCCCAATTGCAGAGTGCCAGCCACAGCATTGCCCCCAATTGCAGAGTGCCCGCGATCCCCCCGCGAGACCCATGCACTTACCTCACGGACGGTCTCGCAGTCGCAGCTTCTCTTCAGTCCCCGGCTCCCCACATCTCCGAGTCCTCAGTCCTCCCGCGGCGCCTCCTCCTCGTCCAATGGCACGGTGTTTGCCTTTCGTCCAATCAGGAAGCGGGAGGACCCGCTCCCTGATTGGCCAGGAGGAGGATCCGTGTGACAATAGCGAATTCTCATTCGCTATTGTCACAGAATGGGCGGGTCGGGGTGCACTGCTCCGCCCCCCGGCCGCCACGTCTGCCCGAGCGCGGGACATTCAATTGTACTGCGCATCCTTAGACGCGTAGAGGGATTCAGCCGGTTCTGCGAACTTGCAGAAAGTTAGCAATCGGTTCTATGGAACCGGTGCGAACCGGCTGAATCCCACCACTGATTCCATTGTAGATATTGCTTTATGTTTTGGATCATTGTCTTGTTGGAAGACAAATCTCCATCCCAGTCTCAAGTCTTTTGCAGACTCCATCAGGTTTTCTTCCAGAATGGTCCTGTATTTGGCTCCATGCATCTTCCCATCAATTTTAACCATCTTCCCTGTCCCTGCTGAAGAAAAGCAGGCCCAAACCATGATGCTGCCACCACCATGTTTGACAGTGGGGATGGTGTGTTCAGGGTGATGAGCTGTGTTGCTTTTACGCCAAACATAACGTTTTGCATTGTTGCCAAAAAGTTCGATTTTGGTTTCATCTGACCAGAGCACCTTCTTCCACATGTTTGGTGTGTCTCCCAGGTGGCTTGTGGCAAACTTTAAACAACACTTTTTATGGATATCTTTAAGAAATGGCTTTCTTCTTGCCACTCTTCCATAAAGGCCAGATTTGTGCAATATACGACTGATTGTTGTCCTATGGTCAGAGTCTCCCACCTCAGCTGTAGATCTCTGCAGTTCATCCAGAGTGATCATGGGCCTATTGGCTGCATCGCTGATCAGTCTTCTCCTTGTATGAGCTGAAAGTTTAGAGGGACGGCCAGGTCTTCGTAGATTTGCAGTGGTCTGATACTCCTTCCAATTCAATATTATCACTTGCACACTGCTCCTTGGCATGTTTAAAGCTTGGGAAATCTTTTTGTATCCAAATCCAGCTTTAAACTTCTACACAACAGTATCTCGGACCTGCCTGGTGTGTTCCTTGTTCTTCATGATGCTCTCTGCGCTTTAAACAGACCTCTGAGACTATCACAGTGCAGGTGCATTTATACGGAGACTTGATTACACACAGGTGGATTATATTTCTCATCATTAGCCATTTAGGTCAACATTGGATCATTCAGAGATCCTCACTGAACTTCTGGAGAGAGTTTGCTGCACTGAAAGTAAAGGGGCTGAATAATTTTGCACTCCCAATTTTTCAGTTTTTTATTCGTTAACAAAGTTTGAAATATCCAATAAATTTAGTTCCACTTCATAATGGTGTCCCACTTGTTGTTAATTCTTCACAAAAAAATTACAGTTTTATATCTTTATGTTTGAAGCGTGAAATGGGGCAAAACGTCGAAAAGTTGAAGGGGGCTGAATACTTTCACAATGCACTGCATATTTACAGGAAAATTATGTACTTAAAAGAGAAGTATGGGTTTTAATCTTTTCCCCCAATTATACTTACCTTGGTGGATGCAGCACCAGTCCGATGCTGCAGCTGTCCCCCGGCGCCTCTACACTGAGAACAGAGCGATTGAACACCGCTGATCACTCGGTTCTGACAGCTGTCCGAGCAGAGAGCTGCTGCCTGACTGACGCTCTGCCTCCTCCCCGCTCACTGAAGCGCTGAGCTGTGGAGGGGTGCGAGCGGCTGGCTCAGGTTCTCAGCGGCTCGCTGAGAGGCTGAGCCAGGTGTCGGTCCAGGCACCTGGCGGATCCCGACTTCAATTGTCGCAATGACGTGGTGCCTGGACTGACATCCGGGACATATGTGACTTCAGTCAGCTCTCTGCTTATAATGGGTCACAGGAAAGCAAATCGAATTGCACTCCAGTGATCCATAGGAGAAGTACAGCCAAATGAGCTTTGACTATACTTCCCCTTTAATATATTTTATGGTATTATGCTGAGACATGGGCCTGGTTTGTACTGACAGGACTGTCACCTGTCTCTCAAAAGACAAAAGTTTCTGCTTGGTGCTCTCAATAGCCAAATTATATGCATGTAAATTAAGTTTACCCTTTGTCTTAGGAAGGTTGTGGAATATAGGTGGGGTCCTTTTCCAGACTTCTCGGCACCATAGCTCATGTGGCTTTGGGATGCAAAGTGGCTGACTTTTTATATCAGGAGATAGGCTAACGAACTTGTAAATACTGAAAGCCAGGTTCAGATGCCATAACTCTATTGACATTGGTTAAGCATCATAGCCAAGTAGACTTGAGTTCATCCAGTCACGTTCTTGAGAAAGATTTGATTGTAACGTTTTAACCAATCAGAGTTTGCTCAATAAAGGGTGAATGGAGGGAACTTGTATAAGAAGAGCCAAAGACTGGACTTAGGGGAAAGCGGGACTAGGAACCTGACGGTGAGCTTGACACAGGAGTAGTTGGTAAACCTTGACTGAAGGCCAAAGAAGACAGGGAGACACCCTGACAAGAGCTGGACTTGTGGGAGACTTGACTGGGAGACCTTGCCGAGGGGGACCTTGACTGCAGACTTGAAGGACAGACCTGACTTGAGGAGTGGTATATTGGATGTGTTTGCTAGCTAGTACTCCAGTTGATGATTAAATATTGTTGAGTTTAAAAGGCATTTGTCTTCTTAGGTGCAGGGGTTGTATTATTTGCTAGCGTTGGGTGCTGCTGTTAATGTTTTGTAATGTTTATATCTTTAAAGTCTTGATTTAAGTAATATTTCCTTGTCCGTGACAAAGCGGCTCGAATTAATCCTTTGTACAATATAACCTTTTTGCCTACAGTGTGTGTTGTGTGTTTCATTGCTGACTTACCCCTAAAAAGCCTGTATATTCATTTGTGTTATCAACCCCCCCCCCCCCCCCATTTTCTTACATGAGGAATTCTGCAGGTCCTGCATCACTTTTGAAGCGTTCCTATTCGGAGTATCTCACCAAAAATTAGATTTTTGTTGCAGTGGATCCCTGAAACCTGACTTGCATCTTAGTGCAGACTTCTGGGAAAATCAGTGAGCCAATCACACAAGCAGGAAATGATGTGTCTGGGGTGTGGTCAGTACACATTCTGTACAGAACACCTCCAGGTAGCCACATTGCATTGCATTTTACAGAAAATTACAGCGGCTGCAGATTGAAAAGGAAAGGTATTTTTCAATAGCATTTAATTACAATATGATTTGTGTCGCAATTGTATATGCTATATTATTTTTTATTTTTTATCTACTATTTTTTTCCCCACTAAAGTGGAGTTACCTTTTGACAATACCCCAAATACAAGTCACAAACACAGTTTGTTTGCCTGCACCTGGTTGCATGCTACACCGGGAGAGGGCAACTTCATAGTACCATGCAATTCAGTTGCTGTATGATTTGTAAAGTAGTACATGCACCACTTTTGGTGCAGTCCAGTGCAATTTCAGCCCATTCAGACAAATGGCCTCAAATCACACTGCACCCAGATTGCATGTGAATTGCACAGGAACGCACAACGCATTTCTGCGTGATTCATGGTATGAGTCGAACCAAAGGGCAAAGTATTGGCTACCTGCAAGTACTGTATATTTTGAGTTTTTTTGTAGTATTTACCTAAAAGTAAAAAAAAATGTTTTTATTTTTTTTTTTATAATTTTTATTTTAACGTTCACGTTTTACAGGCTTGTCAGCCCATATTTTTATTATAAGGTTAAATATAGAGGCTGGTAGATTAACCATTAGCGGGAATGCTCAATGGCCACTGCTATTACTCTTATCAACTGTTCAGATAAGACATAAGCCATACAGAAAGTGCATTGTTTTCAATAGGTTGGCTAGTATTCAGGGGTTATTTACAAAGAGAGTAGAGAATGTTTACTTTGTGGTACTAAATCTGTATTCACTGTAATCATCCAATCATGGGTAACTAAATTTTTTTTTTTTTTTTAGTTCCTTTGCATAGGATTGGGTGTGGGCAAAGCTTTACCTTACTCAACAAGCTTGGTAAATATTTACTGTGTATAGTGAACTTTCTCTACACTTTGCAAAAAAATCAAAAAACTGCGGTGATGGTAAGAACAGTGATCACATTACCTAAGGGGAAAAAGGATAATAAATGTACAAACAATATAATTGTTAAAGCCCTGTTTATATTCATATGTGGCTGTTGATGTGCCCTACCCATAAAAGGGGGAAAAATATCTGCGTTTAGTATTACTTTAAGGGTGTAAAATGCATGTAGTTCTGGTAGCAGCAAAACATGTACTCCAAACACTATGGCTATATCTATGTATCTGTAAAAAAAAAAAAAAAAAGAAAGAAAACAAGAAAAAGGAGAAAGATGTGTATTTCCAGTAATCGCGACAGACACGGAAAGAACAATCCTTTTTTTTGCTTGACTAACAAAATCCACCACATTACATTTTAAAGTGTTCCTAAGTAAATAGTAAAAAAGCCGATTCTAACAACCTTTACTGCTAAAGATTTTAGTAAACACTATAGCTGTTTGCATTTCTTAGATTATTTGGATTCTTGGAAATCCAGTACTAGTACAGTACTAGAACTTCAGTATTAATACCTGTGGCCTGGCAAAGACTACAGTGTAACAGATTTTAATCATACCAACAGGAATCCTGTGCTAAAAGTGCCAATAATAAATAAAAAATGAGCAGCAATCACCAATACCTATACACTCAGTATGAAAACGCATACAAATAGTAAATCCATGCTGCACTATCAAAACATATACTGTAGCAATATATACTGTATAAAGTGCATGTCAAAAAGTGAATAAATAATTAAAAAAACAAGTGCAATAATAGACACATAAACAATAGTGAAAAAACATCAAACACATATAATGCTGTAAATAAATATCATAAAAATGTAAACAGTTCATGAATACAGTGCTTTGAAAAAGTATTCACACCCCTTGCAATTTTCCTCATTTTGTCATGTTACAACCAAAAATGTAAATGTATTTTATTGGGATTTTATGTAATAGACCAACAAGAAGTGGCACATAATCGTGAAGTGGAAGTAGAATGGTAAATGGTTTTCAAAATGTATTACAAATAAATATCTGAACAGTGTGGCGTGCATTTGTATTCAGCCCCCTTTACTCTGATACCCCTAACTAAAATCTAGTGGAACCAATTGCCTTCAGAAGTCACCTAATTAGTAAATAGAGTCCACCTGTGTGTATACGACATATGTAGGCGGCGCATGGGAACATGATGAAATAATCCAGGGAGGATGCAGATAAGATGAACGATGAATAAAAGCTTAGTTTATTGTTTGAAAAAGAACCACAGTGTACATACCACCTCGAGCCCAGAGTCAGACAGGGCCACTGTCCGAGATGGAGACCGGATGGCCAGTTGCCAATCGCCGCTGTTTACTGGGGATGCAGAGAAACCTCGCCGGAGCCAGCCGGTGCGAGGATAAGCCATTACTGCGACGCTCAGAGCACTAGTGTGGTATCCGGAAGAGAGCCGCTCGCCTTGCAGGAACCAGGGTGGAACGCAAGGATCCTCCGTTGCCGTGACTACGCGTTTCATGCGCATATGCTTTATCAAGTCACAGGGAAGGCGGCAACAGAGGTATTTAAAGCCAAAGGAGGGCGGGAATTGAATAATACTGGGAGGACTTAATAAGTTCTTTCAACCCGTCCTTGCCTCACTCCCGACTTAGAAAGGAAGATTAGACATGCACAATTTCTCTAAATATATAATTGATAAACAAAATAATATCTTTATGCAAAAATGCTAAAAAATAAAAGTAAAAAATAATCAATAAAATAATAATAATAAATAATAATAAAAAATATATATATATATATATATATATATATATGTGTGTATATATACTTTTGTATAAATTCCATGAATCAGCATGAAAAATATTTATATATACACACATATATGTGTGTGTACACCTACAAACATAGTGACACATGTATACACAAGTATCAACAAACAAAAGAAAATGCAGAACGTGTGTGAAAGTGTCCGGGAGTTCAATGATAATGCAATATCCTATTGTAATAATAGTAATGATAATATATAAAAAAAATTAAAAGGAATAACCAATAAATAATGGAAAATGAATGAATAAAAAATTATAACCAAACAATCTGTATCTACACTATATTATGTATTTCTAAATCTTCATTCAGACCATTGGGCGACAAAGAGCCAAAATTATAAATCCAAAAAACTTCTCTCTTGTAGAGGAGTGAAAAACGCTCATTTCCGGTTAATGTGCCTTTGGGAATGGACTCGATCGCCATCACCTCTAGACAACTGGCGTCTTTATTATGTGTGCGAAGAAAATGGCGGCGAATATTGTGTTTGTCGCAACCTTACCTAATGAGTCTATGGTATTCCCCAACTTGTATATGCAAAGTGCGCATAGTACACCCTACGTAAAGCAGACCACAGGGGCACCTGAAGACATAAATCAAAAATTTAGTGGAGCATGTGATGAACTGTCTGATCTGGAACCTTTTTCCCTTACCTGTGTGTAATTTAATCTCAGTATAAATACAGCTGTTCTGTAAAGCCCTCAGAGGTTTGTTAAAGAACCTTAGTGAACAAACAGTATCCTGAAGGCCAGGGAACACACCTGACAGGTCAGGGATAAAGTTGTGGAGAAGTTTAAAGCAGGGTTAGGTTATAAAAAAAAAAATATCCCAAGCATTGAACATCTCACGGAGCACTGTTCAATCCATCATTTGAAAATGGAAAGTGGGTGGCACAACTGCAAATACACCAAGACCTGACCGTCCACCTAAACTGACAGGCCGGGCAAGGAGAGCATTAATCAGAGAAGCAGCCAGGAGGCCCATGGTAACTGTGGAGGAGCTGCAGAGATCCACAGCTCAGGTGGGAGAATCTGTCCACTGGACCACTATTAGTTGTGCACTCCACAAATCTGGCCTTTATGGAAGAGTGGCAAGAAGAAAGCTATTGTTGAAAGAAATCCATAAGAAGTCCCATTTGCAGTTTGCGAGAAGCCATGTGGGGGACAGAGCAAACATGTGGAAGAAGGTGCTCTGGTCAGATGAGACCAAAATTAAACTTTTTGGCCTAAAATCAAAACACTACGTGTGGCGGAAAACTAACACTCTACATGACCCTGAACACACCATCCCCACCGTGAAACATGATGGTGGCAGTCTGCAAAAGACTTGAGACTGTAGTGAAGGTTCACCTTTCAGCAAGACAACGACCCCTAAACAACAAACCAGAGCTACAATGGAATGGTTTAGATCAGTGGTCTCCAAACTGCAGCCCTTTGCTTGCTTTTATCTGGCCCTAGGGGTGCTATTTTATTCACCAATGAAGGACACAATGCCGCCTAATAACACCAAAGATGGGGCACAGTTCCTCCCAATGACACCAACAATGGGGCCCAATGACACCAATGATGGAGCTCAATTCCTACCAAAGACATCAATGAGGGGGCACTATTTCTCCCACTGTCACCAATGATGGGGCACCATTCCTCCCAATGACACCAATGATTGTGGCACAATTCATCCCAATGTCACCAATGATTGGGGCACAATTCATCCCAATGACACCAATGATTGGGGCACAATTCCTTCTAATGCTACCAATGATGGGGCACTATTCCTCCCAATGACACCAATGATTGGGGCACAATTCCTTCCAATGACATCAACGGTGGGGCACTATTCCTCCCACTGGCACAATTTCTCCCGATGACACCAATGATGGGGCATAAATCCTTCCAATTACACCAATGATGGAGCACTATTCCTCCCAATGACACCATTGATAGGTGATTGTTTTATCCCACTGATGCTGGGACATTTTGTACTCCCGTTTGGCCACAGTCCAGCCCCCCTAAAGTCTGAAGGACAGTATTCTGGCCCCTTTGATTAGAAAGTTTGGAGACCCCTGGTTTAGATCAAAGCATATTTATGTGCTAGAATGGCCCAGTCAAAGTCCATACCTAAATCCAATTGAGAATCCGTGGCAAGACTTGAAAATTGCTGCTCACATGTGCTCTCTATCCAATCTGACAAAGCTTGCACTATTTTGCAAGGAAGAATGGGCAAAAATGTCACTCTCTAGATTTGCAAAGCTGGTAAAAACATACCCAAAAAGACTTGCAGTTGTAATTGCAGTGAAAGGTTGATCTACAAACTATTGACTGAATACTAGTGGGGCAGAATACAAATGCACACCACACTTTTCAGATATTTATTTGTAAAAATTTTGAAAACCATTTATCATTTTCCACCAACTTCACAATTATGTGCCGCTGTTGGTCTATCACACAAAATCACAATAAAATGACTTTACATTTTTGGTTGTAACATGACAAAATGCAACAACAAAGTCCCCCATGTGAGAAAATGCCTTCAATGAGGAAAAAAAAGGCAGCCCAGGATCATTTGGAGATTCCTCTTCCAAATCACCTCTGAGCACCAAGCCACCAGTGACACTTAAAGCCACTTACCCAAAAGTTAGACCTCAAATATAGGAGATCTAGCAACATTTGTAAGGAAAGGTTCTGAAAATGGATGGATGGACGAAAGTTGAACAAACATTCCCAAAGCCTGCTGCCTAAACCACCACTGCACAGCAGATCATATCACATATCATAAAAACAAGTCAGCCTATCACAAATGCAGCATCCAGCACTCCAGCAAGTATGATGCCATTACCACTGTAGCTCTTTCCTAAGTGTTTTGTCTGAACGGACTTTGTCACAGGGGCTTTTGTCCATCCATTCATTCTTGGGATATTTCCTTACAAGTGTTGTTAGACCTGATATAATTTGAGGTCTAACTTTCTGGTAAGTGTTACTAGTGGCTTGGTGCACAGAGATGATTTGGAAGAGGAATCTTTTTATATATACGATTCTAGGCTGCCTTTTTCTTCTTCATTGAAGGCACTTTCTCATGTGGAGGACTTTGTTGTTGCACTTTTCTCCTGCGGGACTTATTCATGAACTGTTTGAATTTTATATTATTTATTCACAGCATTAAATGTATTTGATGTTTTTTCACTATTGTTTATGTGTTTATTATTGCACTTGATTTTTAATTATTTATTTAATTTTTGACATGCAGTTTATAGGTATTGGTATATATTTTGATTTGCGTAACACAGATTTTCTATGTGTAACAGATTTTACTTGCACTGAAGTAGCACTCTCCCAGTTAGGCTGCTAGCAGGCAAGGTAAATTTAGTTCTTATGGCTCTTCTGTGATCAGCGGAGCAGCTTGTGATTACTTTGGACTTCTTTGAGCTCTGCCCATCCATTTTGTCCATTGCGTCATTACATGCACACTTTCTGGGAGCTTGTGATTAATAGCATCATCCATGGGATGTACCAAGACCCTTTTTATACGTATTACTGGTCATCCTATTATTTTCAGCCTGGTTTACATATATGGGTGCGTGGTGTTGTGGTGCATCATGAAAAATAGTTTAGGTACATAATTGTATCTTTTTATGACCATTCAGAGGTCCACACAATTCAATGCGAGTGCATAGGAATACATGATACATGCATGTTTATGCGCTGCAAATGCATAGGTATTGAGACCAGCCCCCATGCCATTGGCCTAGCTACATTTCAAAATAGCAGGCCCTTCTCATATTTTCCATCATGCTGAGCACGTAAACACATGAAAAAGAAGCATATAGGGGGGCGTGACCAGACATCAGCCACGCTGGGCGCTTGTATCTGTGCTCCAGACTACAGGGCCTTTATCCACCGCCACCAGTGCAGCCAGAGCCGGGATACCTATCAAAAAACATCCCCACAGACAGAGCATCCCTCAGAGCACCTGGTGATACCCGTATTTCCAGTCCAGCAGGCCGGATTGACCTGCGGTGAGACCCGCGGCCCACTCGGCCTACCGCGGCCGGCCTCCATATCGGATCCTGCTCCTACAACACGAAATCGGCCTCCTTCCTCCTTTTCTGCCACCTCTCTGGGCTCAATGCTGCCACCAGGAGACTCCCCCACTCCCCAGGGCTAGGCATCCACCGATATTTTGTATGGGAGACCCCGATTAGTGGAGCTCTGGCCTGAGGCCTAGCCGCCTGCTGAAGTCACGGCCTTTCCTGCAGCGGGACCCGGACGTGCCTCAGGGACCCCGGTAAGCTCCAGCTTGCCCTGACTCTCCTCTAATCCCCCCGGGCTACCCAATAGCTGTCCACCTACATCCCACCCCATCTCCAGGCTTCCAGTGTTGAGGGAGGCTGCAGCCTAGATGAAGCCCCTCTGGATTTTACTGCCTTACAGACTCTTGCCATCCTTGCCTGCTTGCCATCTCACAGCCCCTGCAAAGTATCCCTCAGACTGACAAGTGACTGTCTGCAGCTGTGAAGTCTTTCAGCTGCATAATCACAGCTCTGCAGAGTATTGCACCAGGTGCCCATTGACTATCTCGCAATCACCATACCAGTTCACCTATCCCTTTGCTCTTTTTTGCTGTAGGTTGCTATGATCAATTGTTTTCTACATTAACGGACTTGCGCTCTCTGCTCGTGACTTCATGCCCGTGTGGATCTTATTGCAACTGATTTGAAGACACTGGTTATGTGGTGCTGAGCCATGGGACTGTCCGGCTCCGGCAGTTACCTTTTAGTCTAGCTACACCTACCATACGCATGTCGGCGGGCAATTCCCACCCCGCTGACCCTACAGACCTTCAACAGAGCTCCATACAACGTTACCTGCTCCACACTGCGCCACCGAAACCCCGCTTTCCCAGACCTGATAGGATAGAACCCAGTCGGGCAGTAGGTAAAACAAAGCCCCACTCCTCCATCTCTGTCCGCTCCCACTGATGAGGACACGGGATGCGCGGAAGGCCTCCTTCTCCAGCAACGTCTTCTTCCTTACCTCCCCTGCCCAGCTCTTCTTCACTGAATGGGGGCCCTGATTTCCGGGATTGTGGGGGACCCCCTCAGGTCGGAGGCGGCCTTCCTTCTCTTGGCCTTCCGGTCGGATTTAGACTCCTGGGCCTCCAAAATGGAACTCTCATTACACGCTGAATTGAATGTGATCCGTCAGCAGATCTCCACTACTGACTCCACTGTTGCCGCAGTCACCGCTACTCAAGAAGCCCATGAGTCCCGCATTTCGGCACTGGAGGCTGCTTCCCGTGACCACCTCCGCCACCTGCCCCAGCAACAACTCCGCATAGATGACGGCGAAAACAGGAGTCGCAGAAAAAACATTAGGATTCAGGGCCTCCCTACGGCCACCTCTGGTACGGATCTTAAACCCACTGTGACTGCCATTCTCAATAAGGTTCTCGGTAGAGCTCCTACCACGGCCATCGAACTGGAAAGGGTGTACAGAGTGCGGGGTCCGGGAGGTGGGGGTGACGGTCGTCCCCGTGATGTGTTATGTAGGGTTCACTATTATACCCTAAAGGAAGAAATTATGAGAAAGGCTAGGCAACTGGGACCTATTGACTTTGATGGCTCCTCCATTCACTTCTACCCCGACCTATCCCGCAACACCTTACACATGCAGAGAGTGGTCTGTCCCTTACTGGACTTACTACGCCAAATTGGGGCCACTTACACATGGGGCACCCCTTCAGCATCAAAGTAACTTTCAACTCCTGGAAGTTCGTGCTTGCGGATCCTGATCAACTACGCCGCCCTCAGTCCCCGGAAGCTTGATGACTACATATACCGCATTCTACACTGACTGTTCTGGTGTGAGGGGACCTTATTTGTTGGCCCCCCATTTCCCCTCTCTTGCTCTAATGTGCTTCTCTCCACAGCTACCAGCCTTATCCGTTTCTGACTGGCCTTGCTTCTGCCCTTTGCTATTGCTATAATTGGCTGGGGTTTGGAGAGGTTGAAAAGTGATCGTCACCACCGAAGATTCCTGGTCCACCAGCTCTGGTTTTTTATGTTTCATGTTGTTGGTATGACTTGCTATACAATGTTGATGCTTCCTCTAATTGGTGACAATTTTTTCCTTATTTAATGCTCTTCGCCCCACAGCTTCATGTACTTACTATCTCAGGCTGACCTTACTCCTGCCCCTTGCTGTTGTCATGTCCGGCTGGGGTTTGGGGGGGGTCGCCTGACGCCGCATGATTCTGATGGATCTTGGCCCACCGCTTAGTGTTTACATTGCTCTTATGTTGTTGATCTTACATATTTTCTGATGTTGTTGCCTTCTCCCCCGACGGTCCCATTTTTGCGTCCCTCCCATTATTCCTGTATTGAGCTCTAATGCCGCTGTTTTTCTTAGGTGTACTCACATAACTGATTCTTTTAGATCTGCTGTGTTGCTGGACCCACTGATGTGTTTCTAACTCCCTCTTCACACTTCCACCCCCCCATGGGTTGAGCACGGTTCTGTGCCCGTATCGTGTGTTACGCGCGGTGTCCTGTACCCAGGCACCATAGTTCCCTTGGCTCCTCTCTTGGAGTCCCCCCCATCTACTACTCAGTGAACCACTTAGTCTTCCCCTCTTTTTCCTCCTCTACTCTTTTTCTATATTCTTTGTTCCTGTATATTACTCTCTTTTCTTTCTGCACCCTAGCCCTTCCTTTCCCGTCGCAGGTTCCATTCCCCTGGTGACCTACTATCCTCTGCATACCCGCTCGTGTCCCGCTATGGCCCACACGGTAAGTACTCACTCCCAATTGACCCTGGGCTCCTATAATGTACAGGGCCTCAATGATGCTTCTAAGAGGGGGCAAGTTCTATACCATATGCACAAGCGCCATGTCAATATTTTGCTGCTCCAGGAGACTAATTTTTTGCTCCGATTCTGTCCTTTCTTGTTCCAACAGGTACTACAACCGATGGATACACAGTTCTAATCCACTTCAGAAGTCCAAAGGGGTGTCTGTGACTTTTCATAAGTCCCTGCCTGTCATCATGATTGACCATGTTGTAGACCCACAGGGGAGGTACGAGCTGGTTAAGTTTTCACTCTGGGGGACAAAGTATACGGTCGGCAACTTTGACTTGCCTAATACTAATCAGGTCACCTGGGCCTTGCAGTATCTTGAGCTACTCATGGGGTTCGCAGAGGGGAGGGTCATCCTGGGTGGAGACTTCAATCCCCCTTTGGACCTGACACTAAATACCTCCTCCTCCCGCTCATCTCTCTCCTATACAAAGTTGCGCGCCCTAAATCATACCCTTCAAGGCATGCACCTAGTTGATATATGGAGAATCCTCCACCCAACCTCTCGCATCTACACTCACTTTTCGTCGGCCCATCAGTCGTACAGCAGGATAGACTATTTCTTTGTGGACCATGCTTGTCTTGACTGGTCCCCCGAGGATGACGTTGGGACGTTGGTTTGGTCCGACCACTCCCCAATTTTTCTCACGCTCCCCCCCCCCCCGGATACTCCGCTGTGAGAGTGGACCTGGAGGCTTAATGACTCTATACTGGCGACTCCGGGCTGTGTGGACACGATCTCCACTGTCATGAACAATTTATTTTCAGACCACACTGACGACCCTACATCCCTCCCCCATCAAAGGGAAGCACTCAAGGCAGTGCTACGTGGTACCTTCATTCAGATAGGTACCCGTCTTAAAAAGGACAGATCGGCCTCTTTTATGGCTGCGACTCTTAAGCTTCGCAAACTAGAAATGAAGCATAGCCAGACCCCCTCTGATGCCACTCTGGCCGACCTCTCTACAGCCCGATCCCAACTTAGCGACCTATACGTGGCCTCCGCTCGCACGTATGACCAGAAGCTGGCCCTACACAGGTACAAATTCCAGGATAAATGTGGTCGCCCATTGGCTTGCGCTCTACACCCGTGTGCTACCTCTATCTTTATCACCCAGATTGGTGACCCTGCAGGGCCCCTGGTGAAAATCCCAATGCAAATTGGTCAATCCTTTGCAGCTTACTATCAATCCTTTTACCATTTTTCTGCGTCCCTGCCCCAGGGCGCCCCAGGGGCCTCCCTCGACGACAAGGCCGCGTATGTGTCGACGACCGCCCTCCCGTGCCTGCCTGCTGAGACCGTCTCAGACCTGGAAACGCCGATTTCGGCTAAAGAGGTCGTGGCGGCTATTGCATCTACCCCTACTGTCAAGAGTCCTGGCCCCGACGGCTTTACTGCCAAATTTTATAAGACGTTCGGCCCTCTACTGGCCCCTTTTCTGGCCCGGGTCTTTAACTAGATTCCGGACGGCTCAGCCTTTCCCCCTCAGATGTTGGAGGCCCACATATCTCTAATTCCAAAACCAGGGAAAGACCCCGCATTGTGTGCCAATTACAGATCTATCTCTTTGATTGGAGTCGACCTTAACTCTATGCTAAGCTCTTAGCGACTGGACTGAAACCGTTATTGCCGGACCTTATTTATATGGACCAAGTGGGCTTTGTCCAAGGCCAGGAAGCCAGGAACAACACCCTGAAGACCCTCCTGCTTACTAACTATGCCCGCTCCCAAGACATACCATTGTGCCTGCTGACAGTGGATGCGGAGAAGGCCTTTGAACGCGTTGACTGGCATTTTTTGCGTCTTACCCTAGAGCAAATCGGTCTCGGCCCGCTCATACTAGCTAGAATTATGGCCCTCTATAAGTCGCCTTCTGCTAGGCTCCAGATTAATGGCTCCTTGTCTCCTGCCTTCAGCATACACAATGGCACGCGCCAGGGTTGCCCCCTATCTCCGCTCCTCTATGTCCTTGTAATGGAACATCTGGCTGTTGCTCTTCGCCACAACCCCAAAGTCTGCAGCTTGACCACTGGCCCCATACATTCTAAACTAACACTATTCGCAGATGACTCACTGCTCTACATCACTTCTCCTCAAAAGTCCCTCCCTGTGATCCTGCCAAGTTCCGAGACTTTGGCCTTATGAGCAACTTTAAAGTTAAATCAGGGATATTGAATGTCTCCCTGCCTAAATCAAACCTTAAGCGTATCTCAGACACATATCCCTTTAAGACGGGATCCTCCTCCATTCGCTACCTGAGCATCAATCTGCCTTCTGAACCGATGCGCCTCTTTACTGACAATTTTGTTCCACTCTTCACTAAAACTCTGTCTGACCTGTCTACCTACTCCACGAAATGCTTGTCCTAGTTTGGGAGGATCAATGTTCTGAAGATGGACATTCTACCTCGTTTTTATACCTCTTTCAAGCGCTTCCTGTCCACATACCTGCCTCCTTCTTTGACAAGCTGCGCAGATCACTTTCGAGATTCGTATGGCTCCATAACGGACCCCGCCTAAAGTATGTGACTCTCTCACTTCCAAAGTCCAGAGGGAGCACCGGTATCCCAGACTTCGCTTTCTACCACCGAGCAGCGACCCTGAAGCGCTTGGTGGATTGGTTTCACAATGCCTCCACTAAACTGTGGGTGCAAATTGAACGTCTTCTCGCCCCTTTGATCTCAGGGCAATCCCCTGGACCACGGTACATCTTCGTGGCCACGATTCCTCTTTAGCGCTTTAACACATCAGGCCTTGCGGGCCTGGGATTGCCTGAATAAATCGGGCCATCTCTCAGGTCCTCAGGGTCCCATGATGCCCTTCTTTGGCACCCCAGCGTTCCCTCCGGCAGTCTTGTGTTCTAGATTTGGACCCTGGACTGCAAAGGATCATCGACGGGTGTCCCAAATTCTCCCAACTGACCTGTCCTTGTTGATGACTTCTGCTTCCACCACTTCTGACGGTGATCTTGTGAGCTGGCGGCAGAGCCGCCAGCCCTCTCCTATATACGCACCCTGCCCTCGCTGGCTGATGTTAGGGGAGACCCTTCGGAGTTTGACTATATCCTACTTCAGGATGTTCCCCCCACGCACACGGTATCTCTCTTATATTCCTTACTCCTGCGTACCCTCCGCCCTGACCTGCCGGCATATACTGCTGTCTGGGACAGGGACCTGGGTCGGGACCTTTCATCTAAAGACTGGTACAAATGCTTTGCTCTGACCCACTCGCTTTCTCCTGCTACACAAGTTCAAGAGAAGGGGTTCAAACTCTTGAGCAGATGGTACAGGTGCCCCTCCTCAGCTAACTATATTGATCCACTTCAGTCGGACCAATGTTGGCGGTGCGCGTCGTCTAGGGGAACGCTTATTCATATTTGGTGGGAATGTCCACAGATCCATGAATTGTGGACTGACATTATTGCTCTCTACTGCAAGCTCCAGGCAACCACAGTTTCTGCGACACCGGAATTGGCCCTGTTGTCTTTGTTACCCGGCTCCTTCTGGTCGATCAAAAGAGACGTTCTGTGGTTCTTCCTGGCGACTGTTAGGGCGGTGATACCCAGGCACTGGAGGACCAAGCACGTGCCCTCTAAACTTGAGTGGGCTCTGGAACTAGACAGACTTAGGGATGTGGAAAACCTACTGGCGCGGGAGAGGGGCAGGGAGGAACGGTTCTCTGCTGCGTGGATGTCCTGGGACATGTTTCGGTGTTCGGATGCCTTCAAGTCCTGGCTCAAAACATCTGTGTTGCTGGGTGCTGGGGGGCAGTAGTGGGACGCGGGCGGCCCCTCCTGATTTCCTCTACCTTCTTAACCCCCTTGGCTTACCTCTGTCTACATTCTCCTGCTTTATCCCACTTTCCTTCTCTCTATCCCCCTTTTGTTATACCACTGGCACCATAAGGCAATCCTTTTTGTGCATATTTGTTGTTTTAGGCGCTTCTCAGCAGGGGGCCTGGATATTTACCAATGCCTTACACACTGCACACCATCGTCTAATGCGACGCCAGCTACAGCAGTGTCTCTACCAGTGTTGCCTTTTGTTTGTCTTTTCTTTTGCTTATGTTACCTCATGTCACACCAAGTTGCTGTTTGTTAAGCTGTGATGCAACCGGGATCCAACGGACCTGGAGGTTTACGTTTCTTATCTGCACTTATTGATATTGATTGTTGTATGCACTTCCTCAAAGTTCACTATCTGTCATGCCTGGAATTTTTCTGTCTGTTTCTTACTCCCATGCTTCTCCCCATATTCTGTAAAACCCTTCTTTTTCAATAAACTAAGATTGAACTAAAAAGAAGCATATAGGTGTGAACTAACCATAGTAAGGGAATTAAAGGATGATACAGGATTAAACATTGCCGTTGTTTGTTTTAGCCATACATCTCTAAGTTCTGCCTTCAAGTGGAACTGTGGCAAAGCTATGAACATTTAGCTATTTACCTATTTAAAACAAGGGCTCATTTACTAAGCCTTTTATCCCACCTATCCCCTTTTCCCAGTTTCCCTTCTTATAATGATTCCTTTCTTTTCTTCCCATCTATCTGAATATGTTTGAACAGGAGGTTCAGAGATAATCCTAATGCTATACTTAGACAATGGTTTGCTCTATGTTTGGACTGCTGTTTTCTACGTTCATCTGTAAACTGATGAAATTCTGCACCGAATGTATCTTTGTACTTGAATGACACAGTCCTTATACTGTACGTATGGGATCTTTTAATAATGTACTGCAAACCCATACAAAACCAATACAAATATAATGAAACAGAGAAACAAACCTTCATTGATCTCTGTAGCTGAAGGCAGTGTGGAGAAACTTGACTTTAAATCCTCACTCTGCTACCCAGTAGGGACCCCGACAGCAGTAAAAAGTATAAATAGGCCCTGATCCTTTCCCTCTCTATCTATAACATAAAGGTAGTGGCTGAACTTTTTTTTTATGCTCACTGTACATCACAGCTGGCTCAAAAAGGGTGTTGCCTGAAGAACTATCTGTAAATATTGAAATGTATAGCAGCCCTAGAAGTGCAACAGCCTGACTGTGCAGAGGTATAACAAAGCCTCGTACACTCGATAAGAAAATCTAATGAATGATCTTCCATTTTTTTTTTTTTTTTTGCATGCTAGTCTTCAAAAATGAAGAGGTTACTAAAGTTGCGAAAATTCTAGTATGACAGAATACAACTTCGGAAGTGATGTAATGTGTTGCATTGTAATGTATTATTTTCTTTCCAAGCATGCATGGTCTAGCTCTTCAGATTTTTTCTGGACTAATACTATACTGATTAAATGAAAATCATACCTTCTGGTAACATGTTTTTCCCTTCGGATATTTGCGGATGAACTGTTGTGATCGGCTCTCGAAAGTTGTGTACTAACAATCAGATTATCGTACGATTGCTTTGAAAGTGATATTTTTTGTCTAATTTTCTCATTGTGTGTACTAGACATGTATTGTATACATTTTCCTGTACTAGACATAACTAATCATGGGATGTTTTTTTTTAATGTAAACCAAAATAAAATGTATAGGTTAAAGTGGGTGTGTCATCATTTTAAATAAAGTACAACATCCCTTAAAGCGTAACTCCACTTTTGTTGAGAAAAAAACATTCCCCTCTAGGTGATCTATGTACATTACAAGGATTTTAACAAACTTTGTTGCAGATTCCTACCTTTTGTTATTCTGAAGAAATCATTGTTTGTTCCTCTGAGTGATTTCACAATTATCAACCAATAATTATCAACCAGCTGTGAAAGTTGAATGAGGAAAGCTGCTGGGCCTGCATCCCTTTAGACATGTTCCTATTGGGAGTTTCTCACCAAAAATTATGTTTTTGTTGCAGGGGATGCCAGAAATCTGACTTGTATCTTAGGCAGACTTCTGGGAAAAGTGGTGAACCAATCAAACAAGCAGGAAATGATGTTTCTGGGGTGTGGCCAGTATACATTCTGTGTACAGAACAGCTCCAGGTAGCCATATTGCATTGAATTTGCAGAAAATTAAAACAGCTGCAGATTGAAAAGGAAAGGTAATTTTTAATAACAATTATTATTATCATTATACAGGATTTATATAGCGCCAACTGTTTGCGCAGCGCTTTACAGTGTGGGACAATCAATTATAATATGATTTGTGTCGCAATTGTATTCACTATATTGTTTTTTCTTTATTTGCTGTTTTTTTCCCCACGAAAGTGGAGTTACCCTTTAAATTAATTAAAATAAAGACAAAATGTCTGTTGGGATTTTTAGGGTGCAAAACAACAACTATAAAGAATTCATTAAAATTACAGTTTTTATTTAGAAATTAGATGAAAAACATTCCATATAAAATAAAGAGTACCTTAATTACCCATTTCCTATAGTCCTTTAGGCCATAGCGGTGTTTAGGATTACATAGTTACATATTTGCATAGTTGGTAGGGTTGAAAAAAGACAGCAGTCCATCCAATTCAACCTGTGGTGTGTGAGTGTGCTTGTGTTTAAAGATGGGGAATCCCCCAAAATAAAATGTAGTCAAGCACTGACTGCTGTACATGATTCACCAATTACTACAGCTGAAAACAACAGTGATAAAATACTATACTCCATATGGCATGACAGAGGAATCTGAGACTTGATTTTTTCATGAAAAGATGTCATATCCTCTGGGATAATTGCTGCTGACGTACAAGTCACAATACAATAAGAATTGCAGGAAACGTATAGAAAAATAAGTGTGACTTAGGAAAACTGCTGAGAATTCACGATGCACCAGCAAAGAAATGTACAAATGGATCATAGCTGTCAACTGTTAAAAAAGGGAACCTTTGCTACTTCAGAAACACACGAACAAAGATGACACCTGGAATACTGTCTCGGAGAACCACAGAGCATTGGAGATCTGATTATGATCAGGTTATACATCTGATTTAAAAGTTACTCTTCGGTATATAAAAAGGTAAAATGAACAAAGAAAAAGGAGGAATAAAATAAATGTAACCTGCAAATGCAAAAGAGGAATGTTGAACAATTTCTAAATAAAATCAAAGATATTTCCTGGAGTCACAAATTTAAGAGACAAATCCTTGTCTGGACCTGGAAATCAAGCAGTGATGCTAAAATGTCACATAGTTTAATTATTTGGTATTGATGTTCTGCATATGTGATTCTGTGCTCAATTCAGTAACATACCGCATTACAATTTTACCGTAAAATAACTCATGCGGTATTTTTCTTAAAAGTAAAAACTTCTTATTTAACAAATGAGGTAAATGTTTCTATTGCACCATATGTAGGCTTAGTTTAGTATTTTTTTTATCTAATTTTGTTTTGCACAGGCTATACCACTGCACCAGGGTGAGATCTATGAATACATACTACCAATTGTAGAGCTAAGAAAACATTAGAACGGAAAGATCTCCCTCTGGTACAATGTTACTATTCCTGAGCTAAGGAACATTTCCACAATGATACTGTATATTGTTTTCTTTTAACTTACTGGCCAGGTCAGAGTTCCCCAGGTTTTTGTTATCTACATTCCTAAAATACTGAATGCCTGTACCATGAGATAAAATAATTATTTATATTTCTTAGTGAATTGATTTTAATGAAGATTTAAAGAAGGTTGCTCAGGAGACATGGATAGTACAAGTACCCACATCCCATAATTCATAGTGGAACATGTTTGGAGAGTTGAGGCAAGGGGGTTTGTTCGGTACCGTCAGACATTACAC
Source organism: Pelophylax lessonae (assembly GCF_965119305.1). Lineage (NCBI taxonomy): Eukaryota > Metazoa > Chordata > Amphibia > Anura > Ranidae > Pelophylax > Pelophylax lessonae. Next base: position 427,740,255 of record NC_138772.1, on the reverse strand, counting down.
AAAACTTGTATAAAATCAATCGAATTTATGTCACATATACAAAAACAGAAACAAAGTTCAAATATAATATCAAAACAAGACATTCAAAGTACGTGAATGGGTCCATCTATACAGTTCCTTACACCTTTCTAGGAGGATGCTTATTCAAGGCTACCTCCAAAGGTAATATAGGTATGGACCTTCAAGCTCTCAACATGTTGTGTGGTTGCCTGCTTCTTTCCGGAGAGAAGACAGCAAAAAGGGGGACCAAACACTATGGTTTATAATAAAAGTGTACCACATTACAAGGTAGGTGCTAGGTAAAGTATAGTGGGCCTTGTCTGCTTAACAGCAGGGCCATGATTTTCAGCTGGGCTGTCATGTCTCCCAGGTGTGGCTGTTGAGTCTCTCCACTGTGCTCTATGAGAGGGTTCTCATTGGGCAGTTGAGGAAACCCAGCCAATGGCACACTCAGGTTTGTATCTACCCAAGAAAGGCAGATTCTGGGAGTGGGTATAAGTTTGAGGGGAGCACATGACGCAGCGTCTTTGGCAGGAAGCAGAGTCCCGAGAGGGAGATTACAGCTGTCTCTCCTCCTGTCAGAGGAATCGGGTGTCCCAGGTGGCTTGCCCAGTGAGAGGGGACAGAAGGCTGAGCTGCAGAGAGGATCCAGTGCGGAGGACCACGGAACTGAGAGGGGTCCAGTTTCAGGAAAGCATTCCCAGTTCGTGAGTACTGCAAACTGCCCCTGGGGGTCTGCCTAGAGAGAGGGGACCACTCTGGTGAAGGTCTTAGGGATCCAGGAGCTAGCTAGCCGGTGCAGGACCAAGTGTAAGGGGTTGCCAGTGTTGACCCTGAAGAGCAAAGAGGGTGCCAGTGTGAGGACCCTGTAGTGTAGAGGGGGTGCCTAGTGAGAGGACCCTAAAGTATAGAGGGGGTGCCTAGTGAGAGGACCTTGAAGTACAGAGGGGGTGCCAGCGGTTGGGCCCTGAAGTGTTAAAGTGTACAGCGTTCAGTGTACAGTGTTGAGAGTTGCAGCAGCAGAAGCAGTACACAGAGGCTACCTCAGGCAGCAAGAACTGGAGGGAGCAGTATTCTGGACTTTTGAGCTAACCAGAGTGTCAGAAGTCAAATTCCAGTACAGTTCAGCAAGTCAGTGTTTTTCAAGTGCCAGCAAACGTTGATCGGCATCCAGCCGGCGTCAAGACAGCGCTGAAAGGCATTTTTCTTCAAAGTGTCCCATTTGTGCCTAGTTGAGCCAGTTGAGCCAGAGGCGTATCCCACTCATTCCCTTCTCCCATCCCCAATATAAAAAAAAAAACAAAACAAACCAAAGATGCCGGACTGGCCTTTGACTCAAATTTCACATTTGGGTATTCAGTTTAAAGGGGCTGCTGGCGTTTCCGGTAAGCTTGGTAGACCCACATCAGGCCCAATGTCTGGAAATACTGCTACAAAAGACATGAATACATGCATGTGGTGTTCAGCTGATAACATTTGACTTGCATATTCTGCAAATATTCCAAAGGAAATATGAAAGGATATTTACCTCAAAGACTGAGTCAACCCAGTCAGCAAACCAAAAGAGGCACCAAGGTTAATGCCCCCGGGCGATCATTGGAGTAGATCCAAAGGACCCCTGCGGGTACTATACTATTACTATGTAATACAGTATGTTATGATATGGAGTAATATTAATAAATTCCAATGCACTGTTGTCAGAAATATTGAAACATGCAGGGCGTAACAATACATACCATTATGGCACATAGAGAGCATCACAAGCTATATAGGCGGTGGAGTAGATGGGACACAGATGGATCTTTAGATCTTGAGCAGAGGTTTATTATCAAAATGGACGTATCCCACTTTTACTTCCATCAATTTGGTGGTATATGAGTACCAATGTTGTATCTAAAGAGAAAGAGATAAAACATAGGAAACAATGCTAATTCCCAAACCGAGCAAATAAGGGCAGAAGAAATATAGAATTCTCAATTGAGGAAAGAAAAAAGGAAGAGGAAAAAGGAAGGGGAGGAAGAAGGAGGGAAGAAAAGGAAGGACATTAACCTTGGTGTCTCTTTTGGTTTGCTGACTGGGTTGACTCAGTCTTTGAGGTAAATATCCTTTCATATTTCTATTGGAATATTGGCAGAATACGCAACTCAAATGTTATCAGCTGAACACCACATTATGTAATCATGTCTTTTATTATCAATTATAGTGTTTGGGCCCCCTTTTTGCTGTCTTCTCTCCTGAAGAAACAGGCAACCGCGAAACATGTTGAGAGCTTGAAGGTCCATACCTATATTACCTTCGGAGGTAGCCTTAGATAAGCATCCTCCTAGAAAGGTGTAAGGGACTGTATAGAGGAACCCATTCATGTACTTTGAATGACTTGTTTTGATTTTATATTTGAACTTTGTTTCTGGTTTGTATATGTGAAATAAATTTGATTGATTTTATACAAGTTGTGTGTAATGTCTGAGGACGGTACCGAAAAATTCTCTTTGCCCCCAACTCTCCAAACATGTTCAACTTTAAATTAAGATTTGTTGTTTCTCACAGTCAATATTTGTTTTTTCATTAATTTGCTCCTAACTTATTGCATGCAATAATTTATGCAAATAGGTCATGTGACACTAATATTGCATGCAATCAATGTTAATGAAGTCACACCTCTGTATGAAATGATTTTAGTTGTTTATTGGTACTTGTATATGAAAATCTTTGAATGAACTGGCTATGTTGGCTGTGTTTTTTTAGAAACATGAAAGGCTAAATCTGGTTTCTACTGTATGAGCAACACAGATCTACTATATAACATCTACACAGGAAGCCTATTGCATCTACCCCAAGACCGATGATGTGTCATATATGTCAATAGTCCATATCAGCAGAGTATAGCTAAACTACCCGTTTAACCACTTGCCGACTGCCTAACGACGACTTACGTCGGCAGTCAGCCCCTCACAGGCAAAGCGACGTAGGTCTACGTCGCTAGCCTGTGAGGCTCTGGGGAGCAAACGCGCACCGCAGGAGGCGCGCTCCCGCTCGCTCACGGACCCCCCCGCGCGTGTGCCCGGAGGACCCGATGTCCGCCGGGCACTCACGATCGTCCGTTAGAGCGGGAGAAAGGCAGGCGGCTAATGTAAACAAGCCGCCTGTCATTCTCCCCTGTGTAAGAATGGAGATCACACGGTTCTACTATGTAGGACCGTTGATCTCTGTTCTTACACCAGTAGCCACATCCAATCACAGTAAGAATCACGCCCCTAGGGACACACTTAACCCCTCCCTCTCAAATAAAGTTAACTCTTTCCCTGCCAGTGTCATTTTTACAGTAACAGTGCATTTGTATAGCACTGATTACTGTAGTAATGTCACTGGTAACCCCAAAAGTGTTAAAAATGTCAGTCAAGGGTCCGATCTGTCCGCCGCAATGACGCAGTCCCGCAAAAAAAATCGCAGATCGCCGCCATTACTCGTTAAAAAAAAAAATCGCTTTTTGCGATTTTTTTTTACCAAACATAGGTAGCATAAAACAAATTGGCCTAAAATGTTAAAAAAATTTGATTTTTACATTTTTTTGGGGAATTTCATATAAAAAATGTGAAAAATATTGTTATTTTTGCAAAATTGACGCACTTTTTTTGTTTATAGCGCATGATCAAAAAATCGCACAGGTGATCAATTACCACCAAAAGAAAGCTCTGTTTGTGGGAAAAAAAGGACGTCAAATTCGTTTAGGTACAGCATCGCGCGACCGCGCAATCGTCCATTAAAGTCACGCAGTGCCGAATCTCAAAATAGGCCCTGGTCAGGAAGGGGGTAAAATCTTCCGGGGCTTAAGTGGTTAAAGTTGTATTAAGTCTAGTCAAATACTATCTCAGCTTAAACCTGTTCCCACCCCAATTCTAAGCCATATACTAACTACCCTGTAGAGGAAAGATGTCTATACTTACCTATTCTAAGCGCACTCTGGTCTGGTCACATGATCGGCTCCCAGTGCTGGCTTCAGTGTAGAGGAGGGACAGCCGAAAACAGATGACTCATAGTAAGACTATGGGTGATGTCATCGCATAGGTTGGTGATCTCTCCTCTTCACTGAAGCCGAGCACTGGAGAGATCAGGTGACTGGAAAGGAGCGCCTTCAGCATAGGAAATATAGACATTATTCCCAAACAGGGTAGTTAGTATAGGGCTTAGAGTGTGGTGGGGGTGGGAGCAGGTTTAAGTTTAGTTTTTGAATGGACTTGTACTTTAAGGTATAACTAAAGAAAGGCAAAACTGTTTTTTTTTTTGGATAGATTGAACTAGGATTAGAACACTTGTTAGTTCTTATTGTTGTCTGTTCCCTCGTTAAGGAGATTCACCCTCTCTATGTTTCCTGTTTACCATTATCATTTAATGTGAAAGTAAAAGAACACTCCAAATGTTGGGTTATCCGCAGAAAGGTAATAGAGGGAAAATCTTCCAATGGGGACACTAGTTCTGGTGATCTGGAGGGTCCCCAAAGAATTCCCTTAATTTGCAAGGATTTGCTCTCACTTCCTGTTTGGCTATGGGACAGGATGTGAAGGGAAATCTCCACAATAGGACAAAGGGAGGGCAAAAAAAAATCTGACAGGGGTTATAACCCTTACTTATTCTATCCAAAACAAAAACATTTTTGCCTATAGTTCTACTTTCAGTATTCATATACTGTACATTGTGTAAACCTGCGCAGTAAGGTTTTTTTTTTTCTTAAACTAAAGATGTCTTTCTTAATCACTTACAATGTGTTCTTTTAGAAGTTGCTCACTTCCCCTCACTTAGTGCAGCTTCCCAGCACTTCCTGTTGGGAAATTTGCACAGTGGATGTCACAGAAAGGTCACATAACCAATCTGGCATCCACAACAGCCTAAAAAAATCAATTACAAATATGGATTGCCAGTTTTTACCATTTAGAATGTAGCTATATTTAATTGTAGCACTACTCCCTTAGGAGCTGCTAGTTACTGGTTCCCCTGGGTTTCCATTAGCAACAACATAACAGTTCAACATTTTCCAAGTAATTTTGGCTCAGTCAGTAAACAGTCTAGGAGCTTTGATTTTTTTGTGTTTTTATTGAGAACTTGAATGGGAGAAGGGAATAAGTGGGATACTCCAACTTATATAACTATGCACAAGTAGCTGGGAAGACTGAATAATGCTGAATGTTGCTAGGCCACTGCTTCACCTTGTCAGTAGCAGTGACGTAGTAAGAAATAAACTGTCTGAGGTAAACTGTACTGTACTGCAGAACAATCTTCAGCGTCCTTCCTGGCACCCTCTTTGTTCCTATACTTCAGGGTCAACTACACGGCATCCCCTTTACTGTTACACTTCCTGTGTGAGCTAGCTCCTTGATCCCCCTGACTTCTCTGGAGTGGGCCCCCTTCCTGGGCAGACCCCTTGGCAAGTCCCCGAGTACTCACGACACTGTTTTTCCTAAGAGACTCTGCCACCAACTCCACTGTCAGCACTCTGGATCCTCTGCAGCTCAGCTCCACACTTGGTTCACTGGGCTGACTGCCTAAGACCACTTTCCTCTCACACTGCAGGAGGAGAAACCGGCCGTCTGCCTCCTCCTGGGACTCTGCTTCCCGCCAAAGACGCCCTGTCACATGTCCCCTTCGTATTTATGGCCAATCCCAGGATGCATTGCAGGAATGCCCTCCTTCTGGGGCTGCCATAAACCCTGATGTGTCACTGGCTGGGTTTCCTCCACTGTCCAACAAGCTCCCTCATTGGATGCAGTGGGGACACTCCCTGAGACCCAGTGAATCACACCTGGAAACATGTGACAGGCAAACTAACAGATCAGGCTCCCCTGATAAGCAGAAGGAGCAAATAGATGCTTTTTCCTAGCACCTACCTAGGAGGGTGCTACATCATATATGTTTTTCGTTTTACCGGAGGCTAGCACTGTTTCACAACCTGCTGCCTATTAATCACCTTGGAGGAGGAGCTTGGAAGTGACTTACACACTGGGCTATTGAGCTGTGTGTGCGCAGCTTCCAACTGTCCCTGATTTTGATGGACTATTCCCATTGCACACGTTCCTGGAATAAGCTCTTAGAACACTGGGTGCTGTAGCAACCGCCAGCTGGATACTGGAACCTATAAGATATGTAGATATTCGCCAGCACACGAGGGATCATCAATCTCGTGTAAAGTGTTTTATTCAGGAAAGCTCATATCGTAAAACGGTGTACTGCAACGTTTGGGAGCCGCGCAGGACCCCTTCATCAGGCATGTGATGTCATCACATGCCTGACGAAAGGGTCCTGCGTGCCTCTGAAACATTGCACTACACCGTTTTGTGAAATCGATCACACTGGATCACACCTGATGTACTAAAGACCTATCCCAATTCTTGAGACACTAACATGTCAGGAAAGTACAAATAACCCCCCAAATGACCCCTTTTTAGAAAGTAAACATTCCAAGGTATTTAGTAAGAGGCATGGTGAGTTTTTTTGAAGTTGTAATTTTTTCCCATAATTTTTTGCAAAATTATTATTTACTTATTTGTTTTTACAAACTTGTCGTATTAAAAGGTTATTTCTCTCACACAGCATATGCATACTTGCAACTATACCCTAAAACACATTCTGCTACTCCTCCTGAGTATGGCGATACCACGTGTGTGAGAATTTTTCACAGCCTAGCCACATACAGAGGCCCAACATGCAGGGAGCACTGTCAGGTGTTCTAGGGACATAAATTACGCATCTAATGTCATGACAACCTATCACACTTTTGAAGGCCCTGGAGCACCAGGAAAATGGAAACATCTACAAGATGACCCCATTTTGAAAAGCAAACACCCCAACGTATTATCTTCGAGGCATAATGAGTCTTTTGAACAAACCATTTTTTTCCCACAAGTTTTTTGAAAATGTGGAAAGAAAATGAAAACGCGTTTTGTTTTACACAAAGTTGTCCATTTATACAATATTTCTAACACATAGCATGTACATAGCAAAAATTGCACACGTGTAAGACTTTTACACAGGCTAGCCATATACAGAGGCCCAACATCCAAGAAGCACCATCAGGCGTTCTAGGAGCATAAATTACACATATAATTTCCAGACAACCTATCTTTGAGGTCATTGTAGCCGTATTAGTGCACTTGCGACAGAGACAATTGTATGGTAGTGCAAATAAAAAAAGTATCACGGACAGTACTCAATTGTCTCAGACAACCTATCAAAATTTTGATGGTCATGGAGCACCAGCACAATGACCCCATTTTGGAAAACAAACACCCCAACGTGTAATCTTTGAGGCATAATGAGTCTTTTGAACATGTCTTTTTTTTCCACAAGTTTTTGGAAAATGTGGAAAGAAAATGAACACGTGTTTTTTTTTACACAAAGTTGTCCATTTATACAATATTTCTAACACATAGCATGTACATAGCAAAAATAGCAAAATAAATAAAATACATTTTGCTACTCCTCCCGAGTATGGCAATACCACATGTGTGAGACTTTTACACAGCCTAGTCACATACAGAGGTCCGCCATTCAAGAAGCACCATCAGGCATTCTAGGAACATAAAATACACATCTAATTTCCTGACAATCATTTTTGAAGGCCCTTCATATTTCTAACACATAGCGTGTATATACCAAGAACTACACTCCAAAATACATTTTATTTATGAAAGGGTAAAAAAAAGAATTACCTGTGGTTTTAGTAAGGCAGTTGTCCACAGAGCGCATTGGTCCAGGCAGCAGGCAGAGACATGCTTAGCGACACCAGTAGTAATTATCCAGGCAGCAGGTAGGAATATTGTCTATAGTCAGTACTGGGTTATTGTCAGCACAGCCAAAGCATTTGTCCAAAGAAATTGTCAAGGCAGAGTCATGGCCAGCACGGCCATATTATTGGTCCTGGTACACTGCTACCTGCAGACACTCATTATTGTACCGCTCTTCAGCCCTTCATACTGCCTCTTGCTACAGCTAATTATTCCCATAGTACAGGTAGCAGGCAGAGCTGTGGTAAGTTCATGCGGCAGGCAGAGGCATGATGGCACTAAGTCAGCAGCAGGCTGAGGGTCAGGTAAGACCGGGGCATATGGGTAGAGGTTTCTCCCACCCAAATCTCTTTAAAGCCTCCGGACTACGAACCCTAATTCGGAAATTACGAAACCCAGAGAGAACCAAAAAAATTAGTTTTCTCCATCCAGAAAAACAATTCTGGAGCCCCTCACATATGTAAGACCCCTGTGTACTACAGTAGCATAGCAACAGGTCAATCCAAGCGGTAGGCAGAAGCATAGTCATTAAAACATGCCAGGGTCAGTTCACGTGCAAGCAGTCCAAGCAGTAGGCAGAAGCATAGTTGATAAAACAGGCCAGGGACAGTTCACGTGGAAGCAGTCCAAACGGTAGGCGGAAGCGTACTCAATAAAACAGGGCAGTGTAAGTTCACGTGAAAGCAGTCCAAATGGTAGGCAGAGGCAAAGTTGAAAAACAGGCCAGGGTCAGTTTACGTGGAAGGCAATGGCATAGTTATTTGAGGAAATATGGGAAATGGTGAGCACAGATGATGAAAATGGGGAAATGATTAAAAATATGGGCTAATATTTTAGGGATGTGTGATAAAGTCGGAAGCCTTCTCCAATGCACAGGCCGGGTTGGGAGGAACACTGGGGACAATGGTAGCTAGTATCTCTTCAAAATCCTGTTTTGCTGCATACGTGAAATCTTTTTTTGGCATCTTCGGCCTGCTTCAGATGTTGGAATGTTGTCCAGGAAGTGGCGCTCATGAAGTCGGCTAACAGCATCAGATCGCAGGTTTTCTGGGGGGGGGAGGGGGGGGTCTTTGTTAATAGATGAGGAACGTGACAATTTATTTGATGAATTTTAGAAAGGGAGTGGGGCTTTCCGTGGCTTTTGTGTAGATGTGTAGATAATATATGCATTATAAATGGACAAATTAATTAAATAAATTGCTACTTTCTTGTAGCAGGAACGGGAACTCCTTGTTGCCAAATATGGCTGAAGCATTGGTCATTAAAATCCACCCCCCACACGTAAAGATTATATTCTTGGATGCATGTTGGCTTTTTAATGGGACCTCGTCTTCTTTGAACCTTACCTGTCATTATGGATGGTGGACATCATATATACATTCCTGCTATCCTTCCACCTCAAGGCCAGCACTTTGTTACTTCTCAAGGCTGCTTTTTCCCCCCTTCGCATTTTTTTGTTGACCAAAGATTGTGGAAAGCTCTTCCTGTTCTATCTGGTGGTTCCGCAGGCCAGGGTTTTTGCAGGGTGTAGGGGAAGACTGGTATAGTAGTTATCCAGGTATATATATATGATAACCTTTGTTCAGCAGTGGGTATGCCAGGTCCCCTACAATTTTTCCGGTTGTGCCCATGTAGGCCGGGGACTCAGGTGGCTGGAGCTGGGAATCTCTTCCTTCATATATGCGGAATGCATACAGATATCCCGTGGCTCTTTAACATAACTTGTAAATGTTGACCCTGTATTTGGCTCTTTTGCTAGGAATATATTGTTTTATTCCTAGTCAGCCTGCAAAGTGTATCAGGGACTCGTCCACACATACTGTATGTTCTGATCAGGGACATAAAGATCTGCAAATCTTTAGGAAAAAAAATTTATGAGTGGGTGAATTTTACATAATCTGTCATAATTTGGATGGTTTCGGGGAGGGCACTGGGTGTTGTCGCTGAGATGAAGGAAGCGCATAATCATCTCATATCAGGACCTGGATATTACGGCAGAATAAATGGGCATGTGGTAAATGGAGTTGTTGGACCAATAGGCATGTCCTTCATTTTTTTTTGTAAGTCCCATGTATATAGTTTATAGTTTATTGAACTCCTCCAAAGTCTAATCTCCCCACTCAAACGAACGGCCATAGGATGATTTAGGGTTGTTTGCATAATCCTGCTGTACTGCTGGGCTAGGAGATTGGTCTGGTCTGCAATAAATTGCAGCAAAGTGTTGGGCAAATATAAGTAAAGAAACTTAATTTCTGAACAATTTTCAGGATTGGCCTGCACACCTGGCGGTGTGGTGAAAGGGGGAATGCTTGCTTATCCCAAGTTGGAAGGCAGTCATGTTCGGTTGGCAAGAGCATCTGGGAGGTATGTAGTGGCCCTGACTCTTGGGGGATGTGACACTCCAGTGCTGGTAGTTGGGGGATTTGAAATTCCTGCGCTGGTACATGGGGGTGATACTGCAGTGCTGGTTCTGGGCCTTGGCATTTGATCCTGGGGTGTATCGCTGGTGGCAGTGCTGGTACTGGGCCTGGGAATTTGATCCTGGTGTCTATCGCTGGTGGCAGTGCTGGTACTGGGCCTGGGCATTTGATCCTGGGGTCTATTGCTGGAGGCAGCATGGTTTCCACTGCTGTCAATTGATTCAAATTCGGGGTAGGATTTGGAATCAGAATTGTAATCTGATCAGAACTCCCCGCTGCTCTCATAAGTCATGAAGAGGATCTAAAATGCTGTACACTTTTTTGGACATGCTAGTGGCTGTGTGATGGGTAATTTGGTGATAGGCTGTGTGACGGGTGACAGATGACTGCTGATGGTCACTGATGAGTGGCAGGTGACGGTGACAGGTGGCGGTCACTGATGGGTGACAGGTGATGGCCACTGATGGGTGATTGATGGGTGACTGATGACGGTCACTGATGGGTGACAGTCACTGATGGGTGACTGACGGGTGACAGGTGATGGTACTGATGGGGGATAGGTGACAGGTGATGGTCACTGATGGGTGCACGGCTGAGGGTACTGATGGCAGTCTATGATTGACAGGTGCACTTTACGGGCCCTGATGGGTGACAGTTGCAATTTATGGGCACTGATATGGTGGCTGTTGGGTGACAGGTGCAATGGGGGGGGGGGGCTGAAGACTGTAGGCCAGGAGCACAGAAGAGGGACCCGAGAAGAGGAGGATCCAGACCACTCTGTGGAAAACCAACTGCACAGAGGAGAAAAGTATAACATAAAGTTTGTTAATTAAAGAAAAAAAAAATGAGACTTTACAATCACTTTAAAAAGAAGAAGGAGGCTGCAGGCAGACATTAACAACTGTATATGCAGGTGGAAGTATGCGGCTGTATATCCTGTTTTACCTAGAGAATTATTAAGACATCGAGCACTACAGTACGGGCAGGAGCTATACAACTCTAAGAGCAAATATAAACATAGTCAGCTATGACCAAAGAGCTTATATTCCGGGGGGTTAAAGGGTTAGAGCCGAAGGTCAATTTACTTAGTTTGCCTCTCTACATGTTCAGGAAATTTTCAATTAAAATCTTCCTACTTTCATTACATATATTATTTTAAACCTACTGATGTCATAACTGGGTCTCTGTACTTCCCTGGCCAATGCAGGCAGATTATAACTGGTGGAAGGGGCTGGCAGGGTGCTGTACATGGCTTCCTGAAAACATCACATCACCTTGCCTCTTAATAGACCTCAGCCCTGACCAGTGGTGTATTTTGGTTTTGTGCTGCCCTAGGCAAGACTAAAATTGGGCGCCCCCTCCTATGTAAATTTGCCCCACTCCTTTTTTAACGGATGTGACTTCCTCCAAAATTGAAGGTCTACAAGTCTCAGCATGAACTCCTGAGATCTCACAAGAGGGGGGGTGAGAGGGGGTGGGAGAGAGAGAAGGGTGAGGGAGAAAGAGAGGGGGGTAGGTGAGGGAGGGAGAGAGAGGGGGGATGAGAGAGAGAGGGGGTGAGGGGGGATGAAAGAAAGGGGAGGGGGATGAGAGAGAGAGAGGGGGAAATCAAAGAGTGAGAGAGGGGATGAGAGAGAGAGGAGGGGTGAGAGAGAGGGGGTGGAGAGCGGGGGATGAGAGGGAGAGAGAGAGAGGGGATGAGAGAGAGGGGATGAGAGGGTGTGAGAGAAAGATGGGGGATGAGAGAGAAAGAGGGGGGATGAGAGAGAGAGAGAGGGGAATGAGAGAGAGAGGGGGATGAGAGAGAAAGAGAGAAGGGGATGAGACAGAAAGCGAGAGAGGGTGAGAGAGGGAGAGAGAGAGGGGGTGAGAGAGGGAGAGAGAGAGAGAGAGGAGGGGGTGTGAGAGAGAGAGAGGGGATGAGTGAGAGAGAGAGAGAGAGAGAGAGAGAGGGGGTGAGAGAGGCGGCTCTAGCAACCAGTGGCCAATAGAATCTCAGGTGGAGGGGGTGACTTTTTTGCTGCCCCCTACAAAGTGCCACCCTAGGCCTGGGCCTTGTTGCCCTAGGCCAAAATACAGCACTGGCCCTGACACTAGCAGTGGATTGGCCCTTTGGAGAAGATAAATATCAAAATGTGTTCATGGGTGGATTCAGTCTGAAGGAGTGGGCAGATTACATTTGCATGAAGATCGCCTAAGGTGACGTCCCCCAAATGTGATGATGAGCCTCCATGACTGAAAGAACTGAAATCCAAAGATGGAAGGAGATAGACAGGTACAGTAAGGCTGGGGAGGAAAAGGCTAGATGGTGCTGGAAACGCTTCAGTCAGCAATAAAGTGGTCTATATCTGACTTGCTTCAGTTCTGAGAAGCCCACAATGTTCAGTGGAATCAGGCTCAACCGCTAATCTTTAAGGTCAGCTTCACGCTGATCTGCTGCACTCTGGCCGCAGCGTGGTTGCAGCACACGGTACCTGTGGTTTATCGTGTGGGTAAGCTGCTCTTTCACATAGACTTCTATTATCTCCTGCAGTTTTGGTGCTCTTTATGAAAGTGAAGGAAAAGTCCTGCATGCAAGATTTGCAGAAAACGCACTGTAGCATCCTCCTAGGTAGGTGAGAGAGAGCATAGTTTTGAGCTCATTCTGCTTACCAGATTGGGCTGCAGGTAAATCTATATTGCTTTCTGCCTACCAGAGAGCAGGATCTATTAGTGAGTAGGGATGATCGAACTTTTGAAAAGTTCGGTTCGACCAGAACACCCGAATTTCCCGAAAGTTCGGTTTGGATTCCAGAACCCCATTGAAATCAATGGGACCCGAACTTCTGGAATCAAAAAACCCCATTTTGAAGCCCTAAAATCCAATAAATGCCCCTAAAAAGTGCCTAGGGTTCTGGGTCATGCCCCAGGGACTATTAATCACACAAAAAAAGTTCTTAAAAATTGTCGTTTTTGATAGAGAGCCAATTATTGAAAAAATTAAAAAAAAAAAAAAAAAAAAAGAGATTTCTTTGGATTTAGTGTCTGGGGGGTCTAAAAGGTGTACCTGTGAAGTTTCAGCTCTGTAGCATGTCAAGAACCAGAATAATAGCATACCAAACCTTCAAAAATGACTTTTTTGCTTAACCGCACCTTTCTTTTGCTCCTAATCAACGGCACAGCCAATGTGTATGATGGGGACATAATGCAGTGCACTGGGAACAAGATTAGAGTTTTTTTTGGAAAAAGGTGCTGTCTCTTTAAATGTGCATATAATTAACGGGTGTATTTCCACAATGGGGCTATTATTACCAAATGTTTTCAAGAAGTCCAAAGATGTATGTAGTTGCACTTTATTTCATGTAAAATGGTGTTTGGTGCACTTTAACTTGAATTCTCACAAGAAACAGACATATATGCACGGATACATTGAGGGTTAGGGTTAGGGGTAGGGGCCACAATGTAGTGCAGAGTGAACAAGATTAGAGATGTTTTGGATGAATACTGTTGTCTCTTGACTTTGAATAGAAGTAAAGGATGCTTAAAAATTGGGCCTTTGGTGGTGCCGACGATGCCTTGACACCATATCCCTATGAAAGTGCTGGTAATGAAGGCAATAATTGCCTTTGTAAGGAAAAAAATTGCAATGATATGCATCTGTGTGACAGGTGCGCAAAAATTGTTGTTTGGGTGTTGGCGGAGCCATACCACTGTAAGCCCAAAGAGCTGGTGTTGAAGAAGGCGTAAAAATTATGAAGGTGTGCACTTGTGGAACAGGTGCGCAAACATGGTAGTTTTGGTGTTGGCGGAGCCTCCCCACCGTAACCCCAAAGAGCTGGCTTTGAAGGAGGCCCAAAAATTGTAAAGGTGTGCACCTGTGGAACAGGTTCGCAAACATGGTAGTTTTTGTTTAGCATAGCCTCCCCACCTTAACCCCAAAGAGCTGGTGTTGAAGGAGGCCCAAAAATTGTAAAGGTGTGCACCTGTGGAACAGGTTCGCAAACATGGTAGTTTTTGTTTAGCATAGCCTCCCCACCTTAACCCCAAAGAGCTGGTGTTGAAGGAGGCCCAAAAATTGTAAAGGTGTGCACCTGTGGAACAGGTTCGCAAACATGGTAGTTTTTGTTTAGCATAGCCTCCCCACCTTAACCCCAAAGAGCTGGTGTTGAAGGAGGCCCAAAAATTGTAAAGGTGTGCACCTGTGGAACAGGTTTGCAAACATGGTAGTTTTTGTTTAGCATAGCCTCCCCACCTTAACCCCAAAGAGCTGGTGTTGAAGGAGGCCCAAAAATTGTAAAGGTGTGCACCTGTGGAACAGGTGCGCACACGTGGTAGTTTTTGTTTTAGCATAGCCTCCCCACCTTAACCCCAAAGAGCTGGTGTTGAAGGAGGCCCAAAAATTGTAAAGGTGTGCACCTGTGGAACAGGTGCGGAAACATGGTAGTTTTTGTTTTAGCATAGCCTCCCCACCTTAACCCCAAAGAGCTGGTGTTGAAGGAGGCCCAAAAATTGTAAAGGTGTGCACCTGTGGAACAGGTGCGCACATATGGTAGTTTTTGTTTTAGCATAGCCTCCCCACCTTAACCCCAAAGAGCTGGTGTTGAAGGAGGCCCAAAAATTGTAAAGGTGTGCACCTGTGGAACAGGTTCGCAAACATGGTAGTTTTTGTTTAGCATAGCCTCCTCACCTTAACCCCAAAGAGCTGGTGTTGAAGGAGGCCCAAAAATTGTAAAGGTGACGATTCTGTGACGAATCCTCCTGCTGCGCTGAATGCCCGTTCCGATAGGACACTGGAAGCAGGGCAGGCCAACAACTCCATGGCATACTGGGCCAGTTCTGGCCAGTGGTCTAATCTTAAGACCCAGTATGCCAGTGGATCGGCATCGTCACATGAAAAGCCCTCTGTGTCACTTTGTGCCCTCACGTAATCGTCCACCATGTGATGCAGACGCTGTCGATGCGATGTGGCAGCTGAGAGGCCTGGGCGGTGAGGACTAAAAAAAGACCGAAAGGCATCCGAGAACCACACGCCTTCTCCAACGCTCCTCTCGTGACCACCAGTAGAATCCATGGTAGGTTGTCCCCGCCCCTGCACCCTACGGGAGTCGGGGAACGTGTTCACCAGAATCCTCTTGAGACTGTCCTCGAGGGATTTGATCCTGTGGACTCTCTGGGTGGATGGGAAAAGCTCCGAGACTTTAGACTTGTACCGGGGGTCAAGTAGGGTGGCCAACCAATAGTGGTTAGTCTCTTTAATGGCCTTGATTCTGGGGTCCTTTCGCAGGCTCTGAAGCATGATGTTTCCCATGCGTCGCAAATTAGCGAAGGCCTGAGAAGCTGACTCCTCGGGGTCACTCAAAACGACATTATCTTGAACGGGCTCCTTCTCCTCCCAGCCACGCACTACTCCAAAGTGTCCCGAGGGAGTCAAACTAGGCCTTGCAGATTGCCGCATGTCTTCCTCCTCCTCCTCCTCAAACCCTGCAAAAGTTCCCGCAGAATCGTCCTCCTCCTCCTCCTCTTCCACCCCTGGATCCTGCTCGGGCCTCTGGGAGCTAGGCATAATGGGGTCAGGATTCTCAGGATAAAGGGGGCCTTGAGAGGCAAGGAAGTCCTCCTCTTCCTCCTGCTGCTCTGCCTCCAGTGTCCTGTCCATAATGCCACGCAGAGTGTGCTCCAACAAAAACAGTACCGGTAGGGTGTCACTGATGCATGCGTTGTCCCGGCTGACCATCCTTGTGGCCTCCTCCAATGGTGAGAGGACAGCGCATCCTTAATCAAAAGCCACTGCCGTGGTGAAAAGAAGCCCAGGCGCCAGTGCTGGTGCCGTACTCGCATAGGTATTCATTGAGGGCCCTCTGCTGCGTGTACAGGCGCTGCAGCATAGCCAAGGTGGAGTTCCAGCAGGTGGGCATGTCACAGATGAGGCGGTGTACCGGCAGGTGAAACTCGCGCTGCACTTCGGCCAAACGTGCAGTGGCACTGTGCGACCGCCTGAAGTGACTGCACACCCTTCTTGCCATCCTTAGCACATCCTGCATTCCCGGGTACGAGTTCAAAAACCGCTGTACCACGAGATTCAGGACATGCGCCAGGCATGGCACATGGGTTAACTTTCTCTGACGAAGGGCGGCCAGGAGGTTTGACCCATTATCAGTAACCACCATCCCTGGCTGCAGCTGGCGTGGTGTCAACCACCTCTGGGCCTGTGCCTGCAGAGCCCCAAGAATCTGAGGGGCAGTGTGCTGCCTGTCCCCTAGACACACAAGCTGCCGCACTGCGTGACACCTTTTGGCCTGAGACATAGAATAGCCCTTTGAACGTTTACGTGGTACCTCATCATATTCAAAGGACCATTCTGCAGAGGAGGGCATGGAGGAGGTAGAGGAGGAGGAGCAGGAGGGGGTAGAAGTGATCGATCTACCCGGATTAGCGACACCACCAGCTGTTTGCAGACGTGGGGGCAACACTGGCTGCAGCACCGAGCCCTGGCTACAATCCCTTCCGCTGGCAAGCAGTGTCACCCAGTGAGCAGTGACAGAAATGTACCGTCCCTGCCCATGTTTGCTTGACCAAGTGTCAGCCGTCAAGTGTATCTTAGCTGACTGACTTGGCCAGGGACGACACTACATTGCCTTCCACATGTTGGTATAGGGATGGCAGGGCCTTACGGGCAAAGTAATGGCGACTTGGCACCTGCCACTGTGGAACTGCACATTTTGCGAAGTCACGGAAGGGAGCAGACTCTACCAGGTTAAATGGTAATAGTTGCAGAACCAGTAGTTTAGCCAAACTACTGTTTAGACGCTGGGCATGTGGGTGGCGGGGAGTATACATTTTTTTTCGTTCCAGCATGTGTGGAATCGAAATTTGGCGTCTAGATGTTACAGCTGGTGGTGTGCTGGAGGTAGATGCGACACTGCCTGCTATATCATCATCCCTGTCAGTGGAGGCTGCCAACAGGTGACGAGTGACTATAGCAGGGCCAGGAACAGACTGATGTGCAGGTGGAGCAGGTGGAGCAGGTGGAGCATGAGGAGGAGCGCGAGGAGGACTAGGAGGCCGACTGACCGATCTTTGGCCCTTTTGTGGGTTCTTTAAATGCTCCTGCCAACGGGCCGAGTGGTGGGTTGTCAAATGCCTGTTTAGGCAGCTTGTACCCAGGTGGTTGACATTTCTGCCACGTTTTATACCCTTCTTACAAATCTTGCAGATTGCAACTCTTTTGTCTGCATGGGATGTCTCAAAAAAGTCCCAGCAAGATGAGGTGTGTATAGTGGCCCTGGAGACAACAGGTGCGGCCTTAGATGGAGCGGGCCGTCTGCTCTCCCCTCTTGCTTGCTCTGCCTCCTCCTCAACCTCAGACCCAACATCTGACTCCATCAAAGACTGAGCATCAGGCCTGGCCTGGGAGACAACAGGTGCGGCCTTAGATGGAGCGGGCCGTCTGCTCTCCCCTCTTGTTTGCTCTGCCTCCTCCTCAAACTCAGACCCAACATCAGACTCCATAAAGGACTGAGCATCAGGCTGGAGTAGATGGCCGACACTGTGGTCAAACAGCTCAGCTGACTCCTCTGTCATGTCTGAAGTTGGGTCTAAGGGAGGACGTGAGGTGGACATGGACTCATCTGTATTTGTTCTGACAACTGCAGAAGACTGACCACTTTTCTCTGCCTGGGTCACTGTAGTTGCAGATGATGCCGATGATGAGGGTTTGGTCATATAGTTCACCACCTCCTGTACATACTGTGGACGTATAGCTTGGCCACTGCCGGAGAACAATCCAAATGGTGGCCTGGCTGAGGACTGACCACCACGTCCACCCCTGCCTCTAGACACCCTAGAAGCTGTGCCCCTTTCCGCAGCAGGGCCACGTATGCCTTTTCTTGGTCTACCAGGCATATTTGTGAAAAACGCACACTGCTATGCATGCGACCCACAGTTGTCGCTGGATACAGCAGAGCAGATGCGTGTCACGCACAGTTGCAAAGGCTTTTGCACAGTGGACCTAACGCTTTGAACAACAGGTGTTAAGTTGTCACTGATGCGTTGGCAACTGTGTGCGGTGAAAAACGCACACTGCTATGCGACCCACAGTTGTCGCTGGATACAGCACAGCAGATGTGTCACGCACAGTAGCAAAGCCTTTTGCACAGTGGACCTAACGCTTTGAACAACAGGCGTTAAGTTGTCACTGATGCGTTGGCAACTGTGTGCGGTGAAAAACGCACACTGCTATGCGACCCACAGTTGTCGCTGGATACAGCACAGCAGATGTGTCACGCACAGTAGCAAAGCCTTTTGCACAGTGGACCTAACGCTTTGAACAACAGGCGTTAAGTTGTCACTGATGCGTTGGCAACTGTGTGCGGTGAAAAACGCACACTGCTATGCATGCGACCCACAGTTGTCGCTGGATACAGCAGAGCAGATGCGTGTCACGCACAGTTGCAAAGGCTTTTGCACAGTGGACCTAATGCTTTGAACAACAGGTGTTAAGTTGTCACTGATGCGTTGGCAACTGTGTGCGGTGAAAAACGCACACTGCTATGCGACCCACAGTTTTCGCTGGATACAGCACAGCAGATGTGTCACGCACAGTAGCAAAGCCTTTTGCACAGTGGACCTAACGCTTTGAACAACAGGCGTTAAGTTGTCACTGATGCGTTGGCAACTGTGTGCGGTGAAAAACGCACACTGCTATGCGACCCACAGTTGTCGCTGGATACAGCAGAGCAGATGCGTGTCACGCACAGTTGCAAAGGCTTTTGCACAGTGGACCTAACACTTTGAACAACAGGCGTTAGGTTGTCACTGATGCGTTGGCAACTGTGTGCGGTGAAAAACGCACACTGCTATGCGACCCACAGTTGTCGCTGGATACAGCACAGCAGATGCGTGTCATGCACAGTTGCAAAGCCTTTTGCACAGTGGACCTAACGCTTTGAACAACAGGCGTTAGGTTGTCACTGATGCGTTGGCAACTGTGTGCGGTGAAAAACGCACACTGCTATGCGACCCACAGTTGTCACTGGATACAGCACAGCAGATGCGTGTCACGCACAGTTGCAAAGGCTTTTGTACAGTGCACCTAACGCTTTGGACAACAGGCGTTAAGTTGTCACTGTATTTTGCTGCCTAGCAAGCACGTACACCTGCTGTGATACAGCAGCACTGTGCCACGTGCTCACTAAACAGAACCCTCACACTTTCACTTTCCCTACAGAAACTCAATTATTAAATATAACTAATGTAGTACAAAGTTCCCTAACTACACTAGATATCCATTTCCACTAAATAGAAAGCTCCATACAGCAGAAGACTGACACTGTCCCTTAAGGTTTTTTTTTTTTTTTTTTTTTTTTTTTTTCTGTAACTCTAAGAACCAGCACAATCGCTGTATCTAACTACACTGGCTGTAAGCTAAATACAATTCTGCTATATGGAGCTTTAGAACCACTCGATATGTAGGAAATGTAGTGTAGCAAAGCAGGAGTCAGAGAACTGCTTCAACTCTCTTCAACAGGATCTGGATCACTGTGCTAGGGGTTAGGCGGGGCCATCTTATATAGTGTGGGGCGTATTCACTCCTGATTGGCCTCTGGTCCCCGTAGTCACTCCAATCACGTTCCTAGGAGACTCCTGCCCCCTCATTGGCTTTTGCAGACGTTTCTGGGCCAATCACGGGCTTTTAAAGCCCAGTTCCTGTCCCAGTGCATTTTGGGCGGTTCTGATGGCTGAATACCGAACTTTTACCGCAAAAAGTTTGGTATTCGGCCGAATATCGAACATCCAATGTTCGGGTCGAACCGATGGTCGACCCGAACCGTTCGATCATCCTTATTAGTGAGGTCTGCTAGTTGTGATTCATTCAGTCTAGAGAGTGTTTCACACTGGTCCAATACGGAGGCATGTTGGACAGTGGGAGGAAACTTGACGAATGGGTGCATAGGCTTTTGATACAGTCCTGGTGATTGGCAGAGGGCAGGTCACCTCTGTGCATTCTGGGATAGTGAATA
Organism: Pelophylax lessonae; assembly: GCF_965119305.1. Classification (NCBI taxonomy): domain Eukaryota; kingdom Metazoa; phylum Chordata; class Amphibia; order Anura; family Ranidae; genus Pelophylax; species Pelophylax lessonae. Next base: position 427,720,062 of record NC_138772.1, on the reverse strand, counting down.
AAAGCCAGGAGCTGTGGGGTCTTTGGCTGGAAAGCAGAGTCCTTAAGGGAGGGGCGGCTGCCTCCTCCTCTGAAGAGGTGTCATGCGGTCGCAGGAGGTCATTCTGAGGGCCTGAGGAATGGAAGAGAGGAGCTAAACCCAGAGGTCCTGGAGAGCTGACTGAGAGGGGAGACATTGGAGACCCTGGGACCACAGTATCATGAGTACAGGGACTTGTGTCAAGGGGCCTGACCTGAGGGGGGCCATCCCTAAGTGTAGGATAGTCAGTGGATGGGTGTCAGCAGTGAAGAAGAAAGAGGATGCTAGTGAGAGTGTACTGAAGATAATTGTCTGTTCACCCAAGTCGTCTTAAGGAGAGAGACTCAATCCAAGTTCATCCATAGTGGCAGGGTGAATCAACAGCCTGGCTGTGTCGTAAGATAGGAGTCCTCAAGCATTGTCTATAGTTCATATTGGAGTATCCCACTATTCCCTTCCTCCTATCCCCATTTAAAATAAAACAAAAACCAAATAGCCCATGGACTGATTATTGGAGCGAGCCAAGGAAGGAGAGAGTAAGAACTTGAAACTGTCATTAATATGTGCTATTAACTCGGGGGAACCCATGGAGTGAAGTCTGGAAGTCCTTATAGGGGCAGTGCTACATTTGGGGGCATCATCTGGGATGTACCCCCCTGGGTTACAGCAACGGCTGCTACTGGTATCGGCCGAGCAGTCGAATCAAGTAATGCCATGTCTTTCCAAGTAATGTGCTGGAGTGTCAGTGAAGTAATGTCTGCTCTACAGTGTCTTCACGGGGGCAGTGCTACAGCACCAAAATTGTGTGACATAATAGAAGTTTATGGGAAAGTGCAACTTACCCACACGATAAAACATGGGTACCCTGTGCTACAGCCAAAGAGCAGCAGATGAGTGTGAAGCCACACTAAAACGTTTGGATAGATTAAAAGATAGAATAGCAGAAGGCTTAGAACCCCTGGCGAGTTTTTACTGCTGTCTGAGACTGCAATCTCACTTACTGTTTGTGTGACAAAGGTTTTACTACACACAAGTGAGGACAAATCTCTAACAGGAACACAGGCTGAAATCGAAAGCTGTAAGCTGTAATCAAAAGTTTTAGCCTTCATATACTCTATAAAAAATAAGCATTTTTATGTCTTTATTGTTTTGCTGTTAGAAATGTTTCCTCTTTTTTGTCTTCTTGTCCAGTGAAACCTTGTCATCAGGACAGTAAAGGAAAATCTCTCTAATGGAACCCCAGATAGCACTGAAAGACTCCCCCAAAAAAAAGTTTTGTTGGACATAGACTTTAAAGGACACCTGGACCCATACTACAGATATTAAACAGTTTTCTTGGTCTAAATCAGAATAAGAATAGTTGAGATGTTTAAACTATTTAGGAGTTCTAAAAGTCAGGAGGCAGAGACGGGGCATTCGGGTTATGTGTCTGATGTGATTGGCAATTACAGTGGTCAAATGATCGGAAAGCTCCCGATTGCAAGTATGCATCAGGAACTTACCAATCCCCACCAACTACCATAAAACAGGGTTGCATATATGTGGCCACCCAGTGTTAAGGCCCATATGCTGAGAGGCTACATATATATGCATATGACCGGAGCCAAAGGGTTAAGGGTTGTTAAAGAAAGATTAAACTCAAAAGCCAACATTTATTATATCGCAGCATTATCACTTCTTAGATGGGGCGACTGTATTTCTTTTCTTTTTAAAGCTTTCTTTCTATTATTTTTACCTTGTGATCCTGCCAGTAAGGCTCGGTTCACACTGGGGCGGCACGACTCTGTACTACTTCGGGGGCGACTTGTGCATTCCCATGCACCACGACTTCGGAGCGACTTGCATGGACTTCACATAATGGAAGTCTATGCAAGTCGCTCCGAGGTCGCCCCGAAGTAGTACAGGACCCTTTTTCTAAGTCGGAGCGACTTGTGTCGCTCCTATTAGAACGGGTCCTGTAGCAGTCAATGGACCGCGAGGGAGCGCGACTTGTCAGGCTGACAAGTCGCCTGACAAGTCGCGCTAGTGTGAATCGAGTCTTAGTCTGCTGTTTATCAAAAGAACAATCTTCATGCAAATGTAGCAGTTTAAAGTTTTGAGACAAACCATTTACCATTGATAGGGATGCTTACAATGATAACATTTATTTATTCATGTAAAACCTTTATCCCCCCCCCCCCCTAAAAAAAAAAAACTGGTGCTGTAACTGGTGCGGTACTTAAGTAACTGCAGTGTGAGCTGGATTTTGGCTTAAATTTGTTAGTGTATCTAAATCTACTACTACATCTAACACTCCCACCCCCCAGACTAACAAATCCGGCTGTGCAAAGGTGGCCCTGTGCTCCTTCATCCAGAGTGGGAGCACTCTAATATAGGAGGTTTGTTATTGGCCAGATCACTGGGTGAAACCGAGGGGAAAAGGCTAATGCAGCCATCTCACAAGCTGCAATATATTACATTTTTGGTTTTGGGTTTAATGTCGCTTTAACGCCTAAGGGGAATAAAGCAATTTATAACCACCTATAGCTTGTAAAAAAAAAAGTGGTTCTAAAGGCTCAATGATTATTACCTTCATGGATTCTTAGTATAACAGTAAAAAACCTACTACGCCCCCAGTAAAATACCTACTACGCCCCCAGCACCCCCTAATGCTTACCTGAGCCCAATCTTGATCCAGCAATGTGCACGAGAGCAGCTGGACAAGCTGCTTGCTATGGGGACACTCGGCAGGAGGGAGGGGCAAGGAGCACCGGCAGGGGACCTGAGAAGAGATGGATTGAGGCTGCTCTGTGCAAAACAACTGCTCTGAGCAGATAAGTTTAACATGTTTGTTATTTTAAAAGAGAAAAAACTCTTTAATATCACTTTAAGGGGTCCAACTATTGAGGTGAGCGTACAGCCATTATCACAAGAGTACAAAGAGTGATGATTTAAAGAGTGTGGCACAACATGGGAAAAGTGTATGAAGAAGATACTGCAGTGGATGTGGCAATGTGTTTATGCACAAGTTTGTGATCCCTGGATATGTTTTTACACACAGTTGTGGTTAATTGATAATTACCGGCATCATTTTCTGTAATTAATGACATGCTTTAGCATATATTTGGAAAATGAGAGCACAGTTTATAAGTTAAAGCGCTGCGTTTGATGGTTATTGATCCCTTCGCATCAGCAGTACGCATACAGTATATGTGGCCTCTCTCCGGGTGGGCCTTGACGCCGAGCAGCCGCATATATATGCATACCAGAATGTACCGAGAGTGCGCGCCTTGCACGTTACCGGAGGCTACTTGCAGTCGGGAGCTTTCCTATAATGGCGGTCACATGATCAGAACCCCCCTCTCCTGGCATCAGAAACCTCTTAAAGGGCTGGGAGGCACCAACGTTAGGCGGTTAATTTTATATGCTGGCAGGAATCATTAGACAAGTTCTAGCTTGCTATTAGGTAGGAGGAAATACTAACTTTGTGGGTATTTTTCTTATTGGGTTTATTAAGCAAATATAATATACCTTTTTATCTATTTACTAAGGATAGAAGCATGAGGATTAATGTTCTTAATACTCAATGTTGATTGAGAAAGTTTAGTTCTGCTTTAACATTAAACATTTAGAGTTTGAACATATGAGCTCTTGCAGACAAAGAAAATTCCAGATGGAATTCATTGGCTCCTTATCAATTTGTTAGCATACTGAAAGAAACCTTTCATGAAACAAAATGCATGCTTTGCCATTGCTAACCTCTTGAAAATGTTATTAGCCTGGCTTTCTTGCCGATTCTCTGGTTTTAATATGCTTTGGTTCATTCTGAGAGCAGGAACAGGTATGCAGCAAGCAAAGCCAGAGTGAATTCAGAACTCCCTGCTTGATACACGCCAGTCACTCAGAAAGCCAACTGTACCCAGAGCATCAGCTTTGCAGTAAGGAACAAAACCCTTTTTCTGGAGGTGGGGAGCAATGGCATACTACTTACTGAGTCTCCTTTCCCAGTTGAAGCATGTTACGGGGGAAATACGTCGGCCGGAGCCATATTTGTGATGTCATTTCGCTCGAGCAGGCTGGTGCTGACCACCGCCGTGTTTGATATCAAGTGTTTAGACAACACTGATTTGTATCTTCATTCCTGTAAGTGTAACTTATGTTGTGTTAATAAACGCTGTTTTAACGTGTTACACTACGAGGTTTCCCTCTTTTATCTATATATATAGGGAGCTATTGCCAGTCGATTGCTTCATTATTGAATTTTATGGGATTTTCCATATGAGAACCAGAGAAATCAACTTGCTTCTCCAGGTTGGCTGCTGAGTCTGTTGGGAGTCACTAAGGCATGTGTGATCTCTATGTAGCAGGTTTTCCAGGCATTGGGCCTGATGTGGGTCTGCCATTGTTACCGGTTACCTCCCCAGCCCATGTGAGCTGCAACCAAGGTGTGAGAACTGAGACATTGACAACTCCGGCATTTTGGTTTTGTGGTTTTATTGTAGATAAAGGGGATGGGAGAAGGGAACAAGTGGGATACTCCTTTAGGCTTAACTAGATACAATTTGGGACTTTATCCAGAAAATGTCTGTTAACTCTGCCTTGACGCCAGCCGACGCTAGCCAGTGCTCACTGACGCTTAGAACACACTGTAACTTGACAGAAGTTCTGAATCCTCGACTCTAGGTTCAGAAGACTCAGGACTGTGGAGCATAGAACTACTGACACTGACTACCCTCTCCAGCCTGGCATTGGCTTGAGGTAGCTTGCTGTGAATTACTGTATAGCTGCAACTCTCAACTGGTACTCTGCACAATTCAGGGTCCAAACCGCAGGTGCCCTCTTTACACTTTTAGCTCTTTAGGGTCCACTGACTATGTACCCCCTCTAGAAACAATACAATAGTGAAGCTGCGCTCATCCAATACATACTGTATAACAGTAGGTCGATAAATGGTATATATAATACACAAGTATAGTAGGATTATGGGGATGTACACAAAGTCATTAAAAGTGACTTCAGTGCTGTAAACAGGGTCTCCGTATAAGGTGCTTAAGTGGTGCTTTTGCAAATATTATAACGTGACTGCAGTGCCAATCCTACAATAATAGTTAGGTAACACTAATGGGTAAAGTAAAACTAGAGTGATATAACCAATTTATCATAAAACAAAGGATGATGGTACAGGTGCTGTCGATAAAATCAGAGTAAGGTGCTTGGTAGTGCTACTACAAAAACTGTAGTATGATACCAGTGATGGTCATCCAGAACTGACTGGGTGACAGCAAAGGTGGATCCAAGATAAAAGTGGCAGTGATATATGAATACAATAATAAATAGGAAGATATATATATATATATATATATATATATATATATATATATATATATATATATATATATATATATATATATATAGGAGGGGTTAAAGCATAATAGGATTGGTGAAAGAGTTCATAACTATAAAAAATAATCCTGGCGCAAATAAAGCAACAAATAGAGTTCATAAAAATGGTGATCCAGGTGCGATCTTGTGAAAGGTGCCCACTTGGGTAATGACAACACCTATGGTGAATGGTGGATGATTCCGAAGTAATATTTCCGGGTGTACTACATCCAGGGGGGCTGGAGGATGCCTGGGTATCCTTCCTGCTGCAAGTATGGGGCTGGTAATAGGGGCTCCTGTATAGAGAAAAAGGAAGCAAAAGTTAGTCAACTGCATCACATATGAAATACAAGCCTAACTATGTAACCAGTTGAGTGGAAAGATCCTCCTTTGTTAGATGTAAGGGCGACCTTTCCTCTCCCTCCCTGACTGCCTCTCCGGGAGGGGCGAGGGCTGAGCGCCGCGTAGCCATACACTGAATAAGTCCAACGACGATACGCGTAAGGGTGTGACTACGTGGCTCTGTCAAGCACCTGGAATGCTGCATCTATCCATGACTCCGTTCCACTGCTGGTCGGTGACTGGGTGAGGACAAGTAATACAGGTCCAGCTGTTTTAAAGGCTTGTCATATATGCTTCCGTTTTAATATGTTGTTGTAAGTGCAATGTGTAAGGGGGGGTTGTATGGGGTAATAAAGTAATCATCGTACTACACTATGAGTGGCTCCCTCCCCTCTTTACATATGTTGCATGTCCTATAATTGGAACTGACTTCGGATGTTTCTGGGTGGAGAGTTGTGATAAGAATCCTGGTTATCCCCCTTCCTGGAGTGAAGAGGAATGGTGTGGAGAGAATTGCTTATTCCAGGATCACTGCTTTTATCTGCCTAAGAATACCCAGTCTGGGGTGGTCATTGAGGTCTTGGTTATATTCAAAGGATATGATGTGCCTTTTACCCATTGATTTCTGGTGAGTGCATTACCATTGGGAGAGGCTGCACGTGGTGTGCTGAAGGACTATTTACATTGTTTATAGGATTTCCCTCACATGGTGCACTTCAGGATCATCCCCTAATAATTGGACTTGTTTATAGAGCTTTTTCAGAGCATTTATAGACATATTTATTGTTTTACTATAATTAATCCCAATACTGCAAATTCTATTTATTGTGTAATTCATTTCATTTTATTTTTGGATTTAATATCATGGGTGTCCTTGTAATATTGTTCACATTCAGATTTACCATGTATATATGATTTATCAGTGCCGTCTGGTGGTCTGGGTCCTTTGATCCAATTCACCCTTTTATTTTTATTGTCATTATTTGTTAGGTGGCAGCTTAGTACTTAGAGATTATCTTCTTACATCATTGGCGCAGGGTGGAGACTTCTTGTGATTCTCATAGGTTGTTCTTCCTTTTTTTCTTTAGGCCGTAACATCACTTCCTGGTCATGAGGCACAGGCATAAATGGCGACCCGTTGGGGAGCATGCGCTCCTTCTTCAGGCCTTGTTGTTGTTGTAACATCCCACAATAGTTTGCTAACAAAGTGGAGTGGACACAATACTAGCAGACCAACGGAAACAATAGGTGACCCAATTAACAATAGGAGAGACACAAACATATAACACCATAAACAGATTAATTCAGGACACCTCTGCATCAGGTTGCTTTAAACTAATGATATTAACATATGTATTAAGTATCACAGTCTAAAGCAGTCATTAAGGTCCTAAATATGTATCTGGGTCTAGATTCCCAGAGTCTGTGTGTTTCGGGGGGACAATCCCAAATCCAAAGCAGGACCACTCCAAGGGTCCCCCAGGCACATACCTCCAAAGATTAGTGTTCCTTTAAAAGCCAGGGCCCATAGTCAGTAGGCAGGAGGCCACCCCTCAGTCCCCTCCAAAAGCCCCTGTCCTGGTTGGGTCTGTCACACCCAGCAAAACCACAATGGCAGCCAAGGTATCCAGTCCATCTCTTCATGACGCACTGGATACCATTGCTGTCATTGTGCTTTTGCTGTGTGTCTAGTGCCCCAACTTGGAGGACTCTCATGTGCTCCTTGTGGCAAAGACCAGTTATAGGTTGGGGTGGTTGCCATTTCTCTGTACAGCTGGTGAATTGGTGAGGGGACACACTGGATACCTTCACTGCCATTGTGCTTTTGCTTGGTGTCCAGTGCATGCCTATACCTTTAAGGAGGGGTGGGCTTTTGACAAGTACTAATTCTTGCAGTAGTGGTTGGAGAGTACAATTTTTATTTAACATATTGTTACAGATCTGGTACATATCTGTTATCTCCTCTATGTCCCCCCACTGTTAATCTCATCCAATGGGAATAGAATATAAGGTGCAGTAAATGGCTCTAAGTACTTTCAAGAGTGTGACTGTTAGAGAAAGGCATTGTACACATTATACTCATCGTCAGTATCTTAGGTTAACCTCAGCTCCAACAAGCAACACGATATATGTTAAAAGTACATAAATTATTTTTTGCAATACAATCAATCCCGCGCTGATTGTGCAAGACAAAAGGAATTTGAATATTGCATTCTTTCCTCTCTTCCCATAACTTAGTAGTGAGTTATGTATTTGGTGTCTGAGAAGTTAAAACTGAAAAGGCATTTTGCAAGTCTAGTGTTTGCCACAACCAGAAAAGGAAATGACACAAGTATAGAGAAATAATTTCAGTGAGGGTCTAAAAATAACTCCCTGGCAGACAACAAAAACTTACCACAGTCTATGACAGTGGTGGGGGTCTCAAATGCGGCCTTTGACTTCACCAAAGGGCCATACATAAAATTCAGTGTCAGAGACAGCAGACACACAACAGGATATAGTAAAAGAATGTGGACATGATACAAGAGATGTTCAGAGACTGCGGATAAGGTAAAGGAGATGGTCAGAGACTGCAGACACAATATAGGAGATGGTCAGAAACGATATAGGAGATGGTCAGAGACTGCAGACACGATACAGGAGATAGTCAGAGACTGCAGACACAATACAGAATATAGTCAGAGACTGAAGACACGATACAGGAGATGGTCAGAGACTGCAGACACGATACAGGAGATGGTCAGACTGCAGACACAACACAGGAGATCGTCAGAGACTGCAGACACGACACAGGAGATGGTCAGAGACTGCAGACACAATACAGGAGATGGTCAGAGACTGTAGACACAATACAGAATATAGTCAGAGACTGAAGACACGATACAGGAGATTGTCAGAGACTGCAGACACGATACAGGAGATTGTCAGAGACTGCAGACACGATACAGGAGATAGTCAGAGACTGCAGACACAATACAGGAGATGGTCAGAGACTGCAGACACAATACAGAATATAATCAGAGACTGCAGACACAATACAGGAGATAGTCAAAGACTGCAGATACAATACAGGAGATAGTCAGAGACTGCAGACACAATACAGGAGATAGTCAGAAACTGCAGACACAATACAGAAGATAGTCAGAGACTGCAGATACAATACAGAAGATAGTCAGACACTGCAGACACAATACAGGAGATAGTCAGAGACTGAAGACACAATACAGAGGATAGTCAGAGACTGCAGACACAATACAGGGGACGATACAGAAGATGATCAAAGACTGCAGACATGATACAGGAGATGGTTAAACACTGCAGACATGACACAAGAGATGGTCAGAGACTGTGGACATGCTGCAGCACACAGTCAGAGACCATGAACATACTATAGGAGTTGTTGGAGACTGGGGACATGCTTTAAGAGACAGTCATATACTGGAAACCTATTACATGAGGCTGTTAGAATTCACCGCTATAACAGCAATAGGGAAACACAGATCAGAGCCTGCAGGGGCCTCAAGGGCCACACATAAAGCACCAAAGGGATGCCTGTGTCCTCTGGGCTGCAGAATGGGGACCAGTGGTCTACATAGGCCACGAATGACCAAAGGCAGGTTGGTGTAGGCTACAACTAGACTTTATATTTTCTTTAGGGAATCTTTTTTCTACATATTTTCCATCCACTACAGTGGGAATTAGTTTTGTGATCCTATTTGGCATGCATTATGTTTCTAATTTCTAGAAATGTTGTGAATGTTTTACCTGTGGTCACCTACTTAGCATATATTTTAAATATAAGGAACAATCATTCCTACTCCTTTATTCCTGCATCTTTACACCTATAATAAGCTAAACTCCATTATGGCTCTTTCACACGGTCCGCCTCCATAGGTGGATCCGTGCTGCTCAACAGGGGATCGTAAACACAGATCCCCACTAAGCAGGAAGGTGACAGCTCCCTCTCCACACACAGAGCCCCATGCATCTCTATGGGGGAATCAGGTGAGAGCGGACCGCCTGTCCACTCTCATCCGATCCCATCCGATCCCCTGGACGGATGGAAAATAGGGTTTCCATCCGTCTGGATTTCACGGACAGGATCGGATGCAGATGGCAGCAGGTGTCAGCGGACATGTCTCCGCTGACATCCGCTGCCCCATAGGAATGCATGGGGGATCCAATCAGATCCGCCTAAAAAACTGACAGGCGGATCTGATCGGATCGCTTGTGTGAAAGGGCCCTAAATCATTTGTGGAGCGGAAGGATTTGCCCCCTTAATAGTCAGGCCATTTTTTGCAATTCGGCACTGCATTACTTTAACAGAAAAATCGGGCAGTTGCGCGACGCTGTACCGAATTAAAACTGATGTCCTTTTTTTCCCGCAAATAGAGCTTTCTTTTGCTGGTATTTGATCAGCTGTGCAATTTTTATTATTTGCGCTATAAATAAAAAAAGAGTGACATTTCTAAAAAAAAAAAAAAAAAAAAACAATATTTTTTACATTCTGCTATATAACATCCCCCCCAAAAAAATTTTAAAAACTAAATTTTTCATCTTTTTATGTCAATTTGTATTCGGCTACATATTTTTGGTTAAAAAAAATCTACAAACTAGGGGAAAGATTTATGTAATTTTTATTTATTTTCTTTTACTAGTAATGGCGGCGATCTGCGTTTTTTAGCAGGACTTCGGCATTGCGGCGGACAGATCTAAAAGAGCGTTGTATGACCGTGTAATCAGCAGTTAAAGTAGCCAAATAGCAAAAGATGGCCTGGCAAAATCTTCCGGAGCTAAAAATGAATAAATACCATTTCTATTAACTTTTTATAGGAAGCTGTGAAAAACAGAAAAGTGAAATAAGAATTACTGCAAAGGTTACTTAAAGCAGAACTTTTTTTAAGCAAAGTTTTATTCAAATGTTATGGAAATCCTTTTGCACTATGCTGTGTAAATGATAATCAAGACAAATTGTTATACTTGACATACACTGTGACAACAGTTTGAAACTTCCTTGTAGTTATGTGACTTTGGTACAATAAAGACACATTTTTAAAAAAGCAGAACTTTACCCATAATGATTTGGGGAGCCATGTCATCTGCTGGTGTTGGTCCTCTGTGTTTTATCAAGTCCACAGTTAGCGCAGCTCTCTACCAGGAAATTCTAGAGCACTTCATGCTTCGCTCTGCTGACCAGCTGTATGGAGATGCTGATTTCATTTTCTAGCAGGACTTGGCACCTGCCCACACTGCCAAAAGTACCAATACCTGGTTTAATTATCATGGTATCACTGTGCTTGATTGACCAGCAAACTCGCCTGACCTAAACCCCATAGAGAATCTGTGGGGTACTGTCAGGAGGAAGATAAGAGACACCAGACCCAACAATGCAGATGAGCTAAAGGCCACTATCAAAGCAACCCGGCCTTCCATAACACCTCAGCAGTGCCACATGCTGATCGCCTCCATGCCATGTCGCATTAATGCAGAAATTCATGCAAAAGGATCCCCGACCAAGCATTGAGTGCATACTATACTGTACAGTCAACATTTCTGTATTAAAAATCCCTTTTTTATTGGTCTTATGTAATATTCACATTTTTTGAGATATTGAATTTTGGGTTTTCCCTAGCTGTAAGCCATAATCCTCAAAATTAAAATTAAAAGAGAATGCTTGAAATATATTGCTCCGTGTGTAACACATCTATATAAAATATATGTTTCACTTTTTTAATTGAATTATTAAAATAAAATACCTTTTTGATGATATTCTAATATGAGATGCACCTGTATATAGTTGGTGCCCAAACTGCGTGAACTAGAAAAAAAAAAATTAACTGCAGCTTGGAAAGTCTCAAATATATTGTTATTCCCCAGTTGCACCCCTGTCGCAATGACAGCTGGCCAGATGGATGCTGAATGTCAGCAAACTAGTCAGGTATGCTGGGTGTTGTCACAAACCAAACATAGTTATGACCATATTTCATCAGTTACATCACCCAGGATCCCCCAGCTGTGTACAAACAGAATTAGGGCAGGGAGCTGTCATTTGTAATGGAAGAAAGTTTAAGGCAACCCCAAGCATTCTAGTTAAAGGAATTGCGCATTTTAATGTTGCCCTTTAGGCCACAATAAAGACCTACTCTCAGCTAAACAGTATTTAAAAAAAACATTTTTGCATGTCCCTAGTGGCAGTGCCCACATTTTCATACCCTTTTTACCAAGTCCTTGAAAGTTGGCCTTTGTCTGCTCTTGTAGAATCCAATGGAGTTTGCACACTGTGTTCAGGGTTTGGAGATTTTCGGCTAGGTTTAGAGATCCAAAATCCAAATTGCTCAGCAATATAAGACAGCAGTATCACCTCATACATAGAGGCTGGTAGTAAATGAAGCTCAAAAGTTGCATTGATAGTACCTAATAGCGATAGTAAAAAATCTTTTCTTTTAAGTCTTATATACCACTGCCAGAAGACTCCTCCCGACAGGAGTCTTATTAATAAGAAGTGTCTCCAAGTAATCCAAATCTCAAAACAAATAATGTTAGCAGCGCTAAATATTTACCTAGTTGCTCTCTTTTAGGCCCCGTTCACACTGGGGCGATCCGACTTGGGGGGGCGACCTCGGAGCGGCCGCCACGGACTTCATAACATTGAAGTCTATGGCGGTCGCCTCCGGGTCGCCCAAAAGAAGCTCCGGACCCTTTTTCTAAGTCGGAGCGACTTGTGTCACTCCTATTAGAACGGGTCCGCAGCTTCCCTATGGAAGGCGACCTACAGCGACCTGTGAGGCGACCAGGTCGCCTCACAGGTCGCCTTAGTGTGAACGGGGACTAAGAAGCATGTAAACTACAGTAAAAATTGGTAGAATGCCAAGGCAGCTATTAGATCGGGGCCCCATATAGCCTATCTGACAGACCCCCCCCAAAAAAAAAAAATATTTAAGTAATATTTAAGCTAAAGATATACTAAAATCATTAACAAACACTCTATGAAAATAGCTGCAGGTCCTAATTTGACAGCCATGTGGGTGCAGGTGTACAGCCACGAACACAGACAGACAGAGTGCATTTAGAGCCAATAAATCACACCTGCACACCTGTCAAATTAGGTAAAATTAGGACCTGCGGCTGTGTCCTCATAGAGTAAAAGGCAGCTCCAGCCATACAAACAAACTGCTCATTCCCACTGTATGGGCCAGAGAACCTGTGTGAATAAGCTTCTCATTTTTTGTTACAATTGTATTTACTTTTTTTTTTTACTAACTTTTTTATTTTTATTTTTTATGTATTTATTTTTTCACAATGCTGGTGTGTGGGTGTGTTGTTAGGGGGGGGGCTTTGGTGAAAAATCAGGGGTCTAACTTTTTAAGACAGTAAAAGGAACTGAGGATATAGATTCCTTCATCTCTAGCTCTGCAGCCTGAGCTGTACTGGACAGTGAATGAACGCAAAGTACTCTGTACAAAGGCTCATTCTCATTCACAAACTGAAGCATAGTAAACACAAATTAACTATTAGGGGCTTAAAGCATTTGTTATTAATAAAATCTCCTACTATAATAAGAAACTCACATTGCTTTTTGGAGGTACAGATGAAAATGTAGTATTTCATCAGCAATGTCATCGCAATGAATACCTTACTTCCTTACTTACTCTTTTCCTTCTCTTTTCTTCTTTGACTGTGAAGTTTAGCACCCCCAGACTCTTTTGAGTCTAGGAATTTTTCTGATTAAGGGGGGGGGGGGTAGATATAAAGGCCTTTTCATAGAAACATAGAATGTGTCGGCAGATAAGAACCATTTGGCCCATCTAGTCTGCCCAATATATACCCTTATGCCTATCCCATGCATGCTTAAACTCCTTCACTGTATTTGCAGCTACCACTTCTGCAGGCAGGTTATTCCATGCATCCACTACTCTCTCAGTAAAGTAATACTTCCTCATATTACTTTTAAACCTTTGCCCCTTCATAGGCCTTTACTATTTTGTATGTCATTATTGGTTGATTAACTTTGATAACGACTTTCTTAATTGACTGCTTGTACCTGCTTGGTATGTTTTACCTGAAATCTGCCAATAAAAAATTATTGGAAACTAATTGTATTTCATCATTTTTTTTTTTTTTTTCAAATTCAATGTTTATTGAGGAGATAAAGGCATACAAGTCAACAAAGGCAGTGAATTGAAATACAGCCGAGTAACAAGAGAACAGCGTAACATGAGGCGTAAATCATATAAACATAGCCGTATGAGAGAGATGATAATATACAATGCATCAAAGTATGTCTCAGGACGGCAGATCCCCAGATAGACCCACACTCCTACCGGCATCTGTCACATGGCCGGCATACCGGAGTGCGGAGGGCATCTGAGGGGGTCACCAATCCAAGAAACCACAAGAGGTCGTAGCGTCATGTATGCCTTACAAGAGCGGGAGAAATTTTTCAAAAAAGAAAAAAAAAAGAGAGAAGAAAAACAAACGAAAAAAACAGGCAGAGGAAGGATAGAGCAAAGAGCAGGAAGTGCCACATTGGAAGAGGGGGAAGGCCGGGAGGGGGGGAAGGAAGACAGGACAAACACATGAAAAGAGGACATGGGGGGGGGGTGGCAGGGGGGATATTTCATCATTTTATCAGAGCATGGTGGGAAATATAAATATTACCAATACCAATTATAAACTTAGTGGATTCTAAAGGTAGATACAGTATGCATTCATATGTGGTTTATTGTATTGCACTTTTTTATTTTATCACAAGCAAACTGTACGAAGCCTATGTATTAGTATACTAACCCTTCACTAATTTGAAGAAAAACAAGAATGTATACTTAGAGTGTACTTAGACCTATGTAAATACTTACCTATATTTGACATTACATGTGTCTCTTAGAAACTAAAAATTGCAGGCTGGGAAGTGGAAAATGTTTTGCTTAGTGGCATCCCCCTATCCTTCATACTTTCCAAGAAACTAGATATGTCAAACTATTCAAACTCCAAATAACCATTCTAAGAAAAAATAACATTTATTATATGTAAACAATTTCAAAGAGTTTCCATGAGGCAATTGCCCAACTCCAGTAGTGGAAGACGCCAATCCACTCTATGATGAGTAGGCCATCGCATCCGCGACGTGGGAAGTCAGAGAAACAAAAGGAGGGGGGCTTAGCGGGATTTTAGATAGATAGATAGATAGATAGATAGATACAACTTAATTGTCATTGCATAGTACAGGTACACAGCAACGAGATACAGTTTGGCATCTACCAGAAGTGCAAAATGTAGCAATCGTGCAAGAGTGCAGGTAAACATCTAGCATATTTACAGTGCAGATAACTATCTAGCATATTTACAGCAAGTGGTATATATGCAGATGTACTAAGGAATGAAAAAAATATACTATGTAGTATGTACATGTATAATACAGAGGTTATATACAGTCTTTTGTTTATATTTGTTTTGTAGTGATTAGCGGTGTAGTGTTGAGTTCAGTAGTGTGATGGTGGATGGAAAAAAGTTGTCCCTGAACCTACTGGTTCTGGTGCGCAAGTTTCTGTATCTCCTTCGTGATGGAAGGAGATTAAACAGTTTATGACTGGGATGCGAAGAGTCCTTGATGATGTTGTGAGCTCTGCGCAGAGTTCATCCACGGCTTCTGGTTAGGAAAACATTTCACGTGTTTGACGGTAGTGACATTGTCAATGCACGTGTTAATATGGTCCAAAACAGATGATGTGTAAGTGTCCATGTCTGTGTGAGAGTCCAGTGTGGCCTGTGAGGCAAACATGTTCCAGTCAGTATCCTGAAACTGTTGTTGTAGAGAAGAAATGGCCCCCTCTGGCCATACCTTTACTGTCCGCAGAGCTGGTTTCACACGTTTGATCAATGGTGCGTATTTGGGTAGCATGAACAAAGAGAGATGATCAGACTGACCCAAGTGGGGGAGGGGAATGGCTGTGTATGCCCCAGGTATGTTTGTGTACACCCGGTCCAGTGTTTTGTCCCCTCTGGTAAAGCAGGAGACATTGCGGTGAAATTTTGGTAGAACAGATTTCAGGTTGGAGTGGTTGAAATCTCCAGCAACAATGATAGCTCCTTCGGGATGTGCAGACTGCTGTTTGCCGATAGCTGCATGCAGTTCCTCCATAGCTAGCTTAGCATTAGCATCCAGTGGAATGTACACTGCAGTCACAACAATGGCTGAGAATTCTCTCGGTAAATAAAAGGGTCTGCACTTAATCATCAAATACTCTAAATGAACAGAGCAATGACTTTCAGTAACAGTAGAGTCCGTGCACCATGAGTTATTAACATACATGCACAGACCTCCACCTCTGCACTTACCAGAGTCCTCTGCTGTCCTGTCCGCCCGATAAACACTGCGACCCCCGAGCTCAATGGCGCTGCTGGGAATGTTGTTGTTGAGCCATGTTTCCGTAAAAATCATGACATTACATTCCTTAATCCGTTTGTGTGATGATATCCGGAGCAGCAACTCATCCATTTTATTAGACCGTACATTGGCAAGGAAGACGCTTGGAATCGATGGTTGATGCGGGTTTAGCCTTAGCTTAGCCCTGATGCCGCCTCGCTTCCCCCTCCTTTGTTTCCGGTCTCGCCGCCGGCGCTGTGATCTCTCTGTGGGCCGAGCTGGATCAGCGGTCCGCAGTGTTCGGGCGATTTCCCGAGGGAGATCAAAGTCCGTTGAAAGTCCGTATCTGTGAGTATTGCCGATGTCTAGTAATGCTTGTCGGCTGTATGAGACGTGTACAAGCCTGTTCTGCGTGGATAAACTTGCTGTTGATGGAGAAATTGCTACTAAATCGCAAAAGCTGGAGAGACGCTGGGCCTCGCGTTGTGCACGCGCCGCCATCTTGGATGGGGGGTTATCAGCCTACACCAACATTGATATTTTAATGATGTTTTACACAGATTTATAAAGACAAAGCAATAAAAATAAAGAATTATTTTATTACATCAAAACAGCAATAACATTAAAATTACAAAAGGCAGAATGAGTATATCCATTCAAAGAGCACATGATATGACAAGTAAATACATTATAACAGATAGGACATGGAAAAGTGCAAATTTTTCAAAAAACCAGAACATCCGGTAAATTGATAATGAGGAAAATCCATGTCCATCCACAAGACTTTACATGTTTTGCGGTATTTAGACCGCTTCTTCAGAAGTTTTTTGTATAAGCAGATACATATGCTATAATTACAATGAGACAAAATAACAGCGTCAATAACATAGCTCATGCATATACATTATAGGAAAACAGCTCATTGATTGTGTCCCAGAGATCAGCACCAGTGTGTGTCCCACCAAAGCCACAAAAAGGGCACAGATGGAAAATGATTGGTAGTGGACCCCCAGCCACATTAAAAGGTCTCCCGGGCGGGTGCGGTGGCATGCAAAAAGTAAGGCTAACCCTAAGATAAGAGTGAGAGGTGGAGAAAAGTAATCATAAGAGGAGTGGGGGGAATAGAATAAAAATAAAATAAAATATACTCCAAAGAAGGAAAAAGAGGAAAAACCCACCTATAAATCGGTAGGCAGGATAAATGCCTCTTATATACCCATGAGTCCTCTGCAGTCTAAAATGAAATCAGAAAGGATGCCCCATATCATAAAGACATGGTGTAATCCATAACACTGCACACCTAAAAGGGGAGATTTATATTGAGTGAAAGATGTCACAACAATATTTTGTAATAGGTTAGATAATGACACATAGGGATGTATATATTAACAAGTATATTCGTACCAAGAGTATGGTCCTTTAGAAAAAACAGGAGGCCAAAATGTGAGGTCAACAGGCTCTGTAGTCTAAAACATATGGTCACTTGATTTGACACAAGAAAAAAGGAATCACCAAATGGATCCCAGTAAAATATGTAGCAGCTTGTATCAGGGTCACAAGTTTTCAAATGAGGAGACTGAAATAATGAAAAAAGAGATATCGAAGTAATAAATCTTAGGTATCAATGCCATTTGTAAAGGATATTATAGTGAGAATTGTAGAAAAGATTCAATACCTGATGCCTGGACCGCACAGCAATAATGGCCGACTGAGACCATTAACACGCTAGGGTAGCGTCTTAAATTGCGCCACAATCCAGGCATCATCCAATCCGAATGGACCGGAAATGACGCACTGGACCCGCTGTCAAAGTGCGCATGCGCACTGTACACCGGAGGCCGCACGGAGTGGAGCTCCACAGCCCGATATGCCAGGGGAGGCAGAGGCCGCGGGCGGAACCCGCCCGCCGAGGACCCCGTCCCCCCCTCCCGACAGCGCGCACCCGCCAATAGGACCAAGGCGCGGCTGCGGTACACACACCAATCAATAGGGGCAGGGAAAAGGACACAAACACGGGCATCGCATCAAGGGAAACAAGCAAAGGGCTGCAACAAACAGAGATCAATTACAATAATGTTACATATATCATGCATAGAGAAATACAAAGACAGTGTAATATATTACAATAACAACCGCTAATCGGGTGTATGTAACAGACACTGAAAATAACATAGGGGAAATGGAGATTGCAATTAAGTCCTTCCCCCCTACACATACCCAAAACAGGAACGGCTCAAGAGGTAGTGCACGCACACAAGTCTGTTATAAAATTACAGATACAAAAACATAAAATGTATATTAGAAGATTGTGAGCTCAAGAACAAGAAGACAATCAAGCTTGATCTCTCGATAGATGTCAATATCCCCAAACCATTTGGATTTCAAAATGAAACTGCTGACATCATAGGAAATACTTGTATGTCAACATCTCATTAATACCCGGAGGGGAAGTAGCATTAAGGCGCTCAATCCATAATGTCTCTCTTTGTAAGATTCGTCTATCCCAGTCACCCCCGCAGGGGTCCTGGGGGACGAATTCTAATACAAAAAAGGACACAACTTCATTATTGTACCTATGGTGTAGACCAATATGTCTAGTGACACTCGTCAAAGTCTTACCACCTCCCGCACAATTGAGGTGGTCACCTATAAGTTGGCCAAATTGTCTTATAGTCTTACCAACCTAAAAGGCCTTACAACGGCAAGTCATAAGATATATAACTCCCCGTGTCATGCAATCTGCGAAGAATTTACAATTGTACCATTCTCCATTTGGCAAACGTATACCCTTGGCTTGATTAACCCAAGGACAAGGTATACATGATCCACATTTAAAAGTGCCTCTTGGTGCTTTCAGGATAGGAGGTTCTTCAGTGTAATGACTATTGGTAAATTGATCTCTTAAAGAGGGGGCCCGTCTAAACGTTATTTGAGGGGTGTCTTTGATATATTTCTTGAGTGTAGGGTCACTAGTTAATAGGTGCCAGAGAGAGAAGACATTGTTGGAAGTGGCAGCAGAGGAGGACCAGAACTTTAAAGATCCATCCATCCCAGTGAATACGGCAAGCTGCTTATGCAGATATTAAACACCCTTTCATGCCTGCAACTACATGTCATCTGGTAAGAGGCTGACCCAATTCCTTGTGTGAAAGCGTTTGGT
Source organism: Pelophylax lessonae (assembly GCF_965119305.1). Taxonomy (NCBI): domain Eukaryota; kingdom Metazoa; phylum Chordata; class Amphibia; order Anura; family Ranidae; genus Pelophylax; species Pelophylax lessonae. The sequence continues at coordinate 427,700,818 of NC_138772.1, read as the reverse complement.
GGGTGTACCCAATTTTCCTGGTATTTATTTGGATCTTGATAACACACACGCCCTTGTGTTATTTTTATCTGGTAAGGGGCACATCCGATTATGGTGGAGGCTTCACTGCTCACACCTATTTTGGATTTTGCACTTTTGGATTTTATTCACATGCATGTCAGTTGAACATTTATCTTTCACCTTATGGACTCACTCTTTTTGATTGACAGATTGATTGTCATCACGTTGTCAAACCTGATTTAGTATCAATTGTTTTATTCAATTTTGTATAGGTTTGTCTTCCTATTATCACAATTTTTGTTGATTTACTAATATATGTATCCTTTAGACACATCATTTAGCAGTTTAGCGCACCTGGTACACCATTTTTCATTTAAAAAATATAGCCTATGGAGATTTTTACGTACCGTAGTTTGGCGCCTTTCCACGAGCGTGAGCAATTTTAAAGTGTGACATGTTAGGTATCTTGTTACTTGGTGTTAGGTATTTCTTACTATATTTTACCAAAAAATTGGGTTATATATTGTGTTTTTTTTCCATTAAAATTCATAATAGTATATTTTTTCGTGTGAAAAATTTCTGCGCAAATATCATGTGGCATAACAAATTGCAATGACCACCATTTTATTCTCTAGGGTCTCTGCTAAAAATCATATGTAATGTTTAGGGGTTATGAGCAATTTTCTAGCAAAAAAATACAGATTTTTACATGTAGGAGAAAAATGTCAAAATTAGCCTGGGTGGGAAGTGGTTAAGAAAAGTCATGGTATATACAAGAGTCAGCACCCACATTTGAGTCTCCTAAAATATAACCTGATATAAGACCTTTAATTAAACAGTAAAGCTGTTTCATATATCTGAAGTATACAGGTTCCCCTTTTGATCAGCGTACTGTAGGGATCAAAGAAACATGAAAACAGCCACATACTAAAAAGAATAAAGCCGAATATTTCACATGATATGTACAATAGTCTGCACCCACATTTGAATCTCCAAAAATCTAACCACTTAACCTTTGCTGACTTAAGACATTCAATATACAGTAACAGGGAACCTGACCTAAATACTTAACATTTCAGCAAATGTTTCACATATATGAGGTGTACAGGTCCCTCCTTTGATCAGTGTACAGTAGGGGACAGAAAAACATGAAAACAACCATTAGCAAGTTCATGACAGATACAGAACAAATTCTAAGAATGTACACAGAGGTTTTATACATATGCAAGAACATACAGAGATACTTGAACCCATGTATCCAGGTTGTGCTGTATTTAAAAAAAAACATGCATTAAAAAAAAAACAGCCCCTGATCTACAAGTATTTCTTCAATTACTGTACATCCCTATGCAAAACTGTTTATTGGTGCCACATGCCATGTCTCATATCAATTCTACAAAAGTAAAACTGTATACAAACAATTTCTCTACAGAACCGTGGCATGTTTTTTTTTTTTTTTTCATGCTGCATAATGCATTTCCACATAAGCAGGCTGTATAACTTGTATGCTGTAACTTAATGTTTAGATATTCGGTCCTTTCACAATGTCTCATTACGCTTAAATTAGGAATGAAACTGTGGGGATAATTTAGTAACCAATTGGGTTTTATTCATTCCATGCACCCAATTATGTGCAAAGGAATTTTCCTTTAATTTGAAAATAATTGAGCATTTTTATGCAAAATAAAGGGTGCCTTGGCTAACTGAAATTTGTTGACCTTTAGTATGTCATCCCTAGTGAATTGTACATTTTTACCAAAACAGCTGGTGTCTAAAAGATTTAACTCAATTACTTCTTTTGCTTAACCACTTCAATACAGGGCACATTCACCCCCTTCCTGCCCAGGCCAATTTTCCCCTTTTAGCTCTGTTGCATTTTGAATGACAATTGCGCGGTCATGCAACACTGTACCTACACCAAATTTATGTCATTTTCCCCCCACAAATAGAGCTTTCTTTTGATCACCTCTGGGTTTTTTCCTTTTTGCTAAACAAATAAAAAAAGACCGAAAAGTTTGAAAAAAAAAAAAAGTTTTTTTGTTTATGTTACACAATTTTGTAAATAAATAAGTTTTTTCCTGCACTGATGAGACTGCACTGACAGGCACTGATGAGGAGGCACTGATGGGGTGGCACTGATAGGCGGCACTGATAGGCGGCACTGATAGGCACTGATATGTGGCACTGATAGGTAGCACAGATATGCAGCATTGGTGGGCACTGATAGGCGGCATTGACGGGCACTGATAGGTGGCACTGATGGGCACTAATGGGCACTGATATGTGGCACTGGTGGGCACTGATAGGCAGCACTGAGGGGCACTAATGGGCACTGATAGGCAGCACTGGTGGGCAATAATGGGCACTGGTGGGCGACACTGAAAGATGGCAATGATGGGCACTGGTGGGCAGCACTGATAGGGAGGGCACTGGCGGGCAGCACTGATGGGAAGGGCAATGGGGAGCTCCCTGAGCCCTGATTGCCATCCCTGGTGGCCATAGTGGGCATCCCTGGGGTCACAGGTGGGCATCCCTGGGGTCATGGGTGGGCATCCCTGGTGGTTCTAGTGGCACCCCCCCCGAGGGTCTGCATTGGTAATCAATGATCTGATTACCAGTGCCGACCCCCCCCCCCTGTCAGGGGAGCCGCCGATCGGCGCTCCTTTACTCATGCCTGTCAGGCACGAACTAAGGAAAGCCGATCAACGGCTCTTCCTGTTTACTATGTGACCAGCCGTGATTGGACACGGCTGGTCACATGGTAAAGAGCTACGTCAGTAGGCTCTTTACTGAGATCGGAGATGCAGGGTGTCAGGCTGACACCTCGCATCACCGATCGCCGCTCTGCGCGCCCCCCGGGAGATATTACATAAATTGAATGAACACCATAATAGGAATAGATAAAGCCAGTTTATGATGCAAATCATTCTCATGATATACAGTATAAACATAAATTCCCCCTATTGGATGTGTTGCGCTATTGTACATCCATTAAAAAAAATAATAATAATAATATACAGTCCCATATAGCAATAGATCATAAGTCCATTAGTGAAAAATAATAATGTTGCATGTATCCACTCATGAATAGTAGATCCAATAGTGCATAAGACTTCACATGCCTTCACCAACCATCTATTGTCTTGAATACCACCACCATCACAATTGCGCTTGCCAGAGAATAAGACCCCGCATTACAGAGGTCAAATCACGCTAATCATTACATTTTTCATGCTGATGGTGTAAGGCATCCAGCAGCGTTTGGAAGGCATCCCCTCTCATACTAAAGAGGGCTGCTATAGTGGAGGAAATCACTCTTCTGTGCCAGTACTTATTATATTAAACTCAGACAAGGGAAAGGAGAGAAGGAAACCCAATAGTGTAGTTAATATATAAAACAATATTCACAGTTGCGAAAACATTTAAAAGCACATATACACAACACCGTCGGACCTCGACAGCGTATTGACGTCACCGCTAATGGCCCTACCGCATGCATGCACTATTATTATTTTTCACTAATGGACTTATGATCTATTTCTATATGTATAATCCTAGTCAGAAAGGCTGGTGACTCAGCGTGCTCCTAAATAAAATAACTTTATTTGCTACATAGGTACAGGGTAAATGCTGATGCGTTTCGGCTATGAAGTCTTCATCGGAGCATACAAAATGAGTTTAAAAACATATTTTATATTTATAGCATGAACATATTTTATATTTATAGCATGAAACATATTTTATATTTATAGCATGACAAACCCTCTATGCAGCAACTTAATTAGGAAAGAACAATTTATCAATTCAGATCACATGGAGAAGAACAACACAGAAAAAAACAAAAGGAATAGGACATGAGCACTAAGCGATATCTTATAAATTATGCAAAACAATGTAGCAATTTGTGATTGTAACGGAACCGCGACCCACAACGTGTTTGTGGGCTTCCGTCAGTATATGGCTTCCTACAGTCTTGAACATAGATTTTTAGATATTACAGCCGCCCTCCATACAAAACTAGCCAACAACTTAGCTTGTATGTGTCTGAAAACAACTAACTCTTTATTGAACAATAAACATACTTTTTATACACTTGAGACGTATGTCAATCATTACATGAACACTGACCCAAATATTTACCCAGATAACGAGTTACAGCTGACTCATGGCTAATCCCATCTAGACAAGGTTATCATTAACATGTTAATTTACTCAGCACACTTAAACCAGCCTGGAGGACCAGAGTGCCAGCACAAGGCTAAAACAAAACACAATACACATTTTTATAAGTGTAAACACAGAGTAAATTGGCGTAATTACGATGTGTAGAAGACAGGTGGTTGAGCTGATGATATTAGCATCTGCTATGAGTCTGACTGTGTGAAGCCTTATTGGCAATAGGCAGCTAGGCTTAGAGTCCCAGAGTCTTCATATATTCTTTGAGATATATTGTTGACAAATATTACTGTCCCATTTGAGTAATCCAAATCATATTCTCAGTCTCCATTAAGTCCATAATTTTCTTGGCCACCCTGTGCCCCTAATAGACACAGGGTGACTTACACATAAGAGGGGCCTAGGGAGCTGAGACAGGGATTTCCCAACCTCTCTAAGGTAAGCTGGGTTCCACAGGCCCCCCAACCAAAGTGACTCACGTCACATCTCTCCCCTTTCCGAAAAAAGACCCCAAATGGGTTGACTTTGAAGTTAGTCCAATTTCCTGTCCCCCAATGTCTGTACCCACAAAGTACCCAAAACAAATTGTCCAGAACACAGCATTACTCACCCAGCCAACCTCTGCCTCTCTTGTAGAACATACCAGCCACTGGGGAGAAGTGTGAACTGGCCCTTCTCCCTGAAGTTCTTTCAGCCGCTGGAGAGAGTGGGGCTCACTTTGTCAGGCTTTTCGGGATCTCGACCGACTGCCCAGCATCCCTGGGGTATACAAGTGAAGACTGTATTCCCATCCACTTTCTCAGGAAACCCATCCTTTGTTAGTTGAGGGCAGAGGTCAGCAGCACTTTGCCCCGTTGCCAGCTCTTCTGCTAGGGTGGTGTCATCATTCTGGGGCTGGGAAGGGGAATGAGCTGCTCCATCTTCCTTACCCTCATCTGGCTGTTGGGACAACCTTTCTCTCGTACCGTCTCCCAAATGCACAGATGCTGGCTGGGGAGGGAAGACAATTTCCTCCGCTTTGACTGACAGTTGGGGAGGGAGGACGACAACCTCCTCCCCCTTCACCCCCCTGGATACTAATCTGCTGCTGGGGAGTGACCGCCACCTTCTCACCCTGGGCCTCCGGAACTACTGCAGGTGTGGGGCAGAGGTCTTGGACCCTCTGTCCAGTTGTCAGCACTTCTGCTGTAGAAGTTTCTTGTAACTCCACAGATGCTGCTGGCAGGCAATCCCAAGTCCCTGTCAGTGGTGTTGCAGAAAGGCCGGCTGCCTCTTCTCTCAGGGATGCTGAAGCTGCTGTTGGTGTTAGGCAGAGTTCAGTTATGTTAGGCCCTGATGCCCAATGTTCCACAGGGAAGTAAACGGAAAAGTCAGTGGCCTTGCACACATCTTCCTGGGTCACCAATTGTTGCAGGCAGAGGTTAGCAGCGCTATGCCTGGATGCCCGCTCTTCTGCTGTAAGCTCACTGGGATGTTCCTCCTGAGCAGAAAAGTCTATTAAATCCCCAGTCTCTGGAATTGCTGAAAGTCCAGGGCACAGGCTGGTGGCACTCTGGTCCAGTGCCAAAACTTTGGCAGGTGATATATCACCAATATCATCCTCTGATGAAAAGTCAATTAAATACGTAATCTGTGGTTGGGGCTGGGTATTGGGACCGACCATCTCCACCCCCAGTGCTGATTGGCTGCTGCTGGGACGAGGGACCCACAATTTCCACTCCCGGTAATGCTGGCTGGTGCTGAGCAGAGTCTAGCAGCCATCTGTAGGCGATCTCCAGCTCCCATTCCTGAACGGCCAGAAACGCCATATCTTCCAGTGCCCAGAGCACTTCCGAGATGTTCAGGATCTCTTCTCTGGAATCCATAATTTCCTTTTAGCGCCACTCCAAATCGCACCCAAAGTTAGGGTCCTCTGACCACTTCTCTAATGACAGTCCCAGGCCACCGTAGCCAAAGCCTTCCGTTGGGCTGTCGTCCGCTGTCCATGGGCACACTTGGGTTACATACCAGCGGAGAGCTCTGTAGCTCTCGTCCAATCGCATCTCCTCCTGGACAAGCCTGCTTAACTCATCTTTCCATTCCTTGTGCGGTTTATCTCCCAAAACCAGCACCCACAATCCATACTGCGACCAGTACCTTTTTTGGATGGAGGGGAGGATTTTTCCCTGTTTTCACTGCTCATGGGCTAGCGTTTTCTTCCAGAGTTCCAAGCAGATTAAATCATGCTATCATAGAAGGAACTGCTGTGACACTGGTCCCCTGTGCTGTACCTGCATGTCTCGCAACCTCCTTCCGAATTCCTCTTCCATGGCGGCTGATACCTGTACCTCTCCTCTCCTGTTATCTGGACCTTGGATCTCAGTGGATGTTTGGATGTCCCAGACTGCAAGAAGCATCCCACCGCTGCCAACCAGTGTAACGGAACCGCGACCCACAATGTGTTTGTGGGCTTCCGTCAGTAGATGGCTTCCTACAGTCATGAACATAGATATCAGATATTCAAGCCACCCTCCATACAAAACTAGCCGACAACTTAGCTTGTATGTGTCTGAAAACAACTAACTCTTTATTGAGCAAAAAACAGACTTTTTATACACTTGAGAAATATGTCAGTCACTACATGAACACTGACCCAAATAAACCGTCCTCAGTTACTTCCAGGTAGTGATAAAGGTGTATAGGAGGCTTAGGGTGTAGTAGGAGGAGCAGCCGCTATATAAGCCTATCAGACGCATATGACGCTAGCTACAGATAACGCCCAAGGGGAGGGCGAAACGCGTCTAGCACACATAGAGCATCTGACGTCATATCTGGCCGGTGGAGCACACACTAAAGCAAGTAGGAACCACCGCACCTCGGCTTGCTATTCACAGTGTATTTTAATGTAAGTGGATATTTTTGTTTAAATAAAATTCGTTTTATATACTTCACCATGGCGGATATAATTTTTGTATTCTACTAAGGAGGATTCCGGCCAGCACCACGGTCTATAGCAGTATATATCTACCTGAATAAGGAGATTGGAGACACAGCAATTGGATTACATCCTGCCTGGGAGAGGACACAGATCCATGGCCAACCCACACAGACATACAGGCTAATTTGATTCTATGTTCTGGTGAGTGGATACCCATAAGGGGAGCACTTTTTGTGTGGGAGTGAAGCACCGAAGCACTTTTACCAGCACCATTGCACATATATTGGATTTTTATATTGGAGTTATTTCTGAAGGACATTAATAAGTGTATAAAGACATTGATATTATTTTGCAACAGGAACGTATATTTGCACAGTTTGCACTGGGCACTTTATAGCACATATTAGAGGATTGTTTATATTTATTTGTTTATTTAATTTATTTAATTTTGATCAAATACAGCAGCGCAGACACTCACACTTAGCACTACATAAACACTGACCCAAATATTTACCCAAAACATCACACAATAGTTAGATAACGAGGTACAGCTGACTCATGGCTAATCCCATCTAGACAAGGTTATCATTAACATGCTAATTAACTCAGCACACTTAAACCAGCCTGGAGGACCAGACTGCCGACAACAAGGCTAAAACAAAAACACAATACACATTTTTATAAGTGTAAACACAGAGTAAATCAGCATAATTATGATGTGTGGAAGACAGGTGGTTAAGCTGATGATATTAGCATCTGCTATGAGTCTGACTTTATGAAGCCCTATTGGCAATAGGCAGCTAGGCTTAGAGTCCCAGAGTCTTCATATATTCTTTGAGATATATTGTTGACAAATATTAATGTCCCATTTGAGTAATCCAAACCATATTCTCAGTCTCCAATAAGTCCATCATTTTCTTGGCCACCCTGTGCCCCTAATAGACACAGGGTGACTTACACATAAGAGGGGCCTAGGGAGCTAAGACAAGGATTTCCCAACCTCTCTAAGGTAAGCTGGGTTCCACAGGCCCCCCCAACCAAAGTGACTACCATCACAGTGATCTATTAAATAATATTTGCTCAAAAATTCATGTAAAAAAAAAGGTTTATGCCAATCCTATCATTCAAGCCATGTTATTTCCTAGTATTAAGGGTATGAATCCACCACACCTCACTTTTAAGTAGAATGAGATAGGTGTCTCTTCCTCTTTGGGGTTTTTTAACCTGTTCGACACCGAAAAATGAAAAAGTGTCAAGGTTGCTATAGTGTGCCTCTCAGGAATGTTTTGACACATTTGAAATATTTTTGGCATTTATATTAGTGGTGTCATTTACATGTTCCAAGATCCTCACTCTCAAGGGACATATAGTACATCCTACATATTGTGCTTTGCAGGCACTACATTATACAACATAAACCACGATTTGGAATTGCAGTTTATGTATTGTTTGATGGCATACATTTTTTGGGTTGTAAAGGACATTACTGAAGTGCTTTTCTATTGCCTGTTGCACTGTCTACGTGTGTTTTGCCCACATATATATGATCATGTAGTGGATAGCCAAGTTTGTGGTTTACCAGACTTTTATGAGCAGAAAATTCTGGTTGATAGCATACTACCCAATGTAGGGGGTAGTTATGTTTTTTTTTTTTTATTAATGGGTGTACAATATCAGAACATATCAAATAGGGGACTATCATTCTTTTTTATATGTAGGTATTGAGGTATTTGTGAGTGCTGCTATTGTTTGTATTTATATAAGACAACCAATTCTTTGTGTATAGGGTATATAATTTTCAGCACCAAGCGCAATTTTTTATGTATTTTTTAATTTGTATAAAAATATATTTTAAATAAAGCGTCAATTGAGGTGCACAGAACTGCAGGCATTGTAGGATGCCTGAATTTTGTTAATATCCCCAATAGCCTTCCGTGATTGAAAATAAACGCTGAGCAGCTTTAGGAACTTGTCTGTGTATGTAGGACCTTCTATAATGCAAAGCATGCATGCTTATCTTTCAATCTAAACCTAATGGATGGTTTAAATAGTGTGCAGATTCTTATAAGAGTAAAGCTTTCGTGAATCTTTCAATTTATCAAACTTCGGTCTTTAGGCATAAGTTTTATTTTTTAAGACCTAACGACAGTGTTTTTTTTTTAAATTGGAGTGGGAAAGAGATAACATTTGTGCCAGGGTTTTGTTTGTGATCATTTGGGGTTCAAAAGAAATGCATGAAATGGAGGGAACATGAAGGTTCAGTAAGTAATGCAATCCCTGTGAGAATTTCTAATCTTTTCCCACTGCCCAAAAAATGTGTCCTCATTTGAGAGATTTCTCACCCCTTCCATGTTAATGGACCCACCAGTGGGCCAGGGGAGCTGAAGCAGTCAGTCATACCTATATGTCTGACCACACTTGTTTCATGGGCACCTTAATGACTACAGGTAGAGTACATGGGCATGTCTGATGTGTTTATTTGGACTTGCTTTAGAAATATAAGGAAAACATCTCAACTCCGGTGACATATGTCACAATAATCCCACCTTTTTCAGTCACCCCCAGTACTGAACTCACTAAGGGGTATTTTTTTAAATTTAGAATACTCTTAAGGATAGAGATTCATTTTGTGGGTTTAATCTACATTTACAAAATTTCAACATTTTCAATTTTCTAGAACTGTTACGAAGTATCTTAACATTACATATGTACCTCCCAAGTGGTGTCACTGGTTCTTAGGAAATGCAAAGTGTGTCTGCTGGTTCCTTTATGTATATAAGTCACAGAGGATATAGACCCCCTTATGTTATATGAAAGTTGTTTTTAATATAATTTTTTTATGTGCCACTACTAGACCACACTGGAAGTTGCAGAATTACATTTGTGGTAATGTAAAAGCTGAAAAAATGTAATATAGGACTCTTGTAAGATGGAAGATGTAACTGCGAACACTATAATCATTCTATTTTAACATACAGTGTAGCTGTGCAGGATATTGCAAAACGGTTCAGCTACTTAACATTAAAAAAAGGGGAACTGCTTTGCTTAAAAAAAAAAAAAAGACTAATCTGTGGAACATTTCAAAATAGAGCCCTTCACAGCAGAACAATACGTCAGACTCAGTACATGTTGATGGCTTTTATCATTTACATCAGATCAAGCACACAGTAATTAATGGCAGAATCCATGAATTCTAGAATGTACTGTTCTGTGCAACTGTGCTATTAGTTGCAAATCAGTTATCTTTTTTTTAAGGCCATAGTACTCTGCTGGGTGTTGATTTACTTTTCCATTAAAAAACTTTATCTGCATGAAACAAAATGTTGTATATAACATTTATTCAAAGGTAATTGCTAGTGTATATATAGATATTGTACATTTTATGATCTGCACTGCTCCCCTCTATACTCTTTTTTGTGCATAATGTACTCCACACTGTTCCACTCTGTATACTGTACTTTACATTGTATACTCCAAAATACGCCCTATGCTGTATGCAGGGCTTTTTTCTCAGAGAATAGGTGCAGGCACTCCCCCCCTTCCAAGTCACCCCTTGTCTCCACCCCCTACCCACCTTAGAGCACTGTCCTTGATCCCCTGCAGCCAGTCACAACAGATTCCCCTCATCAAAAAAAGAGCCAGACAACATCAGTAGACCCTCCAGCAACAAGCAACAATAGACCCCTCCACCAGCAACCATAGATTCCCCAGCAGCAACGACAGACCACCAGCGAAATAAATCCCACAGTAACCAGCAACAATAGACCTCCCAGAACACTCCACCATTTCTTACCATCACATACATTCAGTGTTGGAGGTGCCGATACTGCATTCCCCCATGTTCCCACTGAAAAAAAGCCCTGGGTGTATGTTATATACTGCACATTATGTACTATACTTCACACTTTTCCACTCTATACATTGTGGTGAATAGTATAGAGCAAACACTGTCCCCCTCTATACGCCTTGTTGTGCATTATATAGTCCACATTATCTGCTTCATATGTTTCCACTCTATACACTGTGGTGTATGGTATAGAGCGAACACTACCCCCCTCTATACACCTTGTTGTGCATTATATAGTCCACATTATCTGCTTCATATGTTTCCACTCTATACACTGTGGTATATAATATACAGCGAATATTGCTCTGCTCTATACCTGCTGTCCATTATATACTCAGGGATCCTCTAACTATGGCCCTCCAGCTGTTGCAGAACTACACATCCCACGAGGCATTGTAAAATTCTGACATTCACAGACAGGACCAGGCATGATGGGAATTGTAGTTCCTGAACAACTGGAGGACCATAGTTTGAAGACCCTTGCTCTACATTATATACTTCATACTTTTCCACTCTATACAGTGGGGTATATAGTGCATTACTCCTCTCTATACACTGTGCTGTACATTATATACTTCATACTTTTCCACTCTATACAATGTGGTGTGTGGTAGACAGTGAACATTCTTCTGTTCTATATGTGCTGTACATTATAAAAAAAATAAAATAAAATGAAAGGCAGTGTAAAAATAATCAAAAAAGGCAAAATAAATGATTAAAAAAAATGAAAGCCCTCCTGTCCCCCCGTGCTCGCGCGCAAAGGCGAACGCAAGCATCGGTCTCGTGCCATATGTAAACAGCATTTGTACATTGCATGTGAAGTAGCACCGCGGACGTCAGATCAAGGGCAGTAATTCTAGCAGTAGACCTCCTCTGTAAATCTAAATAGGTAACCTGTAAAGGCTTTTAAACATGTATGTAGTTTTTCATCGCTGCATGGGCATGCGCAATTTTAAAACATGTCGTGTTTGGTATCTATGTACTCGGCATAAGATCATCTTTTATATTTTACTAAACATTTGGGCAACATAGTGCGTTTTTGTGCATTATAATTCAAAAAAGTTTTTTTTTCCCCAAAATACTGCACAAGTACTGTGTGAAAAAAAAATTGCAACACCCACCATTTAAATTTGTAGAGCTTCTGCTTAAAAAAATATATAATGTTTGGGGGTTCAAAGTAATTTTCTAGCAATAAAAATGATTTATAAAAAAAAAAGGGTCCAAAAGGGATTGGTCTTCAAGTGGTTAGAAGAGTGGGTGATGTGTACCATAAGCTTCTAATATTTGGCATAGAATGCCAGGACAGTTCAACCCCCCCCCCCCCAATGACCCCTTTTTGGAAAGTGGACACCCCAAGCTTTTTGCTGGGAGAATGGAGGCATGTTGAGTCCATGGAATATTTTATATTTTGCAATGTGTCTTGGGAAAATGACACTTTTTTTTTTTAACACAAAGTCGTCACTAAATTATATATTGTTCACTCAAAATTGACACCCCAAATTACACCCCAAAATGTATTCTGCTGCTTCAACCCCCCCCCCCCCCCAAATGACCCCATTTTAGAAAATAGACACTCCAAGCTATTTGCTGAGAGGCATGTTAAGTCAATGGAATATTTTATATTTTGCCACAAGTTTCGTGAAAATGACAAAAATTATTATTGTTTTTTTTTTTTTTTTACACAAAATTGTCACGTATATGTGAAATTACACCCCAAAATAATTTCTGCTACTTCTCCTGAGTATAGGGATACCCCATGTGTGAGACTTTTTGGCAGTTTAGCTGCGTACAGGACCCTGAAAAAGAATCACCACCTTCAGGCTTTCTAAGGGCATACATTTTTGATTTCACTACTTCACTACACACTACCTATCACAGTTTCGGAGGCCATAAAATGCCAAGATGGCACAACCCCCCCCCCCCATGACCCCTTTTCAGAAAGTAGACACCCCAAGTTATTTGCTAAGATGCATGGTGAGTATTTTGTAGCCCTCATTTGTTTTGGAAAACGAAGAAAGTAAAGGAACATTTTTTTTTTTTTTTTTTTCAGTTTTCAAAACTTTGTGACAAAAAGCGAGATCTGCAAATTACTCAACATGCCTCTCAGCAGATAGCTTGGAGTGTTTAGTTTCTGTAAAAGGATCATTTGGGGGGGGGGGGGGGTTGTGCTATCTTGGCATTTAATGGCCTCCTAAACTACTATAGGTAGTGTGGAGTGAAATCAACAATTTAAGCCCTTAGGAAGTCTGAAGGCGGTGATTGTTTTTCGGGGTCCTGTACGCCGATAGACTGCCAAAAAGTCTTACACATGGGATATCCCCATACTCAGGAGAAGCAGCAAAATGTATTTTGGGGTGTAATTTCACATATATCAATGGCATGTGTGAGCAATATAGCATTTAAGTGACAACTTTGTGTAAAAAAATAAATGAAAGTTTATGTCATGTTCTCGAAACTTGTGGCAAAATACAAAATATTCCATGGACTCAATATGCCTCTCAGCAAATTACTCAGAGTGTCTAATTTCCGAAAACTGGTCATTTGGGGGGGGTTTTGTGCTATTTTGGCATTTCATGGCCTCCTAAACTACGATAGGTAGTGAGGAGTGAAATCAACAATTTACGCCCTTAGAAAGCTTAAAGGTGGTGACTAGTTTTCGGGACATGTACACGGCTAGACTGCCAAAAAGCCTCACACATGGGGTATCCCCATACTCAGGAGAAGCAGCAGAATGTATTTTGGGGTGTAATTCCACATATACCCATGGCATGTATGAGAAATATATGGATTTTTCCTACAGCTTACCTGTAAAATCGATTTCTTGGAGTACATCACGAGACACAGAGGCATATTCATTACCATATGGGTTTTACGCCACCTATAGGTGAATGGACACTGGCAACCAATCATATAGGAAGTCCCCCTATATAACTCCCACTACACAGGAAGTACCTCAGTTGTGTAGCAAGCAATAAACATCCCATACAAGATGGGAGGGACCTCTGTGTTCCATGATGTACTCCAAGAAATTGATTTTACAGGTTAGCTGTAGGAAAAATCCATATTTCTTTACGTACATCACGGGACACAGAGCCATACTCATTACCATATAGGACGCCCTATAGCAATGCATTTGAGGGTGGGGCACCATAAATACCGCCATCAGACCACAAAAAATCTACATAGCTGCCTGCAGAACACTGTGGCCAAATGCAGACTTCTTCTGGGTCCTAACATCCACTTGATTGAATCTAGTGAACATATTCAGCGATGACCAAGTCGTGGCCTTGCAAATCTGAGCCAAATAAGCTTGATGGGGAACTGCCTAAGAGGCACCTGCTTCTCTGGTGGAGTGTGCCTTTACCGGAAAAAGGTGGAACCTTCTCTTTCAAACCATATGCCTTGAAAATAACCTGGCAAATCCATTGAGAAATCATAGACTTAGATGCTGCCTGCCCTTTTCTGGGCTCTTCTGGCAGCACAAACAAACGGTCGGTCTTTTGAATCTGAGCTGACCTTTTCAAGTAAATCTTAAATGCACATACTACATCAAGAGAATGTAATAACTTTTCCTCCGCTGTTTGATGATTTGGAAAAAAGGAAGACAGTATAATGTCCTGATTCAAATGGAAACTGGACACCACCTTGGGCAAAACAACCTGGGTGTGGACACAGAATAACCCTATCTTGATGTAAAATCAAGAATGGCTCTTTACAAGAAAAAGCTGCTAGTTCTGATACTCGTCTGGCTAAAGTTATCACAATCAAAATTACCAATTTTGACGTGTTCTCAGAGCATGCGCTGGACAATTGGCACATGTTTTTTCTGACATTTTCAATCTGTCACTGGCTCAAGCCACAGTACCAACATGCCTGAAGACCACTACTATCATACCAGTGCCTAAGCACTCAGCTGCTGAATACTTGAACGACTTTCGCCCAGTTGCACTCACCCCTATTGTTATGAAATGCTTTGAGAAACTGGTCCTGAATCACCTTACTGCGGGCCTACCACCTACACTGGACCCACACCAGTATGCCTATCGCCCGAATAGGTCAACTGAGGATGCAGTTTCCACAGCTCTTCATTCTGCTCTCACCCACCTGGATAAGAGCAATACATACATTAGAATGCTGTTCATTGATTTTAGCTCTGCTTTAAAATACAGTCCTCCCCACTGTACTGATCACTAAGCTCAGGGAACTGGGTATCTGCACCTCCATTTGCAGATGGATTCTGGACTTTCTCACCAACAGACCCCAATCTGTCAGGTTGGGAAACCAGGTATCCTCAACCCTCATTCTGAACACTGGCATACCGCAGGGCTGTGTTCTGAGCCCACTGCTCTACTCCCTGTTCACCCACGATTGTGCTCCTCTGTATAAATCCAACATCTTTATCAAGTATGCGGATGACACAACCGTGGTCGGCCAGATTAAAAACAATGAGGAATCGGCCTACAGGGAAGAGATCTGTAATCTGGCAGTATGGTGTGCCACCAATAATCTGACTCTCAACGCCACAAAGACCAAAGAGCTCATTGTGGACTTCCGGAAATCCAACAGCAGGAGACATCTACCAGTCAACATCAATGGAACCGAGGTAGAGCGAGTCTCCAGTTTTAAGTTCCTGGGAGTTCACATCTCTGAGGATCTGTCCTGGCAGCAGAACACGTCAGCTTTGGTAAAAAAAAGCACAACAACGTCTGTATTTCTTGAGAAGTCTCAAGAAATCTCATTTGTCCCCGGGGATTTTAACGAGCTTCTACCGCTGCATCATTGAGAGCATCCTGACCAACTCCATCACTTTATGGTACGGAGGCTCCACTGTGAGTGAACGTAAAGCACTGCAAAGGGTGGTCAAAACTGCTCAACGCATCACTGGCACCCAATTACCTGCCATTGAGCACCTTCACCACAGCAGATGTTTGCGCAGAGCTCACAACATCATCAAGGATTCTTCGCATCCCAGTCATAAACTGTTTAACCTCCTTCCATCAGGAAGGAGATACAGAAACTTGCGCACTAGAACCAGCAGGTTCAGGGACAGTTTATTTCCATCCACCATCATATTACTGAACTCAACATTACACCGCTAATCATTACAAAACAAACACAAACAAAAGACTGTATGTAACCTCTGTACTATACATGTACATACTACATAGTATATCTTTTCACTCCTCAGTACATCTGCACTATTTATATCTGTATGTATCTTTATCATTACTGTACATTTTGCCCAATATTTCACATTCATTTGTGTATATATATTTTTTAATTATGCTAGATGGTTATCTGCACTGTAAATATGCTAGATATTTATCTGCACTTTTGCACGATTGCTACATTTTGCACTTCTGGTAGATGCCAAACTGCATCTCGTTGTTGTGTACCTGTACTATGCAATGACAATAAATTTGTATCTATCTATCTATCTATCTATCTATCTATCTATCTATCTATCTATCTATCTATCTATCTATCTATCTATCTATCTATCTATCTATCTATCTATCTATCTATCTATCTATCTATCTATCTATCAATTTTCTGGTCAAAAGAACCAGGGGAATATGCCCCATGGGCTCCAAAGGCTGTTTCTGTAAAACTGCCAGCAACAAATTTAGATCCCAAGGACACAATGGTGGCTTCACTGGTGGAAGCATATGTAACACCCCTTGAACGAAGGTTTGAACCAAGGAATGCGGTGAAGCGATCTGTCTCTAGAAAAAAACAAAAAGGCTGAAATTTGACCCTTAATAGTGCCTAAGGCTAATTTCATATCTACCCCTACTTGCAAGAATTCTCCCGATGATATATTGGCGGGGATGCCATTTCCTGGCCTCACACCAGGTAATGTAAGATTTCAAGACTCTGTAATAAATGCCTCTAGCATTTCCAGCATTTATCAGGGTAGAAACTGCAGGGCCAGATATACCCCGCTCTTTCAAAATCAAGGATTCAATCGCCAAGTAGTCACATTCAGAGAAGGTAAAGCAGGGTGAAATATCAGACCTTGAGGGGGGAGTTACGGGCGTAGTGGAATAACCCAAGGCCTTGCCACTGCCAATTTTTGAGTTTGTGCATATCAAAACCTCCTTGGCCATGCTGGAGCTACCAGGATTACTGGTTTGCCCTCTACCTGGATTCTGTGTAGCAAAGGCGGCAGCAGCTGAACAGGAGGAAAAGCATAGATCAAGGAAAACTCCTTCCAATGAGTCACCGAGACATAACTGCGAGTGGATCCCTGGTCCTGGACACAGATCTCTTCAACTTGTTGTTGAACCTGGATGCCAATAGATCTAAATATGGGACCCCCAGCATTGGCAGATCAATGCAAAGATCTCGGGGTGTAGAGACCATTCCCCCGGAAATATCTGTTGACTACTCAGAAAGTCTGCCTGCCAGTTTTCTATTCCTTGAAAGAAAACCACTGATAGTCAGGGAACACATTTTTTTTGCCCAGGATAGGATGATATCCACCTCCTTCTGGGCTGACTGACTTTTGGTGCCTCCCTGATGGTTGATATAAGCCACAGCTGTGGCATTGTTGGATTGTACCCTGACAGGGTAACCTCGAAGTCTTGGCGTCCAGTACTTTAAAGCCTGACAAACTGCTCGGATTTTCAAGACATTGATGGAAAGACACTTTTCTACCCAAGACCACTTTCCCTGGACAGTGGCTTCCTCCAGAATGGCTCCCCAGCCGGTGAGACTGGCATCTGTAGTCACTACTTTCCAGACTACTGGAAGAAAGGATTTCCCTTTTTCCAAATTTCTGGTTATCGACCACCAACTTAGACTCTGACGTCGTACTCTTGGTACCAGAGACATGCAGCAGTCTAGGGACTGGACCTTTCTTGTCCATGCTGACAGAATGTTGTTCTGTAAAGGTCTGGCATGGAATTGTGCATAGGGAACTGCTCCAAATGCGGACACCATCTTCCCTAATAACCCCATGCAGAAGGATGCTTTCTCCTTCTTACGGATAAAACCAGATCCTTCAGGTCCGTGACCTTTCTTGATGGCAAGAATACCTTTGCCCGCCTTGTATCCACCAGGAAACCCCAGATATTCCAGACGCTGGACCAGCTGTATTGCTGATTTTGCCAAGTTCAGAATCCAACCCAGACGTTCTAAAAATTGAACTGTCCGGAACACATTCTGGCTTAGAGCTGAAGCCGTTCGAAAATAGATCATCTAATTATCCTATCACTGATATCCCTTGAGACCTTAGAGCAGCCAATACTGGAGCTGGGATCTTTGTGAACACTCTTGGAGCTGTGAAGGTATGCTTCCTTGATGTCTATGGATGCTAGAAATTCCTCTTTTGCAGGGAGGCGATGACTGAGCAAACTGACTCCATTCGGAAAGAACGAATGTTTAGAAGCTGGTTCAGAGCTTTGAGATCCAGAATAGGTCTCACGTCTCTGTTTGGCTTGGGGACTAAAAAAAGCCTAGAGAGGAAAAAGAGACTTCATAGATCTCTAAGGGAGGTAATTTGTATCCAGACCAGAGCCTAGAGAGGAAAAAGAGACTTCATAGATCTCTAAGGGAGGTAATTTGTATCCAGACCAGACCATTTCAGTGAGAGACTGAATTACCAATCTCTGAGATTGAGAGGCTGAGTATGACTCCTCAGGTCCTGACTCCCCAGAAGTGGAAACCTTCTATAGGTAATTTACAGCTACTTCTTTCACATCCTCTGCCCAATCCTGAACGAAATCAGGGGGTGGCTCAGGTGAGGGAGATCTATCACATTTTCTCCCTACTTGCGATGCTGCAATCATGCCAGCAATCTTACCCTCAAGGCAAAATCGTCCTTAGTGATGTAGGCAGCAACAGAAGCACTAGATGTGGGACTCCTATGCCTGGCAACTGTAATGTCTCAGATTGGCTAGTTGCCTCTGGCCCTTCAGGGAAGGGAAACAAAGAGGAAGCACGGCTAGGATCTTCAAGACCTGACAGCAGCACCACTGGGTCCCTTCCAGCTGTGCCCCCCCCACTCCTCTTTTGGGAGGACATTGCTCTTAGGCAAGGAAAACTTGAGGTACTAACCTTAGTGTACTCAAGGCTTATGCCAAGCTATACAGCTTATCACACACAGTACTGATTATCCCAAGTAACAGAAGCTGTCCGTGCCTGTAAACATGCATCCACAGTGACTCACGCAACTCAGCCACTGCTGCTCTGTGTCCCCCCCCCCCCCAGCCTCTGACAGAGACTTGCACGCTGGAAACACTTCCTTAAGAAATTGCGCCATTTGCGCTTGCACTGCGCATGCACGGTGTGCTACGTGCACGTTGCATCCACGTGCACGCCAATCACGTCATGACACGCCCCTCCTGGCTCCATGCACATGCTTTTACTTAAATGGCACTTGAAGGTGCTGCCTGATAATGAGCTTTCCGAAGAGACGGATGCGCGGGCACTTTCGCACCAAGGTGAAAATCTGCATGCCATACAACATGGGTGAGAGCAGTTTAAGCAAACAAAGTGCGTTTTGTCACAGCTGATATACTTTTCAGGTGATCAACACAGGGTGAAAGCAATATGTTTAAACAAACAAGGTGTGCTTTGACACAGCTAATACATCTATTGTCTCTTGTAGAGACCAACATGGTACATGGTATCTTATCTTTCAAGAGAACAGTGCATTACATTTTTTTTTACAAATATTTTTAAAGTGGACTTACCAGAAACAAGAATCCAATCTTCACCCATCACAGTGAATTTCTGTCAGTTGCCGACCTTTAAGGACTGGGTCCCCTTGCTTTTGAGGGGCCACTCCCTTGAACCTGTAGAGCTGCTGCCAGAGTGCCTTTGGGGTTTGGTTTTAAAAAGAGTCTGGATCTACGGGTACAGTGCCTAAAACAAACAACATTACAGGCAAAACCTAGTTTTTCCTTTCCCGAGGCTCAGGTACCATCCTTTAGTCTTTGACTTTCTTTGGATGGATCTGATTGCTAACCCCTTAGATTCAGAGATCTTTGATTGGGGTTTGTAGCATAATCTTCTTTCTTCTTCTTTGAAAAAACATACAAAAATATGGAGAGCTTCTCCACCGTGACCATCACCTTTAAGACACTGGCAAAAAACGGAGGTACTTCCTGTATAGGAGGGTTATATAGGGGGACTTCCTGTCTGATTGGTTCTCAGTGTCCATTCACCTATAGGTGGCGTATAACCCATATGGTATGTCTGCGCAATTACCAGTTAAAGCAGTGCAGTGCCAAATTGTAAAAAGCGCTCTAGTCAGGAAGGGCGTAAAACCTTCTGGAGCTGAAGTGGTTAAAAGGTAAACCAACATAAAGTGAACTTGGCAGCTTACTAACAGTTTGCAATATCCTATTATTGCAGCTCGAGGCGAGTCTCCCCACCCTTTGCACCTGTTGTCGGTAGCTTTACCTCTGCATCTGAAAGAAAAACCTTTTGTGAAGGAACACATTAGCTCATGCTTAAGGTATTCAAAAAGTCACTTGAGAATTTGTTAATAATGCGGAGATTCCATATTGAACACCACTCCCTGCCAACACAAGTCTTTTGATTATTTTTTCATCATATATTGGGGTTTCTCCGAAAAATTGCAGACATGAACATGGAGCTGTGAGTCAATACAGACAAGGATGCAAACCCTTTATGACCATACACCTTTTTAACCACTTCAGTACTGGGCTCTTTTACCCCCTACCTTCCCAGGCAAATTTTCAGCTTTCAGCGCTGTCACACTTTAAATGACTTTTGCGCGGTCATACAACACTGTACCCATATGACATTTTTATAATGTTTTCACACAAATAGAGCTTTCTCTTGGTGATATTTAATCACCACTAGGAGCGATCAAAGGGGTAGATGTGTCCTTAGGGGGTGATTTCTAACAGTTTCCCCTGTGGCGCGCACGCGCCCCCACAAGCAGTCCCGCGAAGCGACGTACAGGTACATAGTTTTGCGGGACAGAGCCGACCAACCACATTATAAGTACTGCTGGCAGTCGCAAGTGGTTAAATGTTTTTTTACATTTCGTCAGTTGCTTCCTGGTTTCTAGTCTAGGTCAAAATTACATGATATATACCAGGAGTCTCCATGGGCATGTTTTTCTTTCATCTGGGGGAGGGGCTTTTGCTCAGCTAAGGACATCATGCATGCATGCATGAGCTAAGGGTAAATGGATTCCAAGAAGTAAATGCTACATGAATCATCTACCCTTACTCAAGATGGCCACAGCTAGAAATGCTAGAAGAGTGTTTTTCAAACAAAATAAAACATGGAGACATGAATGAATGGGTGAGTTTGTTTTGAATATCAAAAATAAATTAAATAAAGTTTTCAGTTTTTGGTACTTTTTTAAAAAATTGCAAACATGTCATACTTACCTTCTCTGTGCAATGGTTTTGCACTGAGTGGTCCTGAACCTCCTCTTCTGGTATCCCCCGCCAACACTCCCGACTCCTTCTTCCTTCCCAGTGTCGCCATAGCAAGCCGCTTGCTATGGGGGCACTCATGTAGGCTCCAACCTGAGCTGGTCTATGTGTGTGTGTCTATTGATTCATACAGCCTGGCTTTGCCCTGCTCCCTCCTCACTGGATTTGATTGACAGCAGCAGGAGCCAATGGCGGGGTCGAGTCTAGAAGCGGGTAGTCTACAGATACCGGGTCGTGTGCCTATGTGGGGTCGTCTGCTGATGCAGGGTCGAAAGCCAGGAGAGTTGTCAGCCAAGCCAGGTCATACATGGAGAAACAAGGAGAACAGAAGACTGCTAGCAGAGATGCACCTTGGAGCACAAACGCAAGGGCAAGGACTGCAACCCATCAGGTGATAGATATAGTCAGGTGTGTAGCATCATCACTGTGCGACGCCCAGGCAGCAGGCAAGTGATGATGCAATCAGAGTTTATAAGAGTCAGCAGTCTGCACATGTCCAGGATGGCTGCCAACAGGAGGGCAATGAAAAACCTTGACAGTACCCTCCCCTCAACAGCCCCTGGTAGTGTCATGGCGTGGGCATGTATGGCTGCCAATGGAACTGGTTCTCTTGTATTTATTGATGATGTGACTGCTGACAAAAGCAGCAGGATGAATTCTGAAGTGTTTCAGGCAATCTTATCTGCTCATATTCAGCCAAATGCTTCAGAACTCATTGGACGGCACATCACAGTGCAGATGGACAATGACCCGAAGCATACTGCAAAAGCAACCAAATCATTTTTTAAGGGGAAGAAGTGGAATGTTATGTAATGGCCAAATTAATCACCTGACCTGAATCCGATTGAGCATGCATTTCACTTGCTGAAGACAAAACTGAAGGGAAAATGCCCCAAGAACAAGCAGGAACTGAAGACAGTTGCAGTAGAGGCCTGGCAGAGCATCCAGGGATGAAACCCAGCGTCTGGTGATGTTTATGCGTTCCAGACTTCAGGCTGTATTCGACTGCAAACGATTTGCAACCAAATATTAAAAAGTGAAAGTTTGATTTATGATTGTTAATCTGTCCCATTACTTTTGGTCACTTAAAAAGTGGGAGGCACATATACAAACTGTTGTAATTCCTACACCGTTCACCTGATTTGGATGTAAATACCCTCAAATTAAAGCTGAAAGTCTGCAGTTAAAGCACATCTTCTTTGTTTAATTTCAAATCCATTGTGGTGGTGTATAGAGCCAAAAAGATTAGAATTGTGTCGATATCCAAATAATTATGGACCTGACTGTAGGTTTGGTCAAAGAGGAAAAGTTCCTGATAAATTTCAGATAGTATTTGGCAACCCGAGGAAGTGCTGAATGGAACAGAGACCACTGGGGTGAGGCCATTGTAGAAAAGCCGAAACCTTCTGAGGACCCATGGAAAACCCTTCAGCAGAAAGGATGTAGCCCATGAAGGCAACCTGAGATGGGTGGAATTCACATTTCTCAAGCTTACAGAAAAGCCCATTCTCACGTAACCGTTGCAGCACCCATCTGACATCCAGGTAGTGTTATTCAATAGAGTCTGAGTAAATCAAGATGTCGTCCAAATAGACTACCACGCATTGCTGCAAAATGTCATGAAAGACATCATTAATGAACTCCTGGAAGACAGCGGGTACATTACACAAACCAAAGAGCATAGCCAGAGATTCGTAATGACCAATTCTGGTATTAAATCCGGTCTACCACTCATCGCCCTTCTTGATCCTTACGAGGTTATACGCGGCCCTTAGGTCAAGCTTGGTAAAGACAGTTGCTCCCTTGAGGCATTCAGTAATTAATGGAATCAGGTATGCATTCTTGACAGTGATGTGATTGAGACCCCTATAATCAATGCCAGGTCTCAACTCACCCCCCTTTTTCTTTACGAAGAAAAAATTGGCACCTGCTGGAGAAGTGGACTTGCAAATGTGCCCCCGGGCAAGCGCATCAGCAAAGTACCCCTCCATGGCCTTATTCTCCACAACCGAAAGAGGATAAACCCTGCCACGAGGGGGAATGGCACCAGTTTGCAAGTCTATGGCACAATTGTACAGACGATGAGGAGGAAGAGTACACGCTCCTTGTCAAATAAATCTTGATACTCACGATATTCAGTAGGCAACACTGAACCTGAGGAGGTACAAAGTATCTTAACAGGCCCATGGATACAAACAGCACCACACTGTGGAGACCAAGAGAGAATCTTGACCGACTGCCAATTAAAGGTCGGATTGTGTTTCTGAAGCCAAGGGTACCCAAAAACAACGGCGTTGCGTGGGGATGAAATAACCTGGAAACAAGTCAATTCCCTGTGAACAGCCCCTATCGCCATATCAACCGAAACAGTCTCTTGGGTAGCCTGTGCTGGTTTCAGGGGCCTGCCATCAATCGCCTCGATAACTAGTAGAGAAACACAAGGCTGCAAGGTTATGAAATTCGCAGTAGCGAATGTACTGTCAATAAAATAACCCCCAGCACCGGAGTCTACCAACGCCTGAGTAACCACCAAATCCGTTGCCCAGGAGAGGACAAATGTGATCAGCGGTTTATCTTTACGAAAAATCGGGGATGAGGAAATTCCACAAAAGATCTTCCCCCAACAGGACCTTAGGTGTGAGCATTTCCCGGACGGGTCAGACAAGATTTCAGGAAAGGCGAGTGAACCCAAGCTGCATGGGTTCACAGCCAGACACACCATCCCCAGGTGACATGGGAGGTGAGCGAGGAATGGGTGGGAAACAAAACGTAGGAGCCAATCTGGTAGGAGGCCTAGGCAGGTTCTCCTTATTCCTTAAATGATGGTCTCTCCCTGAGCCTGGTATCAATCAAAATCAGGAAGGGAATGAGAGCCTCAAGCTCGTCAGGGGGATCCTTGGCCACAATTTCATCCTTCAATGCATCCGAGAGACCATGAGAGAAGACAGCCACCAGAGCCTCATTATTGCAGCCCACCTCTGCTGCCAGGGTACAAAATTCAATGGCATACTCGGCAATGGTTCGTATACCCTGTTGAATGGACAGGAGCTACTTTGCAGAAGAGACAGAGCGAGCAGGCACATCAAATACGCTACGAAAGGAGGCAACAAAACTCGGGTAATCGAATATCAAAGGATTATCGTTCCCCAATAAGGGACTCACCCAGGCCAAGGCCTTATCCAAGAACAACAAGATTAGGAAGCCCACCTTGGACCTGTCAAAAGGAAACACCTGATGAATCATCTCATAATGCCCACTAGGTTTAGAAAGACACGATACTGACTCGGTTCACCCCCATATCGCTGCGGAAGGGGGGCTGAACCAGTCATCCCTCTGGTAACAGTGACTCCAGCTGAAACTGCAGGAGCGGCAACAGGAGCAGCAGCAGGAGGAACCACCGGCCTAGCAGCACCAGGAGCAAGGTGCGCGCAAGCAAGGTCTGCAATGCCTGAGCGAACTGACCCAAAAGGTGATCTTGTTCATCAAGCCTGGTAACCATCATAGGGAGCATATGAGTACCTGTATCGTCAGGATTCATGGCCCTTGTGTACTGTCAGGGTTCCAGGGAACCAGACCACATGGGGTTGCAGGTAAAATAAAGCAGTTTATTGGAGCAAACAACAATAAACGCACATCAAGGGTTAGGAAGTGAGAGCAGGAACAAGCCAGGGTAAAGTCCAGAAGCAGGTAGTCATCCAAGCCGGGGTTGAGTCCAGAAGCAGGTAGTCTACCTATGCGGTGTTCTCTGCAAAAGCAGGGTCGAGAGCCAGGAGAGTCCTCAGCCAAGCCAGGTCATACACGGAGGAACACGGAGAACAGGAGACTGCTAACAGAGATGCACCTTTGAGCACAAACTTAGGGGAAGGACTGCAACACATCAGGTAATAGATATAGTCAGGTGTGCAGCAGCATCACCACTGTGCGACGCCCAGGCAGCAGGCAAGTGATCCTCCAGACAAATATTTCAGCCAAGCGCTCACTCCAAAGGGGAAGACTGGCGTGCTGCTCTCCTCAGGCAGGGAACTCCAAAACGGGTGCATAAAAGAAAGGAAGAGGAGGCGCAAACACCTAGTGCATTACCCATGGTACTGTTTAAAATATTTTAATAAAATGCTGAATGCATACTCACAAACATGAAGAATAGAAATCGTGTTGCAAATTTCCGTCCCACGTATGTTGGAACACGTCCTGGAAATTGCGACCGCTAACGCGTTTCGGGAGTCAAGCTCCCTTCTTCAGAGCTCTTGTGAGTATGCATTCAGCATTTTATTAAAATATTTTAAACAGTACCACGGGTAATGCACTAGGTGTTTGCGCCTCCTTTTCCTTTCTTTTAAGCAGGCAAGTGATGATGCAATCAGAGTTTATAAGAGGCAGCAGTCTGTACATGTCCAAGATGGCTGCCAACAGGAGGGCAAGGTAGACCTTGACAAGCTGGCACAATATTCTAATACATGGTATACACAAAATATAATAAACAACAGTGCAGTTCTACAAAAATCACAATAGTGCTAAATTCAAATCATAAATATAGGTATGACATAATCGTCAAAAAATTACAGAGGAAAAACTTATAAAAAAAAATAGGAACAAACATATACTGTAAGTGCATAAAAGTAATGAACCAAAAGTCCCACTGAAGAGCCCGAAGGTAAATTAAGCAATCTTCTCTGTATATGACAAGAGGAGGACAGATGTGAATCCAAACAGCCTCTGAGCTTCCCTGCAGGAAAACCGCACACCCTCTCAGTGTGTAAAAGAGGGGGGGGGGCTTACCGGAGTTGGATGATCCCCAATAAAGAGCGATCAAACAGCATACACTTCATGGAACGTCCAGCTTCTCTCAGGTACCTTGCCAAACAACTGCACCGCTATGTTCCCACAGATCAATGTGCAATTTTAAAAAAAAAGGTAAAAAGATGCCCTATGTACTGTATATATAAAATCACATGTGCATAAAAATACAGTATGTTTCACAATGAAACTATATCATAAATTTAAAAGAATGTGTGATGTAATACATCCATTCATATGTAATCATAAAATACCAATAAGTATTAAAAATATACAGTGGGTATAGAAAAGAACCCCCCCCCCCCCATTTTGTTGCTTTGCTTTGCAGCCTGAAATGAAGAGAGACACCGTTTTTGTTATATTTAGCTGTATTTACTCAGTGCAACTTATAACATTCAAGGTAAAGATATAACCAACATGTCAGAAAAAAAAATCAAAAACAATCACTGAGTTGGAAAAAAAATCACCCCCTTGTGTCAGTATTTTGCGGAACCACATGTTGCTTTAATTAGAGCCTCAAGTTTGTTGGAAGGTAGTCCTTCTTCCCATTGACAACTTTCTGGCAGAGGGCAGCAGATTTTCCTCAATAATTTGACTGTATTTTTCCCCATCCATTTTTCTCTTCTATCCTGAGTGCTCCTATCCCTGCTGCAGACAAACACCAGGGCCGGACTGGCCTACCGGCCGCTTTGAGATGGGGCCACTGCCGGCCCGCTGCACTTGAGCGACAGATTCTTCTTTGCTATGCCAGCCGCTGTGAGCAGCATGACGTCATATCTGGCGGGCTGCTGCTGTGCGGTGGCGGATCTCCTGACTGCATGATGGCGGCATCCAATCGCTCCCTTCCCTTCCACACAGACACCAGCATTGCAGCAGCCAGCAGGTCTGAGATACACTGACTGAGTGAGAGGAGCCTGAGCTGCCCTGTTGTAGACAGCCAGGTTAGAGTAAAAGGGCTTGGGGGGGGGGACCTTGTCCTCTTGTATTGCATTGGGGGGGCGGGGGAGAATCAGCATTGTATTAGGGCACCTCCATGCTTTACTGTAGGAATGGTGTTATTTGGATGGTGAGCTGTGTTGGTTTTTCGACAGACATATTGTTTTGTGTTGGGGCCAAATAATGCAATTTTAGTCTCATCTGACCTTAACACCTTTTTCCATGTGGCCTCAGAATCTTCAAAGTACGTTTTGGCAAAGCTCAATCGTGACTGCATGTGTACTTTTTTGAGGAGTGTTTTTTTCTTGCACCCCCCCCCCCCCCCCCTCCCATACAAGCCACATTTGTGGAGGATTTGTGATGTTGTAGTCACATGCACACAATGACCACGTTTTGTTTTAAATTCCTGCAACTGCTTCAAAGTTTCTGTAAGCCTCTCTGATCAATTTCCTCCTGGCTCTTTCATCCAGTTTGGAGCAATGTCCTGATCCTGGGAGGGTCTGTGTTGTACCAAATACCTTCCACTTCTTAATAATAGACTTCACTGTGCTTCTAGGCATTGATAAAGCCTTTGAAATTTGTATCCATCTCCTGACTTGTGCCTGTCCACACTTTATTCCTGAGATCCCGGTGACAGTGCCTTGCCACCCATAGTTGATTGTTTGCTTCAGTTGCACTATCAGGGACTGAGATGCATCAGGAAAGCTTTTTTCATGCTGAGCTAATCAAAATGGCCACAGCTGATCACAGTTGAAAGTGAAATGGCTTTCTGTGTCATCGAGAAGGTGATTAGCTACACCTGATTAAGTTTACAAGTCCTTTTTAGGAGGGGGGATCCTTTTTCCAACTTTTTTTCTGACATGTTGGTGTTATATCTTTCATTTGGATGTTATATGTTGCACTGAGTAAATACAGCTGCCTTCATTTCAGGCTGCAAAGCAACAAAATGTGATTATTTTAAAAGGGGGTGATTCTTTTTTTTAACCCATTGTATAAACAAATATGCCCCCAAATGTGTCTAACGAAAAAACTGTATATTTGGAACCAGAAAAGAGGAAGGGACAAAAAACAAAACAAAAAAAGACATAAAAAAAGGGAAATACAAACAAGGAAACCAATCATATCCTTAAAACATAGGGTGTCTTTTTTAAAATCTTTGCTAATAAACGTAGTAGTCTTAATTATTTTATTTTGTAATACATATGGATGATTGCATACAGGTAGTTTTGATTTTATTTTACCTTTATATTTTATTTTTATTCTGATTAATGGATTCAGTGTATTTTTTTTCTTTTATCCACAGGATGGCATTTGATATAAGCTAGCATCATGGCCGCATCGCGCTAGATATGTTTACATAGCATAAGACATACAAACTACTTTGGATGACGTGCTAATTGAATTTTGGTCTTCATCCACAAGGGGCATCTGATACGAGCTTGTAATTCGGCTATATTGCGCTGGAAATGTCTGCACAGTACAGTGTCAATTGATAGATCATGCCTGGTGTGTTTTGCTACAATCAGGTTGATATCCTCCTTGTGTTATTGCGTATAAATGGAAAGCAGTGGCAGCGTGTGTCCTACACCGCTGATGATGTCACCTATGACAAAACGCATTGGGTGGAGCTGGAACACACACCACTGCGCATGTGCAAACAAGCCACAGCTGTTTTAGTTTCTGACAAACTAACTGTACATGTGATGGGAAGTGCCTGTTTACTACCCATCCGTTGTAAGTATACCTCATTAAAACAAAAAACTCTATTAGTTCACACTATGGAGAGCATTTCTGTTTTCATTCATGAGACCACTCTTAAATTGCACATTGATCAGTGGGAACATAGCGGTGTGGTTGTTTGGCAAGATGCCTGAGAGAAACTAGATGTCCTGTGGAGTGTATAGAGCGCTGTTTGACCACTCTTTACTGGGGGTCATTTAACTCTGGTAAGCTCCCCCCCACCTTTTACACACTGAGGTGGTGTGCGGTTTTACTACAGGGAAGTTCAGAGGCCGTTGGGATTCACATCAGTCCTCTTATCATATGCAGATAAGTTTGCTTAAAGTGGTTCTAAAGCCTTAAGGTTTTTCAGCTTAATGTGATCTATGCATTAAGATTAAAAACCTTCTGTGCTGTAGCTGTCCTCAGACCCCCCCTCCCCTTTTCCTTACCTGAGCCCATCCGATCCAGCGATGTGCAATAGCACAGCAGCTTTCGCCACTGTATCTCTCCTCATTGGACAGAATGATAGCAGCAGGAGCAATTGGCTTCTGCTGCAGTCAATCAAATCCGTTGACACGGGAGCGGGGGATAGGGTGAAGTCCCACTGTCTGTGCATTACTTTTATACATTCATTTAATATAAGTTTTTCCAATGCATTAAAGTGATTCTAAAACCTTAAACAATCCCAGTGAACTGACTGGCCTCAAGTAATACACAGAGATGAAACAATTCCTACTACATAAGTTGATCCTGTTTATCTGCAGCTATTTCCCCCCTACATCTGTTCAAAGTACAAAGTTTACACAGGATCTCTCAGCTTTAAAAAGCAGGGAGTGGGGAGCTGAAGTTTCACTCAGTGAGGAGAGCAGCTAATTGGAGGGAAGGGGCACCCCCACTTCACACAGCACACAGGAACAGAGCTGAGGCTTTCAATCAGCTGGAGATCCCCCCCCCCCCCCATCACCTTTTTCTCTTGGTGTCAGGATAACTCATCAGAAGTGATTCATGCTGATAGCAGAGGAATGAGGCAGCAGACAGAAACAACACTTGGTGCTCTGGATTAAGTACACACTATAGAGGGATATGCATTGTTTATATTTCATGTCAGGCTTACAACCACTTTAAGGTAAAAAAGGTAAAGCCTTTTCAATCACTTTAAAAGGAGCAATGTGGTAATATGGGGAAAAAAAGCTGTTGGCTGATTCTGGGTCACAGCACAAGTAAGTGGACTACTGTGGTCCACAAGAGTCGTATTGGCCAATCGAGGTTTGTCTTTTATTAGGCAAAATTTAAAATGTCCCTTGCCTTGAGAATGTTAATAACCTTGCAGCAGAGAACTTGGGATTTACCTAGTTCTCAGATCCGCTGTTTAAAGCAGAACTAAAATCCCACTGTAAAAAAAATGCAAGCATTGTGCGAGTTTTATTTTGCTTGCCCTTACACCCTTCATTGTATTATTATGTTCTGCATGGCAACTTGTTTATGCAATCATTGACTTTGCAGTACTTTCAGTTTAAATTACTGTTGCCTATGTTTAGGCATTGTTGTACCTCATTGCAAAAACCTTTCTAATAAAAATATTAAAAACAAACAAAAAAAAAAAAATGCAAGCATGCAGGCTTATATTGCAGAAGAGACACGTAGTCTCTTATACAATAAAATTCCCCTACCTGCCTGCTCGCCATCTCCACTTCTAGCACAGACAAAGTTGATTCACCTGGCTTATTCACAAATGGCAATCTGTATTTGCATCCGCTCCCCAGTGCTAGCATCACCACCTCAGCTCCACCTCAGATCATCAGGGATTAGATTCTCATAAGGAGGATACAACCTAGATCCCTCGCATGTGCAATTTACAGTAGGGTTCATACTCCTAAGGGAGAATCTAATGTTACTGCTGATCTGACAGGAAGAGGAGCTCAAGTGGTAATGCAAGTGATGGGGAGCAGCTGTGAATACAGAAGAAGCTTTGCTCGCCCACCACTCATCCCCTATGCGGCCCGTTTCCTAATGGGCTACAAACCAACACTGGTCTGAGTCAGAAGCGTAACTCGAACCTTCAGGGCCCCAGTGCAAGAAACCATAAAGGGCCCCCCGGACCCCTGGCCGGGGCCCTACCCTTCAAGCCTGGGGCTCCTCCTACTGATCCTGGGGCCCTTTACTCTCATTGCAGGACCCTTTCACAAGTTCTGCAGTGGGCCCCCTTCCTGCCATCTTGGGGCCTCACCACGGTGGTGAAATGCCAGGGCCCGGTCGCAAGTGTGACCTTTGCGATCCTGGAAGTTCACCCACTGGTGTCCGTAGTTTTTATTTTTTGATATTTTTTTTCTGAAAATCTTTTTATTGGTTTTAGAAACAAACAAAAAACATAGAAAAAACAAACAAAACACAGGTGCATTCGGTTAACATTAAAACAATATCATAAATAGAAAAGAAAAAAAAATAAGACACTTCACCCATGCAGGGGTCATGGTAGAAAACTCAACTAGGCAAATCAGGTCAGCAAGTGTGCATCGTAGGCGTCAAGCAACCAATTTTTTGGTATTTTAATTGTATTATTTTTTATCATTTTATTTTATTTTTTTACAATGTCACCGACTATGACTCTGTCCATTCAGTAAAGGAAGGAGCTGGTAAATTACTTATTTACCGACCCCTTCCTGGTTCTCTATTGTGACACATCCCCTGCAGCAGTTGGCAGGAGAGGGAAGGGAGCACAGTGGTGGTGGGGGTGGGGGTGGGGGGGGGTAGCACAGTGTGAGGGAGGTGGGGACCAGGGTAGCACACAAAAGCCCAGAGACAGCAGAACACAAGTGAACTGGATAGGAGTGGTGGGGGCAGCATACAGGGGAACCAATCTCCATTTTCTTCCTGCAGCTACAGAATAAGGAGGACAGTGATTTCTCTTCACGCTGTCCCTGAGCCTCCCCCTTCTATCCAGGTGTACAGGGGAGCCGCACAGGCCCCCTGGAGCATGGGGCCTGGTTGCAAATGCAACCCCTGTAGTTGTGCCCCTTGTCTGAGTCCTGGGGGTCAGGGACCTCTGCCCTAGAGGATGCCTGCTAGAATAATTATTTGTATTACTATGGCTTGCTGACATGTTTACATTAAAAAAAATGTACTGCAGTAATCAATTTAACTCATCTGCTCTTATAGTTTT
Organism: Pelophylax lessonae; assembly: GCF_965119305.1. Taxonomy (NCBI): domain Eukaryota; kingdom Metazoa; phylum Chordata; class Amphibia; order Anura; family Ranidae; genus Pelophylax; species Pelophylax lessonae. The sequence goes on along the minus strand of NC_138772.1, from coordinate 427,668,842 downwards.
CTCTTAGTTCCCCTGCAAAGCCCTACAAAGTAAAGTCCACCTGATGCAGCTTCCTTTGATAGCACAGCAACAATGCTGCACTGCTCCTGAATTCAGTGCAAAATTGTCACTCTCATGCATGTGGGCTGTGCCTGCTGCACTACAGTGGGAAAAAATGGTGCAAGGGGTGTGTGTGGCTATCAGCTTTTTAACTGCTGATTAACAGCTTGTCAATCAGCATCTGGCCACACCCAGTCCTCCACACTGCTTTCTGGATTGGCACAATGGTTATGTTACTGAAACCATCTGACTGGGAGCTGCAGTGTCTGGAATAGGAACATATGAGAAACAAAAGGAGAATTTGGCTCAGTCAGGGAAGGTAAAGGACGTTTTTCTGTTTATGTCATCAGGCTTCTGCATTACATAGTAACTGGATGTCTCCCTTGCTTTCCACTGAAGCTAATGGAGTGCAGATTGTGCTCCATCAGCTTCATCCATTGCCACAGCAGCTAGGGAAAGTGAAAGTCGGAATTGGAGGTGATATACAGTGCCTTGCAAAAGTATTGACCTATTTTGCTACATTACAGCCTTAAGTTCAATGTTTTGTTAATCTGAATTTTATGTGATGGATCAGAACACAATAGACTATATTGGTGAAGTGAAATGAGAAAAATATATACATAAAACTATTTTTTAGAAATAGAAAACAGAAAATTGGCATGTGCGTATGTATTCACCCCCTTTGTTATGAAGCCTATAAAAAGCTCTGGTGCAACCAATTACCTTCAGAAGTCACATAATTAGTGAAATGATGTCCACCTGTGTGCAATCTAAGTGTCACATGATCTGTCATTACATATACACACCTTTTTTGAAAGGCCCCAGAGGCTGCAACACCCAAGCAAGAGGCACCACTAACCAAAACACTGTCAAGAAGACCAAGGAACTCTCCAAACAATTAAGGGACAATGTTGTTGAGAAGTACAAGTCAGGGTTAGGTTAAAAAAAAAATCCAAATCTTTGATGATCTCCAGGAGCACCATCAAATCTATCATAATCAAATGGAAAGAACATGGCATCACAGCAAACCTGTCAAGAGACGGCCGCCCACCAAAACTCACGGACCGGGCAAGGAGGGCATTAATCAGAGAGACAGCACAGAAACCTAAGGTAACCCTGGAGGACCTGCAGCAGAGACTGGAGTATCTGTACATAGGACGGCAATATGCCATACGCTCCATAGAGTTGCGCTTTATGGCAGAGTGGCCAGAAGAAAGCCATTACTTTCAGCAAAAAACAAAATGCCACGTTTTGAGTTTTGAGTTTGCGAATAGGCGATGTGGGAGACTCCCAAAATGTATGGAGAATGGGCATCTGGTCCGATGAGACTAAAATTGAATTTTTCGGCCATCAAAGAAAACGCTATGTCTGGCGCAAACCCAACAAATCACATCACCCAAAGAAAAATGTTTTTCAGCAGCCGGGACTGGGAAACAGTCAGAGTTGAGGGAAAGATGGATGGTGCTAAATACAAGGATATTCTTGAGCAAAACCTGTACCACTCTGTGCGTGATTTGGGGCTAGGAGGGAGGTTCACCTTCCAGCAGGACAATGACCCCAAACACACTGCTAAGGCAACACTTGAGTGGTTTAAAGGGAAACATGTAAATGTGTTGGAATGGCCTAGTCAAAGCCCAGACCTCAATCCAATAGAAAATCTATGGTCAGACTTAAAGATTGCTGTTCACAAGCGCAGACCATCCAACTTGAAGGAGCTTGAGCAGTTTTGCAAGGAGGAATGGGCAAAAATCCCAGTGGTAAGATGTGGCAAGCTCATAGAGACTTATCCAAAGCGACTTGGAGCTGTGATTGCCGCAAAAGGGGGCTCTACAAAGTATTAACTTTAGAGGGGTGAATAGTTATGCACATTGACTTTTTCTGTTATTTTGTCCTATTTGTATGCTTCATAATAAAAAAAAAACATCTTCAAAGTTGTGGGCATGTTCTGTAAATTAAATTATGCAAATCCTCAATAGATCCATGTTAATTCCAGGTTGTGAGACAACAAAACACAAAAAATGCCAAGGAGGTGAATACTTTTGCAAGGCACTGTAATACAAGCCACTTCTGATTTATTCTACAGAGGGGAGATCACCAAACAAATATCCACTGGTTTCTCTCTATTCTACCTTCCAGCACCTGCTGTTAGAGATGGCCTTGCGGTTCCCCCGGTGGTCGGTTCGCGGCAAACTTTTCTTGATTGCAGCCCGCCGATTTGTTTGCGGCGGCCATATTAGTTTACATTGGGGGGAACTTTGACCCATGACACAGCCATCAGGTGGGACGGGACAGCCAATTGAAACATTTCAGCACATGGATATACCCCCTACCTTATAAATAGACCTGACCTGGCAGCCATTTCACATTCTGCTTTTTGTCAGTGTAGGGAGAGGTTGGCTGTGTGCAGCAGGGACAGACTGTCAGTGACACAAATCGCTCTGTTAAGGTCCACAAAAGTCCTTTTAAGGGCTGGTATTTGGTATAGGTGTACTGTCTCATTTTTGTCAGTGCAGGGAGAGGTCTGCTGTGTGCACCAGGGACAGATTCGTCAGTGACACAAATCGCTCTGTTAAGGTCCACAAAAGTCATTTTAAGGGCTGGTATTTGGTATAGGTGTGCAGTGCACTATATAGTGGTGTGATCGACTTATAATATACTTTGTAATATAGAAAGCATATTATAGTGGATTTGTATTGTGCACTGCGCAGCATTGTGACTGGTGTGTTGAGCGTTTCTGCAGCAATACTACAAACAGTGATAAAAGGACTTTTAAAAAAGTATTATAACTGGTGTGATAGACCAGTGGCCCCCCAATACCACATATTGAAGTGGGGTGTTATCTGAGTATACTTTTATAAGTGTATTTGTGTCCTGCAACAATATTGCCTCTTTTGCTGCATTAACTCTGCTACACACAGTGCCAAACTTACTGGCCAATTTTTTGTACAACTGGTGTGATAGACCAGTGGCCCCCCAATACCACATATTGAAGTGGGGTGTTATCAGAGTATACTTTTATAAGTGTATTTGTGTCCTGCTACAATATTGCCTCTTTTGCTGCGTTAATTCTGCTACACACAGTGCCAAACTCGCTGGCCAATTTTTTGAACAACTGGTGTGATAAACCAGTGGCCCCCCAATACCACATATTGAAGTGGGGTGTTATCTGAGTATACTTTTATAAGTGTATTTGTGTACTGCAACAATATTGCCTCTTTTGCTGCATTAACTCTGCTACACACAGTGCCAAACTTACTGGCCAATTTTTTGTACAACTGGTGTGATAGACCAGTGGCCCCAAATACCACATATTGAAGTGGGGTGTTATCTGAGTAAGCTTGTTTAAGTGTATTTGTGTCCTGCAACAATATTATCTCTTTTGCTGCGTTAACTCTGCTACACACAGTGCCATATGTACTGGACAATTTTTTGTACAACTGGTGTGATAGACCAGTGGCCCTCCAATACCATATATTGAAGTGGGGTGTTATCTGAGTATACTTTTATAAGTGTATTTGTGTCCTGCAACAATACTGCCTCTTTTGCTGTGTTAACTCTGCTACACACAGTGCCAAACTTACTGGCCAATTTTTTGTACAACTGGTGTGAAAGACCAGTGCCCCCCCCAATACCACATATTGAAGTGGGGTGTTATTTAACAGTATACTTTTATAAGAGTGTATTTTAGTCCTGCAAAAATGTGGCCTCTTTTGCTGCCTTAAGTGTGCTACACACAGTGACAACAGTTACTGGCCAATTATTTGTAAAACTGGTGTGATAAACCAGTGGCCCCCCAATACCACATATTGAAGTGGGGTGTTATCTGAGTATACTTTTATAAGTGTATTTGTGTACTGCAACAATATTGCCTCTTTTGCTGCATTAACTCTGCTACACACAGTGCCAAACTTACTGGCCAATTTTTTGTACAACTGGTGTGATAGACCAGTGGCCCCAAATACCACATATTGAAGTGGGGTGTTATCTGAGTAAGCTTGTTTAAGTGTATTTGTGTCCTGCAACAATATTACCTCTTTTTCTGCGTTAACTCTGCTACACACAGTGCCATATGTACTGGACAATTTTTTGTACAACTGGTGTGATAGACCAGTGGCCCTCCAATACCACATATTGAAGTGGGGTGTTATCTGAGTATACTTTTATAAGTGTATTTGTGTCCTGCAACAATACTGCCTCTTTTGCTGTGTTAACTCTGCTACACACAGTGCCAAACTTACTGGCCAATTTTTTGTACAACTGGTGTGATAGACCAGTGCCCCCCCAATACCACATATTGAAGTGGGGTGTTATTTAACAGTATACTTTTATAAGAGTGTATTTTAGTCCTGCAAAAATGTGGCCTCTTTTGCTGCCTTAAGTGTGCTACACACAGTGACAACAGTTACTGGCCAATTATTTGTAGAACTGGTGTGATAAACCAGTGGCCCCCCAATACCACAGATTGAAGTGGGGTGTTATATACCTTGTTCCACATATACTGCGCTTCCCTAGAGACTTTTTTCACAGGGTAATTTAAAAAATGACACTCGCTGTCTCCTGCTACCCAAGTTTAGGAGAAGGGGTTCAAACTCTTGAGCAGATGGTACAGGTGCCCTTCCTCGATCGCCTACATTGACCCACTCCAGTCGGACCAATGTTGGCGGTGCACGTCCTCTAGGGGAACGCTTATTCACATCTGGTGGGAATGTCCTCAGATCCATGAATTGTGGACTGGAATTATAGCTTTGTATTGCAGGCTCCAGGCAACAAATGTTCCTGCGACACCGGAACTGGCCCTGTTGTCTTTGTTACCCGGCTCCTTCCGGTCGATCAAGAGAGATGTTTTGAGGTTTTTCTTGGCGGCTGTTCGGACGGTGATACCCAGACACTGGAGGTCCAAGCAGGTACCCTCTAAACTTGAGTGGGCTCTGGAACTGGGCCGGCTTAGAGACATGGAAAACCTGTTGGCGCGAGAGGGGGGCAGGGAGGACCGATTCTCTGCTGCTTGGAGGTCCTGGGACATGTTTCGGTGTTCGGACGCCTTTCAGTCCTGGCTCGAGACGTCTGTGCTACCTGGTGCTGGGGGGCAGTAGTGGGACGTGGGAGGCCCATCCTGATTTCCTCCACCTTCTTTGTCCCCTTGACATACCTCTTTACATTCTCCTGCTTTATCCCATCCTCTTACCTTTATTCCCCTCCCTGGCTGTACCATTGATACCATAAGGCAATCCTCCTTTACTTATTTGTTGTTTTTAGGCGCTCCTCGATGGAAAGCCGGGATATTTATCAATGCCTAATTTATCAATGCCTACCACACTTCCCACAATCTCCTCAAGTGACGCCAGCCATGAAAGTGTTTATACTGGTGTTGGCCTTTCCTAGACTTTTCTCTTAATTATGTTACCTCCTGACACCCCAAGTTGCTGTTTTCTTGACCTTGTGCTGCTGCCAGGATCTGATGGACCTGGCGGTTTGGGTTCTTATTTGCACTTGTCGATATTGATTGTTGTATGCATTTACTCACAGTTTACCATATGTCATACCTGAACAATTTATTTGTTTCATACCCCCATGCTTCTCCCCTAACCCTGTAAAACCCTTCTCTTTCAATAAAATAAGATTGAACTAAAAAAATGACAGGCAGAGGAAGAGGCAGGCCCTTACACAGGGGTGGTAGGGGTAGGGCAGGAGCAGTAGGCGGGAGCCAAAGTGTGACGTTTCAGAAGGTGCGTTTGATTATGTCAAAGGATGCACCAGACTTGGTTGAGTGGCTCACTCAGCCTTCCTCTTCTGCATCCTCCTCATCCTCTCTATGTACACCCTCTTCACTCTCTGCTGTGTGCACCCCAAAAGACACCACCACCAACACCACCACCATATACCCTCCGCTTGAGTCACTGGAATTATTTTCCGATCCATCACAAGACATTTGCAATGCGCAGCCATTGTTGGCATCGGATCAGGAAGAGGAGGTAGCAACAGCCGCCACTCAGCAGTCTGACGACAGTACCCAGATCAGCCCAAGGAGATTGGTCCCCGCTGTTGCTGTCTACTCCGAGATCTCGAATGTTAGTGGTGGGGAAGGTGACGTTGATGATGACGTGTCTATGGACGTCACATGGGTGGCCACAAGAGAGGAAGAGGAGGGGAGTTCAGAGGGAGAGATGGACCAGCAGATAGGGAGGAGAAGCAGGCTGAACTTGCATTGCACAGGAGGGACAAAGCAGACTGCAAAAGTATCAGGAGCGAGCCATCAACCATGTACAGTCACATCTGGCGCTCCAAGGACGCCAGCACATGGCTCCACAGTGTGGGCTTTTTTTAATGTGTCCGCTGCTGACAACAATGTTGCCATCTGCAGACTTTGCAGTCAACGCATACGTCGCGGTAAGCCCAACACTCACCTAGGGAGACCGCCTTAAGAAGGCACCTGAACTCCCATCACCAAGCCCAGTGGTAGCAACGCCGCCAGAACCCACAAAGCCACACTCCAGGCTCTCACCGTCCAGCCTCTTCTCCTTCTCCTCTCCCCTCACAATTGTCCTCCACTCCACCTTCCATCATGCTGTCCTCACGTTGTTCTGGAAAAAGGCAGGCTTCCATGGCCCAAATGTTGGAGCGTAAAAAAATGATGACGCCGGATAACCCTCTTGTCACAAGTTAGCCTATAGTTTTGTCTGTATATTCTTACCTCCTTGCAGCAATGCTTCTGTCTTGGCTCCCTTCACATGTGGTGTTTGGGCTTCTATGGGCGTCGCCTGCTCCACTGTGGGTTATATCCTGTTTCTGTCAATTACTTCCTGGGTCACTTCCCTGTTTGCTTCCCTATATATACACAGGCTCAGTGCACTGTTCCTTGCTTGAGCAACAACCCTGTTCTCTGAGCTCCCATCCTTGTATCCCTTGGCTATTGTATCTGATCTCCTGTGTACCGACCCGGCTTTGTTTCTCCGTCTACGTTTGTCTGCTGCCTGTCCTGACCTCGGCTTGTCTCTTGGATCTCCTTATAGTCTCCTGTTTACCCTGCACACGCCAGCGGTCTCCACATTCTCAGCTGGGCCTACCTGGGGGCCGCGACCTGGTTCCAGTCTGCTGCAAGTCCATCCCCACCATCAGGGGCAAGGGTGAAGAAGCAGGCTGGGGCTTAGACTCCGCACCCTGGGGAATCCTGAGCTGGGGATCTATAAGGGCTCACTACCACAGACCCCTGACACCTCTTGCCCAACGTTTGACTGCTGGCTTATCAGAACTGATAGCCCACCAACTACTGTGATATCAACTGGTGGACTCGGAGGCCTTTCGGAAATTTGTGGCCATTGGAACACCAAAATGGAAGGTCCCAGGCAGGAAATATTTCTCGCAGAAGGGCATTCCAGAGCTGTTCAGCAGCAAGTGAATGTATCCCTGGCACACAGTGTCGGTGCCAAGATACATCTGACCACAGACACATGGTCTAGCAAACACGGGCAGGGAAGGTGTTATACCTGAAGGGTTTCACATGTACTGTTTCTTTAAGGCTGGCTCCACCCAGGAGTGATGACAAGGGTCAAGGGGCAGAGTGGCCATCTTAGAGACATGTAAGAGATGCATTGATATACAGAGCTGTCCTGTAATGCATGTTGGAGTGTACAGTGAGTCCTGAATAAACATCCGTTGTTCCAGACCAGAGTCCTGTGTCTCTCACAACACTGAGAATATAACAGAAGGTATATAACTTTTACTGCCCACTGGGTGAACCTTGTGACGGCCGTCAAGCATGTAAACCGTGGCACCCGTGTAGATTTGGTTTTACTGCCACAGATTGCATGCAGGCCTGCCTCTTCTTCTCCTTCTCCATCCTCCCTCTCCTCCTCGGCTGACTCCTCCTTTTCCGTCTCTTCCGCTGCACCGCCCCAGCTTTGCGTTCACAGGCAGATCAGTGGCTGACACCACACAATATGACAGTTGGTAAAGTGGTGTGCGACAATGGTGCCAATCTGTTAAGCGCGCTGAAACAAGGCAAAATAACACACGTGCCATGCATGGCACACGTCATGGACTTGGTCGTGCAGCGATTTGTTGCCAAATACCTTGGGGTCCAGGACGTCTTGTGGCAGGCCAGGAAAATCTCGGGCCATTTCAGAAGATCTTACACAGCCATGGCTCGCCTTGCTGACGTTCAGCGGCGGCACAACCTGCCCGTCAGGCGTCTTATTTGTGACTGCTCGATGCGATGGAACTCAACGTTGCATTTGCTTGATAACTGCATGTTTCTGCTGGAGCAGCCTAAGGACTACTTGTACAAACTCTGCGGCAGGACAGGTTCTGGGGAGCTTGGGTTTTTTCACCTCGCCAGTGGCTGCTCATGCAGACTTCTGCGGCCATTTGATGAGATCACCAAACTGGTCAGTCACGGCCAGGGCGCCATCAGTGAGATCGTACCTTATGCCTTTTTTCTGGAGCGTGCATTGCGTCGTGTCATTGATCAAGCCATCGAGGAGCAGGAAGATGAGGAAGTCGCAATGTTGAATGAATTCCCAGGGGGTGCTACTCCATCTGAGGCAAGTCAACAACAGGAGTCTGAAGAGGAGTCAGAGGAGGATGGTGCCGAGGCGGATGAGGAGAAGCAAGAAGAGCATGCTTTAAACCTGTCTGGGATCCCTGGTGTTGTCCGTGGGTGGGGGGGAGGAGAACAAGGACGACATTATCCTGGATGATGAGCTGGAGCCAGGCCACTACACCGCGTCCAGTTTAGTGCGAATGGGGGCCTTCATGCTCCAGTGTTTTAAGGGGGACCCCGTATAAAAAGCATAAAGGGCGAGGACCAGTACTGGGTGGCAACGTACTTAGACCCCCGGAACAAACAAAAAATGGCGGAAATGTTACCACCATCACAGATGGCGGCCAGAATGCAGCACTTACAGGCCTTGGTGCGAGAAATGCTGCATTCTGCTTTTGCGTGCGCTGGCAGAGGAATTTCCAGTCACAGAGAGACAGTTGCGGGTAGCAATCCAACAGCACCTGCAAGAAGAGGGCAGTTTGCAGATGTTTTGGTCACTTCAGATACGAGATCCTTCTTTCAGCCGACCCATCGACAGCTGTACTCCGGATCCAGCATCAGGGAACGCCTAGATCGACAGGTGTCCGAGTACATCAGGTTAACGGCCGATGTGGACGATCTGAGGAGTGATGAACCCCTGGACTACTGGGTGGGCAGGCTTGACCTCTGGCCAGAGCTTGCACAATTTGCAATGGAACTGTTGGCTTGCCCCCCGTCCAGTGTCCTGTTCGAAAGGACGTTCAACGTAGCAGGGGGGATCGTGACCGATAAGCGCACTCGCCTAGCTCATGACAGTGTTGACTACCTCACATTTATAAAAATTAATGAGGCATGGATCTCTGAGGAATTCAACACATGTGACCAGTAGACCATGTTTGATTACAATTCCTCATGACAGGCCACAAATATCCGTCCATTGAATGCCTAATTTTTGGGGCCTTTTATGGCCGACACTTATTTCTGTATCCTGTGAATGCCTAATGTACCTCCAGCCACAGAATACAACGTTCTTAGCTGTCAGGTAAACCCATGTGGGCTAATTTTTGGGGCCTATACTGGCCGACACTTACTTATTTATCCTGTGAATGCCTAATGTACCTTCAGCCACAGAATACAACGTTCTTAGCTGTCAGGTAAACCCATGTGGGCTAATTTTTGGGGCCTTTTATGGCCGACACTTACTTATTTATCCTGTGAATGCCTAATGTACCTTCAGCCACAGAATACAACGGTCTTAGCTGTCAGGTAAACCCATGTGGGCTCATTTTTGGGGCTTATACTGGCCGACACTTACTTATTTATCCTGTGAATGCCTAATGTATCTTCAGCCACAGAATACAATGTTCTTAGCTGTCAGGTAAACCCATGTGGGCTAATTTTTGGGGCCTTTCATGGCCGATGCTTACTTATTTATTCTGTGAATGCCTAATGTACCTCCAGCCACAGAATACAACGTTCTTAGCTGTCAGGTAAACCCATGTGGGCTAATTTTTGGGGCCTTTCATGGCTGACGCTTACTTATTTATCCTGTGAATGCCTAATGTACCTTCAGCCACAGAATACAACGTTCTTAGCTGTCAGGTAAACCCATGTGGGCTAATTTTTGGGGCCTATACTGGCCGACACTTACTTATTTATCCTGTGAATGCCTAATGTACCTTCAGCCACAGAATACAACATTCTTAGCTGTCAGGTAAACCCATGTGGGCTAATTTATGGGGCCTATACTGGCCGACACTTACTTATTTATCCTGTGAATGCCTAATGTACCTTCAGCCACAGAATACAACGTTCTTAGCTGTCAGGTAAACCCATGTGGGCTAATTTTTGGAGCCTTTCATGGCCGACGCTTACTTATTTATCCTGTGAATGCCTAATGTACCTTTAGCCACAGAATACAACGTTCTTAGCTGTCAGGTAAACGCATGTGGGCTAATCTTTGGGGCCTGGAATGGCCGACACTTACTTCTTTATCCTGTGAATGCCTAATTTTTCAGACTGGAATTGAAAATCAATGGGTCTGTAAACGTTCCGCCAAATTGTGAAAAAGATGCGGACCCATTTTACAGATGTGTGAATGGACCCTATATGTATTTGACATGTATTTACTGGCTGCTGTCAGTTCTGACTGATTTAGGAAAAAAAAAAACAATTTTTCGCTGTAAAAAAAAAAAAAAAATTTTTAGGGCAACTTTTCCAATTGCAATACTTCTGTTATGACATTGTCCATTTGAGAAAGTTTGCGGCTAACGTTCGCAAACCGCCCCGGCCGATATTCGTCCATCACTACCCGACGTGTCTTTCCTGGGTCCACAGGTGAGACATTGGTGCACAGGATACATGGCAGCGTTGAGGGCGGTACCTTCGGCAGGCTATGGTAGGGATCAGACAGCTGTGAAATAAATTACTTCTGGCCCATTGCCTAGTCTACAAATGTAAACACACTAGGCACTTGTAGAAGTCTTTAATATTTGCATGGAACTGCACATATCAAACATGCATATATCCAGGCACAATTATATCTAGCAAACCATTTCACTTCCACCCTCACAAGCACTGGATAGCAGATTCAAACTCTGAGTACTGTATGTGCTTTTTTTTTTTTTTTCGCAGTAACGGTAATCCAAGAATAAGGAAGTACTTCATCTGGGAAATTCCGTGAAAGGTAATCAGGTGACTGTTCTCAGTTGTTTAGTTTTACACATTCTTGGAATGCTTTTTGATCTTTGATGTTTTATTACATTTACATCACATTTAAAATAGATCTAAGCCCTTTTGATAAATCTTGCTTTAGGCAGTATGCACATGGAGATATTAAAATAATCCCATTACTCTGCATTTTCTGTCAGGAAAAACCAGCGTAAAAAATGCTTTGTCTGGTGTGTATTTACACTCGTTCATGTGCGTGTGGTATTTAGAGGCGTATAATGATAATTTCATTTCAGAAAATGTTTTCAATTTATTATTAACCTGCTGCTTTCATTAAAATATTTTCAGGGGATCCTGTGATGGTGTTTGTGATGGGGTGACAACCATCTTCCAGATGTGCTCCTGTGCAGTCACCCAGTCAAATACGCCTCTGGTAGAGACTACAAGTGGCCATTACTGGCCAAAATCGCACACAAACCTGGTCCACGTTTGTTGCTATCAGGAAGTCGGTCCAGAACAATGATGTACAGCCGACACAAGTACAGTGGGGATCGAATGTTTGGGCACCCCAGGTAAAATGTTGTATTAATGTGCATAAAGAAGCCAAGGAAAGATGGAAAAATCTCCAAAAGGTATCAAATTACAGATTAGACATTCTTATAATATGTCAACAAAAGTTAGATTTTATTTCCATCATTGACACTTTCAAAATGACAGAAAACAAATGGCGTCTGCAAAAGTTTGGGCACCCTGCAGAATTTATAGTATGCACTGCCCCCTTTGCAAGGCTGAGACCTGCCAGTGTCATTGATTGTTCTCAATCATCGTCTGGGAAGACCAGGTGATGTCAATCTCAAAGGTTTTAAATGCCCAGACTCATCTGACCTTGCCCCAACAATCAGCACCATGGGATCTTCTAAGAAGTTGTCTAGAAAACTGAAACTGAAAATAGTTGACGCTCACAAAGCTGGAGAAGGCTATAAGAAGATAGCAAAGCGTTTTCAGATGTCAATATCCTCTGTTCGGAAAGTAATTAAGAAATGGCAGTCATCACGAACAGTGGAAGTTAAAGCAAGATCTGGAAGACCAAGAAAAATATCAGACAGAACAGCTCGCAGGATTGTGAGAAAAACAATTCAAAACCCACTTTTGACTGCACAATCCCTCCAGAAAGATCTGGCAGACACTGGAGTTGTGGTACACTATTCCACTATGAAGAGATACTTGTACAAATATGGTCTTCATGGAAGAGTCATCAGAAGAAAACCTCTTCTACGTCCTCACCACAAAAATCAGCGTTTGAACTTTGCAAATGAACATATAGACCATCCTGATGCATTTTGGAAACAAGTTCTGTGGACCGATGAGGTTAAAATTTAACTTTTTGGCCGGAATGAGCAAAGGTATGTTTGGAGAAGAAGGGGCACAGAATTTAATGAAAAGAACCTCTGTCCAACTGTTAAGCATGGGGGTGGATCAATCAAGTTTTGTGGTTGTATTGCAGCCAGTGGCACAGGGAACATCTCACGAGTAGAAGGAAAAATGGATTCAATAAAATTTCAGCAAATTTTGGATGGTAACTTGATGCCATTTGTGAAAAAGCTGAAGTTAAAGAGAGGATGGCTTCTACAAATGGATAATGATCCTAAACACACCTCGAAATCCACAGGGGATTACATCAAGAGGCGTAAACTGAAGGTTTTGCCATGGCCTTCACAATCTCCTGACCTCAACATAATTGAAAATCTATGGATAGGCCTTAAAAGAGCAGTGCGTGACAGACAGCACAGAAATCTCAAAGAACTGGAAGACTTTTGTTAGGAAGAATGGGCAAAGATACCTCAAACAAGAATTGAAAGACTCTTGGCTGGCTACCAGAAGCGTTTACAAGCTGTGATACTTGCCAAAGGGGGCAGTACAAGATATTAACTCTGCAGTGTGCCCAAACTCATTCATTTAGGTTTTAGAACGTTATTAATTTAATGAAATACTGAATGTACAGGGCAGTGAATATGAAAATCAAGACTTGTAAGACAAATTCTGCTTTTGACATAATGGTGCTTCCCAAGGGGAAGTCAATGACAACTTGCACTCAGAGGAAGTGGGTTGAATGATGCTAGCCCTATTCAGTCAGAAGACCAGTGACCTCTAGTGGTTCAACTAAAAACTGAATATATTTTACTATTTTTCCTTTAGGCTTTCACTCTGAGACTTTTTTTTGTATTTTAGCTGCAGTTTTGCTGTAAATTGCTTCCAAAACATAGGTGATTTAGAAAACACATAACCCCCCAAACCGCCCCCCACCCTACACACGCCAATAAAGAAAGCGGTGATGTTTTTGCTACAGTTATGTTTTTCAGAGCAAATACAGAGGATAGCTTACCAAAGTTTTTTTTGAAGGCTGATTGTCCTTATGAGTAAAAGTAAAGGTAAAACACTATTGACTGCTGATCCCGTCTGGCTCAGTTCCCTGTGCAGCAAAGCTCATGTAAACACATAACACAGTGGGAATTTCTAAGGTCAGAGTCCTTTAGTTATTTATCTGCTTGTTTATCTTTGCCCTCCTCATTTGCCTTTAATCATAATTTCCCTAACATTAGCCTTTGATTAAATAACTCAGGATACAAAATCTTCACCTGCATTGTAGATGTTTATTTTACTAAAGTACAAAGTACAGGTAGGGAGACTAAGCATGCAGGCTGTCATTGTTGGCCTTTTGCAAATTCTAGTTGACTTAATACTTCACCAACCTGGTGCATTCTTTGGATATAAAATAAAAAGTCTAAAAGTCAGAATAGTACCCATTTGATAATGGTCACGTCAGTTCTAAACTCATGGCTAACGTCCAGAGTCCTGACGAGATGCAGAGAAAAAATGCTGATGCTGAGAAAAAACAGCTTTTTGCTGGTTAAATTGTGTGTGACTAACCTGGATGCATAAAAGTCCTATCATAACTCATGATCATCATAATTGTTTCTTGTGAATGAATCTGAAAAATACTGAAGCCAGGGGACCATCAACAATTTTAGAATATAGGGTCAACAATGGCAGCCCACATATTTCACTACAGGTTTTCTTTGAGGATCTGTGACCGACTCACCCAGGACAGGGGCTTTTAGAAGGGACTGCAGGCTAGTCCCTTGCCTACTGACTATGAGCCCTGGCTTTTAAGGGAGCACTGCTCTTTGAGAGGTGTGTGTCTGGGGGACCCTTGAAGTAATGTTACTTTGGATTCAAGTCAATGTCTCCCCAGAACACACAGACTCCAGGAATCTAGGCCTGGGATCCATGGTTAGGGTCTAACTGCACAACTACCAACAATGACTGCTTCACACTGTGAGACTCATAGCAGATGTTAATATCAGCTCAAGCCACCTGTCTTTCACCCATTGTCAATTGTGCTAATTAACTCACCTGTTTGTCTGTCTGCTAGCAAACTACTGTGGGATATTATCTGATAATGTGTAATGTATTTTGTTGTGACCTGGGGCTGGGCAGCCTGACCTGAGAAGAGCTCTCTGAATAATTACTACATTGTCTGGATGGCTAGTTGTTTTAATTTTTTTTTTCCATTAAACAAAGGTTTTTTATTGAAAAAAATTAAACATATTTACAGATAACTTGAGTGCTTGTGGCAGAATACAATATAAAGTAATTACATAACTTCTGAATACAGTCACGTGTAAATAGTAACACCAATGTCAGGGAACAGTGCAACTGCAGGTCAGCAACTGAGTAGTCAAAGAGAGACCGTTTCAATGCCGTAGAGCATGGGCGGCTCCCATAATATGGCCACGATTCAAGTCTTGAAGGGTCGCATTAATTGTCGTACAATAAATTTCCTTGCAAGGAATAGAGTCTCGTCTAAGAACTGAGTGGTGAATTTATCGATACTTACATCCGGGAAGATTCCAAGTAAGCAAGGTTTTGGGGCCAGCGTTAGAGGAGAGCCCATGGTGTCATGCAGGAACCCCACGACTTGTTTCCAGAATCCCTGCAACATGGGGCAACTCCAAAGAAGGTGATAGAACGTACCCGGCGCGTTCCCGCACACGGGGCACAAAGCTGAGGCATCAACATGGTATTTGGCTTTCATTATAGGGGTCAAGTAGGCTCTATGAAGTACAAACAGCTGAGTCAAGCGGTCTGATAACTTTGGGGATACCAACTTACAATTGTCCAGGGCATCCTCCCACTCCTCATCCTCCACAGGCCCCACATCTCCCTAACCATTTAGTTTTAATGGCGTAAGCTAATACCGTGGAGGCAGGTAGAAGGAGCGCGTTATAAAGGTGTTAAATGAGTTGTTTAGGTTCAGATCCCCTGAGCACTTCTATTAAGGAGATTGGGGCTATGTCCTGTACCGGTCAGGGGAATTGAGAGGAAAAGGCATGTCGGACCTGTAGGTACCTGAAGAACATTTGGTTAGGTAGGTTAAATTGTTGTTTCAGTGCGTCAAACGTTTTAAGGGTACCGCCAGTTAATATTTGGGCAAGGAAATGCACTCCGTGCAGGGCACAAGCATGTGCATCAGTAATAGAGACAAACTCAGGGAGGTGAGTATTGTGCCATAGCGGCATATGTTCATGGAGCAAGGGGAGGTCCAGTTTGATGGACACAACATCCCATATACGTCTGTATTGATATAGCATAGACGTTCTACCACCCCGAGGTTCAGTACCCCGAACACCCGTCCGTATCAGGGATAGGGGGTCAGCAGATGCACAGGCCCTGGACGGAGCAAGGAGGGCTAGCAATCTTTCACTATCCGAGTTGTATAAGTGAAAGAAATGGGATAGTTGCAATGCAAAATAGTACATCATGTTAAAGTCGGGGAGCGACAGGCCACCCAGGTCTGTGGGGTTTTTACGTTTCCTCCAGACTAGTTTATGTCGGTTGGAGCCCCAGATAAAGGGTTTAAGGATGGAGTCGAATTGGAGGAAGTGTTTGAGAGGTAAATAGATCGGAGAATGCCACAAAACGTAGAGCAGTTTGGGCAGTAAAACCATTTTGACCAGGTTGATCCTACCCTGTACCCCCAGTGGAAGACCGCCCAGGTTTGGGTTTTAGTCTTGAGAAAGGCAAAAAGAGGCTGTATATTATCGGGTAGGTAATTTTTAGGGGAGTTAGTGACCTGTATCCCAAGATACTTAACACGGTCCACTGTCTGCAGGGGGAAGCGTGAATCCACTGGGTGAGGGGGGGCATCATCTATTGGCAGAATTTGAGATTTATCCCATTTAATTGTTAATCCTGAGTAACGTCCGTATCGCTCAATAAGGACCAGGGCAGTGGTAAGGGATTCTCCCGGATCAGCCAAGTACAGCAGAGTGTCATCCGCATACATAACTATTTTTTCCTCTAAGGCGCCAGCCCCGAGGCCACGGATATCGGGGTGCGACCTAATAGCAATCGCCAGGGGCTCGGCAACCAGGGCATAAAGGAGAGGGGAGAGAGGGCAGCCCTGTCGGGCCCTCGAGTGAGCGGGAATTCTGCCGACGTGCATCCATTGGCCAAAACCCTGGCTACCGGGGCCTGGTAAAGAACTCGGACCCACCAAATAAAATTAGGGCTGAAGCCATAACCCTCGAGGCAAAGCCTCTACGAAGTCTTAGCTGTATCTAAGGACACCACAATCCTAGAACCAGAATTGTTGTGTGACGCCTGCAAATTCATAAACAGGCATCGCAAATTGAACAAGGTATTTCAACCAGGCATGAAGCCTGACTGATCCGGGTGAATCAGGGAGAGTATCACTTTATTAAGTCTGAGGGAGAGCACTTTGGCCAAAATCTTGACATCCACCTGTAGGAGGGATATGGGGCGGTAGGAGGAAGGGAGGTGGGGGTCCTTATCAGGTTTAGGTATGAGTACTATAAGGGCTTCACGCATAGAAGGGGGTAAGGAGGAGGTGTCAAAGGCGGTTTCGAACATGGTCAGAAGATGTGGTACCAGGACATCAGAGTATGTGGAATAGAATTCGTTGGGTAAACCATCTAACACGGGGGATTTAGACCTCGGGAATTTACCAATCGCTTCTACTATTTCCTCCTGCGTAAGGGGTGCCTCTAGCAGCGTCAATTGTTCTGCGGTCAATTGTGGGAGCACGTCCGGGGACAGGTAGGGAAGGATTGGGGAGTCATCGTCCAGAGCGACGGAGGTGTAAAGATCCCGGAAGAAGCTACGGAAGTACTCCGCCACCTTGGCAGGATCCGAAATAGGGGTACTGTCAACTGGGTGCAGGGTAATTACAACTGGGGGTCTGTCAATACTATGTACTAGATAGGCTAAGAGTTTACCAGCGTGTTCCCCATGTTCGTATAGCTTTTGTTTCTGAAAAAAGAGGGCTCTACGCGCCTTTTCATAGTCTAAGTGTTCTACCACCCTAGTTAGAAGTTTAAGCTGATCTGCCCCTGGAGAAGTCGGGTCAGCCAGAAAGGCTTCCTCTGCCGAGGCCAGGGCCTGTGAGGCCTTAGTATACGCTCGTGCAGACTCCGACTTAATGGCATTAATGGTGGATGTCAGGGTTGCCCTGGCATGTAGTTTGAAAGTCTCCCATACCACAAGAGGGGAGGCTGAGTCAACATTATTGGCAAAAAAATGTTGCCAGTCGTCGGTCAGATTCCTCTCCTCGGGTATCAGAGTAAGCCAAAGGGGGTTCAGTCGCCAGGCCGGCCTCACCCGGTCACTCCGAAGACTCACCGATATCCAGTAGGGCCTGTGGTCAGAGAGGCCGCAAGCATGGAAGCCTACATCAAGCAGTCTTGGGAGTAGGGAGGGGGAGATTAGGATGAGATCAATACGGGACATAGAGCCATGGATTGAGGAGTGACAGGAGAAGGCCCTTAGAGTCCAGAAGATTGAATTCCACCATCAGGCGGGCAAATCTAGTGGTTGTGGGTGGGGTTGGAGGAGCCCCGGAGATGTGCAATCTATCCAGGCTGGGATTCATAGTATTAAAATCGCCAAGCCATATCACCGGGATATTGGGGTTCAGCAACATGAAATCCAGCCCTTCAAGCAGGATGGCTGAAGAGAAAGGGGGGGGGGGCCTAAAATGCCATGAGCAGGTAAGGGTCACCACACAATAGCACCTCCAGGAACACATACCTGCCTATGGGATCTACTAGGGACCCCCGGAGCTCAAAGTGTACAGATTTAGCGATCAATATCGCTACTCCCAGAGAGTGAGAGGTAAACATGGAGTGGAATGTCCAGCCTATCCACGGGCGCCGCAGGGCCTGCTGCAGAGTGCCATCTAGATGGGTCTCCAACAGGACAATAATGTCTTCCCTATGGCGCTTAAGTACATCAAACACCGCTGAGCGTTTGATCTGGTCTCTGAGACCTTGGACATTCCAGGTTAGAAATTTAGGGCACGCCATTGAGGAAGGCAAGCATTAGAGTGTACAGGAGCTCCAGGGGTGCCGTTCCACCCACATTGTCACTATTCACTACCATGAGATCACAATAGACACAGACATATAGAGCAACTGCATTATTAGAAGTAAATAGACATTGCATATATCTAAAGCACAAAAAAAACAAAAACCAACTGAGAAATCGCAGCAATTGAGACAGCTCACCCACCCACCCCGCCCTGCACACACCCCAACTCGTGTGGGCCTGAGAATACCCAAACCAACCATACAACCAACAGGGTTGAAAAATCCCCAGTAGGGGGAAAAAAAGGGTCCAGCACAGGAGAAAAAACTGCAGAAGGGTAAAAAACACCCTGGGTAAAAAACAGTGCAGGGGCCATAAAGAAAAACAAGTCCTGTCACCCATTGCAGTGACAGAAGGGCAGTTGGCAGGTGTTCCCAGCATAGGCAGTCTTGGGGAGTGATACTTCGCTGGGTAGCATGGCACGCGAGCAGGACACAACATGGGTAAAAGGAACAATGGGAAGGAAGCAAAAGGTAAGGGGGAGTGTTGTAGCATACAAAAGGGAACAAAATGGTGCAGGCACTCCGTCGGCTTGCCAGGAGGATCAGTCCCCAGCCAGGTGGGGAAAGGCTGGGTGAAGTATGAGGAGGTGAGTGCATCTGACAAGGTAAATAGAAGGGGTACAGAGGCCTCCCCGTGGAGGGGGCCAGGACAGCAGCAGGAGTTTGCAGATAACAGGTCAAGGAATCCACAGCAGCAGTCCAAGGGGATGGGGAGAGAGAGGGTGCGGTGAGACTGGGATGGATCAGTCATAAAGGGGAAACATTCCAGGGATGCAGAGGCAAGGTCCTATGAGAGGAGATCATGCAGTTCCAGACGAGGAGGCATGAGGTACAATCAGGCTCGAGCCTCAAGGTGTTCCAGCCAGGTTATCGCTGCCTCAGGGTCATCAAAAGGCTAGTTGTTTAATTAAGTTAATGTTTATAGTTTATGTTGGCTGTTTTTTAGCTATGGTAATTATATTCCTGTTTACAGTGTGAATTGTTAGGGTAAAATGATTGGGGGGGGGGGTATCCTCCTGTGGGGTGTAAAGTATGTGTCTGAGTTTCAATACAGTCATTCCTTTGGATTTCACCTCACATCTTGTCCGTGCACGATGTTTGGGGTAAAAAGGGCTGGTATTAACCCCCCGGTCTGCTCAGAACGGTTTGGAGGGCAGGAGACCCCGTTTGGCGAAAGGGAGCACCTAATCGGGGTGCCAAGCGGTTCCATCACAGGATCCATGCACACTGGGCCTAAAAAAAAAGACAGTTTTTTGGCAGACACTCATATAGAACGTGTTTGTACTGGTGTTTAGCTTTTTTTTTTTTTTGCGAGAAAATTCCTTTAAAAACACAAACCAGAAGGGCTTTTTTTTCTGCCTCTTAACGCTGCGCTTAAAACATGTCCCTAAACGTCCTAATGCGCATGGACACATAGGATAACATTGAGCTGCTTCTTCAGGCAAAATGCAAAACTCCCATAGAAGCAGCAGTTTTTAAGCCCAGTGTTTATGGACCCTTAAGCAACCTGCAATAGAAGTTTCAATAGCCTGGGTTTCCCCTAACTCACCTCTGTTCCAGTGCCACAGCCTCTAGGAGAATCTTCTTTTGGATGCCTTTGTTAACCATCTCACAGAGTCTTCTAGTTATGTAGGGGTCAGAGGCATCTGACACTTGTTCAATGCTGAGGATTTAGCAGTGGTGGAATGCTGGGAAGGTAGGAGACCCAAGACGCTAGTATGATGGGTATACACCTACCTTAACTGACTAAAAGGTTGTTTTAAAGTTGAGCTCCTGGCAAAAACTCATTTAACTATATTGATCAATAGTTATGATGCATATAAATTCACTGTATGAAACAAATGTCTTTGCAAGCCCAGATAGCTTGTAAAAGAAGCAGTGACATCATCACTGTGCTACACATAGCCTGTATAGAGAGTACAGCTGTGGGAGGGACCCAACAAGCCCACCCACTACAGACTGCCTGCGGAAAATGAAATTAAGGGGCGGATAGAAGACCAGTCACCCTGCACAAGGAAAGAGAGCAGCAGTGGCTGTTCCTATTGACAGGTAGCTATTACACAAAGAAAATGCATACTGGATAACTGCACAGATCTATATGAAATAAAGCACATCAAGATTCAAGAACACACATGCCTTTTTTTTTTCTAATTTGAAGACAATATTTGCTAATCCTGGCAGCTTTGTCTCTACAGCATCTACCAAACACTGAGTGGCTCTCCAACCAAATATAAAAAATTAAGACTGCTGACTTTATTCTCTTGGGGAGGAGTAAGTAACATAGAAACTGAGAGGCCTCTCACCATCTGGAAAAAACTAAAATAAACCATTGATAGTGGCCCTAAAGCTTCCTTGCTTTATGTAAAAAAAAAAAAAAAACCTGAAATATCAATTTTGATCATTAAAAAACACATCTCAGATTACCACCAATCAATGCAAAACTTTTTTTTATTATCAAATATAACATTTTTCACTTAATAACAAATTTTTAAATATAACATTTTTACACATTACAATTAAGATTGCCTTAAAGAATAAGGGACCTTTTATAAAATATAACCATGATCATACCACTGCTTTTCCATTAGAACCTCAAACTGGCCTCAAACTGGCATATTTATAAAGCATTACTGTGTGCTTCCTAAATTCGATTTTTGCTTCGATACTGTGAAGCAAATGAAGCCCTCTTCATGCTCATAAAATCGGGAAAAACAAATTGTTGGGAACAGGATAAAACCTGTGACATGACCGAGACCGTGCTCTATTTGCAGGTGTTCTCGGCAGGGCTATAAAGAGAACACTTAAAAGTAGGACCTTAAGTATACTCCCAAGTAAAGTTCACTTACAGTCAGGTCCATAAATATTGGGACATCGAGACAATTCTAATCTTTATGGCTCTATACACCACCACAATGGATTTGAAATGAAACAAAGAATATGTACTTTAACTGCAGAGTTTCAGCTTTAATTTGAGGGTATTTACATCCACATCAAGTGAAAGGTGTAGGAATTACAACAGTTTGTATATGTGCCTCTCACACTTTAAGGGACCAACTCTCAAATATGAGATCCAAAGAGCTGTCACTATCAGTGAAGCAAGCCATCATTTGGCTGAAAAAACAAAACAAACCCATCAGAGAGATAGCAAAACCATTAAGTGTGGCCAAATCAACTTTTTGAATTGGAACATCCTTAAAAAGAAAGAACGCACCGGTGAGCTCAGCAACACCAAAAGTCCTGGAAGACTATGGAAAACAACTGTGGTGGATGACCGAAGAATTCTTTCCCTGGTGAAGAAAAGACCCTTTACAACAGTTGGTCAGATCAAGAACACTCTCGAGGAGGTAGGTGTATGTGTGTCAAAGTCAACAATCAAGAGAAGACTTCACCAGAGTGAATACAAAGGGTTCACCACAAGATGTAACCCATTGGTGAGACTCAAAAACAAGAAGGCCAGATTAGAGTTTTTTTAAGGGAAAGAAGTGGAATGTTATGCAATGGCCAAGTCAATCACCTGACCTGAATCCGATTGAGCATGCATTTCACTTGCTGAAGACAAAACTGAAGGGAAAATGCCCCAAGAACAAGCAGGAACTGAAGACAGTTGCAGTAGAGGCCTGGCAGAGCATCACCAGGGATGAAACCCAGCGTCTGGTGATGTCTATGCGTTCCAAACTTCAGGCTGTAATTGACTGCAAAGGATTTGCAACCAAGTATTAAAAAGTGAAAGTTTGATTTATAATTGTTAATCTGTCCCATTACTTATGGTCCCTTAAAAAGTGGTAGGCACATATACAAACGGTTGTAATTCCTACAGCGTTCACCTGATTTGGATGTAAATACCCTCATATTAAAGCTGAAAGTCTGCAGTTAAAGCACATCTTCTTTGTTCCATTTCAAATCCATTGTGGTGGTGTATCGAGCCAAAAAGTTTAGAATTGTGTTGATGTCCCAATATTTATGGACCTGACTGGATACCCCCCCCCCCCCCCCACTCCACTCTGGGCATAATAAGTATACCTACTAAAGACCATAGAACAGACATAACCTGCAGTTATCTTTTACAGAGGTAAACGCTATGTCAGATAAACGCTTCAAGGGATACAAACAGAGGTAAGGCTCAGAGTAGGTAGAGTGCGGATATTAGAATAAGATGAACCAATGCCAAACTATGGCTGCTGCTCAAGGCTCCAACAGTTTCCCTTCAATTGCCAACCGGTGGGAGTGCAGGCAAGGACGGAGCTCGTCCCAGCTCTGTGGATGCCAATACAAGGGGAGAAGAGTCCTATAAGCCACACATCACTAAAAAAGCCCTGTTTGCGGAAAGTGAAAACAGCCTCAGCTCGGGCTCGATCTTGGCCCCCAACGTGTTTTGCCCCACCAAAGAGGCTTAGTAATGGGATTCCTTATGACCAAGCCCCCTGGGTGGGGCAAAACGCATTGGGGGGTGGCCTGGATGGATTTTCACTTTCTACATACACAGGGCTTTGTAGTAATGCGTGGCTTGTAAGAGTCTTCTCCCTTTGTAACAGATCAAGATGAGTTTACCTCTTTAGTAAGCAGTAGGTACTATGACTGTGCTTTAGAGGGAGAGGAAGGGTAATATAATGGACTGTATCTGAAAATGTGTGTGAAATGCAGATTCCCCATCATTATAAACATGGTAAAGGCATTTACAACAAGATAGAAAGGCATTACCAGTCTTCTCAGCAATAAGAAGGGCATTGTTTACTGCACAAAATATGAATCTCAAATATTATAACCAAGTAAACAAGTGACTTTTGCAATGGCTAACATGCCTTGTTTTACTATATTTATGTTGTCTTTCTCTGGATGGTGGTACTGGTCTTAGAGACATCGGAGGCCTTTGAGATGATGTAGAACAGATATACCAGCAGTAATATTTTCTCTCCAAAACTGCATTGCTCAACCACATGAAATGTTACAGACTACGGGAGTAAAATGTGCATTTTCCACAAGTAATATACACCTGTTAGGATAACCTGCTCCAGACAACATACTTTCATTTACTTTTGTATAAATTTCCAAAATTTACAATGATGTTTGAAGCACAACATCAAAACCTTTGAGTTTGATTTTCAAAAAAAGGATTGTTCATAAAATCCAGTTTTTCTTTTTTAATACAGAACAATTAGCATGAAAAAAACAAGACTACAGAGTTCCCTTTTTGCTGATACTGGTAACACCTTCACAAACACAAAAATTGCATCTACAGTTTTCGAATTAGGTCACCAAAATACACAGTCAATGTCTTTAATTTTTTGTTCAGAAAATTCTGTTCTATTTCAACTTGTCCACCAGGGCCAGCCAGGGATGCCACCTAGAACAAATGCATAAAAAAAAATAAATAAAAAAAATAAGAAAAAACAAGTACATACAAAGAAAGCCATCTATAAATGGACTTGCGGAATTTAAATATTCAATATTAACAAAGCAGTATCAAACTCCATAAAACAACAATTCTTGAATGTGATGGTTGCATTTAATTGCCTTTTTTTTTTTTTTCATCTCGTGACAAGATCAGTAACACTTTCTGTCTTACCGTGTCTCCACTTTGGATGGTGGAGCAATAAATACTCCTGCTGCCAACCCAACCCCCCACTCCACCCCCTTCCCAGCTCAAACAAGACCAAACTTTGTTTTTTCCCTTCCTCTATGGGTCCACTTTTTACTGTTGAGGAATCCCTAGCAGTAAGTCTGAAATCTCGGGGGAACACCTGAAACAAGTTTTATATCGACAGGTCACGGAACATCGGTGTGATCCGCGAGCTGTAGATATAACAACAATTATTTTTTTAAAATAGCATTAAATAATAGAATATTAAAATGTACCAATTTCATGTAAAACCTGTAATTGTTTTTTTTCTGCACATGTGCTCAATTCTAGTTTCAACCTGATAGCGGTGTACAGGGAGGCAGCAGCAGGGCAAGGTGCAGGGGGGGAAGGACACAGCAGACGAGGCAGGAGGGCACTGTACATGGCAGCAGTGCACATATTTACATGGCAGCAGGGTACATCATTACATGGGAGCAGGGCACATGATTACATGGAAGCAAGGCACATGAAAGGAGGGCACATGGTTACATGGGAGCAGAGCACAGGATTACATGGGAGCAGGCCACAGGATTACATGGGAGAAGGGCACAGGATTACATGGGAGAAGGGCACAGGATTACATGGGAGAAGGGCACAGGATTACATTGGAGCAGGGCACAGGATTACATTGGAGCAGGGCACAGGATTACATGGGAGCAGGGCACAGGATTACATGGGAGCAGGGCACAGGATTACAGAGAGAAGAGGACATGAGGGCAGGGCACAGGAGTACATGGGAGCTGAGCACAGGATTACATGGGAGCAGGGCACAGGATTACATGGGAGCAGGGCACAGGATTACATGAGAGCAGGGCACAGGATTACATAGAGAAGGGCACATTGGAGCAGGGCACAGGATTACATACAGAAGAGGACATGAGAGCAGGGCACAGGATTACATGGGAGCAGAGCACAGGATTACATAGAGAAGGTCACATGGGAGCCGGACACAAGATTACATGGGAGCAGGGCAAGTGTTTACATGGGAACAGAGCACACAAATACATGAGGGCAGGGCACATTCCTACATTGGAGCAGGGCAAATTCTTACTTTGGAACAGGGCATTAGCGGTTTGCTTTTCATGCAGAGGTACACAGGGACGCGGCTGTGGTAGTCCTTACTCTTGTGTGCTGTTCCTGGCTAGCCCCTCCTCCTCTCATCCATCCAATCACATACAAGCACCTGGGGTGAACGAGTAGGAGGGGGGGCCACCTGGAAGACACTCTTTGTTTACCTGACCACTCTGCATGCAGACGTGAGTGTAAGCAGGTGGGAATGCAATCTACCTGTCAGCGGCTTGTGATTGACAGGTAGATTGCTGCAAAACCCCTGGGGACCTTTCGCAGAACACTAGGGTTCTGTGAAACCCCATCTGAGAAACACATTGGTTAGAGATAGTAAGGTATTTGTTCCACCTATGTTTTAGATTACAGATGACCTCTGAACCTCTCAGTACTTAAGAATGACCTCCTTTAGGCACCCTAACAACTTTTCTTTAAGGTGTGTCAACGTGCACTGTGTTAAAGGAGTAGTATGTGTATACAAAAAAGCAAACATCCATACTCCACACTTTAGCATCGGTGAGATGATGCAGTTGTCCCTGATAAGACCGAGAACTGAGCAATCGCATTACCACTGATCATTCAGTTCTCTGTCTGCTCGGGGCAGAGAGCAGTAATAGCAGTCACTGCTCTCCACTCTGCTCCTCCAGCGCTCACTGGAGTGCCAGACTGGAGAGAGGGTAGGTGCAGAAGGCTTAGACTCTCAGCTGAGTGCGAACAGCTATCAATCAGGCAGTTGGGTGGATCCCGACAATGTCATTGAGATCTTCCAGAGCCTGGAATGGCTCTGCCATGTAAGCTGACAGCGGGAAACAGCCCTTTACAAGATGACTCTGGGTCACAGGAAAGCAAAAGTAAGGGCACTTGAGTGATCCACAAAAGAAGTATGGCCAGAAAAGCATTGGACATATTTTTCTTTCAAGGAAACCTATTTACATTTAATGGGCTGCCAATGGATCACAACACAGAATAAACCAGAACAGAGCAAATTATTAACGATAAAACTACAGAAAAGGTCCATCAACATATCTCATGCTTGTGCCTTGAGGTGCCATTCGGAATGAATGAAGTGCATTTTTTATCATGCATTAGCAGAACACATACAGTAGGTGTGAAACCACACCTAATGAAACAAATCCACCTTTCAGATCAATTTCATATTGTAAAGTTGTGAAATTAGATAATTAACTTTTAAAATTGTTATTGCCCAATTTTGTTTGCCCTATACACTATATTACCAAAAGTATGGGGACTCCCGCCTTTACACGCACATGAACTTTAATGGCATCCCACTCTTAGTCCGTAGGGTTCAATATTGAGTTGGTCCCCCTTTTGCAGCTATAGCAGCTTCAACTCTGCTAGGATGGCTGTCCACAAGGTTTAGGAGTGTGTCTATGGAAATGTTTGACCATTCTTCCAGAAGTGCATTTGTGAGGTCAGGCACTGATGTGGGAAAAAAGGTCTGGCTCACAGTCTCCACTCTATATCATCCCAAAGGTGTTCTATTGAGTTGAGGTCAGGACTCATCAAGTTGAGGCAGGCCAGTCAAGTTCCTCAACACCAAACACGTTCATCCATGCATTTATGGACCTTGCATTGTACACTAGTGCTCAGTCATGTTGGAACAGGAAGGGGTCATCCCAAACTGTTCCCACAAAGTTGGGAGAGCATGAAATTGTCCAAAATGTCTTGGTATGCTGATACCTTAAGATTTCCCTTCACTGGAACTAAGGGGACAAGCCCAACCCCTGAAAAACAACCCCACACGATAATCCCCCCTTCCACCAAACGATTTGGACCAGTGCATAACGCAAGGTCTATAGAGACATGGATGAGCGAGTTTGGGGGTGGAGAAACTTGACTGGCCTACACAGAATGGATGAATTAGAGCAGAGACAGAGCCAGGCCTTCTCGTCCACATCAGTGCCTGACCTCACAAATGTGCTTCTGGAAGAATGATAAAATATTCCCATAGACACACTCCTAAACCTTGTGGACAGCCTTCCCTGAAGAGTTGAAGCTGTTATAGCTGCAAAGGGTGGGCCCTACAGACTAAGACTGGGATGCCATTAAAATATATGTGTGTAAAGGCAGGTGTCCCAATACTTTTGGTAATATAGTGTATATGCTCTAGAAGTATTAAAAGAGCCCCTTTGGGAAATGACATTCTTTCTACAGTTCGATGCTATGTCTATATGAACAATCCATTGTCACCTGTAGATAAAATATACTGTTAATGTGTACTGTAGGACATCGTTTCCAGCTAAATTGGTTTATTTCCCACTAATCAGTATATGAGGCCTGGAAGGATGTAGAGTGGGGGTAGGCAACCTTTGAAAGGTGGGGATCTGCTTGAACAACACAAAAGAAATCAAAGATCATCGGGGTTTGGCTCTCCTATGTTTTTTTAAGAAATTAACTAGCACAGCCTAACTAAATAGTACGGAAAACCATGGGAGCACATGCCTTGCAACATGAAATGTATTGCAAATGCAGAGTTACCCTTTGAAGATGAATTTCAGGATAAGTAAACATTGCTTAAAGACAAGTGGCATGTATATTCTTACTTGGTGTGTTTTGTGCATCTCTTCTAGATCTGGACAGCAATCTAGTGCTAAGTCTTGCCTCTGTGCAGGAGCTTCCTGTAATAAAGACCGGTCACTGCAGATCTTTTCCCTTGTGCAGGGTAACTGGTCTGGTATTTGCTGTCTCCCGTAGATTTCTGTAGGTAGCCTGTAATGTGAGGAGTTGCTGAGTCTCTCCCACAAGCTCTTCTCTTTGCACAGGTTATGTACAGCATTGCGATGAATTTGATACTTTTAGAAGATAATAATCGGGTTTGCGTAAGCATTTTGGCACACAAACTAGTGGATCTTTATGTTTCGTGGCTATTGAGGAATGTTATGATGGTTTTTAAGCCTGGAGTTCAGCTTTAGGTATGAACATATGCGGTATATACAGGTGCATCAATCTTTTTCACCAAGCAAGGCATTATGATGGCTTAGGCACTCTTACTTCCCTTTAACAATGAATCTCAGTTCTAGTATTGACAAAGCAATCTACCACTAGACACAAGGAGGGCAATATTTTCTCCTACAGATGGGCAGGTACAGTAAATTCCCCATGCTGTATAACTTGTTGGCAAGATTGAAAAGGGCTACGTGAACAGTCTATGAATCTAGAACTTCATACTGCAGACTGTTGCATAAAACAAAAAAGACAAAAAACCAAATGTCTGCTGGTAGGAGTATATGTAATGCACAGATCTATTTAAATAAACCAAAAAGTTCCTCTTTTGTTAGTTTCTGATAGGACGGAAATAACAGATAATTTATCAGACTGCTGATAAAAGGGTCAGAAACCACACAAGCATCTCTGAATTTTTTAAAATATTTTCAGCAAGTGGAAATCCAAACAAACATTTATATGCACATCTGAAACACATGTATTTTACTTTATTGTCAAAGGATTTGTACTTGTTTTTAACTTTATCTTGTTAGGGTCCCTGCTGACAGGCTTCGAAGCAGGTGAAATGCATGTCCAAGATCAACTGCAGGTCAAATGCAGCTGTCAAATAATTCTGAATGATCCCCAAAGTGTCACATACTAAGGTGGTTGACACATGCCCTTCATCACACGATGAAGGGCATCACATTAAAACTGTGTACTATTGTTACACAAAATTATTCAAATACGTCAAACCATTAAAATAATAAAAGGATCTCAGCACCAACTCACTTTCACCCCCTTTTTGCCCAGGCCAATTTTTAGCTTTCAGTGCTGTCACAGTTTGAATGCCAATTGTGCGGTCATACTGTACCCAAATTAAATTATCATTTTTTTTTTAGAACAATGGCGCTTTCTTTTGGTGGTATTTAATCACTACAGGGGGTCTTATTTTCTAAACAAACAAAAAACGTTTTTGTTATACAATTTTGCAAATAAGTAATTTTTCTTCTTCGCTGATGTGCGATAAGGCTGCACTCATGTGCACTGATGAGGCGGCATTAATGATAAGTTGCACTGATGGGACTGCACTGATAATCAGAACACTGTGTCCTAATTAGCAGTGTAAACAATGTACTGTCAAGCCTTGCTGGTTATTGGTTCTCCTTTTCTCACACAGAGACAGCTTGTGAGGAAAGGACTGCTGGATAACCAGCAAGTCCGTTTACATGTGACCAGCTGTGATTGGACACAGCTAATCACATGGTAAAGGGCGGCTGTGATTGGCCCTTTTGAGCGATCTGTGATCAGCTGTGTCCAAAAGGTCACAGTGGTCACAGAGCGCGCCCCAGGAGGCGTGGTTCTGGGAGGGCGTACACCAACATAGAGGCAACGCTGAAAAATGTATAAAAATATGGGATTAATGGTTGAATATTATGGTGGTGGTTCCTCTACAATTAGAGAGGTTACTAGGTATGGGATAATAAAACACGGAACATTGGGTAATATATGAATATGCAAAATTAAATTTAGGTCAAAAGTGTTAATAGGGTCACTCCTTTTAAAAAGTATGATTTTAATCAAGATCTCAATTGAACACAAGAACAATTTCCAAAATGTTGACAAAACTGGGTTGTATAGAACATCTGTTTAGCTCATTACATGAAAGTAAGGTTAATAATGTAACTTTGATTACAAAATCTTAAGTTTTACTCAAATTAGTTGATGCAAAAATTAATAAACCCCACAACAAAAACTACTACATCTAGTATAGTGTATGACCTCCATGCTTTGTATGGAGGACAGTGCTAAGTCTTCTAGCCATAAAATGAACAAGTTGGCAAACATCTATCTTTTTCTATTCTTCAAGAACGACCTCTTTTAGAACATGGATGCTGGATGGAGAGTGATGTTCATCTTGCCTCTTCAGAATTCCCCATAGGTGTTTGATTGGGTTCAGATCAGGAGACATACTTGGCCACTAAATCACTTTCACCCTGTTCTTCTATAGAAATGCAACAACGACCTTAGATGTGTGTTTTGGATCATTGTCATGTTGGAAAAGTGCATGACGACCAAGGGCACAGAGTAATGGTAGCATCTTCTTTTTCAATATATAGCAGTACATCTGTGAATTCATGACACCATCAATAAAATGCAGCTTTCTGACACCAGCAGTACTCATGCAGTCCAACAGAAGGACACTGCCACCACCATGTTTTACTGCAGGCACCATGCATTTTTCTTTGTACTTCTCATCTTTGCAACGCCATACAGTTTTGAAGCCATCTGTTCCAAAAACATTTATCTTGGTTTCATCACTCCAGAGTACAGAGTCCCAGTAGTCTTTTTTTTCCACATGGGCCCTGGCAAATTCTCTATTTTTTTTCTGCATGGGCTCCTAGAGACAGAGGTGTCAGAGCCCCGCTGCTCTCTATGGGGAATCTGATGAGAGCGGACCGCTTGTCCGCTCTCATCCGATCCGATCCCCAGGACGGATGGAAAATAGGGTTTCCATCCGTCCGGATTTCACGGACAGGATCGGATGCGGATGGCAGCGGGTGTCAGCGGACATGTCTCCGCTGACATCCGCTGCTCCATAGGGCTGAATGGGGCATCCGATCAGATCCGCCTAAAAACTGACAGGCGGATCTGATCAGAACGCCCATGTGAAAGGGCCCTAAGGGCTCTTTCACACGGTCCGCCTCCGCAGGCGGATCCGTGTTGCTCAGCGGGGATCGATCCGTGATCCCCGCTGAGCCGGGCGGATGACAGCTCCGTCTCCGCTTGCAGAGCGGAGAGGGAGGTGTCTCAGCACCCGCTGCCCTCTATGGGGGATCGGAGGAGAGCGGACCGCCTGTCTGCTCTCATCAGATCCGCTCCGATTACTGAACGGATGGAAAAATAGGGTTTCCATCCATCCAGATTTCAGCACAGGATCGGATGCGGATGGCAGCGGGTGTCAGCGGAGGTGTCTCCGCTGACACCCGCTGCCCCATAGAGCTGCATGGAGGATCCGATCAGATCCGCCTAAAAAAACTGACAGGCGGATCTGATCGGACCGCCCTTGTGAAAGAGCCCTAATGCAGTTTTATAATCAATGGTCTGCTTAGCACCTGTTTAATTAATAATTAGACTCACCTGTAGTTGAATTTTTGTTAATTAGGATTTTGTGGTCTAAAATTTAGCTCTGCTCCTAAGACTTTCATTGAGGTGTTTTAATTTTTGCAACATTGGTCTTGAATGAATTTGTTAGGAAAAACATTTTTTTTTGTTCGTGCAAATTACCAAATCTTGGTTGCAATCAATGGCCCGCATTTGTGGGAGTATTTTGTAGTATACTGTCCCATAGAAAATGTTAATTCTGAAAGGAAAGTAAAGGTTTGCTGACAAATCTGTTGGGGTGTACTCATTTACTCTGAGCACTGTGTATATGTGTGTATATATTATATATAGTTTATAATGCACTAGGGATGTATGATAATTATTATGACAGCTGGAGACAATCAAATTGTAACTATAATTGTTTATGATTGTTAAAGCGATTGTAAAGTCTCGTTAAAAAAAAAAAAAAAAAAAATCATGTTATACTTACCTCCTCTCTGTGCAGTTAGTTTTGCACAGAGCAGCCAGGATCATCCTCTCGGGTCCCTTGTTGTGGCTCCTAGCCCCTCCCTCCTATGGAGTGCCCCCACAACAAGCAGCATGTCCCAGCCAATCAGGGACTCATTGACAACGCTGGACAGAGGAGGACATCAGATACGTATAGGGGGGGCTGGGGGGGGGGAGGGGGGCTGGGGAGACTGCTACACCCAGAAGATTTTTTATATTAATGCAAAGCATGCATTAAGATAAAAAAATATTCTGCCTTTACAACTCCTTCAAGAGTTTATGTGTAATTGTGTTTAAAAAAAAAAAAAAAAACTAAGGAAAACAAATGTCTAATAAAGCGTATGAAAATAAAAAAAGGAACCTATAAGTGTTCATGTTTTGTTTCCTTAAAGTGGTTGTAAACCTCAGACATGAAATATGAACAAAGCATATCCCTCTATAGTGTGTACTTGTCTCAATTAAAAATCACTAAGTGTGTCTGCTGCTTCATTCCTCTGCAATCTGCATTAGTCCCTTCTGACAAGTTTCTTGACACCAAGAGAAAAAAAGGTGACAGGGGAGAGATCTCCAGCTGATTGACAGCCTCTGTTTCTGTGTGCAGTGGGTGTATCTCTTCCCTTCAATGGATTCTGCAGAGTGTAAGGCCCCTTTCACATGGGCTTTCCGATCAAGTCCGCCTGATTGGATGTTCCATGCACCTCTATGGAGCAGCGGATTGAGCGGAGACATCTCCGCTGCTATCTGATCCGATCCTGTCCGTGAAATCCAGACGGATGGAAACCCTTTTTTCAATCCGCCTGGGAGGATCGGATCAAAAGTGACGGTCCGTTTTTATCTGATCTCCCATAGAGGAGAGTGGGGGGGGGGGGGGGGGGGAGGGCCCAAACTTTAGCTTCTCATCCCTTTTTTTCTGACTGCTCAGACAAGCTTTAAAAATTTGGCAGGTTACTGATATAGAAAAGAGAATACCGCAGATAAACAGGTACAACTATGTAGTGGGATTTGTTTAAATCTCTGTGTATCAGTCACTTCACTAGCCCCAGGTGATACACAAATAAGTTATCTGCTTAGAATAAAAGTTATACTGGGTACCTGTAAATATACACAATTGTGCTTTCTATCCATACAGCACTGCAGGGCCTATGAGCTTGCAGTTGCACGCTATTACTCTGTGTAACCCAGTCTGCCTCTGCAAGCCATACGATTCTCTCCCAAATGTGGGTGGTTAGGTAAAGGCAGCTGCTGTTTTGAAGAGATTAATCACCTGCTTTTGACTCTTGGTAAACATTTTCATATTTAATAAGATTGTAAAACAGAAATAAAACTTATTTTTTTGGAAATGACACAATCACCAGACTTGGTTGAATTCCTTTAAGGGGCCACAAGTACAGATTGCCAAATACATACTAGATTTAGGTGAAGATTGCTGGAATATGGATAACCAATCAATCATGCTCTGCATGTGGATATTAAGAATGAACAATTGGTTCAACCGATCTCTAGATCCAGGAAACAGTGCAACAGAAAATCACTTTCATCTACAACTTCTTCATGTGCCCAACATGCACATATAAAGAAGTAATATCAAAGTTTTTCCATGTGGGTCACAAGAGTACAATTATGTCTGCAATCCTTTGACCTATTCTGCCGACAGTGGGCTAAAGCCTGCTGTCAGAGCAGAGAACTGGTGCCTGACAGTCTCTGCCCTCTTATCAGTGGGAACTGGAACTGAGCGATCAGCGGTCATTCAGTTTTCAGCGATAGAGCCAATGGGGTATAGTTGCGGCATCAGATCAATGTCGCAGCCACATATGTGAGTATGAATGTTTGTTTTGTTCTTTTAAAACCCGCACTTCTCATTTAACCATTTGAGGACCGCCCGCAATGCGGGGGAGCAGCCGCTGTAGGCAAAGTAACGTACCCATATGTCAATGCCTAGTTCTGTGTATAGGGCACGCACATGTGCGCCCCCCCCCCCCCCCCGCCCGACTCCTGCTGTGCTTGTGCACAGCAGGAGCCTGTCAGCAAGTCCCGGCCAATGATTCATGGCCGGGACCTACTGATCGGCAGCGTGCAATCACAGCCCTGATCTCACAATACAGAGCTCTGCATGAAGGGAGGATCTTGATGAGAAATTTAAAGATTAGTTAGTAATTAATTACACATAATTAAGCACATATTTAACCACTTGATCGCCCCTAGATGTTAAGGTGTTACTAAACCCAGGACCCTGCATTCACTATACTGTATCTGGTCTCCCACAGTACACAGAACATGGAAATGCAATAATTTTAGTAAATATAAACTGCTAAATACCTTTTCTCATCAGCAGTATATAGCAATCTTGGGACTTCTATTAGTGCCTGGTTAAAGCTTGTAGGAGGAGTTTTCATACTGCACTGGCTGTCCTTTGAGGCTGCAGGACCCCTGACCCGCTGTCTGGACAGTGCTGACTGGTCCTGTGTTTATCACATGCACTCTCCCAAGAAAACAAAAAACTCTCTCTAGCAATACACACCCAACTGAGCATGTGCAGCCTGACTCCAATAACTTATCCGGACAAGCAGCATCATTAGTGCACTGACAGTGTACAGTATTAGCACCGATCACTGTATTAATGTCACTGGTAATGTCAGGGGCAGTTGGTCAGTTCTCCCCTAGCATCAGATTGTCCACCGCAATATCACAGTCCCATTATAAGTCGTTGATTGCCGCCATTAGTAGTATAAAAAAAATAAAAATTCCAGAGTATATACTATAGTTTGTAGGCGCTATAACTTTCTTGCTTGTACGATCCTGGCAAGCATGGGGAGGTCAGCGTCCTTGCCTCATCCTACGCATTTCATTAAGCGACATCCTCTCCTATCGGAAGACCGAATGGCGATCACATGACGAAGCGCATAGGGCTGGGCAAGGACGCTGACGTCACTGCGCACGCCAGGATCGTACTAACGGCTTAAATCAGCAGACGATCAGCCATACCAACAAGCGTTGTTTCCCTGGTGTTGGGCAAGACACTATGAATATCTGAGTTTTACCATTTTAATATTGCCAGATTTGAAAACGTTATTACACTATGGAAGCCTTACTCCTTCTATGCTACCCTTATGTGTATTTGGGACCTGTATGACAGGGTTCATTGGGAGGAACTGCATCTGGAGCCATTACTGTGACGCCATTAACCTGTCAAGGGATTACTAAGAGGCACAGTTGCTGGTTATGAATGTTACCAGCTGTTGGTGATTTAATTCAGTGTGAGTGGTGGAGGATCACACTGGGTGTTGCACTTAGTGGCATGCGAGTCACTTCTAAGGAGTCAGCACCAATTTGGAGTTTTTTATCTTGGGACTTTTTTCCTTTGGATCACATATGGAATTTTTATTGATTTTTTTTATTGCTATAGGACACACATATGTGGCTGCACTTATATTATTTACACTTAAGGATTATGCAATTTTTTTTGCACTTTTCTGCACTATAAAATTGGATTTTTTGTGTGTGTGTGTGTATATATATATATATATATATATATATATATATATATATATATATATATATATATATACACACATATACATATATATATATATTATAATAAATAATATATATTAGTATATATTATTACTTTTATCATTGTGAATTGGTTCAGCACATATTGTATATAATTGGAAATTACTTTATGTACTTCATTATTTATCAGCACAATTTAGTGGATGAGCACAGAGAGTACTTCAGACCAGTGCTGCTTGTCTTTTCCCACAAAGTAAAATATAGGAAGGTTAAACAACAGCTTCAAGATTATATTCACAAATTCCTAACATTTTATGAACTAGCGTAAAAAAAAAAAAGCAGCTGACCCTCTAGACCACACCATGAACTTTTCAAGCACTCCAGCTTTCACAATACAAGTCAATGATGACATATTCTATCAGCTTTACAGGTCACCAGAAAACAGGAAATACAAAACTGGAACAAACCTTTACTCTTTGACCTTCTGCGTTGTAATTATGAAAAAATGTACAGAATACTTCTCTAAAATAACTGCACAGCCTAGTATTTATTGTGAATACAAAAATAAGCTACCGAAGTATATACTTTGCCTGCAGATTTAGATTACTCGACACTCTCTGTTCTCAATGAAACAATCATCCGCACAAACAGTAAGATTGAATCTCCCTAACAGGAACACAGCATTAAAACCCTGGCAGAGGTTACAAATCTTTATTTACATTTAGCTGGAGTTCCATTTCATTAAGCATACTGGCAAGCACACTATTGTTATTACAATTACCTGACAGGTTTCCATTACCAACAAATACAGTACATTGCAAAGTCCATGTTCTGAACTTTGTTTTGTCTTAAAACATGGTATAAGCTCGAACTTTATTACTTTTGAAAACCAACCAATTTTTTTAAGGCTTATCAATTATTTGTAGGAGTACTTTCTGCCAATCGGAGCTCAGCAACAACATAATATATTATACTAGGCTGTTTATCTCAGTTTTGGTGCCCCACAAACATCTTTATTCGCTGTCCATTAAGTTTCCCATGTTCTGATGTTTTTGCCCATTTTAAACATTTCTAGAGAAACCAGAAATTTTGGGGTTGATTCACTAAAACTGTAAAAAACTGGAGTGCAAAATCTGGTGCAGCTGTGTATGGTAACCAATCAGCTTCTAACTCCAGCTTGTTCAATTAAGCTTTGACAATAAAACCTGGAAGCCGATTGATTTCTGTGCAGAGTTGCACCAGATTTTGCACTCTCTGGTTTTTGTAAATCAACCCCTTTGTGTTATAATACCAAGCAATAACACTAACACTTACATAGTAACACATAACATACACCCCCACTACATAATCAAGGACACAGAGCACCTCAAATGGATATTACAGATATGGTTGTGCGCTGATGGACTGAAATCTTGTATCAGTTGGAGCTTTTCCTATTTCTAGAAGATTCTAGTCTAGACAACTTCCCAGCAGTAGTAGCTTCTCCTCCTACCAAGGAGACAACAAAAATGTGTCCGTGTTCTGCAGATGGACTATTCACATTTTTTGTTGTCTTATTAATCTATCAGGTAACAGTCATGATAATAGAAGATAAAATGTGATTAAGCAAGCTCCCACAAATAGGAAATACTTGTTATGGTTAGAGCTGGCCTTTAAAGTAATACATTAGCAGTGTATTTCACACAGTTCAGTTCATTAGTTCAGTCACGTCAAAAAAGGAAAAAATTCACTGACACGCCTACAGGGTTTGTCCTTCACGGCATGAAACCCATAAACACTGCCACAAGCCAGTTTTATAGCAAGCAGTGAAAAAGAAGACAGAAACCATCCCCATAACAGAGGGGCGTGTGCTGCGTCTGTCAATGGACTCCAGAGAAAAGGATTTTATGGTAAGTTCTTACAAAAATCCAGTTTTTTGTATTCGCTGTACAAACCTTTTCTTGGAGTTTTTCCATTGACAGACGCAGCTCTTATGCTTCTTACACCATAGGGACGTCCCAAAGCAGTGTAGGCATTAGGAGTGGGAAGAACGCAACCCAAAAAAAAAATAGGTAACGTTTTTCCAAAGGCTAAACATAGCCAACTGGGTAACAAAGCTCAACCAGGAACCACAGGAGCTTACCCATAGAAAGCAAATGTAAACCCCTGAAAGAAAAAAACAAGTCTCTTTAAACAGCAGCCTGCAAAACTTTGCGGCCAAAGGATGTATCCGAAGATGCCAACAAATCTACCTTGTAGAAGTTTGTAAAAGTATGCAGGAACGACCAAGTCACCACCTTGCACACTTGAGTAACAGAGGCCCGATGAGGAAAAGCCCAAAAGGCACTCAGCGCTCTGGTAGGACATGCTGTCACAGGGAAAGGAGGAACCTGACCCTTCAGTGAATAAGCCTGTACAACCGTCTGCCTAATCCATCTGGTTATAGCCGCAGCATACCTTACGAGATCCCTCAGTAAGGACAAAAAAAGACTCAGATTTCCTAAAGGACTCCGTGGCCAATCGGTAAACCCTGATCGCCCAAACCACATCCAAAGAGTGCAAGGCAATTTCTTTGGGATGCTTAGGCAAAACAATGTCTTAATTTAAATGGAAATCAGACACCACCGCAGGAAGAAAAAACAGATTAGGTCGGAGAACCACTGCGAGCAGAAGTAATAGCTACCAAAAGGCAACCTTCTGATATAACAAAGGCAGAGATATGTCTCTATATTCTCAAAAAGAGGCTTTTCAAGAATAGACAAAACCAAAGTCAAATCCCACGGAAGCAAGGGGGGTCGTCTCGGAAGAGCCATATGACACACCCCTTGAAGAAAGGTGCGAATCAAGGTATTAGCAGCCAACGGGCTTTGGAAGTACATCGCCAAAGCCGACACTTGGCCCTTGATCATACCCAAGGCCAACCATTGCTCAACTCCTTTCTGCAAGAAAGCCAAGACCCAAGCCACCGAAAAAAAAGGCAGGGGTGCCGATTCACACTATGAAATATACATCTTCCACATGGGAAGATAAATCTTTCCGGAAGTTTGATGTTCTAGCCCTCAGCAGGGTATGAAGCACAGACACAGAGAAAGCGCTATCTCTCAGCACCTGGCCTCTAACAGCCATGCCGTTAAAAACCGAAACCGTAAAGCAGCATGGAGGATCGGCCCCTGAGACAGAAGGTGCTCCCTCAAAGGCAACCGCCAGGGAGGCACGACGACCATCTTTATCAGCTCTGCGTACCAAGACCAACGAGGCCAGTCTGGAGCCACCAGAATCAACTAAACATTCTCCACCGCCATCATGCGGAGAAACCTCGACAAAAGCTGTATCGGAGGGAAGGCATAAATCAGCTGATACTGGCTCCAAGGAGCTACCAATGCGTCTGTGGCATCAGCCAGAGGATCACGAACTCTGGCCACAAACCTTTGCACCTCTTTGTTTAGCTGAGATGAAAACAGGTCGACCTCTGGGGTCCCCCAACGGACACACAGGAGACAAAATACCTCTGGCTGAAGGGGCCATGCCCCGTGATCCAGAACCTGATGACTCAGGTAATCCGCTTGCCAATTCTCCACTCCCGGAATGTGAACTGCGGAGAGAGCCGAAACCTCTTCTTCCACACACGTCAGAATCTCGGCCACCTCCTGGGCCGCCCGGGCACTCTTTGTGCAACTTTGATGATTGAGGTAGGCCACAGCCTTGGCATTGTCTGATTGGATCCGAATCGGGAGACCGAGCAGTCAATTTGTCCATAGATCAGACAAATCTCAATTGCTCTGAGTACCAGAACATCGATCGGTAAAGGGGACTCCTATGTCGACCAGACTCCCTGGGCACAGGGGTCGTCCAGCACCCTGCCCCAGCATGACAGGCTGGCATCCGTGGTGACCACCGTCCACAGCAGTGGTAGAAAAGACTTGCCCTGACTCAGGGCAGGCGACTAAAGCCACCAACAGAGAGTTGACCTCGTGAGTCGGCTCAAAACTTATCATCCAGTCTAAGGACTGTAGATCCTTGTGCCACTTAACAAGAATCTCCATTTGCAGAGGCCTGGATAGAAACTGAGCGAATGGGACCGGCTTGAAGGTTGACACCATCAGACTCAGGGCTCTCATGCATGTTCGAAGGGAAAAGAGATCTCTTTCCAGCAGCAATCAGATCTCTTCCTGCAACTTCTGAAGTTTGTCCCCGGGAAGAAAGACCCTCACCACGGAGGAGTCCAGAGTTAGTCCCAGGTAATCCAGTCGCACCGACAAGGTCAGTGCAGATTATTTGATTATCCACCTGAACTCTTGAAGGGTCTGAACCCTGATTGACAGATCGCCCAACAAGGCTGGGTGAGAGTTTGCTCTCAACATGAGATCATTAAGATATCCTAGGATCGAAATCCCTATTTTGTGAAGCAATGCAAACACCGGCGCCAAAACCTTGGTAAAGACTCTGTCAGCAGAGGTGAGACCAAAGGGTAATGCCGCAAACTGAAAGTGCTCCTCCGCCACCGCAAAACGGAGATTACCTCTGGGGTCCCCCGTATATATGTGCAGATACGCATCTTTAATGTCGAAGGAGGATAAAAAATCCCCCTGATCTAAAGACGCTACTACCGACCGAATGGATTCCATCTGAAACTACTGCACCCACACAAAGCGGTTCAGAGACTTGAGGTCCAAATTATCATGCACCTTGCCCTCTTTCCTGGGCACCATGAACAGGTTGGAATAAAAACCTTGAAAAATCAGTCCTGCAAGTGACCCAACACAATCACTTCTTGCGCAAGGAGGTCCTGCACTGCCTCCCTGAGATCCTTTAAGCGATCTGAAGACAGACAAAGATTTGAGGGAAAGAATCTGTCTGCCGGCAGAGACCGAAATTCAAACTTGTACCCGGAACTAATCGGTTTGTGAATCCATTTGTCCCGGATCAAGGACATCCAGGGTTCTTGAAAGAAACGCAGACGTCCCCCCACCCCAGAAAACGGATGAGGGCGCCCCTACATGCAGAAGAGGAATTGTCCGCCGAACCAGACTGAGTGGTTCTTGGCTTACCCGACCAAGCCTTTTTGCTCCCTCCAGAGGCCCTGAACGTTTCAGCTTTCACTTGGAGAATAGGAGAAGAAGAGTACTCTTACCCCCCCCCCCCCCGTTAAGCTTTTTATCAACTCATCCAAGGACTCTCCAAAAAAATCGCTCACCCAGAAAGGGGGGGATCTGTTAAGGCTTTCTGTAAGCCTGGGCAGCCGACCAGCTATTAAATCACACAATGCGGCGTACGGCAATACCTACTGTTAACCCTCTGGCAACCAGAGGGGCCGCGACCAAGGACGCATCACACAGAAACACCAGGGCCTGGGCCATATGGTTCAAGCGTTCAAGTTACCCCTAAGCACTTTAACCCATACCGTCTGTGAAACCAGGACACCAAGATCGTTTTTTGTACCGAACCCGCCAAAACATGGAGGTGGCGGTTAAAGGGATTCCACCCGTCTGTCCGCCGGATCCTTGAAGGTCGGGGAATCTTCCACGGGTACCACAGTAGATTTCTGGAAACAGGGTGGTCCACCCTAGGTGGCACAGTCCAGCAGTTCAAGACCAAGTGAGCAAAGGGATAACCGCGTTTAAAGCGCTCAGGCACCCCGCCATTGTTCATTCACAATATCGTGAAATTCCTCGGGACAAGGAAACACCTGACCCGATTTCTGGGCTATGCCAGAGCCAAAGCTACCCGCGTTCCTGACTGTGTGGGCTCATCAGTCAATTGTAAAGTTTCCCTTACTGAACAAATCAGTGCATCCACCATAGCGCATTCCTGCGCTGCGGCTGAGGACAGGTCCTCTTCGCCATCCGAATGCGAGGACAGGAATCCCTCAGGGAGGGGGTTGTCCTTGGCGACCATATCAGTCTCTCAGTCAGAAGACAGAGAAGGCAATGGCCGTTTTTTGTTTGTAACATGTTTCATGACAAGAGCAACCGGTGATGCCAGACTTTCCAATGCTGCAGAAAAAGACACTATGGACTGCGAGCCAGACGTACTGGCAATCGCACTGAGGGGGTCTGATGGAGAATTTACCACCTGAGACTCCATTTTGCAATGGGACAAAAAAAGTGCACTGCCCCTTTAAATTCGCAATCCTGGTCCGCACCGCCCGATCGCACTGTACTCGGAGTTACCCTTTGAACAGCGGCAGGTAGAGTGCGCAGGGAAAGCCCGGAAAAGACCCCCATACTGCATCACCTCACAGAGGAACCAGCAACGTCTGCAGCATGGAGAACTGAGCACAGGAAGCGATGTCACAGGAAGTAACATCAATTCACAAGAGGCCGAACTGCCTGTGTAGCTCCAGGCTACAACAAAATGCCACTAATACAACTGCATAGTAAGCCCAGGGAAAATGGCCACATCACCTCACACACAAGGAGCCGATGCCCACACCTAAGATGGCGGCCGAACGATGCCATGCGGTCAGGACTCCGATACAAGGCCACACCAGGGATTTACCTAAACAGACCCCACAGGATAAGGTACCGCTGTATACCCCCACCCCTCGGGCGCAAGGGGCCTAATATAGCGCCCCCATGCGGGAGCAGGGAGGGCAGGGCCGGGATCCTGATAGGCCAGAGGGATCTTTTAGCAAAACGGGGTCCTATTATCCCCAGGAGTAGGCCCACATACCCCCCTAGAGGCCACTAGGGACATGGGGGGCTCAGTTTACTCACCATACTATGGACCGGGAGGGCTCAGCTTCGGACAGACCACCTCCCTCCCTGAGTGGGGGT
The DNA here is from genome assembly GCF_965119305.1 of Pelophylax lessonae. Classification (NCBI taxonomy): domain Eukaryota; kingdom Metazoa; phylum Chordata; class Amphibia; order Anura; family Ranidae; genus Pelophylax; species Pelophylax lessonae. The sequence goes on along the minus strand of NC_138772.1, from coordinate 427,626,665 downwards.
GCTGTCAGCCGAGGGGGTACGCTGCGACCCGAGGGGTACAAGGGCGTCTCATGTCATTGCGTCCCGGCGAGACATCCACACGCAGGCTCGTCCCCGTCCACAGGGGCTCTGTCGTGGCGAGGGCCTAGTAAGGGACTATAACCTGCTCACGATCGTTGGCCAGGCTGGGAGACCGTAAGGATCTAGATTATCCAGTGTGAAACCTCAGTCAGCTGTCGCTTGTACTTCACCAGCAGAATCCCCCTGACACTAGCTAGCGTTAGTGAGGAAAGAGAAATAAACAGAAAAATTCTTAAAAGACCAAAAAACTCAGACCGAAGTCCCAGCAGGAAACCTAGGTCCTACTCATTCACTAGGCAGCAAGAAACTGGCTTGTGGCAGAGTGTGTGTGAGGTTATGCCGTGAAGGACAGCCCCTGTAGGCGTGTCAGTGAATTTTTTCCTGCCTAGTACCACTCTTATATGGGGCAGCATAACCCTATGGTATAAGAAGCATAAGAGCTGCGTCTGTCAATGGACGATAGAGAAATCTTATTTTTTTACTTGTCCTAGTTTTAACCCCTCAAACATCCAAAAACAGTACAATCGGAGGAGCTGACATTGTTACCAGGCCCAACAGAAACTGGGGACTGCAATTTAAAGAGCCATTTGAAGGAACAAATACCTAAAGATGGCATCAGATGGGGCCGAAAAAGTCCACTTGGTAGAAATTAGAAAATGTGTGAACAGAAGACCAGGCGGCAGCCTTACAAATCTGGGAAACAGTTACCCAATTATGAAAAGCCCAAGAGACACACACAGTCTAGTAGAGAGAGCCTCAAAAGGAAAGAAGTAATCCCTTTCCTGTTGTAAATAGCCCTCTGTTAACTTCTTTCCAGCCACAGCTAAAAGCTGTAATATACCTCACTTCCAGGTTGTTATTAGGTAGGGGAGATCAGCAAATGGACATTCGCTGGTCTCTATTCCCCTCTACCAGCTGTTAACATATGCCATAGGTCAGCAGAAAAAGGGTAAAAGCAAATGCATCCTAAAAAACATGGCTGGATCCACACAAAAACAGATACAAAGCCAGTTCTTAGGGGAAGCAAAAAACTTAACTGAGTGCTTTCAATCTCTATTGAGAAAGAGTTGGTAAAGCAGGTCAAAAAGCGAAAGTCTTTGCCTTTAGAAGTCCTAAACAACCCAAGACTTGAAACAGCACTGGTAAAAGCTACAGGCTGATATAGTTTCAGAGGTAAGCACAGCATCAATAAGATAAGTTCATCAGTCAAGGATCTCAGCGGCTCAAAATTAGTCTCTACAGATCAAAAACTGCTAAGGGCCACTGATACATCAGATCCAGCACCTGCTGGAGAGATCACGGGAGAACAACATGCTTTCAGCAAAAAAGTTGGTAGTTTGGATCATAAAATCCTGCATGATGGTGGTAAAAAACCTCAGCCAAAAAGCCAGAGGACTGAGCCACACCCGACAAAGCCAGAGGGAAGAGACTAAAGTAGCAGAGAACAGCATGACTCTGGGCTGCAGATGTTAATCACCTTCAGTAGGTACAGTGACAGCAGCCCCCAACCCATTAGCAGTAAGTGAGCTGTGGGAACCCCGTACAGCAAGACAATACCCTTCACATCTGGAGTCAGACATGTTGTTTTACTCACGAAACTCAAACAGCTAGTAGCAGGTGAGGCTTAGTGGATTGGGGTTGGATGGCTGGAGGTGACCAAAGTCACTGTAGGTGGACAGCAAGAAGATGCTTCCACGGTGCTATACGTATGCGCTCATGTATGACATTTCACCCAGCAGATGACCCTGGGACCCTCTGTCCTATAGCATTAACCCTCTCTGCAGAAAAGCTAGCAGTAAACAAATGTCAACACCTAAAGACCTAGTGCTTGGCTCACCCAGTTTATTTCCCAAGTCTGTCTTTAGAGACAGGACAAGTGTAGAAGCAGTGCCAGTGGCTTAGGACCTGGAAAAACGCTCCGCAGCTAATTAAACCAGAACACAATCTGCACAGTGTTCTACATAAAACTTAGTGCGCAAAGGTCACTTCCAGGCTCACCCTGCAGGGTCTGGATGCTGGGCGGTCAGGTGTTTGGCCGGTCTGGATTACTGCATATTCGAGGGGAAACATCCAGCAGTCTTAATTGATTAAAAAAGTGCTAGTAAAATAACCGACTGATCTTTATAACAGCAGAGCTGAAGAAAAGAGGCTTATCCACCTTTAACACTAGCAAAAATCTGAGGCATGCTGGTAGTAAGGGGATTTATACCCTCAGCTGCCCTACAGCTTTTGTTTGCCAGTGTCCAATGCTCCTATAGGCAGAAATATAACCCAAAGGTGTAAGACTTCCTGTGTCCCTTAACCACTTCCTCTCCTTAGGCTATTTATAAATGGCCTAAGGTTGAAGTAGTTATATCAGGATCATGGTTGAGGCTACAAACATGATCCCAGTATGTTTTGTTTTCAACAAACGATTCCCTACAATGCAAAAGTGATCCAAGCACTGGATCACTTTTACAGGTGGCGAAAAGGGTGCAAACCACCACCCTACCCCATTGCCACCATAACTCCCTGATCGGAGAGGAGAGCCCGGTAAGGATGCGACTGATGTCATCCGCTTCATGGCACACAGTGAGTGGAACAGATGTTGTTCTTCCTACTGAGTGACGTCAGAAAACAGAAGTGACGAGGATTTTGCCACTTCCGGTTTCGGCCTCATGTAAACAAGCAGTTACCGGCTTGTGAAAGCATCTGATTAAACCGATCTTGGTTTGATCAGATGCTTTGAAGGCCAGAGGAGAGATCTGGGGTCTAATCCCAAGGGATGTTGTTCATCAACATAGGTCCTGCATGCAAACGGTGATCACAGCACACGTGAAGTATCACTGCAAACATGAGCAAGAGCAATAATTCTAGCACCAAATCTCCTGTTTAACTCCAAACTATTAACCTGTAAAGTCTTTTAAAACATCGTCTACAGAGATATTTTGGTACTTTAGTTTGGTGCCATTCCAGGGGTATACGCAACTTTAACAACTTCAAGGGTTTAAGTGTGCTCCTAAGGAATGTTCTCTAACTGTGGGGCGAATTGACTGACTGCAGTAAGAGAGAGTGTTGCTGATTACTAGAACACAAAATCTCTCCCTTCCTGTCTGACACAACAGCCCTCTGCCTTGTTTAAATAGGCAGGTGGCTGTTCTGTCAGTCTCCTTGACAATCGTGGGAGGCCGGCGGTGTCTAATCACAGACCGCGCGCGCCCCCTAGAGCCTTAAAGTAAATTCATGTACATATACATGATTTTGTGCTTAAGGGCCGCCCTGCCGCAGTATATGTACGGTGGGCGGTCCTTAAGTGGTTAAAGTGTGACATGTTCGGTATCTAATTACTGGGCGTGACATCATCTTTTAAATTTTACCAAACAATTGGGTATTACATTGTGTTTTTGTGCATTAAAATTAATGAAAGTTACATACATAGTTACATAGTAGGTGAGGTTGAATAAAGAAAATAGTCCATCCAGTTCAACCTGTGTAGGTGTGTGTGGCTGTAATCATCTCACATAGCCCTGAATGTTCTGATCCTTGAGATGTACGTCTAAGAGTCTTTTGAAAGCCGCCATACTTCCCACAGAAACCACCTCTTGTGGTAGAGAATTCCACAATCTTGTAGCCCTAACAGTAAAGAACCCCCCACGTTGCCTGAGGTTAAAACGTTTCTCCTCTAATTGCAATTTATGCCCTCGAGTCCTCATGCATTCCCTTCGACTGAATAGCTTTTTTTCTAATCTTAGATCCCCATTGAGATATTTATAAATTGCTATCATGTCCCCCCTCAGGCGTCTCTTCTCCAGGGAGAATAAATCAAGCGATTGCAGACGCTCTTCATAATTAAGGTCCTCCAATACCCTAATCAGTTTAGTTGCCCTTCTCTGGACTCTCCCCAGCTCCAACACATCCCTCCTGAGGACTGGCGACCAGAACTGGACAGAATACTCCAGATGCGGTCGGAGCAGAGTTTTATAGAGTGGAAGGATTATAGTCTTATCTCTGTAATACATCCCTTTCTTTATGCATGCTAATATTCTGCTGGCTTTGGCAGCTGCCGCTTGACATTGCATGCTATTGCTTAATCTATCATCAACCAAGACTCCCAGATCTTTCTCCATTTTTGATTCCCCCAAGGGTTCCCCCCTAAGGTGTATTGTGCTTTTAGTGTATGTTTGCAAAACTGTGCAAATATCGTGTGACATAAAAATATACAACACCCACCATTTTATTCTCCAGGGCCTCTGCTCAAAGAAAGTATATAATGTTTGGGGGTTCCAAGTAAAAAAAAAAAATGTGGATTTTTACATGAAGGAGAGGAATGTCAAAATTGGCCCAGACTGGAACTGGTTGTTAATGGACTAGATGAAGAACAATTTGCTTAGGAAAACCTAATACAGTTGTCAAACATAAAAATAATTTTTTGGGTTTATATACACTTTAGGCTTCCCATTTGCTAGGCGGCTTGACAGGGTTTTAGAATACTTCAGTATAAACACGTTTTTTTTTAAGTATTTAGAAACAGTATAACACTATGGCTTCACCATACGAACAGCTGTATTTTATGATGCCAAGTACACCTGACTCTCAATGGAGGATGCTTTCACATAGTCAAATATACAGTGGATTTTAAAAGTCTGAGTCAAAAAATGAGACAAGGATAAATCATTTCAGAAATGTTTCAACCTTTATTCCCCGTTCACGCAAAGGCGACCTGTGAGGCGACCTGGTCGCCTCACAGGTCGCCTCCCATAGGGAAGCTGCGGACCCGTTCTAATAGGAGCGACACAAGTCGCTCCGACTTAGAAAAAAGGTCCGGAGATTCTTTGGGGTGACCTGGAGGCGACCGCCATAGACTTCAAATTTATGAAGTCCGTGGCGGCCGCTCCGAGGTCGCGGCGCGCTGCTCGCACCGCGACCTCGGAGGTTGCGGTGCGAAGTAGCGTTGCTTGTATGTGAACGGGGGCTATATGTGACCTATAAACTGTACAACTCGATTGAAAAACAAACGGAAATCTTTTGGGGGGGGGGGGGGGGGGAGTAAAAATAAAAAACTTAAAATAATGTGGTTGCATAAGTTTGCACACACTCTATAACTGGGGATGTAGCTGTGTTTAGAATTAAGCAATCACATTCAAACTCATGTTAAATAGGAGTCAGTACATCATTAAAATGCCTCCGATTAACCCCAAATAAAGTTCAGCTGTTCTAGTAGGTCTTTCCTGACATTTTATTAGTTGCATCCTACAGCAAAAGCCATGGTCCGCAGAGAGCTTCTAAAGCACCTGATGGATCTCGTTAAAAGGTATCAGTACAAAAGAAATTCTAAATTCCAGCTACATTTTGCAAAAACACATCTGAATTCTCCCAAAAGCATGTGGGAAAATGTGTTCTGATGAAATCAAGGTTGAACTTTTTAGCCATAATTCCAAAAGATACAGTATGTTGGGTGCAAAAACAACACTGCATATCACCAGAAGAAGAACACCACACCTACAGGATAGCATAGTGGTGGCAGCATCATGCTTTGGGACTGTTTGTCTTCAGCTGAAATAGGGGCCTTAGTCAAAGAAGAGTGAATTATGAACAGTTCCCAATACAGGCAGTTCCCGGGTTACAAACATCCGACTTACAAATGACTCCTACTTACAAACGGAGGGAGACAACAGGAATTGAGGAGAAATCTACCCCTAGGAAGGGAAATTCACTCCTGTAAGAGTTCTCATGGGAAAAAGGTGTCTCCACTGGAGCTTTATCACTAAACCTTGTTTCCACAACCATCCAAAATTTTCAAAATCCAGTTGTCATAGGGACAGAAAGTGAGGTGAAATCTTCTGAACAGGAATACAGACAGCAACAAAAATGTTGTAGGGGTGTTAACCCTTCCCTATGCTATCCAAAAAACATAATTATTATTTTGGCTGGAGCTACACTTAAAAAATTTACCTGTTCCGACTTACAAACAATTTTGACTTAAGAACAAACCTACAGTCCCTATCTTGTTTGTAACCCGGGGACCGCCTGTACCAGTCAATATTGGCACAAAACCTTCAGGCTTCTGCTAGAAAGCTGAACATGAAGAGGAACTTCATCTTTCGGCAGGACAATGACCCAAAGCATACATCCAAATCAACAAAGGAATGGCTTTACCAAAAGAATAAAGTTTTGGAATGGCCCAGCCAGAGCCCAAACCTAAATCTGATTGAAAATCTGTGGGGTGATTTGAAGAGGGCTGTGCACAGGAGATGCCCTTGCAATCTTACAGATTTTGAGTGTTTTTGCAAAGAGTGGGCAAATGTTGCCAAGTCAAGATGTGTCATGCTGATAGACTCATTGAAAGACTGAGTGATGTAAAAAAATCAAGAGGTGCTTCAGCAAAGTATTAGTTGACGGGTGTGCAACCATATAATTTTAGTTTTTTTTTTTTCTTTTTATTTCCCTCCATCTAAAAGATTTCAGTTTGTTGTTCAACTGAGTTGTACAGTTTATAGGTCACATTAAAGGTGGAAAAAGTTCTGAAATGATTTATCTTTGTCTCATTTTTTTTACATCACAGAAACCTGACATTTTACCAGGGGTGTGTACACTTTTTATATCCACTGTACTATACATTCAATCAAAAACAAAAATGCATATATGCAATATACATACAATACCCCCAGTTGTGTTCTGAAAAGGCATAAATGGATATACAGTCTTTCACGCAATATTTCATAATTGTAAACAGAGCTTACCTGCTCAACATCAGTGTTACGTGGAATAAAATAGATAATGTTTTTTGTGATCTTCTGGGAAAGCTGGAAAACTTCAAAGGTATCAGAAGTGTTAAGGAAAGTAAGACCAGTCGGTAGGGCCTAAAACATAAGTGCTCGTCAGTCTATCACATGACTGTGCTTTAGTGCCGGTTGACATTGGTGCGATGCGGGAACCCTGCGAATGTACTGTGGGTTCCCGCATCGCACCTGACTCGCAGGCAGTTCACACTGCCATATGTGAACTACTGCGAGTGTCAAAACAAAGTTAATGACACCCCAGATTAGTTTGCATATCGCAGTGCGAACTGTCAATTCGGACAGGAATCGGATTGCATAGGTGTGAACACCCATGTGATCAAATTCTGGTGCGGACCAAAAAAAGGGTCCTGTGCAACTTTGGTCTGAATGCAAACCTGACACATTCCACGCAAAACTCCAAAAACTGACTGGACAAAATTATTGGCCCCCTGTATTTAATATTTGGTAGCACACCCCTTGGAAAAAATAATTTAAATCAATTGCTTCCTGTAACCAATAATGAGTTTCTTACACCTCTCTACTGGAATTTTGGACCACTCTACTTTCGCCAACTGCTCCAGGTCTTTCAGATTGGAAGGGTTTCTTTTCCCAACTGCTGTTTTGAGATCTCTTTACAGGTGCTCTATGGGATTTAGATCTGCACTCATTGCTGGCCAGTTCAGTATTCTCCAGTGCTTTATCTTAAACCATTTCTGAGTGCTTTTTGATGTGTGCTTTGGGTCATGGTCCTGTTGTAAGACCCATGACCTCTGACAGAGATCCAACTTTCTGACACTGGGCCATACATTGCACCCCAGAATTCTTTGGTAGTCTTCAGATTTCATGCACAGTCAAGACATTCAGTGTCTGAAGCAGCAAAGCAACCCCAAAACATCAGTGAACCTCCACCATGTTTGACTGTAGGGACGATATTCTTTTATTTAAAGGCCTCGTTTCTTTTTCTGAAAACAGTAGAATGATGGGCTTTACCAAAAAGCTGTAATTTTTTTTCATTTGTCCACAGCACATTTTTCCAAAAGGATTTTGGCTTCCCCGGGGTAAGTTTTGACAAACTCTGATCAAATTGTCCCTGGAAATTATTTCCAGGGAGATTAGCTACAGTGCCATGGGCTGGAAACGTCTTGACAATGTTGCGTAAAGTGGACACAGGAACAGTCCACTTTGCGCAGAACAACAGGACTTGTAACTTTGAGATTGTCTATACAATTTTTTTTCTCAAATTCTCTGACAATTCTTTGCTGCTTTTTCTCTTCTTCATGCTCTGTATGGCACTCAGACACACAACAGAAAGGTCAATTATTCACTATTTTAACTGGTTGCCGGTGTGATTCCTATATTGTCAGCATGTTTTAAATGATACAGATGAGTTTAATTACAAATTATAGGAGCATCACAAGCTTGGAATGCAATTATTTCTTACAATTTTGAGAAGGTGTCAATTTTGTCCAGTCCATTTTTGGAGTTTTGTGTGGAATAGTCAGATTTGACTTTTTGTTTCTCCACTTTTTTGTGCCATACCAATACACATGAAAGAAATAAACACGAGAATGCCTAAACATTTCTAATTGCAACAATTTTCCAGGCAAAGTGGTGCATTATCTGACAGAAATGCAGGGGTGCCAACATTTTGGCTTTGACTGTTTATCTTAAAATTGATCACATCATCAGTGTCATCATACAACTGGTGTGGCGGTGGTCAGAGACACCGACCAGTGACAGTATGTAAAAAAAAAAAAAAAATGAATGACCTTTTAGGCCCCTTTCACACAGGCGGACCGTTCAAATCTGCCTGTTCGTTTTTTTTTGGCGAATCTGAACGGTCCCCCCATGCATTCCTATGGGGCATCGGATGTCAGCGGAGACATGTCCGCTGACATCCAACCCGATCAGATCCGTCAAATCTGGACGGATGGAAACCCTATTTTCCATCCGTCCAGTGGATCGGATCGGATGAGAACGGACCGACGGTCCGTTCCCATCCGATTTCCCCCATAGAGATGCATGGGGAACTGACAGCTGTGTCTCCGCACACAGCGAGGAGACACAGCTGTCATTCTCCTGCTCAGCGGGGGATTGGCGGATCGATCCCCCGCTGAGAAAAGCGGAGTCCGTTTGACGGACTACAAGTGTGAAAGAGCCCTAAATTACTTTTGTTTTTCTTTTTCTTTTTACCATTTCTTTTAACACCCTGTGACCAGAGCAATACAGTGTTACCATTGTAAAATTGTACTACTCTGGGAAAGTAATCAGGTTTTGCATATTTGCATACCTGTGATTTTCACTGTTATAAGCAACCATTTTTACTGCATGAAAGTGATTCATTCAGTGTTTACTATTGGGGTTAGCTGTGATTGGCCACAGCTAATAACATGGTACAAATAAATAATATAAAGGTACAGTGCTTGTTAAAAAAATCAGTGAATAATTCACTAAATACCGTGCACACATATAAAATAAATCCATGTGCCAAGTGCCAAAGCAGGTGCAATTAATTAACATAAGGTGCAATATATCAATAATAAAGTGTCACTGTGCTACATACAATCAAATAAATAAAACATTTATAAAAGTTTAAAAAAAACTTTAATTGGGAATTAGCATAAATAAAACTCACATATTTCAGCACAGATAGCTGTGCGGGCTATGGGCGCTTATCTCATCCAGACTCGGAACGGGATGACGGCTTCCTGGTTGCCGTGGAAGTCTCCGCCCCCTATACGTGTTGCGTCACCGGTCAACAATGATTCGACTTCTTCAGTAGGGGTCAACCGGTGTTGACCGGTGACGCAACACGTATAGGGGGCGGAGACTTCCACGGCAACCAGGAAGCCGTCAGCCCGTTGTGAGTCCGGATGAGATAAGCGCCCATAGCCCGCCCAGCTATCTGTGCTGAAATATGTGAGTTTTATTTATGCTAATTCCCAATTAAAGTTTTTTATAAAACGGAGAGCATTAGATGTGTTCTTGCCTCTCTCTTCCTTCTATGCCATACAGGCGGTATGCCACTAATGAGCTGGTGATTGTTTGAGCTGTTACATTCAAGCCATTGGATAGAGCCCGGGTATGAGCTTGAGGAGGAATATCTCTTAACCCCTGAGAGGAATTGCTTTTTTTGACCTAGTGGTAACACACAGGTCAAAACCCCAGGTGAGAGGCCATTCTTTGGGTGTTGGTGGCGAGAGCACTTTCTTTGGAAGCACTGGTTAAGCATTTTATCACTGCGTGTTTACACCAGGGAAGAGGCCATGTTTGAGGGACGTTTTATCTTTATATGCACTTTTTGCTTTGAATCATTTATATGGTTGATCATAAGCACTTTGTCACTTTATTATTGATTTTATTAATATCATTATACATTTTTATATTTACTTGATTGTATGTAGCACAGTGACACTTTATTATTGATATATTGCACCTTATGTTAATTAATTGCACCTGCTTTGGCACTTAGCACATGGATTTATTTTATGTGTGCACTGTATTTAGTGAATTATTCACTGATTTTTTAACAAGCGCTGTACCTTTATATTATTTATTTAAATTTTGGCTGCTGTATTGCACGTTAAATTTATTTATAGCTTGCGCTGATTTATCACTTTTTACACAATAACATGGTACAGATTTGCTGTGATCGGCCCTGTCTGCACCATGTGATCACTGTGACCAATCACAGAGATCAACACAATTGTACATAATGGCATGAATCAAAGCCATTCATTGTGTACAGTTGTCATGTGATCTGCTGTGATTGGTCACAGCAATCACATGGAACCAACGACCAGTACACTGATCAGTCATCCACTGTCATTCGTGTGGCACGCGTGAGGTGTGTTCTGGGAGTACGTCTCCACCCGAAACGAGGTATATGCCGCCTAGCCATTATTTGTTTACAGACCGGGTGGGAACTGGTTAAATATGTCTTAGTAAACCCTGCCTTTATTTATTTATTTTTTTACGTTTGTACATTCTTAAAATTAATGTGATTGTTTTGATTGAAGCGAAAAACTCTAAAAGAAAAAAAAGAAGGCTGCTCTAAAAGAAAAAAAAGAAGGCTGCTCTAAAAGAAAAAAAAGAAGGCCTTATTTGGTAATAGATGAGGGTATCTACAGTAACACAGTGGTTATGAAGAATGAAAGTATATGTATCTATATAAAGAATATAACAGATAGTTTACATTACATAAAGACATTATGTAAAGGATATCCATCAAGATTCATCATGGTCTTGATGTCAAAAATATCAGCGCTGACATAGTCTGGACCTCCCCACGGCGGGCTGAGGAAAACAGCATCTGCCTTTAAGTCAGCAGCAACACACATGTAATCTGCACGGATGAACTCGATCTGATCTTCTACTCCATACACCTGGGCATTGTTGTAAGCTAGATCCAATTTTACAGGGTCAATATCTACAGCAATAACTAGAGAAAAGACAAAAGAATGTTATAGAGGTAATGTAAACAGCATAATAGCTGCATATGAACAGAAGTGTACCATTTACAAGCACAGGCTAAATTAGTACAGTTGTTCTAAAATAAATGTGCATGTCTGCTCCTACTTGTAAGTGTTATAATCCGGCTATTCTTAACATTCTCTAAAAAAGGTCTCTTATGCACACAGGTGCCTTATAATGTAAAATTGTGTGCATTTTCTGTCTATATGTAATGAGATATGGAAATTTTGCAAACTTACCACTTTTTCAAACCAGTGCAACCAAAAATAAAAATGACTTATATTTGGAGCATGTATCCTTTTAAATCCTCCAGGAGATATTTTAAAATGGAATGAAAAGACATGAAATAAACCTCTATAGCTACTAAACTGGTAATGTAAATGGAGTGCTGCCACCTAGAGGTGACTACCCATATAGGCAGATATTCTCATTCAGAAGATGTAGATTTGGCCTTCTTTCTCCCTGATGGGCAGTAAGGCAACCCAATTGGCTCACCAATACAGAAAAGCAAGGAGCAATCTAGCTGAATCCATATGTGTATGCATAATATGTGGCACGTCTGCCGACACGTGTGCGTACATTACATTTACATTCCTAGTTGAGCTTTTTTATGATGACAGGTTTACATGAAAAAATTGCAAAACTAAAGCTTTCTGTATTCAGAAATAGGAAAAACACTCAAAACATATCCCAATCTATCTGCACTGCCTGGGAAAAAACATTGGGGCATGTTAACTCCACCCATCCTACAATTAATTTTTCAGCAAAAATATTCCTGAAAACTTGCACACATTATCTTAGTTTGGCGTTAGACGGAATTAATGGACTCAATAACCCTTATTTTACACCTGGTAACCAAAATAACCCTCTTTGAATGGCTAGGTACAAAAATCTCCCTGTCCCCAAACATTACACCCTCCAGTGATGAATAGTTCCTAATTTACAATATTTTGATGTTACTTTCAAGAATGGAAAAAAGATATCAAAAGTAATCCACAGACTGAGCCATGGCATAGGATTGAGCAACATGATGACATTACTAAGTAAAAGTTAACAAGAATGACAATCGTAATATGCCAATTATCACTAAATGTTGTCCACAATCAAAACACTTGTACATCAGGTTATCATTAAAAACTGTCCTATTTGGAAGTCTTTTTGCTTTTTACAGCACTCTGGACAGTGGTTTACTAGCCCTCTAAAGCTGCAATTTTCTCTTGTTTGAATTGCTGTTCTAGGTGCTCGGAAAATCGCCATTACGATAAATGGTCTAAATGTGTCCCAATGGTTTAAGGCTGCTGTCTCCAAACTGTGGACCTTTGCTTGTCTTTATCCAGCCCTTGAGGCACATTATTCTTGCCCCTGGCACCAACAATGGAGCTTAACTCCTGCCACTGACGCTAACGATGAGCCTTTATTCCTCCCACTGACACCAACGATAGGGCACTATTTATCCCCTTAATACCAAAAATGGGGCATGGTTTACTCCAACTGGCCACTGCCCGGCCTCCCGGGCAGTAAACTAGCCCTTTGTTTAGAAAGTTTGGAGACCTCTGAGGTAAGGCCCCTCCACAGGTATGGGCACAGATTTTTTTGTGCATATGCAGAAGATTACCTACCAGGAGACCACAGCAGTTAAGATATGGCAGGAGTGAGGACAGATACAGTCAGGTCCATAAATATTGGGACATCGACACAATTCTAATATTTTTGGCTCTATACACCACCACAATGGATTTGAAATGAAACAACCAGAGGTGCTTTAACTGCAGACTTTCAGCTTTAAGTTGAGGGTATTTACATCCAAATCAGGTGAACAGTGTAGGAATTACAACAGTTTGTATATGTGCCTCGCACTTTTTAAGGGACCAAAAGTAATGGGACAGATTAACAATCATAAATCAAATTTTCACTTTTTAATACTTGGTTGCAAATCCTTTGCAGTCAATTACAGCCTGAAGTCTGGAACGCATAGACATCACCAGACGCTGGGTTTCATCCCTGGTGATGCTCTGCCAGGCCTCTACTGCAACTGTCTTCAGTTCCTGCTTGTTCTTGGGGCATTTTCCCTTCAGTTTTGTCTTCAGCAAGTGAAATGCATGCTCAATCGGATTCAGGTAAGGCGATTGACTTGGCCATTGCATAACATTCCACTTCTTTCCCTTAAAAATCTCTTTGGTTGCTTTTGCAGTATGCTTCGGGTCATTGTCCATCTGCACTGTGAAGCGCCGTCCAATGAGTTCTGAAGCATTTGGCTGAATATGAGCAGATAATATTGCCCGAAACACTTCAGAATTCATCCTGCTGCTTTTTTCAGTAGTCACATCATCAATAAATACAAAAGAACCAGTTCCATTGGCAGCCATACATGCCCACGCCATGACACTACCACCACCATGCTTCACTGATGAGGTGGTATGCTTTGGATCATGAGCAGTTCCTTTCCTGCTCCATACTCTTTTCTTCCCATCACTCTGGTACAAGTTGATCTTGGTCTCATCTGTCCATAGGATGTTGTTCCAGAACTGTGAAGGCTTTTTTAGATATTGTTTGGCAAACTCTAATCTGGCCTTCCTGTTTTTGAGGCTCACCAATGGTTTACATCTTGTGGTGAACCCTCTGTATTCACTCTGGTGAAGTCTTCTGTGGATTGCTGACTTTGACACACATACACCTACCTCCTGGAGAGTGTTCTTGATCTGGCCAACTATTGTGAAGGGTGTTTTCTTCACCAGGGAAAAAATTATTCGGTCATCCACCACAGTTGTTTTCCGGGGTCTTCCGAGTCTTTTGGTGTTGCTGAGCTCACCAGTGCGTTCTTTCTTTTTAAGGATGTTCCAAACAGATGATTTGGCCACACCTAATGTTTTTGCTATCTCTCTGATGGGTTTGTTTTGTTTTTTCAGCCTAATGATGGCTTGATTCACTGATAGTGACAGCTCTTTGGATCTCATATTGAGAGTTGACAGCAACATATTCCAAATGCAAATAGCACACTTGAAATGAACTCTGGACCTTTTATCTGCTCCATGTAAATGGGATAATGAGGAAATAACACACCCCTGGCCATGGAACAGCTGAGCAGCCAATTGTCCCATTACTTTTGGTCCCTTAAAAAGTGGGAGGCACATATACAAACTGTTGTAATTCCTACACCTTTCACCTGATTTGGATGTAAATACCCTCAAATTAAAGCTGAAAGTCTGCAGTTAAAGCACATCTTGTTTGTTTCATTTCAAATCCATTGTGGTGGTGTATAGAGCCAAAAAGATTAGAATGATGTTGATGTCCCAATATTTATGGACCTGACTGTATGTAGAAGACTTTTTGGAATGGGGGGGGGGGGTAGAATTGGTTAAAGGATGACAATCCTAAAAGTACTGTTTAAACTAATCTCTCACATTAATGTATTACAACATATGTATTTTGTGCATCATTGTCATTTCTCTGGTTTTCCTGTTCAAAACTACCATGGAAGCAAGGAAGCTACTTCTGCATGCCTCCTTATACACCAATGTCTTTTTGGTCTCCTATGCTCGCACTAAGGACTTTTATAAATGTATGTTATGTAAACTGTTTTATCCTGCTGTTTAGAGAGCTGCTTTGGCTAGGTTTCTGAATGTTTAGCATTTAATTTCATTTTTCAAGGTCAGCTGCAGCTAGAGATGCAAGTACTGCTATACTTTCCTGGGTTGCGATAGACCTGACATTAGGAACCAAAGAAAAATGACAGCAGGAATCCAATGGCTATGACAATGCTGGATAGCATCTAACTAAAACTAGGTTGAATTCTAAAAAATAAAACAATGCTGGTAGCTAAAGTTGACCAAAAAATTTCAGATGCCTGGTAATAAATGCATGTTAAAAAAAAAAAAAAAAAAAACTAACTGTAATTGAGCCCTTTCAGCTTATATTGAAAGCACATTCCCAATTGTTCATATTAGCTGTTAGCTCCTGAACTGGACTGGCTGGTTCATCCACATAGCTTTGTTCATCTTAGGTTGAAGAGCAGCATTAAATAAACTGTACAATGTTAAAATAGTATGTTTTAAACTCTAATTAAGGCTTACCTCTCATGCCTGCCAAAGCAAACTGGATGGCATTTCCACCCACGCCACAGAAAGCGTCAACTACAACAGCATTGCTAATGCACTGGCGAACCCGCTGTGCGATGTGCTCTGCAATCTTCTCTGGGGTTACTGAAAACCAGCCTTCTACAAAGTATAGAACAGGAATAGTATTCGTATTATACAGTGTACTCAATGCCCTGTGGCTTAATAACCTACACAAAAAGGGAATACTGGATTACAGCTTTTAGGTTTCAGGGCCATTACTGATTTACAATGAATTAGAAAATAATAGGATATTTTTACCTGTAAACTTTTTTTTTGAGTCAACTGGGTCACAGGAAGCTTTTAACCTTTGTGGTGTACTGCCTCCTACAGGAGGACTGGATACTATCAAGTAAAACTACTAGTATGCCTCAGTTATGTAGCAAAAGCAGTACCCGGATCTGCATCATAAACAGGGAGGGGTGCGACCCGTGTCCCTCAATGGACTCAAAGAAAATTATTTTAGTATAATATTTAGGATTTTTGTACTTACGGATAAATTATTTCCTTAGGGTCCATTGAGGGACACGGAAATGTAGATACAGTTGAGTTACACAGTCAGCTACAGGAAGAATGAACTTTGGCAAACAGAAAAATGTTATGCCAGCACCCATACTTCCACCCGGTGTACCTCAGCAAAACCATGAGAATGAAGAGAAACACTGAGGGGTGGGACCTGTTTCTCACAATAGACTCCAAGAAAAGGTTTTCACATTTCTTGTCCATTGAGGGACACATGAATTTAGATACATAGATATACAGTAGATATAATTTTGTCTTAGATATAATATAGTCTGAGTCTGGAAAGTCATAGCACCATCAACACCCCTCCTTTCTACTTCATCCAATCACAGATTGTATTCACTGAAAAATTTCTGTGAATGGTGGCAGCATGAATATAAGGTGCCCCTCCCCTGTGGTCAGTGTGTGAAACAGGGAATCCGTTAAGCACAGCACTTTGCATACATACATTGGTTCAAGCTGGACTATTGTAAACATTCAATAAGGATCATACCTGGAGTTAACTTTTGACATCCATAATAAACTAATTCTATTTGTATTCATGTATTATTTTAAATTACAGAGTGTGTAATGTCAGCTGTCAGCATGATAATTTTTCCTGTCATTAGCAAATGCAGTATTTAACCACTTCAGCCCCAGAAGGGTTTACCCCCTAATGACCAAGCCATTTTTTGCGATAAGGCACTGCGCTGCTTTAACTGACAATTGTGCGGTCGTGCGACGCTGTACCCTAAAAAAATTGATGTCTTTTCCCCACAAATTGAGCTTTATTTGGTTTGCGCAAAAGTTATAGCGTCTACAAACTAGGGGATAAATGTATGGCATTTTTTTATTTTTTATTGTTTTTACTAGTAATGGCAGCGATCATCAATTTTTAGCAGGACTGTGACATTGCGGCGGACAAATCTTACACTAAGTGCCGGTTCACACTTGTGCGGATGCGCTGATCGCATGTAATTCGGAGCCCACTGCTCCTTCATTACATGCGATCTCCTGTGCGGATGCGAGTTCAACTATACACTTTGTATGGCTGAATTCGCAGCGCATCCGCAGCAAACTCGCACATGAGGCATTTTTTGAGCCGCCTCAGAATCGGATCGCACAGTGGTTCACACTTGTGCGATCCGATTCTGTGCGAACTTGCAGATCGCACTGCGATATGCGATCAAACTGGTGGTGTCGTTAACATTTAATTGACACCCCCTGCGTATCGCATATGGCAGTGTGAACTGCCAGATATGCGGATGCGATGCGGGATCACGCTGCATATTCGCAGCGTTTCCGCATCGCACAAATGTGAACCGAGCCTTAGTGACACTTTTTGGGGACCAGTGACACCAATACAATGATCAATGCTAAAAATAAAATGCACTGTTACTGCATAAATGACACTGGCAGGGAAGGGGTTAACACTAGGGGTAATCAAGGGATTAGGTGTGCTCCTGGGGAATGCTTTCTAACTGTGTGGGGATGGATGTGCTAGAGGAAAATAGATATCTGTGTTTCAGCTTAGGTAGTACACAAAATTTCACTTTTCCTCTGTGAAAGAACAACAGTCTGCCTTATTTACATAGTCAGACAGCGGTTCTGTCATTCTCCTGCACGATTGCGGGTAGCTAATGGCTGTCGCGGCCACCGGATCTGCTGATTGGCTCCCGCTGTGTCTAATCACAGCAGGAGTGGCACGCCCCCAAGAACCCCTGCACAAAATCACGTACCTACACATGATTTTGCGCAGCCGGGCCGCCCTACTGCTGAATGTATGCGGTGGGCGGTCCGAAAGTGCTTAAGCACAGTATTAAGAACATGCAAACAAGAATGCTTTCACAACATGTATCCTTTTTTACATTGCTTAGGGCAAGTTAATTAGCTTTGAACATTTACCAACTTACATTTGGTTTGCGTGCTCATTCCGTTTAAAAAATTCCCATATGCTATAAAATTCAATATATATTTACCCAGCACGGACAAAACTTTGGAAGGGGTTGCATACTCCTCCACACTGAATTCCAAGTTACTGCTACCTATAGCTCTACAGTACTAAACAACATCACAATATATATTTCTACCTTTTGTCCACAATATATAGAGAATATCTCTCTAGAAGTTAAGGTACTTTTAAGGGAGTGACAACGTAATTGAGATGACCATATACAACAAAGGATTTTATATAAAATTGCAAAATGTATTTATATTAAAAATAAGCTAAAAAAATATTGATACAACAAAATCACATTCGCAGAAAGACCTGTACCATTACGTATGTAGACAATCAAGTTCACAGATATGGTCCAACATGTTTTGCAGAACTTCAGGTAACCAAATTGTACATCTACATTTTGAGATTTCAAAAATAAGAATATGTTATGCACCTTAAGTTATCTTTTATACATTTTTTTCATATAGGTTACATAAACATACAATAATAATCTTAATGCTCGCCAACAGTCCATATTCAATTGTTATGGTCTCCAAACCATGCGGCATGACCACGGCCAGATAACAGTCTAGTCTGTATGGTAGTCATTTAATAGGATTACAAAAAAATATAGGTTATATCCAGTCAGAATGGGACTATGCGCTGGGAGCCGCCTAACCTAATATGCATACAACTGTTTCTAACCCTGGGTGTCACTAAGGAAAATCACGTCCCACACACGTTCTCCCCCTAAGACTGTGTCCACCCCCATCACCGAGTGACCAAAGGAGTGCATCCCTATTCTCACTATAAAGGGCTAATTAAGTGTCATGAATGTGTAGCACACACCCTTTTTTTCTTCCCTTCTCCCCCATATGTCACATCCGGGCCCCAAGGTATTTGCACATGCGCGAGTACTAGAACACAGCCAGACAACGATAGCCAACAAGACCGTCCCATGACACTCGCATAGCGCCACCACCGGCCAAAGAGGGAAATACTGACCACATATAGATGGTAAGGAGAAAGGAACCGGATCTCCCCTATCCTGGCTTGGCGCCCGGACATCCCCCAATATACAACAGGGCCGTACTTGGCCCAGCCTGTCACACGGCTCAGAAAACACAACAATACAAGAACCAACATTGTTAAAACAACGTAATGCACATTTAATTGTTTAACCACTTAAGCCCCGGAAGATTTTACCCCCTTCCCGACCAGGGTTTTTTTTGCGATTTTTTACTGCGTGACTTTAACGGACAATTGCGTGGTCGTGCGACGCTGTACCTAAACTAATTTGACGTCCTCTTTTTCCCACAAACAGAGCTTTCTTTTGGTGGTATTTGATCACCTGTGCGATTTTTTGATCATGCGCTATAAACAAAAAAAAGAGCGTAAATTTAAAATAGCAATATTTTTCACATTTTTTTTATATGAAATTCCCCAAAAAAAATGTAAAAATCAAAATTTTTTAACATTTTCGGCCAATTTGTTTTATGCTACATATGTTTGGTAAAAAAAAAAAAAAAAAAAAAAAAAAAACGCAAAAAGCGTATTTTGATTGGTTTGCGCAAAAGTTATCGCGTTTACTAACAAAGGGAAAGATTTTTGTCATTTTTGGTGGGTTTTTTTTTAACGAGTAATGGCGGCGATCTGCCTTTGCGGGACTGCGACATTGCGGCGGACAGATCGGACCCTTGACTGACATTTTTGGGGTTACCAGTGACATTTCTACAGTAATCAGTGCTATACATATGCACTGTTACTGTAAAAATGACACTGGCAGGGAAGGGGTTAACTGTATTGGAGAGGGAGGGGTTAAGTGTGTCCTAGGGGCGTGATTCTAACTGTGATGGGACATGTCTACTATTGTAAAAACAGAGATCAACGGTTCTACATAGTAGAACCGTCTGATCTCCATTTTTACACAGGGGAGAATGACAGGCGGCTTGTTTACATAAGCCGACTGCCTTTCTCCCTCTCTACCGACGATCGCAGTGTGACCGGCGGACATCGGGTCCGCCGGTGACACGCACGGACTCTTCAGTGAACGAGCCGGGGGGCGGGCGCGCGCCTCAGCGGGCGCACGCTCGCCCGCTATTGGCACACAAACCAGTGACAGGCTAGTGACGTACCGGTACGTCACTTTGCCTGGCCGGGGCTGACTGCCGCAGTACATGTACTTGCGGCGGTCGGCAAGTGGTTAAGATAACCATCTTTGGTGTTATGTTGTAACAATTTTAACAATGTTGGTTCTTGTATTGTTGTGTTTTCCAAGCAATGTGGTGGGCCAGGCCGGGTTCAGCCCCTGTTGTATATTGGGGGATGTCTGGGTGCCAAGCCCTAATGTGGGAGATCCGGTTCCTTTCTCCTTACCATCCATATCTGATCGGTAATTCCATCTTCGGTCTGTGGTGGCGCTGTGCGAGTGTCATGGGACGGTGTTGTTGGATATCGCAGTATGGCTGTGTTCTGGTACTCGCGGATGTCCAAATACCTTGGCGCCCAGATGTGACATATGGGCTGGCGCACAGCCCTGTCATATCCGGTGGAACCATATTTAGTTGGTGAACTGTGGGATGCAGAGCTAGGTGCGCTGCTATAGCCTCTCTCGTCTCGCCGACCCACGGTGGACAGTATTAGGGTAAGAGGACCATCATTATGGAGGTTACATTAGAATGCCATTCAACATAAGATCAGTGATTGGAGAGTTACATTACAATGCCATTCAACATGAGGTCAGTAATTGGGGATAATGCCTGGGGGAAATACACATGGATGAACATAGAGAGGATTGTTTGATGGATAGAGTTAGCCATAGATGTGGACACGGTTAGGGGGAAGGAAGGTTAGTGGTTGCAATTAAGGGGTAGGCTGACACCAATGAGGGATGTCGATGGGAGGTATGTAGTGAGAGATGGGGGGATAAGATGGGGGAGCTAGTGGGGTAAGAAAAAGGGGGAGGGGGGTTATTACACATTCGTGATATTCAATTAGCCCTATATGATGAGAATAGGGATGCACTCCTTTAGTCAATCGGTGATGGGGGTGGACACAGTCTTAGGAGGAGAACATGTGTGGGATGCGATTTTCCTTAGGGACACCTAGGGTTGGATACAGTTGTATGCATATTAGGTTAGGCGGTTCCCAGCACATATTTTCATTCTGACCCAATATAACCAATATTTTTTAGTGATCTGGTAAAAGACTACCATACAGACTAGGTGTGGTCTGATATCCCTCAGACCTGACCCTGGTTCTTTACCGGCTGTTGGTTGGCTGTATTCTTGCCGTGGTCTTGCCGCATTGGTTTGGAGACAATAACAATTGAATTTGGGACTTTTGGAGAGCATTAAGATTATTTTTATATATTTATGCAACCTAAATGATAAAAATGTATAAAAGACAACTTAAGGTGCATAACCTATTCTTATTTTTGAAATTTTAAGATGTAGATGTACAACTTGGTTCCATGAAGAAGCAGTGTTCTGCGAAACATGTTGGACCACATCTATAAACATCACTGTCTACATACGTAATGGCACAGGTCTATCTGCGAACGTGATTTTGTTGTATCAATGGTTTTTAGATTGTTTTGAATATAAATACATTTTGCAATTTTATATAAAAAACTTTGTTGTATATGCTCATCTCATTGATGTGGTCACTCCCTTAAAAGTCCCTTAACTTCTAGAGATATATTCTCTATATATTGTGGACATTGGGCTGAATTGGGATGTGGGAGTGAAAGACGCTTTGAGAGCTGGTCGGAAATATACTTTACTATACTATACCATATTTCTACCTTTCATTTTTGTTTTTTCAAGCCGCCACCTAATGTTCTTACAATATATGGGGCTTTGGCTGAAATGTGGATTTACTACATGGGTGATGCCACCTAACCAGGTGTTTTGCCCACACACAGAGGCAGATGTTGTCTTATATAGTAGCATTTCTGTTACAGTTTACCTTCATCCAGTTTTATCCCTTCATCAAAGCGAGAGAAGAGTCTGTAGCGCTGGGCCCAGTATTTGGCAAGGTGTGGATCAGCAGCAATTTCTGGTGGCAGTAAAGGCATTTTCTTTTTACTTTTTTTCTTCTTCTTCTTATTGCTCCTGTCTGTAGAAGTCACCTGAAAATCTATAAAAAAACAGGGGGTTACATGCTTTAGGCAGTTTTATATATAATATACGTCCTAGAGCTGCACGAATAATCGTTAAAAGATTGCGCTCTCAATTCGACCCCCATATGATCTTAATCCAGCATTTCCATGCTTTATGTAAAAAGTGCAGAGCGGTTTTCCTGCTCACAGCTGTCAAAAAAAAAAAAAAAAGCAGACAGCAATGTCTATTATCAACAAGATTGCTCAGAGCTGAGACAGGTACAAAGAAATATTGTATCTTCTTAAGAGCCGGTTCACACTATTACGACTTGCCAGGCAACTTGGTCAGCCCGGCAAGTCGTGCACCGTCGGGTCCATTGAGTAGTACAGGACCGTTTCTAATAGGAGCGACACAAGTCACTCCGACTTAGAAAAAGGGTCCTGTACTACTTCGGGGCGACCTGGAGGCGACTTGCATAGAAATTCATTATATGAAGTCCATGCAAGTCGCGCCGAAGTCGCGGTGCACGCGACTTCACAGGTCGCCCCCGAAGTCGTAGCGACCTAGTGTGAACCGGGGCTAACTGTTCTTCTGTGTATTAATTTACAGATCAAAGAGATGAACTTTGATAGGCAAATTAAGTCAGTTTAAAGCAACCTTGTCAAGTAAAAAAAAAAATAACTATGAACTCTTTATTCTCCTTCTCCATTTAATTATTCTCCTTCTCCATTTAATTATTATTTTCCTGTTGATTTTTTTTGGTATTTATTTCTATTTTCTAAACTATTAATAAGTAAACTTTTTTTTTTTTTTTTGCTTTGTTCATTAATATTTTTACACCTTTAACATATATTTACACGATTCAAAAATGTATTTATTTTATTTGTAAAATTACTTTTCAGTGCTTTGTAGCATTGCTGACACCCGGAGTGTAAACAAAAAAATGGCGGTAGGTATCGATAATGGGTATCGGCGAGAACTGAAAAAAAAAAAAAAAAAAGACCCTAATATAACTTAATGGTCATTTTTTTATTTCTTTACACATTACATTATTTTTTTATTACATTTCTTTAAATTTGATTGAAGCAAAGATTACTATGTCTTATTTTATTGCCATCTTGTTTGATAACCTAATGTTCAGGGGTTGTAAATCTTTAAAATAAAAAAAGTTCCTCAGAATCATGATCTTTATTCTAAGCAAAAAAATTGTGACTCTCATTTTATACAGAATCTTGCAGCTCTAAACATCTATACAAAATAAGCTAAAATGCATTTACACACAAGTTTATTTGGGTTGAATATGAATCTGTAGCTTTATTTCATTATATATTCATTTATGGATCAGAGGAAATTAGAATGTGCAGAATTTTAAATATGTAACGCTGGGTTTAGTTTAGTTACTTTTTTTTATTATTTATATCGTTTGTTTTGCATCAAGATGTCTTATGTGTTTGTTGGGAAAAAAAATCTATAAAAATTTAGAAAAAAATATTTATTTAATATTGCATTACTTTAGGTTGGTCATAGATGGTAGAAAAGTCTCTTACAGGAAAGAAACAATATGAAATTTCCCTGTACATCTATCACCTCACTGTAACAGGCTTCAAAATTAACCCTATGTTTGCCAGTGAAAGGATTTGGCAAGCAGAAATTTTCCATCAATTTGATGAGCGTCTGTGTATAAGAAGCACAATGCTTAGAGACATTGGTTTCTCAAACAGTTTTTTTTTGCACACTAGGATTGCTTATACCATGGTATACAGCAACATTTTTTACTGAATGAAATTGATTCATTATGAATTGTTGTCTTTAGCTGTGATTGGCCACAGATAATAACATGGCACAGATGGGCTGTGATTGGCTCTGTCTTTACCATGTGATCACTGTGACCAATCACAGCTAACAACACAATTGTACACAATGAATGGCATGAATCAAAGCCATTCATTGTTTACAATTGTCATTTGATCTGCTGTGATTGGTCACAGCGATCCCATGATACTGGCATCGGGCCAGTACACTGATCAGTTATCAGCTGTGTCCAGTAAACAAAGCAGTGACAGATTGCACACTGAGTGGTGTGCGAAGCGCATTTCCATAGGATGTCATATGACGTCGACCCATAAGGACAAATGTCCCGCCCAGCAGTCACCTGAAAATAGGCTGGGCAGTAAATGGTTAACAAACCAGCCACTTAATCCAGGGCTGGACCAATATCTTAAAAAATTTAAATTTAGGCTTACCATTTTACTTGTCAATGGAGGTATATGATCCTCCAAATCAATCTAGTAGGTAGATATATACTGGACTGACCTTTGCCTAAATTGTTCATTACATTACCCACCTATAGTTTTGAACCCCAGAGAAAATGAGAGAACCGAGAAGGAATGTATATCAGCAAAGATGTCCACAGAAACTCTAAACTGATAGTACATTGACCAGAATAAAGCTTAAGCCTACAGTAATGCAGCATTGCCAGGAGTTTATGTTTCTAGCTTTTCAGTACTGATCAGAAAGTAGCAGGAGGCCTAAGGTACCCAAATCACTTAGTGGAAAGGAATTAATGATTTAATAAAGATTAGAAGAAAGAATTCCACCAACCATTTCCCGTCTCTTCTGTTACAACCTGTAGATAGTTTGGAATTTCTAGTGAGACCAGCTGTCTTGTGGATTCTGCATTCTTCCTTGATTGTTGCAGAGCCGAATTTTCATTTTCTGAACACCAGATGGCATTATAGGACAATTTACAAGTTGTCTCTTTGCCTTCCAGCGGGTCAGACTGCATTTTAGCATCTTGTAATTCAGATATGTCATTGATATCAGGATGGCTTTGTTCCTCAGAAGCTTCCTGGAGGTAAGCTTCCTTGTGTACGTCAGCAGGTGTTTTTTTATTTGAAGTGTCCAGTCCTTCAGAGTCAGAACTACTGAGAGAATTCTCCACCTCTGGCAAATCTTCATTCATTTCATCCTCAGTGGGTCCTTCTACCTTCTTCAGGAATGTCTGCACCTGACAAATAAATGGCAGAAATAAATAACTACTGGTTCAAATGGCCATGTTTTATTTATAAGATTAAAAGTGGAACTTTTCCTATCCTTTTGTGGAGGTCAGTTTTGTATGCTGTGAATATGTATTCAGCAAATTTCATTGCAGAATCTTTCCTGCTTCTGTTCTGTAAACACCAAAACAGTTTATTCTACTAACCTCCTCAAATAGAGGGAGGTGAGAAAGTCAAGCGGGAGATTGTGCCTAAAACCAGTCCCAGTAAAGCCCCGTACACACGCACAGATTGTTGGCCGTAAATTGTTGGCCAACGTCCGATCTGCCGATTGTAGGCTTGTTAGTATGATGCTTCCGACAACCAACTGCGAATTTTCGGCCTAAAAAAATCTGGTGTGCATGCTATAAAATTTTTGTTGGCCAACAAAGAACGGCCGATTGTTCCTCAGTCAGTACAGATTTCGGCAGACAAAAATCAAATGAGCAAGACTGGGCATGCTCAGAGAAGAAAAAACACACTGAAAGTAAACCAGCACATGACATCACTTCTGAAGTTGGTTTTTGTTGGCCAACAAAAGTCCAGTGCAAGTCTAGAGCACATTTCAACCAACAAACAACACTGGACAAAAGTTGGCCGATCAGTTGGCCAACAATCTGTGCGTGTGTATGGGGCTTAAGGGAGAAACCAAGAAACTCCTCAGCCAATCACATGAGCAGGAAATTAATTTCATGAGGGTGCCCTGCACTGTACACAGAATGCTTGAGAATTGCTGCTATGGTAGCAAGGAATCAATATTGACTGTAGACTAGAATGGAATAACGCTCAATATAATTAAATGAGAGAATGGCTTTTATAGCAATCACTGAGATTTTTTTTCCCCACCGTGTTTCAAAATCTGTTCAAGATTTACTAGCGAATTGATCATTTCCGTACATAAAACGAGCTAATTACTGTGGAAGTTTAAACAGAGAAGGACTGGTCCAACGATTTGACAAGAAAAGTCAGACCATCACTTCTTGTACCTGAAAAAGCCATACCTTTTTTAATGTTTTACTTTGTGTGGATTTCACTTCTGAGTCATCTCCAAAAAATATGTGGCTGTTCTTAACATTCACACGCCTGTGCATATCCAGGAAATGAGAGCGGTGCCTGACTCCTTTATCCAGATAACGCAGAGTCCGATGTCTGAAGTGTGGCATCCCCCCGTATCTAGAACAGGTACACATGCAGCAAATATGATTTTTTAAACATACAAAGATGCAAAGCATTATGCAGACCAAAAACAATTTGGAGTATCATCCTACTACATTATGAATCAATTAACAATCAACCCTTTTATAAATAGAGTCTTCAGGATTTTTTAGCACCATCTCTGGTCATGGCTAGTTTGAAGTACATAAAAAAAAAAAAAAAGAAGCCTTACAGACAACCAAGGATAGAGAAGTATGATTCCATACTCCGCACCCATGTCCCTCAGGAACCCCCCCACCAACTCATCCACTCACATACCTATCCCCTTTTCTTGACTCCTAATATTCTGTTTCCGTTGCACTATTCTGAGCAAGTTTTTGCCCTATGTTTAAAGTAGAACTATAGGCAAAACTTTTTTTTTCATAGCTAGAGTAAGGGAGGGTTAAAAGTTAAAACCCCTGTCCCCCATCTCTGTCTCATTGAACAGATTTCCCTTCACTTCATGTCTCAAAGACCGACAGGAAGTGAGAGGAAATCCCTGCAAATTAGGGGAATCCCTTAGGGACCCTCAGGTCACCAGAACTAGTATCCCCATTGGAAGATTTCCTCTCTATTACTTTTCTGAGGGCAACCCAAAATGAGTCATGTTCTTTTACTTAACTTTCAATAATAATAGTAAAAAAGGACAAATAGAGAGGGCGAATCTCCCTAACAGGGAACACAGCAATAAAAACTGATAGGAGTTCCAATCCTTCTCTATTCTATCCAAATCTAAAAAAACAGTTTTGCCTTACTTTAAAGGAGCTGTAAAATCAGGATGGTTTTTTTATCTTAATGCATAGAATGCATTAAGATAAAAAGCCTTCTGTGTGTAGCAGACCCCCCCCCCAGCACCCCTAATACTTACCTGTGCCCCCTCTCTGTCCAGCCATGTCCATGAGCCTCTCAGCCATCCTGGGATTCTCCCTCCTGATTGGCTGAGATACAGCCAGGACGCCATTGGCTCCCGCGGCTGTCAATCAAAGGTAGTGAGCAAATCAGCAGATAGAGGGGGCTGGGCTGAATGGCAGCTCTGTGTCTGTATGGACACACAGAGCTGCAGTTCGGCACCCCTATAGCAAGATGCTTGCTATGGGGGCACTCAATAGGAGGGAGGGGCCAGGAGCAGGAATGAGGGACCCAAGAAGAGGAGGATGCGGGTTTTTTAAAAAAACTAGACTTTACAATCACTTTAATGACCACAGCACTGCTTTGTACGGTTTTATTTACATACATGATATTTCAGTCAGTGGTATGCTGCTGCTCTCTTATAGCGTACACCCTATTCCATATTGTTGATATTTGTACAACTTGAAAATTTGAATAAAACTATTTGAACAGAAAAAAAGCTTTATTGTTTTTTAACATTTTAGATAGTGTGGAAGAATCACAAACTTTCGGTTTTTGATAACTTTTTGTAAAATAATTCCCTTCACTGTTCTGTCTAAAATCCCAACAAATAAAAATCCAAAAGGTAAATCACCCTAAAGAGACATAGTCAGCAATAAAAGGATTGACAGAGATTCTTACACATTCCAGCTCTATCCATATGTGTGTATGTCACTAGTAATGGTGACCACGCACGGCTGACTAGACTACATATGAAAGTGACAATACCATCAGAACCCTTTTTTAGGAGACATTTATTCCGATAGGTTTAGGCAGCTTTTTGGCCAAGAGACTTCTTAAAAACATATGGAGGTTCATAGTCATAACACCTGCTGCTAATCAGGGTGATGTTGGGCTGTTATCTGTTTTACCCTGTGATAATCAAAGGATTAAAATGCCCATTGTGTTTTTTTTTTTACAGATATGGCATTTTTTACATTGGTCAACTAGTAGCTATGTAAAAATACCATACCTGGAATTCTTCTTTAGGAAAAGAAATTAAACATGGTGGGCATTTTAATCCTTTAAATTATCACAGCGTAAAAATGCCATCTATTAATTTAATTGGAGGAAAAGGGTTAAAGGAAAGACATCATGAGAGGAAAACATGGGTTGAGACTTGCCCGGGTTAGCAATGTGGAAATTGTAAGCAGACCTTAAGCTCAGACTTCACTTACTGCATAATTGTTCAATGTGACCCAAAAAGTAGTGAGTGAGCCAGGTAACAAGCATTTCAGAACTAAGTCAGTCATGGCAACCCTCATAATGGGAAGTATATTTTGAAGGGTGTTATATTATGTTTGCGTATTCTTCCTGTATTTCTACCAACACCAACTTTTTAAAATAAACCTGTGCCCAGACTATGCACACCTAAATATTTACAGTAAAGGCACTTCAAAGGCTAAGTCTACCTGAAAAAAAAAAGAAAAAAAAAATTTGCATATATTTGCAGGAATAAATGTGCATTGATTATTTTTGCAAATCAGCCTGCAAAGCATTGCAACCAGTGGATTGCAGGTGCACTGGCATGCTTCTGCAGACTCTTCCCCCAGCTTTATGTCTGTACTGATGTAACTGAGCTGGAGGAAGTGCTAACTGACTACGAATGTAGCTATAATCATACCATAGGATTAGGTTCTTCTGCTGCAATGGCACACAGGACTTGTTCATTCTTTCATGGTGGCGTGGGGGTCCCATTGCACCTGGTAAACCCTAGCTATGGGTGTAACATTTAATATAGTGCACAAAGTGGGGTTAGCCTTTAAAACAAGCCCTCACTCTCCTCTGTACCTATAGGCATTGTGGAAAAGTTCATCTTCAAAGTAAACAACAGAACCACTTAAATTGTAAGTTTTTTTCTTTTACTTTCTATTGCACCAGAATCTTGAGTCTGCCAACTGCCACCTCTTTAATGTAAATGCAGTAGGTGTATCCCAGAAGAAATGGAATGAAACCAGACTTTAGAGTCTCTGTTGTGATCTTTGAGAATTACTTCAGGTTACAAGCTGCTTTAGAGGTTGGGAACGGCTTTGTTTTAAAGCGCTTTGATGGTTTAAGAAAATGTAAACGAATGCCCATAGTCTGGGCACAGGTGCCCTTTGGGTTACTGCTATTCAAGAGTACATTATAAACTATTTAACAGATTAATTGGGATCTTTATTGCCACGTATAGTGAATAAAAATATTACTTATTACCACATTATTTCTTTAATGTGGCTATATCAATTTGCTTTATATCACCTTTTTCTGTGCTTATTTTAAGGCTTCTAAAGACATCTGGGTGGAAAACCAGTCAGGTTGGTTGGAGTTCAAAAGTAACCAAAAACAGCTGTCTTGATATGCTTACTAAATTTCTTTCCTTTGTGAATTCATACTTACTTCTGTCCTTTGCCATGCTTCAGTCCAAGGATAGTGGAAGATTCAGCAAACACTTCCGATGGGTTCTCCTCAGCATCCAGTTCATGACTAAAAAATAAAAAACAAAAAAAAAAACCAAAAAACATATTTTTACTTATTAATGCACAGAAAATGTAAAAACAGTCTGCATATGAAAAGGAAGCACATTACAGACCATATTTCTGGCTGGTCAGATTTCTCACTTACCTCCTCTTGATTTTTGCTTGTTTGTACTCTGGAGGTTCATCGTCATCCTCATCCTCATCCCTTCTGATTGTTGCTTGTCCTTTCTGTACAGTTTTCTCTGGATTCAGTTGTGACACTTATTGAGAAAAAAAAAAAATCTGAATAATTCTAAGGGTTCCAAGTTCACACTGAATAATAAATCATTCTTTCTGATCATTCTGTTACCTGAGCAATCTTAAAAAAAAAAAAAAAAAAGAAGTTTTGTTTATACAGAGTTGGACACAGAAAGCTCAGTTTGTGTGCTAGATTCATGCATGCCACCCAACCGGTTAGCATTGGAGCATGCCAGAGCATATGGAGGTTTCCATGTGCTATGTCCCCAAGGGAAAAATGGAATCTTTGGGCTAAAATAAAAGTATGTACAATCTCATGTAGACCAGATAAAGATATGTTGATTACTGATTGCTTTGTCATACAGTGTTTTTGTCTCCAAGTAGTCGATGGCATCAGTAGAAGGCCCAAATGATTAGCTTCACAACATCAAAAAGCTATAGAGCCTAAAATGATTCTAAAGGCGTGAGTTTTTTTTATACCTTAATGTATTCTATACATTAAAGTAAAAAAAACGTCCATGTTTAGCTCCCCCTAGCCACCCCCCTTCCCTTTAAATATTTATCTGGATGCACTTTTAATCTAGCACTGTGCCCGTCTGCAGCAACGCTGTTCTTTTATCCCTCTCTTTCACAGGCAGAGACAGTAGGCATCTGCTTCTGTCAATCAAATTCTGTGAGAAGGGAGAGTGTCCCCATAGCAAGCTGCCTGCTATGGGGGCACTCAGAAGAGAAGCAAAGAACCCTGGCAGGGGACCCTACAAGAGGAGGTATGGGGCTGCTCTGTGCAATACTATTGCACAGAACAGTGAGTATAACATGTTAGTATTTTAGGGGAAAAATAATTATACATTTACAACTTGTTAAATCTGCCACCACTGACATCAAAGCTTACTGTTTGAATAGATCACATACAATAAGACTATGTCATATATTTTTTTTCCTGTATATCTCTGTATTACTTTCAGATGTTAAATTAATGGAGCTATTAATTATTACAGAATACAGTCCACCAAGGATTGTACTTTCAAACAAATCATTAGGCCTGCAGGAAAACAGAAAACAGGAGCCCAGCAGTTAATCACCACAAGCTTTCTTTCCTATATATAAATTGCTTTAATAAAAGAAGTGCTAAGGCCATCTCCTGTTATATATTGGCAATAAATTAGCCATTAGTACAATCAATAAGTGCTAATTTTACAGACCTGGCTGAGAGGATGCAGAACGTCCAGATGGTGCATCTGTCTCCCCAGAACCACCACCTCTGCGATCACAATGATCAGGATCACAAGGACAATGTGTTTCCAGGCTCTCTGTGTCCTGTGCCTGATGACTCTCATAAATAACACTTAAGGGCTCACAGTCCTGCTCAGTTTCCTTTATATTAAGATTTATATTCTCCAGTCCATCCACAACGTCATCACAAAATCGATCAATGTCTTCTTTCAGAGTTGGTGCCAACTGCAGAGTGCAGTTTGGGAGTTTTGCATCATTTATAACTTGTTCAGCTGAATTTTCGTCACAGTCGCCCAGCGAGTCGAAAGTCCATCCCTGCTGTGTCCAGTAGTTAAACTGCTCATAATAATGCCAGTAGGATTCATTGTAATGTTTATTCCACACTTCAGTAGTCTCAGAAGAATTCCAGGGTTCAGAGTTATCCTGGCTAATCTCTGGGTTCTTTACAACCCAATCCTGCCACAGCAGTCCTTGTCCATACTGGTTCCAATAATTTTCCCAACTCGTCTGTATGGTGGGATCAGCAGATTTAGGTGGTAGAGCATTTCCGCTCTCAGGGACTGTTAATGGGCTTTCTTCCTGTTCAGTCTGATCAGGATTTTTACTACTATCCTCTTCAATTTTAATATCTTGTGTCAGCTCCACCACAGCTTCTGTACAGCTCTCATTTTGACATTTCTGGTGCTTGCTTCGGTTCTTCTTTCTAGTTTTAGGTTGTTTCACAGAATGATCTGGTAGCTGAAAATAGACAATAATTATTATCCCTAGTTACTACTTTCTGAATACCTAGCAGATCATTCTCTAATGGACCCCAGAACCCAATGGTCATTTACAACATACCTAACATGAGTAAAACATACAAAACACAACTCCCCCCTGTATCCTGCAAACCTATACTGTAAATAAAAGCTGGTAGTATTGCTCAAGAGAATGCAAATCAATACATTATTTCAGTCATAATTATTTTAATTGCATAGCTTTTAGCCCAAGTCTAATCTAGGTTTTTTTTGTTAATTCACTGTAGGAAATTTAGCCTGTAATAGATAAATATTCTGATTAAGTGTGTTCCACACAATACACTTAACCATTACAAACAATGTTATTACATTTAGAGAGTAAATCATCCCCCTTTATTCAGATACCAATCCCTAACTACAGTGCCTTGAAAAAGCATTCATGCCCCTTGAAATTTTCCAAATTTTGTCAAGTTACACGTAAAAGTATTTTTTGGGGATTTTATGTGATAGACCAACACATAATTGTGAAGTAGAAGGAAAATGATAAATGGTTTTCAAATTTTTTTTTTTTTACAAATATCTATCTAAAAAGTGGTGCGTGTATTGGTATTCAGTCCCCTTTACTCTGATATCCCTAACTAAAATCTAGTGGAACCAATTGCCTCCAGAAGTCACCAAATTAGTAAATAGAGTCCATCGGTGTGTAATTTAATCTCAGGTTTGTAATAGGTTTGTTAGAGAACCTTAGTGAACAAACAGCACCATGAAAGCCAAGGAACACACCAGACAGGTCAGGGATAAAGTTGTGGCGAAGTGTAAAGCAGGGTTAGGTTATAAAAAAAATATCCCAAGTTTTGAACATCTCACGGAGCACTGTTCATCATCTGAAAATGGAAAGTATGGCACAACTGCAAATCTACCAAGAAATGGCCACCCACCTAAACTGACAGGCCGGGCAAGGAGAGCGTTATTCAGAGAAGCAGCCAAGAGGTCCATTGTAGCTCTGAAGGAGCTGCAGAGATCCAAAGCTCAGGTGGGAGAATCTGTACTCAGGAAAACTATTAGTCGTGCACTCTACAAATCTGGCCTTTATGGAAAAGTGGCAAGAAGAAAACCACTGTTGAAAGAAAGCCATCAGAAGTCCAGTTTGCAATTTGTGAGAAGCCATATGGGGGACACAGCAAACATGTGGAAGAAGGTGCTCTGGTAAGAGGAGACCAAAATTGAACTTTTTGGCCTAAAAGCAAAATGCTATGTGTGGCCGGAAAACTAGCACTGCACATCACCCTGAACACACCATCCTCACCGTGAAACATGGTGGTGGCAGCATCACGTTGTGGGGATGCTTTTCTTCAACAGGGAAAGGGAACCTGGTCACAGTTGATGGGAATATGGATGGAGCCAAATACAGGGCAATCTTAGAAGAAAACCTGTTAGAGCCTGCAAAAGACTTGAAACTGGGGTGGTCCAGCAGGAGAATGACCCTAAACATACAGCCACAGCTAAAATAGAATAGTTTAGATCAAAGCATATTCATGTGTAAGAATGGCCCAGTCAAAGTCCAGACCTAACTGCAATTGAGAATCTGTGGTAAGAAGTGGAAATTGCTGCTCACAGACATACTCCATCCAATCTAACAGAGCTTAAGCTATTTTTCAAAGAAGCATTGGAAAAAATTTCACTCTAGATGTGCAAAGCTGGTAGAGACAAACACAAAAATACAAGCCAAAGTGGTTCTACAAAGTACTGACTCAGGGGATTGAATACAAATGCACGCCATACTTTTCAGATATTTGTAAAAAATGTTGAAAACCATTTATCATTTTCCTTCCACTTCACAATTATATGCCACTTTGTGTTAGTCTTTAACATAAAATCTCAATAAAATACATTTACATTTTGGTTGTAACATGACAAAATGTGGAACATTTCAAGGGGTATGAATACTTTTTCAAGGCACTGTATAGGGGAACTGATTTTCAAAGAGGTGTGCAGGTGGTCTCTTGTACTGAAACCTATGTAATTAAACACTAAGCTTTTTAAAACACTCCCCACACACCATTATCAAGTGGTTCTTTACTATGCCAAACAAGGCAGATGTGGGCATAGGCACACAATTTGCACCTACGCATGGTGTATTTTTATTTTTTCTTTAAAGCAGAACTTTACTCTCTCAATCAACATTGACCATTTTGAATCCCTATGCTGATAGCATTAGTCAATAGATAAGAAAGTATATCATATTTACTTGTTTTGTTTTAAACATTTTTTTTAATATTTCTTTAGTTACTTCCTGTTTTCCAGGTAGTTGCAAATGAT
This sequence comes from Pelophylax lessonae, assembly GCF_965119305.1. Lineage (NCBI taxonomy): Eukaryota > Metazoa > Chordata > Amphibia > Anura > Ranidae > Pelophylax > Pelophylax lessonae. The sequence continues at coordinate 427,592,617 of NC_138772.1, read as the reverse complement.
ATCATACATCCCAGGAGTTTTCAGGAGAGGAGGAGTTTTCTCAGCTAAGTACACCGTCCTGTCTGCATGTCTGAGAAAAGGCAGACGAATTCCAGGAAGTAAATGCCACATGAATCATCTGCCCTTACTCAAGCTGGCCACAGTCAAAAATGCTAGGGGGTGTTTTTCTCAGTAAAACAAAGCATGGAGACATGGATGGTTGGAGGAGTTTGCTTTGAATATTAAGAATGAATTAAAAAGTGCTTTTGTTTTATGGTGCTCAGATGCAGTGTAGTTCTGCTTTAAGGTTTCATTTACAATTTTGTGGTGCATTAACACACACGTAGAAAAAAAAAAATATCAATGTGGTGGCAACACACCAAAATATTCAGAAAAATCAGACTGCACCAAATTTTGCTATGCAGTGCATGTAACATGCATTGTCACGCATTATCAAAACACAAGTCTACATGACGCAGTTTCCAAAAACAGCGTCTTCGATTGGAATGAATAGTACAGCATACAAAACCCATGTAAATGAATTAAAAAAAAAAAACTGTGGGAATGGGGCTTAAAGCCCCTCTTTATATATCTGCACGTAAAATAGAACGCATTACAATTAGTTTGATGTGTAGTATATTTTGCCATGTCAAAAACAACTTTAAGAGTTTACCAAATATTACTCCGTATATGACCCTTCTAGATTGTAAGGTCTAACGAGCAGGGCCCTCTAAATCCTCCTGTATTGAATTGTATTGTAACTGTATTGTCTTCCCTCATATTGTAAAGCGCTGCGCAAACTGTCGGCGCTATATAAATCCTGTATAATAAATAATAATAATAATATATGAGAACTACCTTTGAATAAAATAACAGTTCTGAAAGGGTTGTAGGTATGCAAGGCCATTCAGCAAATAGCACAAAAAAATAAAAAATGCAGGGGAGATCAAATACCACCAAAAGAAAGCTCTAATTCTGGGGAAAAAATTATATATATTCTATTTGAGTACAGCTTTGCATGACTGCGCAATTGTCAGTTAAAGAAATGCAGTGCCGTATTACAAAATAAATTGCCTGGTCATGAAGGGGGGTAAATCTTCTGGAGGTCAAGCAGTTAATTAGCACTAAAGTACTAATAAGACCTAGAAGTCTCCTAATAATCATACATTTTTACATTAAACTTCATCATTTTCTGGTTGGAATGTGGCATGGATGTGGTAATCTTTGGGATCTAAGGTGGGTGGTTTTTGAAGGGTTTAGATGCAAGCTACTAACCCTATCATTAGTTTATAGCAGACAGAAATTAAACAGAACATTTCCGTTGTAATTTTAAGAAACTGAATGCAATGACACCTTGGGAATTGTCTTCCACCTTGGGAGGAAAGTGCCACAGATGGATTGCTTAGCAGGATGAGCCAACTCTATGAACAATAATCAGCTTCACTTACAAACCTGGCATGGAGTCAAGCCTTACACACACATGGAAGAATAAAGCAACAGAGAGGTTTCTAATATTGCTGGCTACATAGTTAAAAATTATTTTTATAATGCTGGTAATATCACAAAAAAAAAAAAAACTGACAGATTCTCTTTACATCTTTTATATTGACTTTCTCAACACTAAAAATAGTAAGTAACTAGATCTCTATTCGATAATATTGCCACTATTAGTTTTCTAACCACTGTATTCTGTCTTTAAATATATACAGCACTAATAATGTAACGGTAAAACAAATTATATTTAACACTTTGTCAATATCTTAAAACCTTTTAAACTTTCAGGGAAAGCTCTTGGGGTGCAGAAGGAGCTTACCAAAAAGTTTTTCTCGTATGATGATCCACCAAACTTTACTGGAAGGCCCATTTGTAACATTAGTTCAGTCTCAGAGTCCAGTTCTTCTTCCACAATGGAAGCTTTGGAAGTTTCAGACACTGACAGTAAATCTGAAGAATCTTCCTCTTCGCACTCTTCCTCATCTTCTCTATAATCTGTGGGTAGGTCAATACATTTTAATAATCATGTATTCAAAGATCTCCAATTTTTACTGCAGTTTCATTTTTGCTGGATCTCAAGGCATGTATCAATAATAGCTAATGACATGGCCATCTATTAGAAATCTGTACAGAAAAAAAAAAAAAATGGGGGCTGACCAAGCTGCCCTCTCCTTCCAAAAATACTAGTTGCCTGGATTTCATAATTATCCAATTGTTTCAATACTATGACTCATTGATGCAGAACAAGTACTCATATCAAGAATATAATTTGTGATATGCTTAGTCAAGTCTGTTATTAAAGTACTAAACTGGACCAAAAACCGAATGGCTGGTGCCGCTCAAGACTCCAGCCGAGTCCTCTACTATGATATGCTGCTAGGAGAGCAGGCAAGGACTGAGCTCATCCCAGCTCCAGCAATACATATAGGAAAAGGTCCTACAAGCACCACGTGGCTTGGCTATAGCCCAGGCTGAGGCTGTCATTCACACACTTAAAGGGGTCCTGCAGTGCTGTGCGACTTGTAGGAACATTTCCTTTTCCCACTCGAAGTACTAAAGATAGAAACGGTCAGACAATTAGCATTTACACAAGAGGGTCAACAATATAATTCCAGAAGGGGATCAGCACCCTACATATTTTTCTAAGTACAGGGACCCTTTAAAGGAGAGGGGGATGTTACCTACAGGAGAAGTGGTAGCCATGTGTTTATTACTGTAGCTATGCAGCATTGTGGTATTGGTTTCCATCAGTAATATGGTACCTGCACAGAATTTGTATGTCCTACCTGTGTCTGGACTTCTTCCTTCCACAATCCAAAGCACAGAATAACCTTCACCCACAATAACAGTGTAGTCTGGGCATAGGGTTGACAATTAAACTATACTGTAAGCTAAAATGAGAAGTAGCAACTGATGGTAATGGTTTAGGCTGCATTCACATGTCAGCTTATAATCGCGGGCAGAACCGCCGCGGTTCCGCCCGCGATTCGGAGATTTATTGCAAATCGCGGGACGCCTAGCGTTGCCCGTTGATTTGCAATAGCCCCCCAAACGCCGAGCGATGTTGCCGCGATTTACGCCCGCCGAATCGCGGCAACATCGCGCAAACAAAATCGCGGGACGCAATACGCTCCAAAGAAGCTCTTGTACTTTTTTGGAGCGTATTGCATCCCGCGATTTTGTTTGCGCGATGTTGCCGCGATTCGGCGGGCGTAAATCGCGGCAACATCGCTCGGCGTTTGGGGGGCTATTGCAAATCAACGGGCAACGCTAGGCGTCCCGCGATTTGCAATAAATCTCCGAATCGCGGGCAGAACCGCGGCGGTTCTGCCCGCGATTATACGCTGACATGTGAATGCAGCCTTAATGTTCTTTGTTAGGCTACATTATAATACGCTTTCACCATTATAAAAGTGTATCCAAGTGTATTATTATCATTCTTCCATTTTAAAAGAGGTATTTAAATTATTTCTCTTATCGAAAGATTTTCTGGCTTCAGTTAAAGCACAGTAGGGTTAGAACCTCTGTCAGTCTTGATTTTCCCTCTCTGTACCTGCTTGAAGATTTCACCCTTTTTTAATTTATCCTAGTAGTGACAAGTGTCACTGGGATAGTCAGTGTTGGTAAATTCAAACTTTTAAGGTAATCTCCAACCAGGGCTGTGGATAAGGGAGTACCACGGGTCCTCCTGTATGGAGGGGGGGGGCTGGGTGAATTGGATGTGGGCAGGGAGGCTGATCAGCATGGCTGCAATTATTGGAACCAATCCGCTGTATGGCTCTCTCTGCAGTAGCTGAAAGCTGTCTTCTCCTCTCTCTCGTTGGCTTTCAGCTGGTGCAGAGAGAGCCATACAGGGGATCGCTTCCAGTATTTGCCCAAACCACCACACAGATCACCCTCCCTGTGCACCATAAGTCTTCCCCTGCCGCCCAGGCCCCGTGTGCCCCTCTACCCTCACTTGTGCTGGCAGGCTTCCCTTTCTCTTTCTAGATGGAGAGTAAGGGAAGGGTCTGGCAAATATGTCATATAAAAAAAAAAAAAAAAAACACACCACAAAACAAGTTTTGCCTATAGATATACAAAACACAAAATCATGCCCATTTTGCTCTATAAAGATGAAGATATGCTGTAATTAGGAATGCAGTGCACACACAACATATAAAGTAAATCTTAAGATTTACAGCTCATGAATTTAAAATAGTAATTCCAAGATCCAACAACATGTTATATTTAAGATACTAAAGCATTCTGTGCAAATAGCCTGCATAAGAAAGAAGCAGTTGAATCCAAAATAAACAGACCTGCAGGCATTTCTGAATGTGCAAGTGACAGACTGAGAAGTTTAAATCATACAGGGAACTCATTTAAAAGGCAGTGGGACATTGGCTTCAATCACAATAACTGACACCTGGGTGTCTTAGGAGTTTACAGCATTGGAAACTAGACGTAGAATTAAAGATTTTATTCTTGAAAGCAGGCTACTGTTTGTCTTTATAAAGAAAAAATGTGATCATGGATTAAAAACTTTCTTATACTCCATAAAACATAAGAAAGAGGATAGTGGGCTGCATTCACAACTGGGTGTTTTGAAAAATTGGCAGAATCGCTGTAATTCTGCCTCTGATTTCCAAACTCTCTGCTAAAATGACAAATCGCACAATGCAAATTTCAGACTAAAAACACGGTGCAGTTCTGGCTTGATAAATCGTGCTGCAATCGCGGCACACCACTTTGCATAAAGCTTGTTACCAAAACAGGATCAGAAGCATCTTTCGGGCGAAAGACTTTGCACAAATCAGTTTGCCGCGATTGCAGTGCGATTTATAGCGGCAAAACTGCACCGCAGGAAGTCTTGCAAAAACAAATTGCAATACAAAAAACAATAGCATACTAAAACACTAGTTCAAAATTAAATGGCAATTACACAAAAGCTAAAAGTCTGGCAAACAAAATGGATGAGCTAGATCGTCTGCTACTGAAAGAGAAGTTTGACTTTGTGGTAGCATCAAAGACCTGGACTAACTGCCAGGACTGATAAGGGCTAATATGGAAAGGTATTCTCTGTCCAGGAAGTATGTCTATAGGTCAACAGCAATCTGAATGGGAGTGTGAGAGCTGTGATGGAATCTTTCTTTGTTGAGTCTTTCTGGCTGGAGTTACATTCTAAAAATAGTACATTTATTAAGGGTTTGCGTTAGAGACCACCTAACATTAAGGATGAGGAAGAGATAAATATAAGAAAGTAGAATTTGCAGGGAAATGGTGTAACAATCATTATGGAGAACTTCAACTATCCAGAGATTCATTGAACAAATGGTACTGTATACTCAACTAAGGCTTGACAGTTCAATTAGAGCAGCTAAAATAAACTATAACATACTGCTTTGGAAAATAAGAAAAACCTGAAAAAAAAATCTTCAAATATATCAACAGCAAAATGGTAAAAATGGAAAATATAGGCTCACTGAAGGATGATTATGGACTTCTGGTCACTAATTACCAGGAAAATGCAAATGCATTACATTTTTGCGTTAGTTTACACTTTCAAAAAAAAGAGTTAATAGAAGAAGCAGTAGAGCAAATGTGGACCATTTTAAAAAGAAGGATCTAGATGTATACCAAAAAACTACAGACTAGTCACCCTAACATCAAAAGTATGTAAGGTGTTTGAGGGGATGCTAAGGGACTCCTAATGAAGACTTTGTCAGAGAAAAGGGTATATAAGAACCAACATATAAACAGTATATGTATACTAAAACAGAGGACTTCCTCTGTTACACCAGCTTCTCCCTTATCAAGGCGTTATTAACACTAGTGACCCAGTCTTTAGGAGAATGTGTTGTTGTAGTGAGCCATTTTTGTGCTAGTTTCAGAGCAATGAAGAGGACTCTAATAATCAGGGCCGCTGATAAGATAGTACACAACTGGTCCTGTTGTACTGGGCCCAGACCTCATCAGCTAAACAGGGAGGCCCCCAGGCAACGTTATTGTTTATTTCTTCCTAAATGAATAAATTGATTTTTACTAGACCCCACCCTTGCTCCTACTTGTTTACCAGGGCTTAAATTACATTACCTTGAACCCATCAGTTCAACAGAGGGGCCCAGGATGTGGACTTTTTTTTTTTCATTTTGGGGGCATAGGACAGGAAAGTCAGAGTCACTGGGGTTTAGGTGGGGTTGGAGGGCCCTGTCAGGAAGGCTGTACAGGGCCCAATGATTTCTAACAGCAACCCTGCTAATAATACCTATATATATATATATGTGTGTTAGGCGTGTAAAACTCTTCATCTAGCCAACCTAGTAGACACAGTTTAGGGTCTAGGGTAGACATATGCCGGTTTTCGGTAATTCGATATATCGCGGTATTGCATAGCCACGGTATTGTTATTGTGGCATTTTTAAAATACCGAGTTTCTCTGTCAAGTCTGCCTGACTTTAGAATGGATACATTTCAGTGAGCTGGATGACTCATTCACTCACACAGCTCTCCCAGTAACTATAAACAAAAATGTTTACATTGTATCTTTTCCTTCCCTCTGCCAGGGAGAAAGGAAGTTTAACCTCTTAAAGACTGGATCTTTCTCTGACACTTGTTGCTTGCAAGTTAAAATCAGTTTTTTTTTGCTAGAAAAGTACTTAGAACCCCCAAACATTTTATATATTTTTTTAGCAGAGACCCTACAGAAAAAAAATGGCGATTGTTGTAATATTTTATGTCACACTGTATTTGCGAAGCAGTCTTTCAAACGCAATTAATAGACTTTAATGAATAATAAAAAAAAAAAAACGTAACAGTAAAGTTATCCCAATTTTTTTTTTTTTTGTTACACAGAGAATCGTGAGAGAATCGTGATCTTTATTCCAAGCTAAAAAATCGTGATTCTCATTTTGGCCAGAATCGTGCAGCTCTAATATACATATATATATATATATATATATATATATATATATATATATATATATATATATATATACACACACACACACACGCATAGCAGCCCACATTACATTATTATATAGCCATCAAGCAGTGTCTGGCCTACCTGGTGATGACTGGTCCTGGCGCTCTGATCCGATGGCCTGGTCTTTAAAGGGGCAAATCCTTGCGATCCAGAAGTGGTTAAACCTGCAGGAGGACCGGTGTTTTTATCTATTAATGACTTTACTATTGCTTTAGGCCTGGTTCACATGTATGCGGGTTGGCGGTTCACATGTATGCGGGTTGGTGGTTCACATGTATGCGGGTTGGCGGTTCACATGTATGCGGGTTGGCGGTTCACATGTATGCGGGTTGGCGGCCCACATTTGCACTGGCATAGCAGCCCATTGATTTGAACGGGCTGCTATGCCCTCATTTTCCGCAGAAAAAAGGTGCATGCAGCATTTTTTTAAAATTCAGTGGCCTTGAAATCCATCCTGCTTTTGCACCATGCGACTAACCTGCAGTTCCTGCTCTGGCAAGCTTTCTGCATTTTTTGTATACGTGGGCACGGCATTTAAAAACAGTTTGCGTGTGCAGCAACGGCAGGTAAGTCGCATGGTGCAAAAGAAGGATGGATTTCATGGCCACTGCATTTTTTTAAATTCTGCATGCACCTTTTTTCAGCTGAAAATGCAGGCATAGCAGCTCAAGCCCATTCACATTAATGGGCTGCTATGCCTGTGCAAATGTGGGCCCCCAACCCGCATACATGTGAACCACCAACCCGCATACATGTGAACCAGGCCTAAAGCAATAGTAAAGTAATTTATAAACAACACCTCCTTCAGGTTTAACCACTTCTTGACCACAAGGATTTGCCCTCTTAATGACCAGGCCATCGGATCGGAGCCGAGCGCCAGGACCAGTTATCACCAGTTAGGCCAGACACTGCTTGATGACCTATTTTAGGCCTGGTTCACAGAGTCTGTACTGACTGACTATATAATAATGTGCATAAGTGAACCAAAGCCCCTAAATTCAGCAATGAAATTGAAGTGAGGTGGAAATTTAATAATTTAAATTTAATAATAGAATACCGTGATAATACCGTATACCGTGGCAAAACCTTAATCAATTAATCGCAGCATGAAAATCTGATACCGTCACAAGCCTAGTCTAGGGGAAAAGAACACTTCCATATATGAATAGATTTAATAACGTTTGTCCAATATCTTATCAATTTTGGACATCTGCATAACATATATGAATGAGAGTGCTATTGTCTATTTCAGGGGAGAGTCCCTTCTTTGCCATATACAGTATATAGCTTTTGGGGAGTACGGTAAGTGCCATGTAATATAAAAAGGTGGTTGAGCTTCTGAGCTGGTGATAGTGAGACCTTAGGTATATTATCCAGAATATTGGACCATTCCTCATCTGATATATGACCTATGTCCTCCGACCATTGGGTTCTACAAGTAAAGGACATAGCATTTTAAACTTCAGACATAAATGAGCTATAGAGAGAGGAAATGTCTTCCTTTCTAGAGGTAGAGCCTACCAATTGTGTAAGTATTTTAGGATCAACTAATACCCAACGGGATAGTTTGGCCTGAGGGGAGATAGCATGCCTAAGTTGTAAGTATTGGTAGAATACATGGTTTGATAAACAACCTACTCAATATAAAATATATTCTGATTTAGCGTCTGAAAGTCTTTCAATAACTGACCGTGATAGAGCTGTGAAATGTTATTAGGACCACACATGGACCAACCATTAAATCCCTGCAATTTTTTGAGTTCAACATAATTAAAGAAAGTACAGTGGATATTATGAGTTTTTTGGGATCATGGGTGGAGGGGTCCGCAAGAAGCTTTAAATATGCAGCCATATAATAGTATAATGGATTCGATACCGCCAACCCTCCCAAATCTTTTGGTCCTGTAACGTTTCTAGTTTAATATGAGGTGTTTGTTTTTTCCATATTAGTGCGCGGAAAACAAAGTACAGGTGTTACACTTTTTGAATATATGTATGGGAATCCAGACCGGTGCATTATGAAATGCATATAGAAGTTGAGAGGCCCATTTTATCTTTGTTAGATTGCATCTTCCGACTACCAATAAGGGCAATTTCATCCAGATAGAAGTTTTTTGTTGGATCTTTTGGATCAATAGGTGCATATTTAGTTTTGAGTATGTTGCTAAGTTTGAGAGTATATTTATTCTATAAATACAGTTTAACACAAAAAAGTGCTTTTCCATTTTGGGCTCCAACGCAAATATAGAAAAACAGATGCAAATATAGAGGTTCACACACACATTACCTCTTTCATTATTCTTTTTAGTTCTGTAAACTCCCCTTAAACCTAAACAGTACAAATGTCGATCACTAGAAAGAAAAAGAGATGAGACACTTGTTAGCAAAGAATGACAGTAGCAATGTATAACACCAGTAATTACAATAATCCCACCACATGACATAGCAGTGCTCTTCTGAACCTTCATTTCTCACTTTCTATGCTTATGCAGTCTACATAACTAAGTTCAAGCTTCTACAGCCACCATGTACAGTGTCTCCACAGTATACATGGCTCTCTCCTCCTTAGACCAATGTCACATTTACAGTGCTTGAGCCCATATTCTATCACCCCCCCCCCCCCCCCAGCAGCCACAAGTACAGTAAGTAAAACCCCACTGTAAGTTGACAGGAAAGACCCAACTGCAGTGCTAAACTTAAGTCAATTCATACTATACCAGCACAAAATAACATACAATATGTCCATGTTGCTTGCTGCAGATCACAGAGATATAACCGTATGGAAGGCACTAGCAACGCAACATCACAAGAAAGCCTTCAGGTGCTTTGCTTACTCATTAAGTTATGAATAAACACCATCAGTCCAAAACAAGTTAAGGCTTTCTTGTGAAGTTGTGCTGCTAATGCCTTTCATCTGATTAACAAATCTCTAATCGACACCAAGCATCATGGACCTCTTTATTGTTTTTTGTACTTCAGGTGCAAGACCAGGCAAGGTCCAGAAACAGTTGACCGCCTCTGTTATAGTGGACTAAAAAGTCGATCTACCTGGTGGCAGCAGTTTTGAACTTAATCAGCCCAATGGCACTCATATCCAATAAATGGCTGTATTAAGACTCCCGATTACAGTTAACATGTTTACATGGTACCCCAAGTGTAAAGATGCCACCCTTGCTAGAGCTATTCAAGGCTAAGAGAATGTCTGAAACGTTAGACTGAAGGACTATGGCCCAAAACCAGGATTATTAGCAATGGGAATATATGCAATGATGCACGTTTATGAGACACATTATTACATGAGAAAGGAAGGCTTTTTAGCAGTCTGTTTCCCAATGTATAACTTTCTGTTTAATACCAACTGAGAAAAAGTAAAGGACATCTGTTTCTGAGTGCAGCCTATGGCACCTCCATTTCCACTGCCCCGTCTCTTATTCCAAGGCCTGCCCCTGCACAAACAAGGCCATTTTGCCGCTGGGGTGCAGTTAGACTGTGGCATGTGGCAAGCATGCCCCCTTCATTAGACACACATCATTAGAATTTTTGTTCCTATAAACATGAAAAGCCAAAAGCAAAAAGCAACAACCATTTATATTCTCTCTTACTTCCTTTTTCTAGGTTTTATTAAATAACAGCATTGTACTGTATTTTTGGCTGAATGGGTATATACTAAAATGAGTATAATGATAGAGCAAATCTGTACAGTGGGACTTACTTAACAAAAGCTCTGGAGCAAAGACACAATATTCTATTTTCGTCACTCAGATCATCCGGGTAAAGGCACATCTCTGCCACTAGATTCCATTCTACACACAGCATAATCCTAGTAAACGGAAAATCAATCAACATAAATAGCAAAATACTGGGTGCTTTGTATGTGCTTAATATATGCAGACTGCTAGACGGTATATCCCATTCTGATTTAACGGTTTGGGTTGAGACGTCAGGCATCACCAATGTTTTGGAGATTGATGAACCCTTCTAAGCTGGTATTTAAAGCGGTACTTCACTCTTTAATATTATTTGAAATCACATATGACATCACATACATTTAACCATATCATTTAATTGTTGCCAAAAAGATCCAACAGTAGAAAAAACATAAATAGAAAACGTATCAATGTATAAACATTTCCAAAGAATCCTAGACAATCTGTGCCATTTGTTTCTCTACGTGTATCGTGAGGTACAAAGCTCGCTTCCTCAGGAAAAGCATAGATAAGGATCTGAAAAAACAAATTCATTGAGAGAGGAAAAAAAAAACACAACAACCATCCCACCTCATAGCCAGACTTACAATTCATATAGTTGTCTAAATTTCCACATATAACCAATGGATAATGGATAGCCTTATACACTTGGTCAATTGTCCGAATGGCCCTTCATTGTCACCCTGGGTGAGGAAATCCCCTGGCCCACAAATTTTCCCCCAGGGAGTTGAGGAGGGGAGGACAAGAAGCCGAAAGCAGGCAACTGGTGCCCATAATGAAAAAACATAAATACTTGCGCTATGTATGTGTGATTCCAAAATATCTGCAGCTGCTGCCCACCCAGTGCTCAATACACCTCAAAAAATACAATTATGATAATACAGCACAAAATAATATGTGCTCAAAAAATAAAAAACATATACAAAGTCTTTCAAAAGTTCTCATATAGAGTGCTCAGGTGCTCCAAACTCCATAAATGAGGTGCTGAAGTGCTTCATGTAAACATGCTTTGAAGTGTGCCACACTCCCCTCTCGTATTCCCCACTCACCAGAGAGGAAGGACCCACAGCTTTTCAGTCTGGGGGTCAACCAAGCTTGTATCTGGTGTTGTGGATATCAGGCCTCTTGGCATCTAAATCGGGTCTCACCAATAATACCCTTGGGGCGGCTTTGATATCCTCCAGGCTCAATAAAACAAAATGGTGCTCATAGAGAAGTACTGTAAAATTATATTTATTTGCGCAAATGCAAAGCAACTTACAAAATTGTAGATAAAAAGCGGGCATAAACAACCATGAGGCTCTTCCGGGTTTGCCACTACACAGCATGCGTTCCACGGAGGGCAGAAGTTACGTGGTTAGTTAGGTGGAACCAGAAATATGCGTTTCACCCCTCCTCCAGGGCATCATCAAGGACATAGTTTCCGGTTCACCGATGGACTCATTTATATACACAGGAATAGTACCTTCCTCCCAAGTTGGCCATTTGGATAATAACACTTAGAATGGCTGTACTTGTTCTACTTCCTATATTCAAATGACATCACTTCCTGAATACATTACAATATTCTTTCCCTCACAAACTTGCATAATTGTTTTAAATAATAGCACAAAGTATGAATATAACCAATCCTTTACAATTCGTAAAATACAAAAATAGTGAAAAAATAGACGGTGAAAACATATAATACAAAATAAAATAAAAAAATAATAAAATAGATAGATCCATTGAGTTTTGTTCTGGGAGATTGCTCCCTCTTCAATGAGTTTCAACTCTGTCTATACCACAAAAGGTCAAGCCACTAGGGTCCCTGTCATGGAACAATCTAAAATGACTTGACAAACTGTGGTGCTTCTAACCTTTTTTTTTATGTTGTTAACATGTTCTCTTAGCCTTACCCCTAGCTTCCTTGTGGTTCTACCCACATTTTGGAATCTACAAGGACAAACAAGAAGGTAGGTTACATGTGTAGTACCACAGGTAATACATTTCTTGATTTCAAAGGACTCTTCTCGAGAATGGGATACAAAATGTTGTTTTTCTTTTCCTAAATTTAGAAGTCCTACAGATCACACCATTACCACAACTGAAAAATTCTACCTGATCTAAAAAGGTACAAGTCTTCTTAGGAGGATTTATAACATTGTGGGCTAACCTCATCCGTAATGTTGGGGGTTTAGTATATATGAACTGGGGTTTGACGGGCAGTATTCCTTTCAACTCTTCATCTTCTAACAAAAGAAGCCATTGTTTTTTTTATTACCGTATAACACGCACTTTTTTTCCCTGAAAAAATAGTGCACACAATGGGTGCGTGTTATACGCCAATATATTTTTTTTAGCAATGTGGGGGGGGGGGGCGGGAATCGGCGGTCCGGAGGAGTGGTGTCAGGCTGGCCACCTCACCTCTCCTGGCCCCGGGACAGCCCTTCCAGCGTACTCTGCAGTTAGGAAAAAATCAGCGCCAGCGTCTTCTTATAAATACTTCCTACATTATACAACTTTCATGTCAAAACGCTGCCTCTAAATACCTTGCTTGTTTCCTTCTTTCTGGCCGCACTCCTCCTCCCGCTCCTCCTCCTCTGAGTGATCGGTCATTCAACGTCAGAGGAGAGCAGTCACATGATCGGCCATTCAACGTCAGAGGAGAGCGGTCACATGATCGGATTTGAAAGAACGGCGTGTGACAGGACGTCAAGTAAATGTGACAGGAAGTCAGGTAAATCTGTGAGTGTTGTCACAGATGGGAATACAATTCACCAATTACTATAGGGTGTCGGCAGAAATGTCTAAAGACATTGAACAGACTTCAGCTGTCCAGAATGAGGAAGTTAAGGCCTCTATAATTTGTCCAAAGGAAGTCTATTGATCCCTGCCTCCTGACGCTGTGTGAATAGAGGAGGACAGTCAGACGTGTGCCTTCTGAAGCTGTGTGGGCATGGGAGAGGAATATACCTCCTGGTGCGATGTGCGCTGAGGAGGGTAAAAAAGGCTGAAGACTTCTCAAGGTTAGGACATGGACTGTTTTTCTATGTGAAGAGAAAACAAAGGAATGTTTTTCATGTGAAGGGAAAAACAAAGAAATGTTTCCTATGTGAAGAGGTCAATGAACATTTTCTATGTGAAGGTGAAAAACAATGAATGTTTCCTATGTGAAGAGAAAATAAATGGACTATTGATGGTTTGCTGTAGGATCAGCAAAGTCTGCCCAACAGTAGGTTGGGGACAGACTCTGTAGGTAGGTTCCTGTGTGTGAGAAGGTAGCCGCACACAGTGGCAAGGATTTATTTTGTCTTTTATTTTATTTTTGATGTTTTGATGCTTGCACTTGTGTGAAGAAAAATTGCAAGAATAAAACTCATACACTGTTGTTTGCAACCAATTCTCGGCTATCTCCCTGTGTAACGAACCCCAAAAGGGGTCATCCACACCCGCCACCGAGCTAATCCCTCACAGGCGCCAACAAGGTATTTAGAGGAATCGGTTTACTATTACACTGACAATGTAGGAAGCATCTATGAAAAGGGGCTGGCAGTGATTTTTTCCTTTTACTTTAGAGTACGCTTGCAGGGCTGTCCCAGGAGGGGGTCTCCTGGTAATTCATGGGGGCTGTGCAGTGTAAATTGGGCTGGAGAAAGGGAGAAAAAGTTAATGTATAACCCAATTAATCTCCAACACACCTCAAATCCCTCCCAAGTCCCACAACTACAATACATTTAGGGGCTCAGCTGGGAAGTACTGGGGTGTAGAGGTACTAGGATGGAGACAGTGGAATGTATGACTCTTGACACCCCCTCTAGATTCAAAGCTGCTGTGTCCTACTGTGCATGAGGGAACTGTGTAATGTAAAAGGGGACTGTATAATGAAAGGGGCTGTGTACTATTATTTTTATTTGATTAAAATGTTTCTTTTCTGAAACTTCCTTCTTAAAATGAAGGTGCGTGTTATACGCCGATAAATACAGTATTTTTTTTTAACTGTTTGTATTGGCGAGTAAAACTTGTCATAAAGGCTACTCCATAGTCCCTTTTCTTAGTTTCCTTCTTTTTAAACAGGTTGTCTCTATCCATATCTCTTATCGTTTCTTTTGTTCTTTTTGAAATCATTAAAATTATACCCTTTTTCTTGGAACCTCTCCATAATAATTTCTGCCTGTGTGTCATAATCCTGTCTAGTATCACAATTCTTCCTGACCCTCAGCATTTGGCTTTTAGGAATAGCACTAAGCCACCTTGGATGGTGACAACTCCCTAATGGAATGTTGTAACCATTCCTATCAACCTCTTTGAAATAGGTACGTGTCTGTAACTTCCCATTCTTTTTGTATATGACAAGATCAAGGAAGTTTACTGTTTCAAATCCATATGTTTCAGAAAAAGAGATACCAAACTGGTTGTCCTCTATCTCTGAGAAAATTGAGAAACGATTCCTGCCATCCTGCCCACACAATGAGAACATCGTCTATATATATTTTGTAGACTTTAAGTTCTGGAATATTTTTACCAAATTTAGCTTCATTTTCCCACCAACTCATAAAGAGGTTCGCCACTGAGAGGGGAATATTTAGCTCCCATGGGTTCTTATGATCTTTCAGTAGCGGATATATTACAGGGACTTTTGATGCATCTAGATTTAAGTACCAAGCTTTCTTTATGTTTAATATTTCTCCTTCATATCCTTTCAGTTCCTCATATGTTTGTGTCTCCTACTAGTCTGTTCAATTAATTCATATAGTCCTTTTTATTTAAAATCACTAGCCCTCCCCCTAATGACAATTTGCTTCTTTTTCTCCAGTTCATCTAAATTCTTCTCTATATCCTTTTTTCATCTGGTTGGGTTAATCCTCAGTTTTTCCAAATCATGTTCCACCATAGCTTTAAAAACCTCAGTGAAATGATTATTAGCTACCTTGGGGTTAAAAACAGAATTATTCATTAGTTGGGTGAGATTATAGTAACCTGCCTCTTGATCCACTGGTTTGGAACCTTTTGCCTAATATTGCTTAATATGAATTCTTCTTATAAATTTCTGAAAATCAATAAAAACATAAAATTTCTTCAAGTTCCTATCCGGGGCGTATTTTAAACCAAGTTCTAAAAGCTTTAATTTATCTTCTATAAACGTTACATCACTTAAATTAAAAAAATCCTTGCATTGTGTTTCTTTTTCCTCTGCCCTCCTCTACAGCCTTTTGCCCTTCTCCTCTTGCTTCCTCTATATAAAAGGTTGGGGTGGTGTCATGGGATACCATGGTCTCCATTTCCCCTCTCTCCTTCCTGGTGGATTATGATCTCTCCCTCGCCCCTCTGAAATTGGACCCTCCTCTTCCCCTTCCATTTCCTCTCCTCTGAAAATTCCCCCTATAGTTATTGGGTCCTGGAAAGCCTCAACTACCTCTCCTGGGGGGGGGGGGGGGGGGTCATCATTATATTGGTTAAGAGCCAAAGAAGGACCTCCATGCCCTCCCCTACAACCAAAGCCTCTACGATTAGGGGATTCTCTATATAAGAGCTGCATCGATCACGAGTGAGATGCTCCACAGTATTGCGCATGATGGAGCTGCTCATCAACAGCTGTAGTGCCCATCCAGCCCCGCTTATAAAATTCATTCCATATGGACAATATCTCCGTCTCAAGCGTAACTGTAGCAATGATTATATTTTTGAAAAGGAAGCTAATCTTTTTAGGAGACAGACTTCTGGCAAGAGGATATATTAAGAAAAGCCTCATTAGGGCTTAACCACTTCCATACAGAGCAGTTAGACACCCTTCCTGCCCAGACCAATTTTCAGCTTTCAGCACTCTCACACTTTGAATGACAATTGCTCAGTCATGCTTTACTGTAACCAAACAAAGTTTTTATCATTTTTTTCACACAAATAGAGCTTTCTTTTGGTGGTATTTGAT
Source organism: Pelophylax lessonae (assembly GCF_965119305.1). Lineage (NCBI taxonomy): Eukaryota > Metazoa > Chordata > Amphibia > Anura > Ranidae > Pelophylax > Pelophylax lessonae. The sequence goes on along the minus strand of NC_138772.1, from coordinate 427,576,065 downwards.
CACAACTGGGGTTTTTTTTTTTCGTGATATATGCAAAAAAAGAGCAAAAATTTTGAAAAAAAAAACTACTTTTTTTTAGTTTCAATTATAAAATTTTGCAAAAAATTAATTTTTCTTCATACATTTGGGCCAAAATGTATACTGCTACATGTCTCTGGTAAAATTAACCCAAATTAGTGTATATTATTTAGTCTGTGTGAAAGTTATTGAGTCTAGAAGCTATGGTACCAATTACTGAAAATTGATCACACCAGATGTACTGACGGCCTATCTCCTTTCTTGAGGCCCTGAAATGTCAGGACAGTACAAATACCGCCCAAATGACCCCTTTTTGTAAAGTAGACAGTCCAAGGTATTTAGTAAGAGGCATGGTGGGTTTTTTGAAGTTGTAATTTTTTCCCACAATTCTTGGGAAATTGAAGAAAAAAAATTTTTTTTCTTTTTTTTGCCACAAAGTTGTCAATTTATAAGCTATTTCTAACACATAGCATGTACACAGCAAAAATTACACCCAAAAATGCATTCCGCTACTCCTTCCGAGTATGGCGATACCACATGTGTGAGACTTTTACACAGCCTGGCCACAAAAAGAGACTCCACGTCCAAGAAGCACCTTCAGGCGTTCTAGGAGCATAAATACACATAAAACTTTCTTACTACCTATCACACTTTTCAAGGCCCTAGAGCACCAATACAATGGAAAAGTCCACAAAATGACCCCATTTTGGAAAGCAAACACTCCAACGTATATTCTATGAGGCATTATGGGTCGTTTGAACATATCATTTTTTTCCACAGGTTTTTGGAAAATGTGGGAAAAAAATGAAAACTTTTTTTTTTTACACAAAGTTGTCAATTTATAGGATATTCCTAACACATAGCATGTACACAGCAAAAATGACACCCCAAAATACATTCTGCCACTCCTCCTGAGTATGGCAATACCACATGTGTGAGACTTTTTCACAGCCTAGCCATATAGAGGGGCCCAACATCCAAGGCGCACCATCATGCATCCTAGCCACTTGCCTAGGCCTATTTTTGACATTTGGTGTTTACAAGCTAAAATCAGTTGTTTTGCTAGAAAACTGCTTAGAACCCCCAAACATTATATATATTTTTTTTAGCAGAGACCCTAGAGAATAAAATGGAGATTATTGCAATATTTTTTATCACACCGTATTTGCGCAGCGGTCTTCCAAACGCAATTTTTTTGGAAAAATTTCACTTTTTTTAATTAAAAATAAGAAACCAGTAAAGTTAGCCCAATTTTTTTCCATAATGTGAAAGATAATGTTACGCCGAGTAAATAGATACCCAACATGTCATGTTTCAAAATTGCGCACGCTCACGGAATGGCGACAAACTTTGGTACTTAAAAATCCGCATAGGCGACAGTTTAAAAATTTCTACAGGTTGCATCTTTGAGTTACAGAGGAGGTCTAGGGCTCAAATTATTCCCCTTGCTCTAACGATCGCGGCGATACCTCACATGTGTGGTTTGAACACCGTTTACATATGTGGGCGGGGTTTCTGTATGCGTTCGCTTCTGCGCGCGAGCTCACGGGGACAGGGCGCTTTAATTTTTTTTTTTTACTATTTATTTTATTTATTATTTTTTATCTTTAAAAAAAAAAAATTGATCATTTTTATTTCTATTAAAAGGAATGTAAACATTCCTCGTAATAGAAATAGGCACGACAGGACCTCTTTTTTTGTGAGATCTGGGGTCAAAAAGTCCTCAGATCTCACAAGTACACTAAAAGATAAAAAAAAAAAAAAATTATTATATAAAATGAAAAAAAAAAAAAAGGACCTTTAAACCGGTTGCTAGGCAACAACATTTTCCGTAGCTCCGGTCCTCCAAGACCATAGAGTCAAGTGAGGAAAAGCTTGCCCTCACTCGACATCCTGTCTGTGAGGATCTGGGACCGGATCGTTTTCCCCGCTGCTGGCAGGTCCGGTAAGCGGGGAAAAGGACCGGAACGTGGCGGGAGGGGGGGGGCGCCTCTTCCGCCATCCCGGAAGGGTGATCCCACGGCGAATCCGCCACTGGGACCACCCTTATCGGAAAGCCAACCGTCCACCGTTTAAAAAAATACCAGGGTTATGGCAGCTATCTGCTGCCATAACACCGGTATTTAGGTTTAAACGGAGGACGTATATAAACCTTTTTGGACTTGGACATGGTGGCTGTATGAAGGGTGATAGGTACTCGGGTACTTTGTTGGGCAGGTGACAGGTACTCTGGTACTGATGAGCAAGTGGCAGGTACTCGAGTACTCCGATAGGCAGGTGACAGGTACTCGGATACTCTGATGGGCAGGTGACAGGCAGGTGATAAGTACTGATGAGTAGTACTGATACTGATAGGTGATACTGTACTGATGGGTACTGATGATCAGTACTGATACGTGATAGGTACTGATGAGTACTGATGAGTAGTGATGGGTACTGATGAGCAGGCGGCAAGTACTCGGGTACTTCAGGCGTCAGGTACTCTGATGAGCAGGTGGAAGGTACTCGGGTACTCTGATGGGTAGGTGACAGGTACTCAGGTACTCTGATGACGGGTACTCCGTTGACAGGTACTCAAAGTACCCGAGTACCCGTCATCAGAGTACCCGAGTACCCGTCATCAGAGTACCCGAGTACCCGTCATCAGAGTACCCGAGTACCCGTCATCAGAGTACCCGAGTACCCGTCATCAGAGTACCCGAGTACCCGTCATCAGAGTACCCGAGTACCCGTCATCAGAGTACCCGAGTACCCGTCATCAGAGTACCCGAGTACCTGTCATCAGAGTACCCGTCATCAGAGTACCCGAGTACCTGTCATCAGAGTACCCGAGTACCCGTCATCAGAGTATCCGAGTACCTGTCATCAGAGTACCCGAGTACCCGTCATCAGAGTACCCGAGTACCCGTCATCAGAGTACCCGAGTACCCGAATACCTGTCACCAGCCCATCAGAGTACCCGAGTACCTGTCATCTGAGTACCTGATGGGCTGGTGACAGGTACTCGGGTACTTTGATGGGCTAGTGACAGGTGCTCTTTATTGGGGGGGGGGGGGCAATCAGTGTGTTTGGGGTGCACTATGATTGGTAACTAGCTGTTACCACAATCTCTTCCTCACACAGGATCAGTGTGTGAGGAGGAGAACACGGTGACAGCTAGTTACCGTGTTCTATGTTGACATTTGTGACCGGCTGTGATTGGACACAGCCGGTCACGTGGTAAAGAGCCAATTTCATTGGCTCTTTACCTAGATCGGGGATCGACTCTGTCCGAGGGACGAGCCTCGTCCCCGATCGCTGCTCTGCGCGCCCCCGGGGGCGCGCATTGCAGAGAGAACGAGCGGCTCGTGCTGGAGCCGCTCATGTGATCGGCTGTGATTTACACAGCCGATCACGTGGTAAACAGCCAATTTCTATTGGCTGTTTACCTTGATCAGGGATGGGCTATGTCCGAGGGACGAGCCTCACCCCCGATCGCCGCGCTGCGCGCCCCCGGGGGCGCGCAGTAGAGGGGAGATCCGGGCGACGTCATATGACGGCGGTCCGGATCCTCACAACCACTTTGCCGACGTCATTTTACATGACGCGGTATGGAAGTGGTTAAAATCGCACTAAAACTCAGTCCAGAGAATCTTTGTTTGAAAAAAAAAAAAACAGCAATGCTGTGAGGTTCATTACTCAGTATAATGCCCAACATACACAGTTTAAATGTATTCTACAAAGACATTGGCATCTACTAGCTAGGGATCGACCGATAAGCACTTTCCCAGATATATCAGAATCGGCCCTGGAAGTTACCGATATTGTCGTGACGTCATTGCGTATGTTGCGCCACAAAGGGTGGCAGCCAGCCAGCCACCCACCCACCCACCACAGGGTGCCAGCCAGCCAGCCACCCACCACAGGGTGCCAGCCAGCCACCCACCCACCACAGGGTGCCAGCCAGCCACCCACCACAGGGTGCCAGCCAGCCACCCACCACAGGGTGCCAGCCAGCCACCCACCACAGGGTGCCAGCCACCAAAGGGTGCCAGCCAGCCAGCCACCAAAGGGTGCCAGCCAGCCATCAAAGGGTGCCAGCCAGCCACCAAAGAGTGCCAGCCACCAAAGGGTGCCAGCCAGCCACCAAAGGGTGCCAGCCAATGGGACAGCTTCTTCCTTCTTAGGCCGCCTCCCTCAGCCTTGTCTGGAGTCAGGAAGTCTTGGGACAGTGAGTGTATAGTGCACACAGTGTGTTTAACACAGCCACCACATACATACACCCACCCACAGCTGCCGGTGCCAGCCAGCCAGCCACCCACAGACCCTACCTGTACCAGCTAACCAGCCACAGGCCCTGGGCCTGTACCAGCCAGCCACCCACCACACAGGGTGCCAGCCAGCCACCCACCACAGGGTGCCATTCAGCCACCCACCACAGGGTGCCAGACAGCCACCAAAGGGTGCCAGCCAGCCACCCACCAAAGGGTGCCAGCAAGCCACCCACCACAGGGTGCCAGCCAGCCAGCAAAGGGTGCCAGCCAGCCACCACAGGGTGCCATCCACCCACCAAAGGGTGCCTGCCAGCCACCCAGCCACCACAGGGTGCCAGCCAGGCAGCCACCTAAGGGTGCCAGCCAGCCACCCCAAAGGGTGCCAGCCAGCCACCCACCAAAGGGTGCCCCACTCAGCCAGCCACCCACCCACCAAAGGGTGCCAGTTAGCCAGCCACCCACCTAAGGGTGCCAGTCACCCACCCACTACAGGGTGCCAGCCAGCCACCCACCCACCAGAGGGTGCCAGCCACCCACCCACCACAGGGTGCCAGCCAGACAGTCCCCCAAAGGGTGCCAGCCAGCAAGCCACCCACCAAAGGGTGCCAGCCAGCTAGCCAGCCATCACAGGGTACCAGCCAAAGGGTGCCAGCCAGACAGTTACCCAAAGGGTGCCAGACAAGCCACCCACCAAAGAGTGCCAGCCAGCCACCCACTAAAGGGTGCCAGCTAGCCACCCACCACAGGGTGCCAGCCACCCACCAACGGGTGCCAGCCAGCCACCACAGAGTGCCAGCCAGCCACCCCCCAAAGGGTGCCAGTCACCCACCAAAGGGTGCCCCAGCCAGCCACCCACCAAAGGGTGCCAGCTAGCCAGTTAGCCAGCCACCCACCTAAGGGTGCCAGTCACCCACCCACCACAGGGTGCCAGCCAGCCAGCCACCCACCCACCAGAGGGTGCCAGCCAGACAGTCCCCCAAAGAGTGCCAGCCAGCAAGCCACCCACCAAAGGGTGCCAGCCAGCTAGCCAGCCATCACAGGGTACCAGCCAGTCAGCCACCAAAGGGTGCCAGCCAGCCAGTTACCCAAAGGGTGCCAGACAAGCCACCCACCAAAGAGTGCCAGCCACCCACCAAAGGGTGCCAGCTAGCCACCCACCACAGGGTGCCAGTCAGCCACCCACCACAGGGTGCCAGCCACCCATCAACGGGTGCCAGCCAGTCAGCCACCCACCAAAGGGTGCCAGCCAGCCAGCCAGCCACCCACCAAAGGGTGCCAGCCACCCATCACCACTGGTTGCCAGCCAGTTTTTTTAAGCCTATATTCAATTTCAGTAGTGTCTTTCAAATTTCAATGGAGATGGATGCAGATAGAAAAAATAAAAGTGTGGTCTGGGACGATTTCTCATCTCCAGGAAAAGCAGCAGCAGTGTGCAACACATGCACAAACAACGTAAGTCCGCTGACTCCTATCCACTGTCTAGCTTTTTTTCTAGCAGTTTTGCACTGACTGCACTGCAGTAGTGATTTAAAATTATTGCAGTGAGTGAGTCCACTACTGCAGCAGTTTATGAATCATTCACAATCAGATGATGTGAAACTGATGTCCCTGCAAGTGCGGTTTTCCTATGAGTTTTAATGCATAGTTGTGCAAACTATCCAGGCATTGTCACCCCCGGGCCCTTACTACCAAAAAAGGAGGCACAGAAGATCATTGGAGTTGTGGGATTCTGGAGATCACTCATCCCACATCTTGGACTGATTCTAAAGGTCTATATACTATGTCACAAGGAAAAAGACTGAACCAATTCTCATGGGGTTTAGAGCAGTGGACCGCACTCCTGGCTGCTGAAGAAGCCATTTTGCAGCATCAGGGATTGGGACCCGTGAGACAAGGAGTACCATTTCAGCTGGATGTAGTGGAGCAGGATGGTAACATATTTTGGAGCCTGTGGCAGCCAAATGAAAAGAAGGGCTCCATAATGCATCAACACTAAACAAAGGAAAGTCTGCACCAGCCAAGACGCTTTCGCCTGATCTCCAGAAGAAGCCAGAGTCCTCGTTGTCAACCAATATCAAGAACACACAGTAACCGGAGTTAAGTAACTTTTAAGCGTATTTCTACTGTTACTGACCATAGTTTCTGCTTATTTGCTAGGCATCATGCTTGATATAATTGTCAGTCTTGTATTGTATTCCTAATGTAATAGTTTTGTATGTACAGCATTTTTGTAAAGTAAAAGCACCTTTGTACATTGCAGAGGTTTGAGCTTCCTTGATTATAACGCAAAGTAACTTTGCTAGATAAACGCAAGCAAAACAGCATCCTACTATAGGAGCCTTTACAGCACTCGGGTGATGTATGTAGAGGAGGACCTCCTTGCTTACCTAGCACCAGTCGTTCCCCCACAATTGATGGATGCCTCTAGGGAGAAAATGGATGTCCCCATTACACTTAAAGAGGTTCGAATAGCCAACCTGGGAAGACGCCTGGACTGAACAGTCTCCCAACTGAATTTTACAAAACATTCTCTAATGAAATGGCTCCTAGACTCCACTCTCTTCCTCTGTAAGCCAATGACCCTAACACCCTGCTGCCCACAAGATTGTGGTGAACCCTAAGACTGGAAACAATCCAGACTTATGCTCCTTATACAGGCCATTATCACTCCTCGATGTGGATGCCAAAAATTCAGACAAAAAGCTTGTCTAACCGCTTAAATGTGGTTATAACAGCCTTGGTACATCCAGATCAGTTCAGGTTTATGACAGGAAGGGGGACAGACATAAACATCCGAAGGTTGTTTACTCATATAGCTGTGGCAATTTCAGACTGCCCCAGGATAGTGGTCTTCTTAGACACAGAGAAAGCATTGAATAAACCTTCGTAAATTTGGCTTTAGTTCCTGTTTTATTGCCTGGCTACGGATGCTCTACTGGGCCCCTATAGCCAAAATATGTATGAACAACTCTTTGTCTGCTCCCTTTCCTCAGTCTAGTGGGATGAGACAGGGCATTACCCTCTACCCAGGCCTGTTTGCTCTCGCCCTGGAGCCTCTGGCAATTCAACTTTGTGCTGCAGAATCAGTGAAGGAGATCGAGGTGGGTGGAATCGAAGACAAATTGTCCTTGTATGCCAACAATATGCTCCTATATTGTATGCCAACAATATGCTCCTATATCTTAGAGGTACATCCAACTCACTTAGGGCTGCTTTACAGATAATTGACATGTTTAGCATCTTCCCTGAAATAGATGTCAGTTGAGAGAAATCTCTCATTTTCCAGCTCAGTATTTTGAACCCCAAACCAGTAAAGCATGCCCTGCTGTGCTGGGTGGATGAGGTTAAATATCTTGGGATACAAAAGGGTAGTTCCCTGGCGACTAAACCTATCTCCTTACTTAAGCTCTTTTTCCAGTGATGTGCGTCCTGAAAAAAAACTTTCCCTCACCCCAGTCGGCAAGGTTAACCTTATCAAGATGGTTTATTTACCAAAATTTCTGTTTCAAATTGGATAGTATAGTCCTCTCAATTGTATGGGCTGGGAAAGTCCCACGTCTTGCTAAATTGACATTGCAACTTCCTTTGACACAAGGGGGATTATCCCTGCCTAATCTTCAACTCTACTATTGGACAGCAGTATTGGTGATGGTCTGCTGGTGGTTTTACCAACCCAAAGACAACCCTCCAGTTACCCTGGAAGCAGCCCTCTCAGGGTCACATTGTACCTTAGTAACCTAGTCTTTAGGGGCGCTCTATCTAACTCATTGGTTACTGGCCAATGAGGACTACTCTTGGAATGTGGCATAATGCTAGGGCTCAATATCCTTTTCCTCTGACCTTTTGACTACATATACCCTTGTGGGGTAATCCCATCCTATCTCATCTATGAAGTATCCCACATCCGAGGCTGTGGGCGACCCAAGGAGTAGTTGGTCTGAAGCACATTGTCATTATGTAGGTTTAGGTTGACCCAAATATTTGAACAAGGGAGATTAGACTGCTGAGAGGCTTTTTACTTAACAAATATTGTGATATTCCTCTTTTCTGTGACACTCCATCCCATTTTTTTTGTGTGTAATTTCTCTTCCACTCCTTTTTCTCTCATCACCATCCCACCCCCACCCCTATTTTTTTCCATCTCCTCGCAGACCTGAGAATGTTCAACTATTATCCTAAGTACTCCAATGCGGTATGCCTATCCAGCATTATTTTAACATGCCTTCAGATCTGTCTTCTAATTGTTTTTTTTACCTCATCATACGTTTGGAACATATGATGAATCTTTTGGGTATTGCTCTCTCTCAAAAAAAAATTTTGTATAAGGGCTCAGATGGTCTATACCCACACCTTCTCTGTTGGTAATCATTCGACAATATGCTGCATCATTTGTAACGGACTGATCTTTACCTCAATATACATTTTCTACTTGAAAAAAAATAAAATAACTTATGTCCAACCAAAATATATTTCTAGTTTTGGATAGAGTAGGGAAGGGCTAGAATCCCTGCTAGGTTTTTACTGCTTTTCAGGGCTCAGGGAGATTGTTCCTCATTTATTGTGACAAAGACAATGGTTTCACCAAACAAAAAGTGGAACACAGAAAGCACGAAAAAAAGATGACAAGAGTTTCAATTAACAAGAATAATTTGTTTTTCTGCTTGTGTTACAGTTAGAGATTGTTCCCAACATCCTGTCTGTGAAACCCTTATTACTGATTCAGCGAGGGGAAATCTCTCTAATGGAGCCCCGCCAGATAGTAGGGAAATCTTGACAGGGATTCTAAATTTTACACATTCAATACACAATTTAAAAAAAAAAAAATGTTTCAGGTGGACATTCATTTTGATCATTTCAAAAGTAAAAACTGGAGTTCCACCTTAAACATCCCCTCAATACCATTGTGTATATATATATATATATACACACAGATACTTCCAAAAAGGCACTGAGTGGCTTTTTCCTAAATGTAATGGCTTGGCAGCTCTCCATAAAGGAGGGGTTCCCTTGGGAGGAAGGGGGGCGGAATCACTCGAACTGAGAAATCCATGCATAGGTCAGTTAAATAGGAGAGCCCTACAAAAGTCTTGAGAGCCCAAAGTCTTTACTTGTTCATCTCATGACAGCAATCAAAATAAAGACTAGCAAATGTGTTCTGGGGCCCAAAAAAATCCCCCTTTATCTGGGCTTAGAGAAATAGTGGAGTATAGGGATGCAGGAACTGTCAGCGTACCTGTTCCCTCCGAGTCCACTATTTCACTAAGCCCTGATAAAGGGGGATATTCTGGCACCCTAAACACGCTGGCTGTTCTTTGTTTTTCTTGCTGTCATCAGATGAATGAATAAAGACTTTGGACTCTCAAGACTTCAATAAATAAACCCGACAGTGTATACATGGTTTTATATGTACTTGCTATACTCACAGTCCTTGAACTTCCAGCTGTTACCTGTAGAATAACAGGTTCCGTAGACAGGAGAGTAAGTCTTCTTGGTTATCGTGATTTCAGAGGTCTGAGTTCTAAAATATGAACAAACCCAAAATTAGTCCTGAAAGCACAGGTTCATTATTTTCCACTGTTAGCTCAGAAAAGTCACTCATTTTCTTACATTTTATAAGGACTAAAATGGTAAACAAAGGCAGCTGAGAAGGGCTCTTTTACACAGAGCTGCTTCGCTAGGCAGGAGATCCGTGAGTGAATCCCCTGCTGAACTGAAGCTGAAGAGGAGGGCTTCCAGATTTTTTACATCCATGTCCATTCTGTTGGAATCCAACAGACATAGGCAACCGGATGTAAACAAACTTGTGTCCATTTACATCAGGCTACCTCCAAATCGTCACGTTTAGATCTGGAAAAAGACACAGTCCTCCTTTTTTTTCTGACCTAGATGGACTTGAATGTAGACGAGCATCACAAGTCTGTTTACATCCGCCTGTCCATTGAGCTGCTGGTCAGGTCTGCCTGAAAAACTGACAAGTGGATTGGAAAAGACTGTGTGAAAGTGCCCTAATGACAAAGTCTCAAAACATGTCATGTTATATAAACACATGTCAGTCTTTAGCAAGAACTGCCCAGATCCATCTGCAGATGTCAATAGTAGGCAACCAGTGAGAATTTGTAGATTCTAACTAGGGGTGCACCGATCCAACTTTTCTTGTCCCGATACCGATATCTGGCATTGTGTATCTGCCGATACCGAAACCGATCCGGAACTACACACATACACAATATGCATGCGGCTGCATTACAGAGCAAAGCTGCTGCTTCATGTGTACGGCTCCTCCATTCACAGGCGGAGTGCATCTGATACCACTCTGCCTGTGAGCCGGACCTATACAGGAAGTAGCGGCTCCCATCCCATACTACTACTACTACACCAAGTAAGGGACGGCTGAGCCAGGACTCAGCAAAACCGGATCGGCAGCTCCGTGCAAGTAAGGGCGGGCTGAGCCGGGACTCAGCAAAACCTGGATCGGCCCGTGGATCGGTTAATTTTATCGATCCAGCTATTGTGGCAGTATCGGCACCGATATCCGATCCTAATATCGGATCGGTGCATCCCTAATTCCAACTCCTCTCACTGCTGGCTGTATGCCTGATACATGCACAGACTAGAGACGCACCGATATTTCGACTGTCGAAAATTATTGGCCGAAAACAGGGTTCTCAGCATTTTGCGGATAGAAAAAAAGGTGCCCATCAAAGCCACAGAAAAACGCACGCGATTTTTAAAGGTCATGTGACTCAAAAAGTGCATAAAAAATGCAACACGGGTAAGTTTTAGATGGATTTTTGCTGCGTTTTCGATGCATTTCAATAGGAAGGTGCGTTACACTGCAATGGAAGTGCAAGGAACCAGTGTGAAGACATACATAGAATTTAAAGGGATGCATTTTTCTTGAGCTTTTATTTATTTATTTTTTACACAAAAGCGCTTTTTTAAGGCCCCGTTCACATACAAACTACGCTACTTCGCACCGCGACCTCCGAGGTCGCGGTGCGAGCAGCGCGCCGCGACCTCGGAGCGGCCGCCACGGACTTCATAACATTGAAGTCTATGGCGGTCGCCTCCTGGTCACCCCAAAGAAGCTCCAGACCCTTTTTCTAAGTCGGAGCGACTTGTGTCGCTCCTATTAGAACGGGTCCGCAGCTTTCCTATGGGAGGCGACCTGTGAGGCGACCAGGTCGCCTCACAGGTCGCCTTAGTGTGAACGGGGACTTAAAGCTATTAATTAAAAAGTTGAATATAATACAATTATATATTTTTAAACTGTCCATTTCGGTTTCAGTTTTCTGCCAAGTACATCCTGAATTTTCAGTTTGGGTCCAAATTTTTTATTTCGGTACACCACTAGCACAGACCATTTTTTTCAAAATTTTATTTAAAAAACAAAGGGAATGGAAGGAGGCAAATTGTGGACATTGCTGCCATCCAAATATTTAACCTGACACTGGCAGGATGCCTTCATCCTTCCGAACATTACGGCAATTGAAAGTGACTGAAGTTACTAACGGTTTACCCTATGTACTTCTGGCATAAGGACCACACATAAGGCTTCCTTAAATACATCAAAAAGTCCTGAATGTCGGCAACTACTCTACACTGCAGTGAGGACATCTGCCACTGCTGGAACACCTCCTCACTCTTTCAATAAACCTCTGAGAAGACCTGAACTACCTCCACTTCGGGCAGTGGTAGCCATTCTGGGGAATACAGGCTATTTGGAATGATGGAGTGGTTGCTCTCAGCAGGAATGTATACAGTTAAAGTGGAACAAAACCTCTCCTTTACAGCCAAGGAAGCTGCCATCCTAGCCACTGTTTGATCTGCAGTTGCCATGATGGATTGACTGTTCAGTTAAAAGCACAAGCAACTGTGACAAATAATATTCAGTGCATCCCCTGAGTGTAAGTGTTTTGGGAAACAGTTACATTGATTCTGCTTTAAGAGGAAAGTGTGCTGTGATTCATGGAGACAGCAGAAGGACACGTCAGGAAGTATCATTAGGATTGATGTTGAGCTGTGACATGGTAAGTAGTACAATGCCTTGCAGCATTGTTGTCCTTGGTTCAAACCTTGACCAGGACACTGTCTGCATGGAGACTGCATGTTCTCCCTGTGCTTGTCCACTTTCTTTTTACACTCCAAAGACATTCTCCCAGACCTGCGCCTCCAGCGGCATGCATCGGGCACGCTCTAGGACAGCTCTGTCCTCCAGGGCCAATCACAGAGGCCCTTTACCATGTGATCAGCTGTGTCCAATCACAGATGATCACATGTAAACAGACTTGCCGGTTATCCACAATGCTTTCCTCACGTGCTGTGTCTATGGGAGGAAAGGAGAGCTGTTACCCTGCAAGCGTCATCACATCATTTACACTGATAAGTGCTGCCCATCACAGCAGCCTCCTTATTGCCCATCACTGAAGAACAAAAAATACTTATTTGCAAAATTGTATAACAGAAGCTACGAAATTTTTTTTTTTTTTTTTTTTATTTTTGGTAGTTTTTTGTTTATTTAGCAAAAAATAAACCCAGTGGTGATTAATACTACCAAAAAAAGGTCTGTCTCAAAAAAATGATAAAAAATGTATATAGGCACAGTGTTGCATAACCGCACAATTGTCAAAGTGTGACAGCTCTGAAAGCTGAAAACTGACCTAGAAAGGGGTGAAAGTGCCCAATTTTTAAGTGGTAAAGACTGAGACCAAGCGGGCAAATGTGGCATTGGAGACACGCAATGTCTCTTGTGCAACAGATTTCACCTACTTGGCTGCTCACAAACATTTGCGGCATGTAGACAGAATTTGCCCACCCTACATTGCCGGCATGGTCTCCTTGGGTGCCAGTTTTCAGGAATCTCCATTGGCCAGCGTATGATGATGTCCCTGCTGTACATGCACAGGAGTCAGTCACCCTCGTCACACAGGGACCATGCTGGCAATGTAAGTGGAGAAAAAGCCATCTACATGCCACAGGACTGTTAGAGAGAGGGTCAGGCCTGTGCCCTGTATGTGTATAGAGCCTGGCTATAGACAGGTGTCATCATATTCTGCATACTGGCCCCAGACCTGGACACCAGAGGGGAGGATGAGCAATCCACTATGTAAACAATGCCCCTAGAATAGTATGGGGAAGACTCTCCTGTGTATTAGAGAAGTGCAGACACTCAGAGATAACTGGATGGATGTGACACATTATTTACTAAAGCTGGAGAGAGCAAAACCAGGCTGACTTCTGTATATAAACCAATCAGCTTCTTCAATTAAGGTTTGGCAACAGAATCTGGAAGCTAATTGGTTCCTATCCAGAAGTGAGACTAATTTTGCACTCTCCAGCTTTAGTAAATAAACCCCACAGGTAGGTGTCTGAATCATAGAGAACTGCACCCTTATATGGTGTCAGTCCCTCTCCCTCCCATGTCCTGCGCTGGGACTATGAGGCTCACAGGTAGGTGTCTGTATTATAGAGAACTGCATCCTTGTAGAGTGTCAGTCCCTCTCCCTCCCATGTCCTGGGCTGGGACAATGAGGATCACATGTAGGTGTCTGTATTATAGAGAACTGCATCCTTGTATGGTGTCAGTCCCTCTCCCTCCCATGTCCTGTGCTGGGACTATGAGGCTCACAGTTAGGTGTCCCTTGTAGAGTGTCAGTCCCTCTCCCTCCCATGTCCTGTGCTGGGACCATGAGGCTGAGCCCACACAGTCCCCACTCTGACACATGAAGCCAGCACTGGACACCTCCTGAAGGTCCCCCTCACCTCCATACAACACTGCCCGGGGGTCCTCTCCTCAGTCAGGACTCCATTAGAAAGACGTGCTCACACCATCACCTCCTCTTCCTCAATACTACAACTCCCGGCATGCCCTGCGCTTCTGAGCCCCTGACCGCTCTCATGGTGTGTAAACACTAGGACCACATTCCACCGGCCTGCACAGCTCCAGGCTCACCACACAGTTCTACTCCCTACAACACATACACCAACACTAAGTTTAGCAGTAAGAGTTCTCGGCGACAGTCCCTAAACTACATTTCCCGTCATGCTTTGCTTGGGGTACGTCACACAATTCACGAGGAGGGGAGGATATGTTTTATATATCTCCTCAACGTGCATGGAACAAAAGGGGGAGCTGAATGCAGTCATGTGACTGTACAGAAGAAGGCGGGACCTGTATGACACCACGTGACTGTCCCCAGGAAGGCAAGATTGTATACAGTCAACGAGGCATGCGGGAGCTGTATGCGGTCATGTGCCTGTTCTCAGGAAGGCGGTGAACAGCGGTACTTGTGTGCGGTTATGAGACTGTACACAGGAACCATGTTACTCTCCTCCAGAAAGGCCTCAATGCAGTAATGTGAAGGCGGGACCAGTATGTAACCATGATGTGACTGCATACAGGAAGGCGGGACCTATATGTAATCATGTGACTGCACGCAGGAAGGCGTGACCTGTATATAACCATGTGACTGTACACAGGAAGGCGTGACCTGTATATAACCATGTGACTGTACACACACAAGGCGTGACCTGTATATAACCACGTGACTGTACACAGGAAGGCGGGACCTGTATGGAGTCATGTGACTGTACACAGGAAGGCGTGACCTGTATGCAACCATGTGACTGTACACAGGAAGGCGGAGGTGTGCATGCCGGGGAATGTAGTTCGCTTCTGTAGAGCTCCAGGGGATTTGGCTGTGACAAGCTCGGACTGTGGCATTGGTGTGGAGAGGTGAGGTGACATTACTTCTAGTATTGACAATGAAGCCATATTGTTCCCTCCCTGACCTGTGTCTTTCTTTCCAGGTACTGGATGCCCCATCTTCACCTCCACAGTGTGTCAGGTAATAATGGTGTGATGAGCCCTTAGTAATGGAGAGTGTGTGATGAGGTGTATGACGCTCACCCAGAACATCTACAGGTATAATAGGCTGTGAGAGGAGCCTGTCAGTGTGTGGAAGGTGATACTCCCTGTACATCATGTCACTGTAAAGGATGTTTCTATACTTATTTCCCAATGCTGATAATTGAAGTTGAGGAAGAAAACTGCATGTCGGATAACAAAGAGCAGGTAAACTTATTTTAATTGCAGAAGAGACTGTGCCTGTTTCTTTAATAAAAAGCTGGCCTGTTCACAGTCTCTAAAAATAAGACTTTAGTTCCCGCTTTTAGACCGGAAGATTTTACCCCCTTCCTGACCAGGCCATATTTTGCGATTCGGCACTGCGTTACTTTAACGGACAATTGCGCGGTCATGCAACGCTGTACCCAAATAAAATTGATGTTCTTTTATTTCCCACAAATAGAGCTTTCTTTTGGTGGTATTTGATCACCTGTGCGATTTTTTTTTTTTTTTTTTTTTTTTTTTTTTTTTTTTTTTTTTTTGCGCTATAAACAAAAAAAGAGTGAAAAAAATGTAAAAATTAAATTTTTTAACATTTTAGGCCAATTCGTTTTCTTCTACATACTTTTGGTAAAAAAAAATCGCAAGGATAGGTTTGTGCAAAAGTTATCGCATTTAATAACTATTACTACGGGAAAGAGTTTATGTCATTTTTATTATTTTTTTTTTTACTAGTAATGGCGGCGATCTGCGATTTTATTTATTTTTTTTCTCTGGACTGCGACATTGCGGCGGACAGATCGGACCCCTAACTGACATTTTTTGACACTGTTGGGGGTGCCAGTGACATTACTACAGTAATCAGTGCTAAAAATATGCATTGTTACTGTAATAATGACACTGGCAGGGAAGGGGTTAACCCTATGGGTGATCAAAGGGTTAAATGTGAGCCTCATGCTTACTGATGTGTGGGGGGGAAGGGGGTTCTGTGACACAGACAGAGATCGCAGGTTCAGCTATGCTGAATCCTGTGATCTCCTCCTGCCTGTCGCTGAGAAGATCCGTCTGCCTTGTTTACATAAGAAGGTGGGTCTTCTCACACTTTCCCCAACAATCGGGGAAAAGAGGCGGCGATCGCCGCCTCTCCTCCTCCGGCCCGACTCCAGCTGTGTCTACACAGCGGAAGCGAGCCTCCGGCGGTGCGTGCTGAGACCACTAGGAGTCCACCACTGCCACTCATCCTATCCCATCACAGCTGCCACTCATCCAATCCCACCAGCACCACCGCTGCCACTGGTCTCATCCGCAACACCACCGCTGCCACTGGTCTCATCCGCAACACCACCGCTGCCACTGGTCTCATCCGCAACACCACCGCTGCCACTGGTCTCATCCGCAACACCACCGCTGCCACTGGTCTCATCCGCAACACCACCGCTGCCACTGGTCTCATCCGCAACACCACCGCTGCCACTGGTCTCATCCGCAACACCACCGCTGCCACTGGTCTCATCCGCAACACCACCGCTGCCACTGGTCTCATCCGCAACACCACCGCTGCCACTGGTCTCATCCGCAACACCACCGCTGCCACTGGTCTCATCCGCAACACCACCGCTGCCACTGGTCTCATCCGCAACACCACCGCTGCCACTGGTTTCATCCGCAACACCACCGCTGCCACTGGTTTCATCCGCAACACCACCGCTGCCACTGGTTTCATCCGCAACACCACCGCTGCCACTGGTTTCATCCGCAACACCACCGCTGCCACTGGTTTCATCCGCAACACCACCGCTGCCACTGGTATCATCCGCAACACCACCGCTGCCACTGGTATCATCCGCAACACCACCGCTGCCACTGGTATCATCAGCAACACCACCGCTGCCACTGGTATCATCAGCAACACCACCGCTGCCACTGATCTCATCAGCAACACCACCGCTGCCACTGACCCAATCCCCCCACCAATGCTGCCACTATTCCTATCCTCCCCACCACCACTCATCCCATCCCCTACCACCACCACTCATTACATCCCACCATCACCTCTGCCACTCATCCCATCCTATCCCCCTACCTCTGCCATTCATCCCATCCCTTTCCCCACCACCACTACCACGACCACTGCAGCTCATCCCATTCCATCTACCCCCCCCCCCCCCCCCTCCCACTCTTGCCATCCCTTTACCGCTGCCACTTATTCCATCCCCTATCACTTCTCCCACTCATCTCATTCCATTTACACCACCGCTGTGACTCATTCCAACTCCATGCTCCAGGGGGCCCATGCCTCACCCCTGTACACCTAGATAGGAGGGGCAGCGGGGTGGCATATAGAGGAACCACCCCCCCCCCCCTCCGTTGCAGGAAGAAAATGTAGGGGATCAGTTACTCTATATGCCGCCCCCGCCTCCCCTTCTATCCAGGTGTGCGGGAGTGTGCATGGGGCTGGGTTGCCCCAGGGAGTCAAGGGGGCCCTTTATGGTTTCTTGCACCAGGGGCCCTGAAGGTTCTAGTTACGCCTCTGCAGCAGAGTGATCCAGGGTGAGGGGGGCAGAGAGTCGGAGCATTGTGTGTGTATAAGGTACTAGTATGATCCAGTGGGAGGGGGGCAGAGAGCCGGGGCTTTGTGTGTATGTATAAGGCATGTAAAATGCATGTTAGTGGTCCCCAGGATTCAAA
Source organism: Pelophylax lessonae (assembly GCF_965119305.1). NCBI lineage: Eukaryota > Metazoa > Chordata > Amphibia > Anura > Ranidae > Pelophylax > Pelophylax lessonae. Next base: position 427,558,260 of record NC_138772.1, on the reverse strand, counting down.
ATTTGTGAGTTAAGAGGTCCAAATGGTTGGCGACCACTGATCTATAGTGTGCACTTTTCTCAATATAAAGCACTGAGTTTGATTTTGGTTTGCTGCCTCCCTGCTCTGCTGTCTACATGAGTCATTTCTGGCAGCTAACGCAGGAGGGGGACAGAGAAGGGGAGCTTCAGCACACAGCCTGTGATTGATGGCATGAGCTGTGCATGTTTTCCTATGAGGTGGGGGGGGGGTGTCCATTCCCTTCATCCAGGTCTCAGGTGACAGTCAGCTCCCTGTATGTGCTCTCCAGTGTGTGACAGATGACCCCCGCCTGCTAGAGTTCGGAGATGCTGTGTAAAATGTGTGCTTTAGGAAGCCGTAGAGGACTGTAAATAAACAGGTACAACTTGTATAGGAGGATTTGTTTTATCTCTGTATATCACCTGAGGCCAGTCACTTTCACTGGGTATATGTAGGGGTTTACAACCACTTTAAAGGATAAGTTTACCTCCTGTTATATGTTCCACCCGATTTTAGAGTGAAACATGTAACATGTTCCCAGTGCTGCAACCGCTGCCTGCTGCCCCCTCCTGTGGCAGCAGTACGGGGAGAAGTTCCACCCACATAGTGCGGCCAAGGTTCCGCCCCCACACATCCGCGTCATTAAGACACACAGCTCTGTGTCTGAATGAACTACAAGACCCAACATCCTTAGTGGCTGTCAGCTTGTAGTTCTCAATGAACTACCATGGAGCTGTGGAGCGCTGTGGTAGTTAATTGAGTCTTCCTGTCAGGGAGTATCTGCTTACCCGTACGGGATGTACGGGCAAGTAGATACCCTGACAATGTGCAGGAGACCGGCATGGCATCAGCTATGTGCTGATGCAATGCTTTATAGACTCCAACTACAAAAAATAATAAATACACATTTTTTTTCCTAAAACGTCTTTCAGGACAGCACCTTAGAGAGATGGCTCCTCCCTCTCCTCATCAGGAAACACCCCATCCACCAGATTTTAAAAGGAGGCTTCTCCCACCATTTGTCAGTTTTTGTGTTTTCTCCGGCCGAGGAACACCTCTGTGGGGAGCTGGGCTCTCAAGGTGCTATCCTGAGAGACCGGGCTTCCTACGTCCACCTACCCTTTTTTTGGAGATGATTGCTTCCTCCCATTCACGCGACCGACTGCAGTGCATGGGCTCCTTCTTCCTCTTCAGTGCTCTAGGTTGAGTTCTGAATCTCAGCCCATAGTAATAAGTTGCAGCCCAGCACAGCCCTGGGAAGGCACTTCGGTGAGCGGAACGATTTTTCTTAGACCTCCGCCGCCTTGTTTTCAAATTTGCCGCCATTTTTTTCCGGATAGAGTGACGCTCGTCCGGCCGGAAGTGAGGTTTCCGGAAAGGGCAGTGCACTGCAGGGGGCGTATGGCGTCATTTCCGCCGGACGCAGAGGAAGAAGGGAGGAGCGAGCTGGTGCCTTATTCCGGTCCAGTGCAGGTGCGCTTTGGTCTCCGGAACCTGTACCGAAGCCACGGGTGATACCGCTGCCAAGCGATGGAAGCTTCTTCAGCGAGTGGGACAGGCACAGGCACCAGTAAGGCCCAGGTAAGGGGTATCTTTATTATGGCCTATCTTACTCTGGGGTCTCTCTCCATCCCTTTTATCTTTCCCCCCGGTGGCTGGGGGCCTGTCAGGGCACATGGGGCTTCCCTTAATATGTCTTCCTGTGCACCTTGGTGGCCCTGAGAATCAGGCTGACTCACAAGAAGCATGTATATGTTTTTCTTTCATGTCTTCCAGGCTAAAAGCTCTGAAACTGTTTTCAAGAGAAAGTGTCCCTCATGCAAAGCAAAGTTGTCCGAAAGCTGGAAAAAGACACTTTGCCAGGGGTGTATTGATGCACTAGTAAAGGAAGAAGCATCTGCAGTTTGTGGTGACTTAGTCGCATCTGTGAGGAAGGAATCGGATGCTACCATCCAATCCTTTCGGTCATCCCTGCAGGATCCTGCCCTGAGTCAGCCATCAGCCTCACATTCTTCTCAGGGTTCACAATTGGTTCCTTCGGTGGGAACAGAAGGGGTCCCTCCCACCCAAGGAGATCATTCCCCCCTCACATTCCAAAGAGGATTCAGAGGAAGAAGAGGAGGAAGGGGCACAAAGTAGGCCCGCTAAATACAAACTGTCCTTAGAGCAGGTGCATGGTCTCTTGAGGGCAGATTACATCACCCTGGGTCTAGAAGAGGATAAGAAGGAACTGTCCCTGCATGATAAAATGTATGCAGGCTTGGAAGAGCCTAAGGGTCGTACCTTTCCAGTACATCAGACCATCTCAGATGCAATCAAACATGAGTGGACTGATCCGGAAAAGAAAACCTTCTTCCCTAAAGCCTTTAAAAGGCGATTTCCTTTTGATGAGGACCCAGGGGCTCCCTGGAATAAGATGCCAAAGATTGATGCAGCCTTCTCCCAGGTTTCTAGGTCAACGGACCTAGCATTTGAAGACATGGGAGTCCTGAGGGATCCCATGGATAAGAAGATGGACCAGCAACTTAAGAGATCCTGGCAATCCATCATGGGGAATCTAAAACCTGCCATAGCGGTAACCTGTGTGTCCAGGAATCTGGAATACTGGCTTAGCCAGCTAAAAGCACACATCACAGCAGATTCACCTAAACAGGAAATTTTGGATTCCTTCTCCACGCGCTCCACGGCCATAGCCTTCATTGCTGACGCTTCAGCAGAGTCAGTGAAGATGACAGCAAGATCTGCAGCTTTAACCAACTGAGCCAGAAGGGCTCTTTGGTTAAAGACATGGCCTGGGGATACGGCTTCTAAAAATAAGCTGTGTGGACTTCCATTTCAAGGCGGATCTACTATTCGGGCCTGAGCTAGACTCTGTTCTAGATAGAACAGCGGACAAAAATAAGTCTTTTTCTGTGAAGAGAAAACAGGCAGCAAAAAAGCTTTTTCGACTTCAAAAAGCTCAGCAGAATAGCAGATCCCAGGAGAAAAGAAGAAACTGGTTGACACAAAAACCTAAAGGGAAAGGAGGTGTTCTCTTCCATCCTCCTGTGTCAACCAGCAAAACACAATGACAAAGCATTGCCGGTGGGAGGAAGATTGAGGGAATTCCTCCCCTATTGGGCAGCCATAACAGAAAGTCAATACATTCTAGATATGCTGTCCCAAGGCTACAACAGAGTTTTCAGAGACGCCACCCAAAAGGTTCTTTGTCACAAGCCTCCCAAGAGCTGCAGAAAAAGCCCTGGCTATGATGGACCTGCTAAAGGACCTGAGGCAACAGGGAGTTGTCTGTCCAGTACCAGTGGAGGAACAACATCAGGGATTTTACTCCCACATATTTTTGATAAAGAAACCATTGGGGGATTTTCGTCTTATATTAAATCTGAAACCACGGGGGGCGTGTCCGGCCGGCAAGCGTGATGGCCGCATGAAGTGAGAGCTCCGGCATCCACCAGACTACAGCAACTCACAGCGGCTGACATTGTTCACTGCGGTCACGGTAATCGACCGAGGAGGCTCCTTACATCACCAGGCAGCGATGTCCAAGCGCAGGAAGGCGACGAAACCACCTCAGCGGCTGACCGACTTCTTCCCGGCGGCGCCGGCTCGAGGTACACAAAATGGCGCCGGACCCGGCGCGGCTCCCGGTCCCCAGCGCTATAGCGGCGGGGGCGACCCTCCTTTAGAGGACATGGCTGACATGGGGACGCTGGAGGAAAGCTCCCCACCCTCCTCTCCCACTACATCCAGCCCTGCAAAGTCCAAACAACGCCGCAATAGTGGAGACTCTTCCCCCTTCACACAGCGCACCTCAGACAAGGCCCAGAGGCCTCACAGATCCTCAGACCTCTCCATTGATCTGTTCCCTGCCTCAGACCAGCCTATATCTGAAGCGACCATGAAGAGGATGCTCCTATCCTTCAGGAGCACACTCCATGCTGACTTTGACGACATGTTCAATGATATTAAAGGCAAAGTGCAGACCAATGACCATAGAATTCATCATTTAGAGTCTAAGATGGCGGATCTCTATCATGCACATAATGACCTTGTCGATGCTTATACCGACCAAGAGACTGAGTTACAACGCATCCAAACTAAACTAGCCGACTTAGAAGATCGCTCACGTCGGAATAACATTAAGTTCAGGGGGATCCCTGAAACTATCCCCCATAGTGAGCTGACCCGCTATGTACAACGCTTGATGAAGGCCCTCCTCCCGGCCTTGAGCGACATTGAACTGTGTGTGGACAGGGCCCACCGCATTCCAAAGCCCAAATTCCTGCCCGACACAACGCCTAGGGACACCCTAGCTCGCATACATTATTACCATGTGAAAGAGCGGGTCATGTTGGCGGCAAAACAGAGTCCAGCGGTCCCTGAAGAATTCATGGGCATCTCCCTTTATACAGATATCTCGCAGCAAACTGCACCTCACAAAGATGCTCCGCAATAACAAGGTGATCTACAAATGGGGTTTCCCCACGAAGCTTCTGGTCACCTGGAACGGCAAGACATATCCTATCTACAGTGTGGAGAAGGGGATACAGCTTTTCAAGCAGTGGCAACTTATACCCGACGAGACCCCTTTACCCATTGTTCCCCCATTGGAACGCCTGCACTCTGAATGGACATGATTTCCTACAAGCCTCTGCTTTCTGCATAAGTCAGATTCTTCTTCAACTTTCTGGAGGAATGCCGTGAGCTCCAATGTTTGCTGGTTTTGCTGCTTATTTTTTTTTTCTATTCTTTTTTGACGCTCTCTTTTCTCATTGCTTCACATCAGGTTTTTTTTGCCCTGGTGCGCCCTACAAATTCTCTGACAGCTCAGCATGTTGCTGAGCGTTTGTAGACCCCCCTTGACCACAGTGGCCTTTTTGGCTGCCCATTATGCCTGCTTTTTTAGTCAGGCCTTTCTTATCTCTGTGTTGTCTGTCTTGTCGTCTCCCCTTTTTCTTACAGCTTCCCCAAACCCACTCGCCATCTGCCTGAATCCGAATCACCCCTGTCGATTTGTACAACTGGTTGGACTAATACCACAGATGTCTGCTGGATACGAGTGTCCCTTTTACACCGCATTCATCGTGCTACACACCGCCCGGAAGCCTGCCTGTCTACATAACTTTGCAGTAAGGTACTATGCACTACATACGGTGAGACCTACCCTGGGTAGGACCCTCACCATCCGCACATGTCCCACTGTGTCATCATGCCATTGAAAGTACTCTCGCTGAATACGAAAGGGCTTAATAGTCCTTATAAGAGATCGGCACTGATTAAAGAAGCCAAACTTCACAAAGCCGACGTTTTTTGTCCAAGAATCCCATTTCGCAGCCCACAAGTGTCCCATAGTGTCTCTTCCTCACTTCCCCCATGTCTATATGGCCAACGCTCCGAAAAAGGCGTGTGGTGTTTTTATCGCTGTCAGAGACTCAGTAACATTCAAGTACATTGACTCTTTAGCCGATCCTGAAGGGAGGTTTATTGTGCTAGTATGCCAACTGAACAATACTGTCTTCACCCTACTTAACCTCTATGCCCCAAATACACGACAACGGAAGTTCTTGTCCCCATTGCTTTCTGTATCACTGAAAATGTTGCAAGGCACCCTCCTGATTGGAGGGGATTTCAATACTGTCTTGGACCCTGCCATGGACTCCACTTCCCAATCCAGAAGGCCTACACAATCTATCGTGTCTTTACTGCAATCTCACGACTTATATGATGTCTGGCGTTGTTTTAACGGTTCTGAAAGGGACTATACGTTTCATGTCTGCACCCCATTCCTCATACTCCCGCATAGACCTCTTTCTTACTACGAAGGGATCCTTGCAGAGTGTGACTAATGCTCGCATTGGCACAATTTCTTGGTCCGACCACGCACCAATAGTTCTGGAGTTTGACGATAAGCTGCGCAACTCCCCTCCCCCGGTGTGGAGACTGAACTCTTCGCTGCTGGCGGATGAGAAGTTGCGCCAGGCGATATTGCAAGAACATAACAATTTTTTTGAATGGAATGATAGCCAGGATGTTAACAGATTCACCCTATGGAGTACATATAAGGCATACATGCGTGGAGTATTGATCAAGATGTCTTCATATCTGCGGAAGCAGAGGAGGAAACAGGTTGAGGACCTGTTGAAGTCCATTGATCTTAAAGAGCAGGAAAACAAAATTAACCCCTCCCCCAGCCTCACACAACTTATTGTTTCTGAAAGACAGACCCTAAGGTCTCTCCTCTTATATAAATACGAAAACCACCTTAAGTACATGAAGGCTCAATTCTATGCACTTAATAACAGGGCGGGTGCTTGGCTGGCTCGGAGGGTCAAATCTAAGCGACTAAAACAGAAAACTCTAACTTTGACCTATCCGACCGCAGCTGATCTCCTGACCAACCCCAAAAATATAGCAGATGCCTTCGCGTCTTATTATCAGAAACTCTATGACCTCCGCACTGACGGCTCTACACCTCAACCTACTCCTGAGGGTATTGCCGACTTTCTTTCCAAGACTAAATTGCCTACTCTCTCTCCGGAGCTGCTCCAATCTATCTCACAACCCATTACTCCGCACGAAATCTGCTCTGTTATTTCTAAACTACCTAACAACAAATCCCCTGGGGAAGACGGCTTCTCCAATGACTATTATAAATGTTTTGCTCCAGAAATTGCCCCTCGATTACAGGAGATCTTCTCTCTTGCTTCCTCCACTGCTTCCTTCCCTCCTGATATGTTGCGTGCTGTTATAGTTACTATCCCGAAACCGAATAAGGACCCTTCTCTGCCTGCGAACTATAGACCTATATCATTGCTAAATGTTGACATTAAAATTTACGCCAAGATATTAGCTCTAAGGTTGCAGAGGGTACTTCCTCTCCTGATACACCCAGACCAGGTGGGGTTTGTTCCTGGTCGTCAGGCCCCTGATGCCACCAGACGTCTTATTGGCCTAATCTCCCACCTTGGGGCCCCTCAGACGCCTTCTCTGCTCCTGTCCCTGGATGCGGAGAAGGCGTTTGACAGGGTCCATTGGGGTTACCTACAACAAGTTCTAGACAAGTTTGGTATCCAGGATTGGATGCAATCGGCCATTCTATCGCTGTATTCTACCCCTTCCGCGGTAGTCCTTACCTCGGGGATTAAATCCAAACCCCTACACATTACCAATGGTACTAGGCAAGGGTGCCCCCTTTCGCCCATCATATTTACATTACTTATGGAACCTTTAGCTCAGAGAATCCGTGACTCCCCTCTGATTTCAGGCCCTAAGGTCGCTCAGTCTGAGCACAAGATTAGTCTGTTCGCGGACGATGTTTTGCTCATATTGACTAATCCAGCCAAATCTCTCCCTGCAGTTTATGATCTCTTACAAGAATTTAGTGCAGTTTCCTATTATAAATTAAATGCTAGCAAATCCCAAATACTTCCTCTCCACATACCCCCTGCCCTCCGTCAGTCACTTTCGCAAAATCTCCCCTTCACTTGGGTTGCAGACTCTTTAGGTTTCCTGGGTATTCAACTCACCTCGAACACCTCCGGACTGTTTGCCCACAATTTTAAACCCTTATTGGATTCTTTACCACGCACTCTGACATCCCTTAAAACGCAAGAATTATCCGTTATGGGTAGAATAGCCACATTTAAAATGATAGTCCTACCTAAGCTCCTCTACTTCCTCCGCACATTGATAATCCCCCTTCCACGCTCCTTCTTTACAGCCCTTCAAAGTGTGATTACCAAATTTATATGGGACCGAAAACCCTCGAGATGCTCGCTAGCTATTATGTCCCGGCATAGGTCCCTAGGGGGGATGGGGGTCCCCAACCTTTATTCATACTACAAGGCATGTGTGCTCGACCAGCTTAAGTACTGGTGGTCCCCTTCCCCCAACAAATCCTGGTCGCAGATGGAAACGGCCTTATTACCACACAAGAACCTTAGACAGCTGTTACTTGCCACTCGCATAGGGGCCAAACCCCCTCCCTCCACGACTCCTGCGGTTCTGTGTTCGTACCACATTTGGAAAGAAATTCCCCTCGCCATTTCGCCTACAGACAGTGGTCAAAATATTAAGCTCCCGCTGCAAGTTCTCTCCTTCCTTATTCCCAACCTTGACCTCACGTTGTGGTTGCCTAAGGGCGCCCCACCGAGACACATCGAGGACCTTTACCAAGGCACCTTGCTCTCCACCTACGCGGACTTAGTGAAAAAATTTAACCTCCCGCCAAAGACCTTCCACACTTACCTCCAACTCCGGTCCTTTTTACGCTCCGAAGTCATCCCACACTCTATCACACTCCCTACCCCTATCCACGAATATCTTCAGGATCTCCTTGGCCCCTCTAAGGGTATAACCCTCTTCTACAAAACACTTACCCAACTAGGACACTTCTCTAAAACACACACCATGATTAAATGGGAACAGACTCTACATAAAACGTTCCCTTCCTCTCATTGGTTAAAGGCCTTTTCGGCCACGTACTCGGCCACTAAATGCGTTACACATTGGGAACAACATGTTAAACTGACCCACCATTGGTACCTAACGCCATATCGGCTTTCCAAGATCTACCCTTCCCACCCGCCCTCGTGTTGGAGGGAATGTGGGGAGTGTGGCACCCTCTTCCACACTATGTGGGCCTGTCTATCTCTCCGGTCATTCTGGAATAAAGTTTTCTCCCTAATATCTGAATTGTGTAATCAGCGGGTGTCCCCCGAACCAGACTTGGCCCTATTACATGTTGGTATCCAGGAATTTCGGCTAGCCTTTAGACCGGTGATAATTCACATTCTTTTAGCAGCCAAACTCACTATCACTAGACTGTGGAAATCCACCACAGCCCCTTCGATAGAGGACACCATCGACACCCTGAACCAGCAGTGTGATTATGGAACGCATCCTTTCCCGCATTTCCTTGAAAACCAAGACGTTTCACAGGAAATGGGATGTTTGGCTCCAGCACCCTAAATGTACAGTTATTGTTTGATGTTGATTACCTGTTTTCATATACGGTGGATCCAACGCCATTGTCCCCTCCTCTACTCCCCCTAAACTCTTAACCCGCTTTATGTTCACCCTACCCTCCTTTTGTGTCCTCCCCTTCCTCCCCTCACATTCACCAGTTTCTTGCCCTCTCCAATGGCGGTATTGGTAGCGTGTTCATTGATGCCTACATGATGTTTTACTGTTGTATGCTCAAGAGGTGGACATCCCCCCCCCCCAAGTCACAGTTTGTTCCCATGGGGGTGCCTGGGGTGGGGAGGTCCGCCGCTATTCCAGGCAACTGTTATGATACCTTTCCCATGAGTTCCTTGCGAACAATAACTGACGGTTGTATGTCATACCTTCTTGTATTCATTTTGTGATTGTTCTGTACATCTTCTCTAGCATGAAGGAAATGTTTGTTACCTGCCTTTTATGAACGCTTAGGTTACTGTTAAAATCAATAAAAACCTATTGAAACTAAATCTGAAACCACTAAACAGGTCAGTTCTGTACAAAAAGTTTCGAATGGACTCAATTCTTACAGTCAGAACCCTGTTAACAAAAGGATGCTTCATGGCATCAATCGACTTAAGGGATGCTTACCTACATATCCCTATAGCCCCTCACTCAGAGATTCCTAAGGATGGCGGTAAATCTGGGAAAGGAAATGCTTCACATTCAATTCAAAGCACTCCCTTTCGGACTATCATCCGCCCCTCGTATTTTTACGAAGGTAATGGCAGAGTGTTTAGCTCCCCTCCGCCTTCAGGGAATCTCTGTGGTGCCTTACCTGGACGACCTGCTTTTCTTTGCCCCGTCAAAAGAAAAACTTCAAGAGGACCTGCACAAGGCAAGAGGTCATCTAGAGACTCTGGGCTGGATAGTAAATATCCAGAAGTCGAATCTCATACCGGCTCAACGGGTTCAGTTCCTAGGGTTTCAGTTATGCTCTGTGGAACAAAGAATCTTTCTACCAGAGGACAAACAGGTCAAAATACAAAATATGGTAGCAAGGCTGCAATCAAATCAGTGGTGGTCGATCAGAGAGATCATGTCAGTCCTTGGAAACCTGACTGCATCAATTCCAGCCGTCCAATGGGCAAGGCTTCATTTCCTACCACTCCAATATTTCCTCCTCAGAATCTGGGATCACAATCCAGAGACTTTGGACTTAAAGGTAAAGATCCCCACCAAGGTCAAGAGGTCCCTCTGGTGGTGGAGAAATCAGATAACCTTGTCTCAGGGATTGACCTGGTCCTTCCCAGCAGGCCAAAGGTTAACAACGGATGCCAGCAGATGGGGGTGGGGAGCCCACTGGAACCAAAACCTGGCACAGGGGGTTTGGTCTCACTCCGAGACAAGGAAATCCTCAAATTGGAAGGAGCTGAAAGCAGTCGGCCTAGCTCTAGCTGCCTTCTCTCAAAATCTTCAGGGGACTCATGTTCAAGTCCTTTCAGACAACGCCACTACAGTGGCATATCTAAACAAGCAAGGGGGCACAAGAAGCAAAACCCTACAGCTTTTGGCAACGGAAATTCTGCAGTGGGCGGAAAGTCAGTTACTTTCCTTGTCAGCAATCCACCTAAAAGGTACACTAAACAGTGTGGCGGATTATTTAAGCAGGCAGAAGATCCGAGAAGCAGAATGGAGCTTGAATCCAGAAATCTTTTCGTTAATAACCAAGACTTGGGGAAGGCCAGAGGTGGATCTGTTTGCAACAAAAAACGCAAAACTTCCACTCTTCTTCTCACTCCACAGAAACGACAACTCTCTGGGAGTAGATTCTCTGGCACATCCCTGGAAGTTCAGTTTGGGGTATGCCTTTCCCCCCTTCCAACTCATTCCGTTAGTGTTGAGTGAGAGGACTGGGAAACAAGGATTTCGGGCACAAATGTTTTTTTAAAAAACAAATTATTTTATTCAAAACATATTAAAAACCAAAGAAAAATACAGGCATATAATTGTGTGTTAAGGACCAAACCAGACCCATAGATGGTCTATACTGTGGTGTACCTTAATACATACAGTTTAGAACAATGGTTTGCATACATCTTAAAGTACAGAACAATTAGTAGTCATATCATTCTCAGGACTATTCACTCACGATCAGACAAAAACCACCGGCGGACACCAAAATAGACAAGGTGTCGGTCCGTGGGATCAACTGAGAGTGTGAATTAACTTCCACCATATAATATTTGACCTTTGCTCGACATGTTTCGTTTTCTTAGGAGAAAAGCTTCATCTGGAGCATATCATTTCGTTTGTCTGTGTAAAGAACAATACTGTTTAGACATGTTGCATGAAGATAACATTATTTATGATGTTTCATAATACCGTGTCCATTATTCCACTTAGTTAAAAATATATACATATATTGCATTTAAATAAGTCCTTATATTTTTTGTATACATATATCAACACAATATATCATTGAGTCTTAAGTTGCGTCTAGCATCCAAGGAGGTATTCGGTTGGGGGAGATCAAGCGCCGGGGATTACCAAAAGCGAGGCATATGTGGGGACCCACCCCGTAATTACATTGTCACCAAGATATAAGAAGTGGTACATATGGTAAACAGAGGGGGGGGCATACATACCTGTACAGTAATAGTCAGGCATAAATCTCAATTCCGTAGGGGAGTTTTTTAACGAAGAGGACTGTTGTGCGTTTGTGGAAAGCACCGTATTTTGGCACCTCTATGAGCATGTAGTAGTGAGGGTAATCACTCCATATTTACTAGATAGATAAGAAAAAGGAATAGATGTTTTTTAAAGGGGACCAGTTAGTATATTAGTTCTATAATTATCATTGAAAGATCGAAAAAAAGGAGTATGTGCTAGCCAAGAGGGCTGGAACATTCCAGGGTGACAAAGGTAAAAGGAAAAAGAAGAAAAAATAATAATATATATATATGTATACTGCATGCATGTGAGTAGAGTGCATAGATATCCACAGAGACCCAGTAGTTGTCCCAGAAAAGGGTGATTAAAGAATTCATATTGACTTAGTAAACAGGGATAGGTAATTAGACATATAATTGGAACAAGGTAACGAATCCATATATGGGAACTCTCCGTGCAGCAATGGGCCACTCCTGGAGTATCCAACATCTTAATTTATATTTTTACTATATATAAATATCCATGTGTATATAAATCCTTATACATAGGATGGAGTTATATCTTAGGCATGGTATCAAGTTTGTACCCGAGTAAACGTTTCTATACTCCAGTGAGTGTAACCCAAATTGCATATGCACGGATGATTCCATCATGGAGTCAGAATGCATGCTGTATTAAACTAATAATAGCAAAAAGGAATGATGATAGGATAATTTATGATATCCTATCATCATTCCTTTTTGCTATTATTAGTTTAATACAGCATGCATTCTGACTCCATGATGGAATCATCCGTGCATATGCAATTTGGGTTACACTCACTGGAGTATAGAAACGTTTACTCGGGTACAAACTTGATACCATGCCTAAGATATAACTCCATCCTATGTATAAGGATTTATATACACATGGATATTTATATATAGTAAAAATATAAATTAAGATGTTGGATACTCCAGGAGTGGCCCATTGCTGCACGGAGAGTTCCCATATATGGATTCGTTACCTTGTTCCAATTATATGTCTAATTACCTATCCCTGTTTACTAAGTCAATATGAATTCTTTAATCACCCTTTTCTGGGACAACTACTGGGTCTCTGTGGATATCTATGCACTCTACTCACATGCATGCAGTATACATATATATATATATTATTATTTTTTCTTCTTTTTCCTTTTACCTTTGTCACCCTGGAATGTTCCAGCCCTCTTGGCTAGCACATACTCCTTTTTTTCGATCTTTCAATGATAATTATAGAACTAATATACTAACTGGTCCCCTTTAAAAAACATCTATTCCTTTTTCTTATCTATCTAGTAAATATGGAGTGATTACCCTCACTACTACATGCTCATATAGGTGCCAAAATACGGTGCTTTCCACAAACGCACAACAGTCCTCTTCGTTAAAAAACTCCCCTACGGAATTGAGATTTATGCCTGACTATTACTGTACAGGTATGTATGTCCCCCCCTCTGTTTACCATATTACTGTACAGGTATGTATGTCCCCCCCTCTGTTTACCATATGTACCACTTCTTATATCTTGGTGACAATGTAATTACGGGGTGGGTCCCCACATATGCCTCGCTTTTGGTAATCCCCGGCGCTTGATCTCCCCCAACCGAATACCTCCTTGGATGCTAGACGCAACTTAAGACTCAATGATATATTGTGTTGATATATGTATACAAAAAATATAAGGACTTATTTAAATGCAATATATGTATATATTTTTAACTAAGTGGAATAATGGACACGGTATTATGAAACATCATAAATAATGTTATCTTCATGCAACATGTCTAAACAGTATTGTTCTTTACACAGACAAACGAAATGATATGCTCCAGATGAAGCTTTTCTCATAAGAAAGCGAAACATGTCGAGCAAAGGTCAAATATTATATGGTGGAAGTTAATTCACACTCTCAGTTGATCCCACGGACCGACACCTTGTCTATTTTGGTGTCCGCCGGTGGTTTTTGTCTGATCGTGAGTGAATAGTCCTGAGAATGATATGACTACTAATTGTTCTGTACTTTAAGATGTATGCAAACCATTGTTCTAAACTGTATGTATTAAGGTACACCACAGTATAGACCATCTATGGGTCTGGTTTGGTCCTTAACACACAATTATATGCCTGTATTTTTCTTTGGCTTTTAATATGTTTTGAATAAAATAATTTGTTTTTTAAAAAAACATTTGTGCCCGAAATCCTTGTTTCCCAGTCCTCTCACTCAATTAGCAATTAAGGATAGGGACACACCCTAAATTTGATACTTCATGACCCAGATAGCTGCTGTCTGTGGATACATGGCCTAGAATAAAAATTCCGTTAGTGTTGAGAAAGATCCAAATGGAAAGGGCATCAGTGATCCTGATCACTCCATATTGGCCCAAAAGGGTTTGGTTTTCGACTGTCCTCCAACTGTCAGTCAAACCTGCCTTTCAGCTCCCTCTTCGTCAGGACCTACTGCTGCAAGGTCCAGTCTATCATCCAGAAGTGGAAAAGCTAAAGCTCACCGCCTGGTATCTGAGGAGCAACTGCTGAAAAGAAAAGGATTTTCAGATGCATTAATTGCTACTCTACTTTTCAGTTGGAAAAAAGTCACATGGAATATATATGCAAAGGTTTGGAAAACCTATAATACCTGGTGTGAATCGAAAGATCAAAAATTGGACAGTATTGTTTCAATTTTAGAGTTCCTACAGGAGGGTGCAGGAAAAGGTTTGGCAGTAAGTACCCTCAAGGTACAAGTAACAGCCCTGGGGGTATTCTTGGAAAGGCCCATTTCTTCAGAATCTCTAATCATCAGATTCTTCAGGGCCCTTACCCGCTCCAGACCAGTGCCTGTCAGAAGCTTCCCCAAATGGGACTTATCGGTGGTCCTTCAGGCCTTCACAAAGGAACCTTTTGAACCACTAGAAATGGTTACCCTCAAAAACCTTATCCTCAAGACGGTCTTCTTGGTGGCAATAACATCAGCAAGAAGAATCAGTGAACTACATGCTTTATCAGCTATTGAACCTTTCTTGTCCATATATCCAGATAGGATAATTCTCAAGACGGATCCAGGGTTTCTCCCAAAAGTAGCTTCAACGAGAAACCGATCACAAGAAATTGTGTTACCTACCTTCTGTCCTAATCCATCAGGAGATAAGGAAAAAAGTTTTCGCTACTTAGATGTAAGAAGAATTCTTATACACTACTTGGAGGTTACTAAAGAATTTAGATCCTCAAATTCTTTTTGTTCTTTTTTCTGGCAACAAAAAAGGTCGCCAGGCATCAAAGGGATCAATAGCCAGATGGCTCAGATCCGCTATTTTAGAGGCTTACTCCCAAATGAAATTGTCTCCCCCCACAGGGGATCAGAGCTCACTCTACGAGAGCGCTAGCCACTACATGGGCAGAGAAAGCTGGTGCCACTCCAGATCAAATCTGCAAAGCGGCTACGTGGTCAAGTTACTTTACATTTGCAAGATACTATAGGTTGGACCTTTTGGCAGCTGAAGATCAGGCTTTTGGCAGAAAGGTCCTTCAAGCTGTGGTCCCTCCCTAAATTGAGTAAGTCTCGATAATCCTCTCTAAGGTGCTGTCCTGAAAGACGTTTTAGGGAAAATTCAAGTTAGACTTACCCGTAACTTGTTTTCCAATAGTCTTTCAGGACAGCAGGAGGATCCCGCCCTATTGTATAAATTTATTGCTGTGATTAACCATATCTGTTTATGTGTTCAAGCATGGGCCGGAGGTACTCTTCTACAAACTGACGAATGGTGGGAGAAGCCTCCTTTTAAAATCTGGTGGATGGGGTTCCTGATGAGGAGAGGGAGGAGCCATCTCTCTAAGGTGCTGTCCTGAAAGACTATTGGAAAACAAGTTACCGGTAAGTCTAACTTGAATTTTTGCCTGCAAAAAATTTGCATTAATTTTTTTTATTTTTTTTTAAAGTGAACTTCTCCTTGGCTCTAACAGGGAAGGTTCACACCTCTTACCCTCCCCTTCCACCCCTCACTGCCATTCACAAAACTCCCTGTATTATTCTCCCAGAATGTCAGCGTAGAGATGAGCTCTGGATTCCTCCAATCTCATTTCTATCTGAACTCCAAACTTCCACTCTTTCTTTTTCACTCCAATGATCTGTGGGTTGGGTTACAGTGCATTGCAAAAGTATTCGGCCCCCTTGAACTTTGCGACCTTTTGCCACATTTCAGGCTTCAAACATAAAGATATAAAACTGTAATTTTTTGTGAAGAATCAACAAGTGGGACACAATTATGAAGTGGAACGAAATTTATTGGATATTTCAAACTTTTTTAAAAAATAAAAAACTGAAAAATTGGGTGTGCAAAATTATTCAGCCCCCTTAAGTTAATACTTTGTAGCGCCACCTTTTGCTGTGATTAGAGCTGTAAGTCGCTTGGGGTATGTCTCTATCAGTTTTGCACATCGAGGGGTGATGCCTCTAGCTGCAGGCATCACTCTGGTACAGCACTTTCCCAAAATATCGGTAACCTCAGGGGCCGATTCCGATATATCCATGAAAGTGCATATCGGCCCCCGTTATATTGGTGGTGCCTATAATCGGTCGATCCCTAATAAAAAAAAAAAAAAAAAAAAAAAAAAATATATATATATATATATATATATATATATATATATATATATATATATATATATATATATTATAGTGAGTACACCCCTCACATTTTTGTAAATATTTTATCTTTTCACATGACAACACTGAAGAAATTACACTTTGCTACAATGTAAAGTAGTGAGTGTACAGCTTGTATAACAGTGTAAATTAGCTGTCCCCTCAAAATATCTCAGTACACCGCCATTAATGTCTAAACCGCTGGCAACAAAAGTGAGTACACCCTTAAATTAAAAATGTCCAAGTTGGGCCCAATTAGCCATTTTCCCTCCCCGGTGTCATGTGACTCGTTTGTGTTACAAGATTTCAGGTGTGAATGGGGTGCAGGTGTGTTAAATCTGGTGTTATTGCTCTCACTCTCTCATACTGGTCACTGGAAGTTCAACATGGCACCTCATGGCAAAGAACTCTGAGGATCTGAAAAAAATAACTGTTGCTCTACATAAAGATGGTCTAGGCTATAAGAAGATTGCCAAGACCCCGAAACTGAGCTGCAGCACAGTGGCCAAGACCATACAGTGTTTAACAGGACAGGTTCCATTCAGAACAGGCCTCACCATGGTTGACTAAAGAAGTTGAGTGCACATGCTCAGCGTCATATCCAGAGGTTGTCTTTGGGAACTAGATGTATAAGTGCTGCAAGTATTGCTGCAGAGTTTGAAGGGGTGGGCGGTCAGCCTGTCAGTGCTCAGTCCATACGCTGCACACTGCATCAAATTGGTGTCCATGGCTGTTGTCCCAGAAGGGAACCTCTTCTAAAGATGATGCTCTAGAAATTCCACAAGCAGACTAAGGAAATGGGTTAAAGGAACCATGTCCTGTGGTCTGATGAGATCAAGATAAACTTTTTTGGTTCAGATGGTGTCAAGCGTGTGTGGCAGCAACCAGGTGAGGAGTACAAAGACAAGTGTGTCTTGCCTACAGTCAAGAATGGTGGTGAGAGTGTCATGGTCTGGGGCTGCATGAGTGCTGCCGGCACAGGGAGCTAAGGTTCATTGAGGGAACCATGAATGCCAACATGTACTGTGACATACTGAGGCAGAGCATGATCCTCTCCCTTTGGAGACTAGGCCACAGGGCAGAATTCCAACATAATGACCCCAAACACCCTTCCAAGAAGACTACTGCCTTGGTAAAGAAGCTGAGGGTAAAGGTGATGGACTGGCCAAGCATGTCTCCAGACCTAAACCCCATTGAGTATCTGTGGGGCATCCTCAAACGGAAGGTGGAGGAGCGCAAGGTCTCTAACATCCACCAGGTCCTTGATGTCATCATGGAGGAGTGGAAGAGGACTCCAGTGGCAACCTCTGAAGCTCTGGTTAACTCCATATCCAAAAGGTTTAGGGCAGTGCTGGAAAATAATGGTTGCCATACAAAATATTGACACTTGGGGCCCAATTTGGACATTTTAACTTTAGGGGTGTACTCACTTTTGTTGCCAGCAGTTTAGACATTAATGGCTATGTGTTATTTTGAGGGGACAGCAAATTTACACTGTTAGGCCCCTTTCACACTTGGGAGTCCGTCAGCGTTTTTTCTCAGCGGGGGATCGATCCCGGACCGGATTGGATCGGATGTCAGCGGACATGTCTCCGCTGACATCCGTTACCCCATAGAGATGCATGGGGCATCCGTTCAGATCCACCTGAAAAACTGACAGGCAGATGTGAACGGTCTGCTAGTGTGAAAGGGGCCTTATACAAGCTGTACACTCACTACTTTACATTGTAGTAAAGTGTAATTTCTTCAGTGTTGTCACATGAAAAGATATAATAAAATATTTACATAAATGTGAGGGGTGTACTCACTTTTGTGAGATACTGTGTGTATGTGTGTTTGTGTTAATCAGAGTATAGCATCAATTCAATTAAACTCCTTGGATATTGATCTGGTTAGGTAGCAGAGGGGGTTGTTAATCCGTTTCAGCTGCTTTGCTGTTAATGAAATTAACAGGTGCACTAGATGGTCAACAACTTGACAACCTACAAAATGGGAATGGTTTTACAGGTGGGGGACATGACATTTTGTTCCCCTACTCCTCTTTTCTGACTTTTTTTCACCAGTTTTGTATTTGGCTAGGGCCATTGTCACTACTTGTAGCATGAGACGATATCTGGACCCTATAGAGCAGGGTTTCTCAACCAGAGTTCCGTAGAACCCTAGGGTTCCTCCTGAGGTCGCTAGTGGTTCCTTGAGAAATGGGCAATTTCTGCCTCTCAGATAAGTTCCCAATGACACCATTGTTACTTTTAGCTATCTGTAAGGGGGTAATTCTTCCCAATGATGACAAGAGTAAGGAGCATTCTTCCCAATGACTGTCACACTAATGTGTCATGAGTTGTAGATATTTAATTTTTAGCA
This sequence comes from Pelophylax lessonae, assembly GCF_965119305.1. Classification (NCBI taxonomy): domain Eukaryota; kingdom Metazoa; phylum Chordata; class Amphibia; order Anura; family Ranidae; genus Pelophylax; species Pelophylax lessonae. The sequence continues at coordinate 427,539,624 of NC_138772.1, read as the reverse complement.
GGGGTTCCCCGAGACCAGAAATTTATTTAAGGGTTGAGAAAGGCAACTATAGAGGTTGCACAGGCAGTCCAACTCCTCCAGGATGGCACATCAATACCTGCCATTGCCAGAAGGTTTGCTGTGTCTCCCAGCACAGTCTCAAGAGCATGGAAGAGATTCCAGGAGACAGGCAGTTAGGCTAGGAGGGCTGGACAGGGCTGTATTAGGTCCTTAACCCATCAGCAGGACCAGTATCTGCTACTTTTTGCAAGAAGGAACTGGATGAGAACTGCCAGAGCCCTACAAAATGACCTCCAGCAGGTCACTAGTGTGAATATCTCTGACCAAATAATCAAAAACAGGCCCTGTGCTTACTGCCTGGCACCGTGGAGCTCCATTGGCATTTGCCATTGAACACCAGAGTTGGCGGTCCGCCACTGGCGCCCTGTGCTTTTCACAGATGAGAGCAGGTTCACCCTGAGCACATGTGACAGATGTGAAAGGGTCTGGAGAAGTCATGGAGAATGTTATGTTGTCTATAACATCGTTCAGCATGGCCGGTTTGGTGGTAGCTGAGTGACGGTCTGGGGAGGCATGTCCATGGAAGGACGCACAGACCTCTACAAGCTAGACAATGGCATCCTGACTGCCATTAGGTTTCGAGATGAAATCTTTGGACCAATTGTCAGACCCTATGTTGGCGCAGTGGTTCCTGGGTTCCTTCTGGTGGATGACCATGCCCAGTCTCATGTGCGAGAGTATGCAGCCAGTTCCTGGAGGATGAAGGAATTGATACCATTGAATGGCCCCCACGCTCATCTGACCTAAATCCAATAGAACACCTCTGGGACATTATGTTTCGGTCCATCCGATGCCGTCAGGTTGCATCTCATTCTGTTCAGGAGCTCAGTAATGCCCTGGTCCAAATCTGGGAGGAAATACCCCAGGACACCATCCGTCGTCCCATTTTTAGGGTGTCTTTGAATTCAGCCCTCTGTAGGTTGATCATTTACATTTTTATCAAACAATGTGTCATCCTTTTTGTTCTGAACACATTTTCCAGTTCAATATAGATATCCAGCATGATTTTTATATATATATCTATTTATTATATAATCTTTTTTTATATTTTTTATATTTTATTTTCAAATAGCAAACATGTTATACTAACTTACTCTGCGCAATGATTTTGCACAGTAAAGCGCTGATCCTCTTCTATTTGGGTCCCCGTTGGCGGTCCTGGCTCCTCCACCCTCGCAGGTGTTCCCTTAGCAGGCCTCTTGCTATGGGGGCATTCAAGCAAGCTTGCTCCTGAGCCATGGCTCGGCCCTGCCCTGACCCCGCAGAGTGTGGCTCTGCCCCGTCTCCATTCTCTCCCTATTGGTTTTACTTACTGTGATTGACAGCAGCTGGAGCCAATAGCCTTGACTGCTTTATGACCCAATGAGGAGAAAGGGACTCGGGAGAGCCGCTGTCCTCATGCACAACGCTGGATCGAGATGGGGTTTCAGGTAAGTATATGAAGGGGCTGGGGAGGTGCATAATGCATCTTCTGCCTTAACAACCCATTTAACTTCAGCTTTAAAGCTGAACTCCAGGCAAAAAAACATAATTTAAATATACTATTCCTTTATGGCCACAAAGGATATAATCCACTTCATGTGCATCAAATGCCTTTGCAAACCCTGGTACTACTTTGGAAATGGAGCAGTGACCTCATGACTGTGTGATATGTGGCATGTGGAAGAAGCCTAGCAGCTTCGCCCACTATTGGCTCTCATACACAGCATAAGTAGAGAGAGCAGCAGTGACTGGTCTTTATTAGATCTCGTGCACCCCCATGCAAGCAGTCACACGCAATTCAGTTGGGACGCAGAGACACAGCCAATGCTCTCAATTCAGCAGCCATGCAGATGCACAGCCCCAAAAACAAACAGTGTGCATTTGGGTCCATGCACCCATGCAGCAATCAAACTGCGAGCAGCAGCTGTTTCCCTGCAGCCACTGCACCACAATTGAATTGAATAGGACTGCCTGCATGGGGATGCATGAAACACCTGTGCACCCCCCTCTGGGAAAACATGGCTCTTGTGTGGGGGACATACTAAAACATTTAATGTGAAAATGGCTTAATGTAGCTTAATGTGTAATAAAGTGCCTAAACCATAACCAATTGCCCTGAAACTTTGCACAGACTAAGTTTTTAACTGTTCTAATATATCCTAGAAGTTTCATGTAGTTTGGTCTTCCACGAGGCAAACTGGGGACATTAAGCTTGTTTTTTGGGGAGCTTAATGTGGCTTAACGTACAAAAAAGAGCTTAGATGTGAACCAATTTCCCCCAAACTTGGCACAATAGAAGAGTCTATCAATTCAAACATATTCTGAAAATTTCAGATCATTTGGTAAATCACACCAAAAGTTATTCACATTAAGCTCTTTTTATCAAACATAAAAACGCATAGCTTAATGTGAAAAGAGCTTAACATACTAAAATGTGCCTAAACCTCAACCAATTGTCTTGAAACTTTGCACAGCCCAAGTTCTGCACTTCCCAAAGCTATCCTGGAGGTTTCATCGATTTTGGTCTCCCACACGGAAAACTGGGGACATTAAGCTCTTTTTTTGGGGCGCTTAATGTGGCTTAACGTACAAAAAAGAGCCTAGATGTGAACCAATTTCCCCCAAACTTGGCACAATAGAAGAGCCTATCCATTCCAACATATTCTGAAAATTTCAGATCATTTGGTAAATCACACCAAAAGTTATTCACATTAAGCTCTTTTTAGCAATCATAAAAACGCATAGCTTAATGTGAAAAGAGCTTAACGTACCAAAATGTGCCTAAACCTCAACCAATTGTCTTGAAACTTTGCACAGCCCAAGTTCTGCACTTCCCTCAGCTATCCTGGAGGTTTCATCGATTTTGGTCTCCCACACGGAAAACTGGGGACATTAAGCTCTTTTTTTGGGGCGCTTAATGTGGCTTAACGTACAAAAAAGAGCTTAGATGTGAACCAATTTCCCCCAAACTTGGCACAATAGAAGAGTCTATCAATTCAAACATATTCTGAAAATTTCAGATCATTTGGTAAATCACACCAAAAGTTATTCACATTAAGCTCTTTTTATCAAACATAAAAACGCATAGCTTAATGTGAAAAGAGCTTAACATACTAAAATGTGCCTAAACCTCAACCAATTGTCTTGAAACTTTGCACAGCCCAAGTTCTGCACTTCCCAAAGCTATCCTGGAGGTTTCATCGATTTTGGTCTCCCACACGGAAAACTGGGGACATTAAGCTCTTTTTTTGGGGCGCTTAATGTGGCTTAACGTACAAAAAAGAGCCTAGATGTGAACCAATTTCCCCCAAACTTGGCACAATAGAAGAGCCTATCCATTCCAACATATTCTGAAAATTTCAGATCATTTGGTAAATCACACCAAAAGTTATTCACATTAAGCTCTTTTTAGCAATCATAAAAACGCATAGCTTAATGTGAAAAGAGCTTAACGTACCAAAATGTGCCTAAACCTCAACCAATTGTCTTGAAACTTTGCACAGCCCAAGTTCTGCACTTCCCTCAGCTATCCTGGAGGTTTCATCGATTTTGGTCTCCCACACGGAAAACTGGGGACATTAAGCTCTTTTTTTGGGGCGCTTAATGTGGCTTAACGTACAAAAAAGAGCTTAGATGTGAACCAATTTCCCCCAAACTTGGCACAATAGAAGAGTCTATCTATTCCAACATATTCTGAAAATTTCAGATCATTTGGTAAATCACACCAAAAGTTATTCACATTAAGCTCTTTTTAGCAATCATAAAAACGCATAGCTTAATGTGAAAAGAGCTTAACGTACCAAAATGTGCCTAAACCTCAACCAATTGTCTTGAAACTTTGCACAGTCCCAGTTCTGCACTTCCCAAAGCTATCCTGGAGGTTTCATCGATTTTGGTCTCCCACACGGAAAACTGGGGACATTAAGCTCTTTTTTTGGGGCGCTTAATGTGGCTTAACGTACAAAAAAGAGCCTATATGTGAACCAATTTCCCTCAAACTTGGCACAATAGAAGAGTCTATCAATTCCAACATATTCTGAAAATTTTAGCTCATTTGGTAAATCACACCGAAAGTTATTCACATTAAGCTCTTTTTAGCAAACATAAAAACGCATAGCTTAATGTGAAAAGAGCTTAACGTACTAAAATGTGCCTAAACCTCAACCAATTGTCTTGAAACTTTGCACAGCCCAAGTTCTGCACTTCCCAAAGCTATCCTGGAGGTTTCATCGATTTTGGTCTCCCACACGGAAAACTGGGGACATTAAGCTCTTTTTTTGGGGCGCTTAATGTGGCTTAACGTACAAAAAAGAGCCTAGATGTGAACCAATTTCCCCCAAACTTGGCACAATAGAAGAGCCTATCCATTCCAACATATTCTGAAAATTTCAGATCATTTGGTAAATCACACCAAAAGTTATTCACATTAAGCTCTTTTTAGCAATCATAAAAACGCATAGCTTAATGTGAAAAGAGCTTAACGTACCAAAATGTGCCTAAACCTCAACCAATTGTCTTGAAACTTTGCACAGCCCAAGTTCTGCACTTCCCTCAGCTATCCTGGAGGTTTCATCGATTTTGGTCTCCCACACGGAAAACTGGGGACATTAAGCTCTTTTTTTGGGGCGCTTAATGTGGCTTAACGTACAAAAAAGAGCTTAGATGTGAACCAATTTCCCCCAAACTTGGCACAATAGAAGAGTCTATCTATTCCAACATATTCTGAAAATTTCAGATCATTTGGTAAATCACACCAAAAGTTATTTACATTAAGCTCTTTTTAGCAAACATAAAAACGCATAGCTTAATGTGAAAAGAGCTTAACGTACTAAAATGTGCCTAAACCTCAACCAATTGTCTTGAAACTTTGCACAGCCCAAGTTCTGCACTTCCCTCAGCTATCCTGGAGGTTTCATCGATTTTGGTCTCCCACACGGAAAACTGGGGACATTAAGCTCTTTTTTTGGGGCGCTTAATGTGGCTTAACGTACAAAAAAGAGCTTAGATGTGAACCAATTTCCCCCAAACTTGGCACAATAGAAGAGCCTATCCATTCCAACATATTCTGAAAATTTCAGATCATTTGGTAAATCACACCAAAAGTTATTCACATTACGCTCTTTTTAGCAATCATAAAAACGCATAGCTTAATGTGAAAAGAGCTTAACGTACCAAAATGTGCCTAAACCTCAACCAATTGTCTTGAAACTTTGCACAGCCCAAGTTCTGCACTTCTCAAAGCTATCCTGGATGTTTCATCGATTTTGGTCTCCCACACGGAAAACTGGGGACATTAAGCTCTTTTTTTGGGGCGCTTAATGTGGCTTAACGTACAAAAAAGAGCCTATATGTGAACCAATTTCCCTCAAACTTGGCACAATAGAAGAGTCTATCAATTCCAACATATTCTGAAAATTTTAGCTCATTTGGTAAATCACACCAAAAGTTATTCACATTAAGCTCTTTTTAGCAAACATAAAAACGCATAGCTTAATGTGAAAAGAGCTTAACGTACTAAAATGTGCCTAAACCTCAACCAATTGTCTTGGAACTTTGCACAGTCCCAGTTCTGCACTTCCCAAAGCTATCCTGGAGGTTTCATCGATTTTGGTCTCCCACACGGAAAACTGGGGACATTAAGCTCTTTTTTTGGGGCGCTTAATGTGGCTTAACGTACAAAAAAGAGCCTATATGTGAACCAATTTCCCCCAAACTTGGCACAATAGAAGAGTCTATCTATTCCAACATATTCTGAAAATTTCAGATCATTTGGTAAATCACACCAAAAGTTATTCACATCTAAGCTCTTTTTTGTACGTTAAGCCACATTAAGCGCCCCAAAAAAAGAGCTTAATGTCCCCAGTTTTCCGTGTGGGAGACCAAAATCGATGAAACCTCCAGGATAGCTTTGGGAAGTGCAGAAATTGGACTGTGCAAAGTTTCAAGACAATTGGTTGAGGTTTAGGCACATTTTGGTACGTTAAGCTCTTTTCACATTAAGCTATGCGTTTTTATGATTGCTAAAAAGAGCTTAATGTGAATAACTTTTGGTGTGATTTACCAAATGATCTGAAATTTTCAGAATATGTTGGAATGGATAGGCTCTTCTATTGTGCCAAGTTTGGGGGAAATTGGTTCACATCTAGGCTCTTTTTTGTACGTTAAGCCACATTAAGCGCCCCAAAAAAAGAGCTTAATGTCCCCAGTTTTCCGTGTGGGAGACCAAAATCGATGAAACCTCCAGGATAGCTTTGGGAAGTGCAGAACTTGGGCTGTGCAAAGTTTCAAGACAATTGGTTGAGGTTTAGGCACATTTTAGTACGTTAAGCTCTTTTCACATTAAGCTATGCGTTTTTATGATTGCTAAAAAGAGCTTAATGTGAATAACTTTTGGTGTGATTTACCAAATGATCTGAAATTTTCAGAATATGTTGGAATGGATAGGCTCTTCTATTGTGCCAAGTTTGGGGGAAATTGGTTCACATCTAGGCTCTTTTTTGTACGTTAAGCCACATTAAGCGCCCCAAAAAAAGAGCTTAATGTCCCCAGTTTTCCGTGTGGGAGACCAAAATCGATGAAACCTCCAGGATAGCTTTGGGAAGTGCAGAACTTGGGCTGTGCAAAGTTTCAAGACAATTGGTTGAGGTTTAGGCACATTTTAGTACGTTAAGCTCTTTTCACATTAAGCTATGCGTTTTTATGTTTGCTAAAAAGAGCTTAATGTGAATAACTTTCGGTGTGATTTACCAAATGAGCTAAAATTTTCAGAATATGTTGGAATTGATAGACTCTTCTATTGTGCCAAGTTTGAGGGAAATTGGTTCACATATAGGCTCTTTTTTGTACGTTAAGCCACATTAAGCGCCCCAAAAAAAGAGCTTAATGTCCCCAGTTTTCCGTGTGGGAGACCAAAATCGATGAAACCTCCAGGATAGCTTTGGGAAGTGCAGAACTGGGACTGTGCAAAGTTTCAAGACAATTGGTTGAGGTTTAGGCACATTTTGGTACGTTAAGCTCTTTTCACATTAAGCTATGCGTTTTTATGTTAGCTAAAAAGAGCTTAATGTGAATAACTTTTGGTGTGATTTACCAAATGATCTGAAATTTTCAGAATATGTTGGAATAGATAGACTCTTCTATTGTGCCAAGTTTGGGGGAAATTGGTTCACATCTAAGCTCTTTTTTGTACGTTAAGCCACATTAAGCGCCCCAAAAAAAGAGCTTAATGTCCCCAGTTTTCCGTGTGGGAGACCAAAATCGATGAAACATTCAGGATAGCTTTGAGAAGTGCAGAACTTGGGCTGTGCAAAGTTTCAAGACAATTGGTTGAGGTTTAGGCACATTTTGGTACGTTAAGCTCTTTTTACATTAAGCTAAGGACATTAAACGTTTTAGTATTGTACAAAAAGAGCTTAATGTGAATAACTTTTGGTGTGATTTACCAAATGATCTGAAATTTTCAGAATATGTTTGAATTGATAGACTCTTCTATTGTGCCAAGTTTGGGGGAAATTGGTTCACATCTAAGCTCTTTTTTGTACGTTAAGCCACATTAAGCGCCCCAAAAAAAGAGCTTAATGTCCCCAGTTTTCCACGTGGGAGACCAAAATCGATGAAACCTCCGGGATAGCTTTGGAAAGTGCAGAACTTGGGCTGTGCAAAGTTTCAGGACAATTGGTTGAGGTTTAGGCACATTTTGGTACATTAAGCTCTTTTTACATTAAGCCGTGGACATTAAACGTTTTAGTATTGTAAAAAAATAGCTTAATGTGAATAACTTTTGGTGTGATTTACCAAATGATCTGAAATTTTCAGAATATGTTTGAATTGATGGACTCTTCTATTGTGCCAAGTTTGGGGGAAATTGGTTCACATCTAAGCTCTTTTTTGTACGTTAAGCCACATTAAGCTCCCCAAAAAACAAGCTTAATGTCCCCAGTTTGCCTCGTGGAAGACCAAACTACATGAAACTTCTAGGATATATTAGAACAGTTAAAAACTTAGTCTGTGCAAAGTTTCAGGGCAATTGGTTATGGTTTAGGCACTTTATTACACATTAAGCTACATTAAGCCATTTTCACATTAAATGTTTTAGTATGTCCCTCTTGTGTGGGCGTATGCTATAGTGAATAAGGCCTTACAGAAAGATCCTTCAGAGGCAACATTTCACACTGAAATACTGCACAGTTCTGGGAGAAGACACCAAGCACGCCTAGGTTAAAGGAATTATTCACATGACTCTTGCCTTTAGACAATATTTGCTTATCCTGAAATTCAGCTGTAAACATTTTGTAGTAGATTTTCTTCCTTACTTTTCAAGCTGTAGAAACATTATGCTTTGCTTTCTCCAAAGTGCCTTTTTGTTTGGCTGGTCCTAAAGTGTATCTGAACGAAAATAGATAGAACAGAGAATGATAAAAGTGTATGCCAAGTCAATTTTTATTCTTCCTAGTTTTGGCTACATGGGAAGGATTAGAACCCCTGCTGAATTTCTACTGCTATCTGATGATTTTTTCTTTTTTAGAGAGATTAATCCTCACTTCCTGTCTAGGTGACAACGGTTTCAGGAAAACTTACCAAATTAAACATAGATTTAAAAACCTCCCAGAGGTTCTAGTCTTCCCCTTCTGTACTAAAGAAAATGAATTGTATTTTTATATTTGTTGCTGTTTGATAATTCTCCTCATTTCCTGTCTGGTAAACCATTTTCAGCAGGACAAGAAGAGCTAAATCTTTCTAATGGGGCCCACAGATAACAGTAAAAACCTGCCATAGGCTCTTCTCCTTCCCTACTCTATCCAATCTAAGAAAAGAGCATTTTGGAAGGACACATGCTTTAAAATTGCAAAAAGTTTTTTGTCTTCTGGGTTTTATTAGGATGATTTCCATTCACTTCCTGTCCTGTACACACAACAGAAAGTGGAGACAAAACTAGAGCAAAATTTCCCCAAAGCGAGGGACCTCCACTCTCAGACAGTTGTTACTAGAACAAGAGTCCTCTTTTTGGAAAGTTTCTCTTTTATTCCTGTTCTGGTGAGAATACAAAATGTTGGATTTTTGCTCCCTTCACATTGGCCACCAGGAAAAATCGAGAAGGTGACTTTTCCCCATCAGAGACAGCAAAATAAATACCTGGCAGGGGTTCTAATGTCTCTTTACACTAGATCAAAAACGACAAAGTTTTGGGTTTAAATATACTTTAGATAAATGCACAGTTTGCTTTCTACCTCTGTTGCACAACCCTGTGCTCAGTCTTTGCTGTGGTGTTGGTGGTGGGATGTAGAGCTGATTGCTGCTGTAAGCGGAGTGTGTGTAATGTGTCCTGTTTTATAGGCAGTACTGGTAAGGAGGAGGAATGGGGTTGCCTGTGCTGCTGCAAGTGTGATTGAGCCCTAACACAAGAAAAAAAACGTTATATAGCAAAGTGACTGTAGTTTTCAATTTTCATTGGACTTAGTTGAAAATAAGTCTTTATTTAGTGGGGTATTGACAGCTGCCTGCATGCAGGCTGCATTTTGTATTGCGCTTTTATACTTCTTTGGCACAGGCAGCTATAGAGGTGGATGCAGACGCAGTGCCTGCATGGATGCAGCCGCATTTCAAAATTACACGAATCTGAATGCATACAATCCTTTTTTTTTTTTTTGCATCTGTGCACCCGCTGCAAAATTTGACATGCATCTGTGTCCGTGCAGCCACTGCATATGCATCCACCTCTATAGGCTGCCTGCACACAGTCCAGGATAGGTGTAAGCGCAATAACAAATGCAACCTGCATGCAGAAAGGTTTCAACATCTGTCTGAATGAAGCCTAAGGCCCCGTTCACACTGGGGTGACGCTACTTGCCGGGGCGACCTCACAGGTCGCGGCGCGCAGCTCGCGCGCAGCTCACACCGCGACCTCGGAGCAGCCGGCACGGACTTCATAACATTGAAGTCAATGCAGGTCGCTCCGGGTCGCCCCAAAGAAGCTCCGGACCCTTTTTCTTTTTTTCAAAACAGTGAGGTTTATTGAAATTTTGGTACAATACAAAAATAAACCGTGCATTGAAACTGCAATCAGGTTCATAACACATTGGGGTACAAAAATACAAATATACAAAATGATCAGCACCGAGAGACAGAACAGACATAGTAAAAAACAAAACAGTAGTCAGTGGCTCTCCGTCGATCCAACCCTCGAACAGAAAATATTGATTTACCAGGGGCGGTCAACATAGAATAGTTACCCACTGCATTACCGAGCCGTATCAGGGCACTGCACCCATTTGTCCCAAATCTTGTTGAACTTCTGAGGGCACCCCCTATGTTTATATAAAAGTTTATGAAATGGGATGACACTATTGACCTCCTTAATCCACAAACCTAGAGTAGGAGGAGTAGGTCTCATCCACCTCCTGGCTATCAGTTTACGTACTATAAACAAAGTTTCCTGAAGAAATATGACAGTGGATTTGGGCATCTCTCCATCTGGGTAAACCCCCAGGAGACACTCCTTAGGGGAGAGTTGCAGAGGAGACCCCATCTTGTCATGGAGGAATGTGACTACTTGTTGCCATAGAGTCTGTAATTGGGGACAGCTCCACAAGAGATGAAAGAAGGAGGCGTCAGGGTCTCCACACATAGGACAAGAAGGGACCAAGTCAGGGTGATATTTGGACAGTCTAAGTGGGGTGAGATAAGCCTGGTGTATTATAAAGGTCTGAGTTAGGCGATCCGACAGTTTTGGCGACACTCTGCGGCACGTCTCCAGGGCATCCTCCCATTCCTCATCCTCCATGGCCCCCACACTGCGCTCCCAGCGGGTCTTAAGTGCAAAAGCCAAGGTGGTCGAGGAAGGTGTGTGAAGTTCAGAGTAGAACATGGAAATAAGGTGACTGGGTGCTGTACTTTTAACAATCTCAAGGGTGGTAACCGATTCTAGCTCAGGAGGGCCATCAGGGAATTGAGATCTATAGGCATGGGAGAGCTGTAAGTATCTGTAGTGCATGGGGCCCTGGATCGCAAACTGATCCTGCAAGGCCTCGTAAGACCGCAGACCAGTGGTCGTGGAGATATGGCTAAGGAGAAGAATACCCCTCCCGCTCCATATCGACAGGTCAGGGATGGAAAGGAACTCGCGTAATGCGCTGTTATGCCACAGAGGGGTGAATGTGTGAAATGGAGGGCACCGAAGCCTGGACGCTACCACCTCCCAGATCCGACAATAGTGGTATAGAAGAGATCTGGGGCACAAGGGCTCCGGCGAGCCCCTGACACCCCTAAGGATAACTAGGAGGGGGTCCCCGAGGGGGTGAGCCCACCCAGGGCAGAGCAGGGTCAAAAAACGTTCTCTATCCGTTTTATCTATGTGAAAGAACTGGGACAACTGAGCTGCCAGATAGTACAGATTAAAATCCGGCAGGGCCAATCCCCCTAGGTTTGTAGGATTCTTGAGTTTGCGCCAGGAGATCTTGTGCCGGTCAGCACCCCAAACAAAGGTCTTGAGGAGTGATTCCATCTGCTTAAACAGCTTGAGTGGCAGGTAAATAGGAGAGTGCCATACAACATAAAGTATTTTGGGAAGGAGAATCATTTTAATTAAATTGACTCTACCCATCACTCCCAGAGGTAATTTGGACCATACCTGAATTTTAGCCTTAAGCAGAGGGAACAGGGGTTGAACGTTATCCGGGACATAATCTGCTGAGTTAGCTGTCACTTGAATCCCTAAGTATTTGATGCGGGATACACATTGTAGGGCTGGGCTTGTGGGGGTGATTGCCTGTGGGCTCTCGTCAAGCGGGAGAATTTGTGACTTATCCCAGTTTATCTGAAAACCGGAGAATCGTCCATACCATTCAATTAAAGAAAGGGCCGTGAGTAGGGATTCCCGAGAGTCTTCCAAATATAACAAAGTGTCATCTGCATACATGCTGATCTTCTCCTCCAACGGTCCCTTACGTAGGCCTCGAATCCCGGGATGTGCTCTAATGGCCATCGCCAGAGGTTCCGCGGCCAGGGCATACAGCAGGGGGGAGAGGGGGCACCCCTGTCGAGTGCCACGGGATAAAGGGAAGGCGGTCGACTGCCAGCCATTTGCCAGGACCCTAGCTACCGGGGCGCTATATAGAAGTTTGACCCACTTAATAAAATTAGGTCCAAAGCCGTACCGGTCCAGACAGGTCCACAGAAACGGCCACTCTACCGAGTCAAATGCTTTAGCCGTGTCCAATGAGACCACCACCCTGCCACCCGTTCCGTCGTGCCGTGCCTGGAGATTCATAAATAACCGGCGAAGGTTAAAGGAGGTGTTCCTCCCAGGCATGAACCCGGCCTGGTCCGAGTGTATGAGTGAAAGGATCACCTTGTTAAGGCGGAGGGATAAAATTTTCGCAAGGATTTTAGTGTCTACTGGGAGCAAAGAGATGGGACGGTAAGACTCTGGGGCGTGTACATCCTTGCCCGGCTTGGGAATGAGCACAATTAGCGCCTCCCGCATGGAAGGGGGTAGGGTTGCATCTTTGAATAGAGATTGAAACAAAGTCAATAATTTAGGAGAAAGGAGTTCCGAATATTGGGAGAAAAATTCAATCGGGAGGCCGTCCAGGCCGGGGGCCTTAGACCTAGGGAACTTGGACACGGCTGCTGCAATCTCTTCCACAGAGATGGGTGCCTCGAGGGTCGCCAACTGGTCGGGTGTCAAAGTGGGAAAGTCAATAGAGTCCAAAAAGTCATGCATGTCAGTGCAGTCAGCGGGAGCCCTAGAGGTGTAAAGAGTACTAAAAAATGAGCGGAAACACTGTGTCACCGCAGCAGGATCAGCGATCTCATTACCCAGGTCATCCTTCAAAGTAATAACTACCGGGGGCCTATCCTCACAATGAACTAAGTATGCGAGGAGTTTCCCCGCCCGCTCACCATGTGCAAACAGATTCTGCTTCTGAAAAAACATCTTAGATTTCGCCCTCTCGTAGTCAAGTTGGGAAAGGACTTTAGAGGTCAATTTATACTGAGATTCATGTGCCGGAGTCGGGTCCCCCATAAAGGCCTGTTCAGCTTCAATTAGATTTGTCGTTGCCCTGGAGATCTCCTCGGCAGCCCGCGCTCTAACAGCCTTGATTTTGGAAATCATAGTGGATCTGGCGAACAGTTTAAACGCCTCCCACACCGCAGCCGGGGAGGCAGTGCCCTCATTGTCAGAAAAGAATTGTGTCCAGGTCCCCTCAATGTCGTTCCCATCCGACACCAAGGGGAGCCAGGCGGGATTCAGGCGCCAGGCCGGGGGAGGTCTATTGCAGGGCAAGGACAACAGTATCCAATAAGGGCAGTGATCAGACAGAGTCCGTGGGGCGAAGCCTGCCGACAGTAACCTGGGGAGCAGGGTTCGAGACAGCAATATCAGATCAATGCGTGACATAGAGTGGTGTGCAGCCGAAAAACAGGAGTACGCGCGCTGCGCGGGGTATTTGCTGCGCCAAGAGTCGGCCAAACCAAAGCTCTCCAACAATCGGGAGAACCTGGTCGGGGACGACCCCGGCGGCACCTGGGAGGCGCCACCGGACCTATCCAGACCCGAGTCCATCACATTGTTAAAGTCACCCAGCCAGATCACCGGGGCCCCTGGGCTCTGTGCCATAAACGCCAGTCCCTCCATAATAATCACAGCAGAGTAAGGGGGGGGCACATAGAAAGCCATCAGTAGCATCAATTCCCCATAGACTGACGTTTTGAGAAAAACATATCTACCCATTGGGTCGACCTGAGATCCTAGGAGCTGGAAATGTACCGATTTGGCCACCAGTAGCGCCACACCCCTGGAGTGTGAGCTATAGGCAGAGTGCTGCACCCAACCAACCCAGGGACGTTTGAGGGACTGTTGTACACGGCCCTCCAAATGTGTCTCCACCAGAACTATAATATCAGCCCGTACACGGCGTAGGACATTAAAGACAGCCGTTCGTTTAATCTTATCACGCATACCCCTGACATTCCACGTCAACAATTTCAATGCGGCCATGGCAGGGGTAGTACAGAGCGCGGAGCGGAGGCTCCCAGGATCTCAGGCAGTAAGGCCGCGGAACCAACAAGTCCACGGTCACACACCAGCGGCGATAAACGGCAGCAAAAGAGCAAATAATTATTACTTGAGGTCAATGTGCATAAAACAAAAACAGTATAGAGATTGTACCAAATATAAACCATAAACAATGGTAACCCCCCAATCCCCCCTCCCTGCCCTGCACCAACCCCAACTTGTGCGGGCATGTTCCCAAACAAGTGCCTCAACCAGAACAGGCCCACATGCGACTGGGAAAGAGCAAGATCAGGAGGCCAGGGACCCCCAAGGTATGCAGCAAAAATACAGCAAAATACAAATAGAATAAACAAGGGGGCCCGGGGGCCCAGGTCCAGCAGAAGTCGCAGGGGGCAACAGGGGAGTTGGGCACAAACACACGCCTTAGCGGGTGTAGGGGGCGAAAACCAACAGGTGTATCGCTGGGTAGCAAAGCCTATGGGCAGGTGGAAGTCCATAGGAAGAGAACAGAGAAATCAGTTCCATCTGTGGAGCTAGGGCGCTCCGCCGGTCAAACACAGGAGCAATAGTGCAGGAAAATGAGGGGGGAGGGGGGGGGGGGAAGGGGGATGCAAAGTCTTGAGTTCCACAGGATCTACAAAACCCCTCCTCCACCCTTGCAGCAGCTTAAGGTATAGGCCATCAGGGAGAAAGTATCATGAAGTCGCCAGGGCAAGGTGGTCAGGCTCTAGCTTCCAGTCCTTCTAGCCAGGAGATGGCGGCTTCCGGATCCTCAAAGAAGTGGGCTCGGTCCTCGCCCTCCACTCTAAGACGGGCCGGATACAACATGGAGTATTTGATATTCTTGATACGCAGTCTGCGTTTGACCTCCAAAAAGCTCTTGCGGCGCCTCTGGACCTCAGCAGAGAAGTCGGGGAAAATCGCTATTTTGTGATTTCCAAATGGAATGTTCCCCTTAACCCTGGCCAGGCGCAATATGGCATCTCGGTCCCGATAGTTCAGGAATTTAGCGATGAACGTGCGGGGGGGTGCACCCTGAGGGGGGGGGGCGCCCTGAGAGGCGATGTGCACGTTCCACAACAAAAGTGGGTGAAAAGGATTCTCTGCCATAAGTCTGAGTGAGCAATTGTTCCAAATATGATGAGGGGTCAGCACCTTCAGAGCCCTCCGGGAGGCCAATGAACCGCAGGTTACAGCGGCGCAGCCTATTCTCCATGTCATCTTGTTTTTGGAGGATAAGGTGTACTTGTTGCTGCAGCCTGTCTGAGGAGCTTTGCAATGGGGGGAGGGAGTCTTCCACCTCACTAATTCTGTGTTCAGCCTCACCAACTCTGTCCCTCAGCTTCTGCATATCCTGACGCATCAAAGATATATCTACCTTCACCTCCTCGATTTTAGTAGTCAGCATGGTCTGGCAAGTAGCAATCGCTTCCAAAACCTTGGATGTAGCAGGGCTCTCAGGCTCCTCCACCACGAGCGACGGGCCGGCGCCATCTTGGATCGGGGCCTCCTTCTCCAGCCTCCGGAATGCAGCCAGTTTTGCCGCAGCTTCAGAGCCTTTCTTCGGCGGAGACATGCGGAGGTCAGTGCCGCGGGTGTGCGGGAGGTGAAGGAAGGATTATCGTGCCCGAAGGGCTGCAGGATTAGCGGTGAAGGATATCGGTCCGGCGGAGCTCCTCTCACACACGTCCTCTCACATGCTGCGCCAGGCCACGCCCCCACTCCGGACCCTTTTTCTAAGTCAGAGCGACTTGTGTCGCTCCTATTAGAACGGGTCCACAGCTTCTCTATGGCAGGCAACCTATGGCGACCTGTCTGGCGACCAGGTCGCATGACAGGTCGCCCCAGTGTGAACGGGGTCTAAATGTCAGATTTTTTTTTGAACAGAAGTACCCTTGTCCTGGTGTCCAAACGGACACCCTGCAAGCCACTGCAATCTAGAGGGGTCCTCGCTGTTGCTGTCCTTGCACCATTTTTTGTTTGTTGTTTAGATAGTGAACTGTAAATTCCTTCAGCTTCAGTTCACCTAGAACTGAACTGCTAGCAGGATCTAGTGAGAGTACCATACTGTCCCTTGGTTGGTTCTAGTATGCGGTAATGAAGTTCTAGATCCTAGAATAGACCAAAATCAGGAGTCAAAATCTATGTTTTAGAAGCAGCTCTCCAGAGTCTTTAGGATATTCCAGAAGGTCCCTGGAGAACTTTGTAGAGTATTGTGAGAACACCACAAAGCTTGATTATATTTAATTATTCCCAGCAAGTAATCAAAAAGCCAATGTGTATTGGGGCAGCAGGTAAGTATAACATTTTTTTTATTTTAAAAAAAATCACTTTAGAATCACTTTAATTGGACCTTGTGTACACCTCTACTCCAGGTACATTCATTCTCTACTAGCTTTGAAATGCAGTGCTCTTTCATTGTGATTTATGTCTTTCCATTGCACTGGAGGGAGATTGGTATCAGAATTACAGCATTAAAGTGGTTGTAAACCCCAGACATGAAATTTGAACAAAGCACATATATCTGTAGTGTTTACTTGTCTGTCTCCAACATTTCTCTCCGGCACTTCGTTCCTCTGTTACCACATGATTTCTGAGAAGTTTTCCCGACACATGAGAGAAAATTTGTGACAGAGGAGCTCAGCACACAGCTTATCTATTCTGAATACAGCCCTGCATGTTCCTTCGTTCCTCTACCTATGTGGGGGGGGTTATCGCTTTCCTCTCACACAGTATATAAGAGATGTAACTACCCCCCCCCCCCAATACTTCTCACAGATGCAGAAGGATTTTTATTACATTTGTGCTCTTTTTTGAAGGGTTGTAGACAAGAGAAGACTGCAGATAAACAAGTAAAGCTTTTATGTATTAAGATTTGTTTATTCTCTGTGTCCTATCTGAGTCTGTTTACTGCTCTGTGTATATGTGAGGGTTTATAACTATTTTAAGTGAACACATGCATGTAATGTCCCTCCCTCAAAACGGAATTACGCATCATGGGCGAAGGTTTGAGTTTCAGCCCTGGTTCACACTGATGCCATGCAGGAAATGCACAAGATTCGCTGTGTTTCATCGCATCACAAGGAAATCGTGCCATGTCTATGCAATCTGCTACAGGTGTCAATGTTAGGTTAACAACACCTGAAACAGATCGCAAAATGCAGGGGGATTGCCAGAATGTGAACACCCATGTGATGTGATTCAGGTGTGAGGAAGAACAAAGGGTCAATTTTGGTGCAGATGCCATTTAAACCATAAAATATGTGGCTCAAATCGCACCGCACAGACATTGCATGTGATGTGCACAGAAATTCCTGTGCGAATCACATGCAGCGTTTTGCACACACCATTGTGAACTCAGGCTTGCTTTGTTTGAGAAATTATCTGGTACTATTTTGATTCATGTGCTTGCAGTTTTAAAACTAACATTTTCTATTTTAGAAAAGATGTCTCTTTCTGGTTTGTGATGTCACTTCTACCAGAGATATTAGCCCAAAGCTACACGCTCTGTCAAGGTTACTGAAAATGGCCCAGATGTATATGGGGTTTCAGACTGGGCACACATGAGCCCCTTAAGTGGTAAGTATTGCCTTAACATTTATCTACAGTTACAAATCACTGTCATATTTAACATATCAGGAGGTCTTTCTAATTAAAAAAAATCTAAATGGACAGCAAAATAGATGTGTAAACCTAGTCCAGTGACTTAAAGGGAAATCTTAATGGTTTGGAGTCAGTTTCCTTTTAGGGATTTTTTAAACCAGTGTTTTATATTGGTTTTTAATATACATTAAATTTACAATTGGTGTTGTACAAATAACCATTTAATACAAGACAAAGTGTTCCCAGATTCCTATAGGTTAGCCAAAGAGACGATGTGCACACAATTACTTTCCTTTCAGGTCCACTGTTTCTGATTAAAATCTCAGATGGAACCATCTGGTAAAGGGATAAATCACTCCTCTGGCTCATTCACTTGTGTGTAAATTTCAGACTGAGCTATTGATCTCTGTAGATAACAGATTTTTATGATTTTACAAGAAGGGGTAAGGAGAAGCAGGAAAATGTGAAAAGGAGCTTCACCTTCTGGTTGCTGAAATGGTTTGTGCTTACAAATGCACATTTGCATGGTGTGTAAAATTAAAGGGGGACAAAATGCTGGCAGGTATTTTTGTTATGGCAGAAGAGACATTCTCTGTCTCTTCTGCCATATAAGCTGTCTTCCTTCCTGCTAGCAATTTATTTTCTCTAATTGTACACTATTCCGCACATGCATAGTTCAGTGTAACACCATGGCATGCCTTGGGTGACAAAATAACTTCTGTGCGCATGCAAAGGTGTTATGTCATCCCTGGTCAGCAGACGGCCTAAAACTTTAGACCTGGAAAAGGATTGGGAAATGTAGTTGATGGCAGTGATGAGACAGCTCGACCATCACCTCACTGAAGGACACCCTGGTAGGTAAGTGTGCCATAATGTGCAAATATGCTGTGCATATTTGCAGATTGTGTCAAGAACCTTGGGGTAACAAACATTCACTTATGCTTTATACCATACTGTGATCATGTCTGCTGTTGTAAACGACCAGTTTGAATGGCATGATCTTTTATACCTAATATTATTTGGGCAATTTTAAAAATGCCTATATAAAACAGAACATCATACTGGCAGATATTTCTTTTAACACTACTAACTGCATTTCTGATCATTTGAAGTTCTGTCCTGAGACTTGTGCTCTCGGAATGACACGTGAGAACTGCAGGAAAACAATAGTATATTGTTTATTAATATGTATGGCTAAGAATTGTTCTTTTAACATTTCCTGTCATTTACATTGACTTAGCAACTCTTGTTTGTTCATAAGTTGCCTATTTAAAGGTAGAACCATGTATGTCCAATGTCTTATTTTTTTTATTTTTATTTATTTTTTAAGAAAAGAGCATTATTTAAACAGTTTCACACCACCATGTGTGCAAACACGTTTTCTTTTAGTTACATTTTATTATTAATTTAATTGTATTCTAAGTTCAACTTTTCAGGACCTCAGTCTAATGTCTAGTACAATTGAAGAGACAAGGACTCACTGCTCAAAGTGGTGTAATTAGTGAAAAGGGTAAAAATATTGCGCTTAAACACTTAAAACACAACCAAAAAAGTGCTTGTGTGCATAAACATATAAATAATAAATATATATACTAGTGAATAAATAATTAATTAATTAATTTATATGTTGTGAAAAGTCCTTAGTGAAATATATCAACAATCCTTAAAGTGCCCAGTGCAATACGGATCTCTCAGCAATGACTGAAAATCACTTTAGCTTCAAGTGAGGGACCTCCACCATAGGGACTTTCTCCACCCAGTGCTCAGGGTAAATACTTCTTACCGAAGCTGGTGGACCCCTTAATTACAGGGGGTCTAAAACAGCATATAAGGTCCACAAATGCCTCCAAGCTATCCTTCAGGTCCCTTAATAAGGCTCAGCTCGCACAAGGAACTCCAAGTATTTCCAGGGTGGTATGGTATGGAGAAAAAGATAAGGAAACTCCGATAGTGTAGTATGTTCTATTATAGGGGTTTATTAATAGAAATGCACTTACTCAAACATCATATACAGAATGCCTTCATGGGGTAAATGCAGCATGGGTTCGATGACGTCAGCGCGTCTGACGAAACGTGCGTCGGGAACGTGAGACCGTGGAGTTCCGGGTTGGTGATACGCAGGAAGAGAGGAGCGTCCCGTACACCGAACCCATGCTGCATTTACCCCATGAAGGCATTCTGTATATGATGTTTGAGTAAGTGCATTTCTATTAATAAACCCCTATAATAGAACATACTACACTATCGGAGTTTCCTTATCTTTTTCTCCATACCATACCACCCTGGAAATACTTGGAGTTCCTTGTGCGAGCTGAGCCTTATTAAGGGACCTGAAGGATAGCTTGGAGGCATTTGTGGACCTTATATGCTGTTTTAGACCCCCTGTAATTAAGGGGTCCACCAGCTTCGGTAAGAAGTATTTACCCTGAGCACTGGGTGGAGAAAGTCCCTATGGTGGAGGTCCCTCACTTGAAGCTAAAGTGATTTTCAGTCATTGCTGAGAGATCCGTATTGCACTGGGCACTTTAAGGATTGTTGATATATTTCACTAAGGACTTTTCACAACATATAAATTAATTAATTAATTATTTATTCACTAGTATATATATTTATTATTTATATGTTTATGCACACAAGCACTTTTTTGGTTGTGTTTTAAGTGTTTAAGCGCAATATTTTTACCCTTTTCACTATTTATGCGTATACACGTTTTTATTGCAGCTTGCACTATGGAAGCAATTCCTCACATATAATCAACATTTGACTAATAATTTATTATCGAATATCACCATTTGCGCAGTTTCTTTTGGGTTACCAATTCGTTTTTTTAAAGTGGTGTAATTGCCTGATGACTCACACAGGTCCATGCCCCGGCTCGCCTCCGTGAAAACTTGATAAAAGAAAAGAAATTGGCAGCACTCCAGGTTGAGTCAAAATCCAGATTTATTGACTGGACATCCAAATTATGACAATCGTGACAAGGTAGACGCGTTTCACACACTGACTGTGTGCTTAATCATTACCAATGTAATGATTAAGCACACAGTGTGTGAAACGCGTCTACCTTGTCACGATTGTCATAATTTGGATGTCCAGTCAATAAATCTGGATTTTGACTCAACCTGGAGTGCTGCCAATTCCTTTTCTTTTATAATGTCTAGTACAGATGGTATGGATGCCCGACTATATGATCCATAACCAACCACAATCCTCTGGACTTTTTACACACAAATGGCACCACACACTGTTCTCCTTCTGCCTGTAGATTTATTTCTGGTAACAGTGCTAACCCTAACAGGTCTTACAATAGCAAAACAGTATCACCATACAGGTGATGGTGACTAAAATATTCAAAAAGCTCTCCAAGCGAATCAGTACGTAGCACAGTAAAGCCTTTTTAGAACAAATGATATTCATGTCTCATTCTATTACCTAGAACCAAAAAATAAAAGAATTAGTCCTCATTTCAGTATAATGGGTGGGCTCCTTGCTAGCTACATTGTCAGACGGCTGTGGAGGGGTGTCCTGTCCAACCTCCCTCACAGCTGGCCTTAGACAAAGTACTACAAGTATGATGCCCCCAAAGAGCACATTAATAAAAATTTAAGTGAGACTTATTTTATTAATTGATATATAATACATTTTGCTAGCTGTTTTGTCAGATTCCCCTAGGTTATGAATTTGAGGGCATTGGCAATCCACATTTATTGTTTAAAAGTAAGTGAATTCTCATTCTGAATATATTGTGGTTTGTGTTTTGGTTGTAATCTAATCTTTTACACTTTGTTTTTTGCCATAGGATGGAAGGTACAGACCTATAGGGGATCTTCTGATTGAGGCTGTACACTGAAGATGACAGCTGAAAATGAGACCTGCATTGTAGGTCCTTCTGTTACCTACCTGACCTGCCTCGTGCAGATGTTTCTGGATTGGCTAGGACTTGAGAATTTGGAAGATTACCTGAACTACTTAGACTACCTCATGTGGGTCTTCACACCACTGATAATAGTATTCATACTGCCCTTCCTCATTGTCATTTTTCTCTACCTGTCCATACTCTTCCTCCACGTATACAAGCGCAAAAATGAACTGAAAGAAGCTTATTCCAACAGTATATGGGATGGCGCCCGGAAAACATTGGCAACACTGTGGGATGGGCATGCTACAATATGGCATGGTAAAAATTGTTTCAAGTGCTATTTCTGTTACCCCCTGGAGCCCTTCTACAGGCTCCTCTGTGTATCAGTACAATCCTTTTATTTTGTTGGGCTTTGAACTGCAAAGTCAGGTTTCACACACAGTGCTGTTGTATGAGAAAACTGATATTGTGGCTTATTCCTTGAGCTGTATTAATAGGAAAATCTGAATGGATAGCTTTAGACTACTGTGTACAAGGTGTGTGTCCGAGATCCTCTTGCATGTTGGCAGACAGAGGAGTCAGAAGCAATGTGTGTGTGTGTGTGTGTAATAAATATATATAATTTATCTTCTGTTCATTGACAGACGCAGCTCCATATTCTTTACCATAGGGTTATGCTGCCCTCTACAGGAGTAAGATTAGGCAGACAACAGAAAAGCTTGGCTACGCCCCGTGGGCCGTCCTCAGTTGACATAATCCCCCTGTCTACTTGGAGATAGTCAGGGCTTGTTTACCTAGTTTAGGAGCAGGACCTAGTCTCCCTGCTGGGCCCCAGATTCTGGCTTTTTTGTCTATTTTTTTCTGTTTGTTTTTGAATTTCTTCCTGTTTTTTTCCTGTGAAGACCTTCTAGCAACTGCTGACTTGAGCAACAGGCTGGACTATTGAAGTTCCAATGGTCCCCTCAGCCCGGCCAGCGAGCACGTGCAGACCGTAGCTCCGTGCTCAGGCAGGTGCAACATAGCCCCACTGGACTGGGGCTGGCCCACGAGTTACATGTCTCGCAAGGTCACAAAAGGCCATATCTCGGCTGGAGTCACAGCGTTCCTTCTGGCCGACAGCTCCCCCACTTCGGTGGCGAGAAGGTTCCTGTCTTGGGAGTGTTACCTGCACGCTTTTCTTGATCAGTAAGTAAGGGCCCCTCCTCTCCTTCCCTGGATGCGGTGTGGGGCGCCAGTACTCCCATGGGTGGTCGGGCCCTCTGGAGCTATCTACCCCCCCAGGCTGTGGGTACACCTGGCCTTGGCACCTGCGAGCGTGCTGTCCCCCTGTCGCCCTCTGTGGGCCTGCTATGGGGTGGGTGGTCTTTTTTGGATTCCCTTGGGACAGCTGGTGGGCCTGGGAGACAGGTGGCAAGATATCGGTGGGTCCGAGTGGCACGCAGTCGGGCTGTAAATTTAGGCTGCTGCTTTGTGGCCTACTAGCTGGACCTTGTATGGGGCGGCCCCAGTTGTGGCAGACATTGTACCCCGGGACATCCTCTCCGCTCCCCTGTCTCTTTGCGGGTTCCTACCGGGCCACGCCGCCAAAATATTTAGACCGTCCCCTTCTGGTAGGTTGGCTCTGGGGGTGGAAACAAGGGTCCCAGGCAGGTTTACCTGCCATGGTATTGTGGGGCATCCACCTTTCTTAGTGGCACTGTGGGGGTAGCCTGTCTACGGGCCTTCCTGCATCAGCCGTGGGCAGCCCCCTTAGGGGGGGGTCCGTTTGCGGTCTCCTCTTCGGGCCTGCAGGGTACCCCCTTGCGGGGTCCTTTCCATGGCCCTCCCTTTACAGGCCTCAGTCAGCGCCCCCTGTGGGGGGCTTGAGTACCAAACCACCTGAGAGGGGTAAGGATGGTGTTGGGCGTTGGCTTGGCGAATACACCTCCTGCCTTTTCCTGTCTCATCAGATCCTGCATCTGGTTCGGTCGTTGCAGATGGGACCACCCTATGGGGTCTGAGTCCATGTTTCCCTGACCCGCCAGACAGTGAAGATGATTCCTCCACGGCTGCTGCACCGCACAAAAAGGCGCTGGTAGATGCACTGATTACATCAGTGCAGGAGCCACTTATGTTGGAGGATGAAGCCGAGGCTGCTGCATATCTTTTCCACTTGTCACCAACAAGACATCCAAGCAGTTTTGGTTTTCTCTTATCAAGCTTATTTTGACAATTGTGTCTGTAGGTTCTGGGTGCTTCCAATACGATCCTTGATGGTCCTAAGACGCTTTGCTGTCCGGTATCACTTTGAGGAGTCGTTTTTGAGGAAGTGGACAGTCCCACCGGTGGCTGCTTCCCCAATTTCAGGTTGATCAATGCAACCATGTTTCCAGTGGTGGAATCTGACTGACAGGCAGGCAGAATCTCGAAGGCCTGTTACAGATTTACTATGGCTGGTGCCTTATTGCAGCCTGTTTTGGCCTCCGCTCTGGTGTCTCGACACTTGACGTTTGGGTGACACTTTTCTGTCTGGCCATTGGGGGTGGCCAGTTTCCCTCCGCCTATTGCGGATTGGTCGGTCCAGGGTCTGCAGTTGGTCTGCGATGCATCTTTTGGATGCGGTTCCCGTGAATCTCTAAGCTATCTGTCTCTGCAGTGGTGCTTAGGCATATTTTGTGGCCAAAGTGTTGGTCTGTGGATCAAACCTCCAAGAAGGCCCTGACTGAATTGCCTTTTCAGGGTGAATGCCTGTTCAGGGCTACCCTGGATAACATCATTAGGAGTCTGACGGGTGTTAAGAGTATCTTTTTTTCCATAGTCTGGGAAGGGGAAGGTGCCTCGCTGGCAGCGTGGGATTTCCTTTTCAGCCCATAAGAGTTTTTTTTTTTTTTTTCATCCCTCAGGAACTTTAGAAAACGTTCCAAGCCTCTTTAGGAAGTTTCTAATGGCCTTGGTCCGGCAATCGGAGAGCAGGCTTTTCCAGACCTGCTGACAAGGCCCCTTTGGCATGAAGGTTTTCCCCAATCCATATTTGGGGAGGAGGAATATCTTTGTTGGTTTCGGGGCCGTGGACCTCCCAGGTTAGCGCAATGGGTCCATGAGGCGATTGTATCCGGTTCCATTCTTGTCCTCTGGAAAAATTCAACCCCCACTGAAATTGATTGTTTTGGCCAGTTTGACATTGATTTTGATCATTCAGTCATCCTGCTTACAATTAAATCAAAGAGGCACGTGTAGGTCAGAAAAATATAACATAACATTTATAATGAAATAACCACAAATGTCTTTTCTGTGCTCACATCATTATCAGTTTTATTCAACCCCTAAGTGACATTCAATCTTAGTACTTAGTACAACATCCTTTTACAGTTATAACCGCTTTTAAACGTGAAGCATAGCTTGACACAAGTGTCTTGCAGCGATCTACGGGTATCTTCTCCCATTTGTCATGGGCAAAAGCCTCCAGTTCAGTCACATTCTTAGGCTTGTGCACTGCAAATGCTTTCTTTAAGTCCCACCAGAGGTTCTCAATCGGATTTAAGTCTGGTGACTGTGATGGCCACTCCAAAATGTTCCAGCCTTTAATCTGCAACCATGCTCTAGTGGACTTGGAGGTATGCTTGGGATCATTGTCCTGTTGAAAGGTCCAACGTCTCCAAGCCTCAGGTTTGTGACGGACTGCATCACATGGTCATCCAATATTTCCTGGTACTGAAGAGAATTCATGGTACCTTGCACATGCTGAAGCTTCACTGTACCTGCAGAAGCAAAACGGCCCCAATGCATGATTGACCCCCCGCCATGCTTCACAGTAGGCAAGGTGTTCTTTTCTTCATAGGCCTTGTTCTTCCTCCTCCAAACATAGCGTTGATCCATGGACCCAAACAGTTCTAATTTTGTTTCATCAGTCCACAGAACACTATCCCAAAACTTCTGTGGTTTGTCCACATGACTTTTGGCATACTGCAGTCGACTCTTCTTATTCTTTGGAGACAGCAAGGGGGTGCGCCTGGGAGTTCTGGCATGGAGGCCTTCATTACGCAGTGTGCGCTGTATTGTCTGAGCAGAAACTTCAGTACCCACATCTGACAAATCTTTTCTCAGTTCCTCAGCAGTCACAGGGGGACTTTTCTCCACTCTACGCTTCAGGGAGCGCACAGCAGTCGAAGTCAGCATCTTCTTTCTGCCACGACCAGGTAGCGTTTCAACAGTGCCCTTTGCCTTGAATTTGCGAATGATGCTTCCTATGGTGTCTCTTGGTATGTTTAACATCTTTGCAATCTTCTTATAGCCATTGCCCTTCCTGTGAAGAGTAATCACCTCTTCTCTTGTCTTTCTGGACCATTCTCTTGACTTCACCATGTTTGTAACCACACCGGTAAATGTCTAGAAGGAGCTGAGTATCACAGTCATTTTAAAGCTGCCTAATTGGTGCTTATTAGGCTTTATTGCTGCTCCCTGACATCCACAGGTGTTTCAATACCGGATTGAAAACACTTCAATGAACCTCTGTTCTTCAGAGTGGTAGTCTTTAAGGGGTTGAATAATTGTGTCAATGAAGAATTCACAAAATAAACATTTACTACTGTATTACAAAACCAATTGATATAATTTTAGTTGCATATGGTTCTTTAAGAAGTCCTTGTAGGATTTCATTCTGAATACAATTACAAATGTACACTAAATTCCCTAAAACCCTTTACAGCATTGGGGGGGTTGAATAATTTTGAATACAACTGTATATAGCGCCAACAGTTTGCGCAGCGCTTTACAATGTGGGGGAAGACAATACAGTTACAGTACAATTAAATACAGAAGGAATCAGAGGGTCCTGCTCGTTAGAGCTTACAGTCTAGAATATTTACAATGTGCACCTGCCCCAGGATCGGCAGCAAGTTCTGTTGTGGGCAGGGCAGGACTTGTCCCAGGGCGTGATCGTCCCGGTTCCGGTGTCAACCTTTTTGGGGGTTTTATTCGTACCCTGTCATAGTTTCCAGGAAGGAGGGCAAGTTTGTCTGATTCTGGACCTCAGGTCCTGAACTGTTTTGAGCCGGTGCAATAATTCAGGAAAGTGCTTTCGAATGGTGGTGGCGTCCCTACATCAAGGGGGTTTCCTGGCTTCTTTAGACGTCAAAGATGCCTTCCTGGACATTCCACTTTGCACCCGGAATCAGCCTTTCCTCCGCTTCACTGTGAGAAAGGAACACTATCCGTTTGTGGCGTTATCCTTTGGTCTAGCCTCCGCTTCTCTGTTGTTCACATATGCGTTGGCCCCAGTCTTAGCATTGCTGTTTCTGCGGTGGATTGCTGTGCTGGGGTACCTGGACAACCTCTTGCGAGCAGAGCCCTGTCTGCTTTGATGGCCAATGTGGAAATTGCTCTCCAGATTTTGCGGGAGATTGGGTGTCTTTTTCCAAAGTCTGCCCTGGTTCTGACCAGGAGATTGGATTATCTGGGGCTGACTCTGGATTCAGCTGTGCCAGAGTGTTCCTTCCTCTGGAAAAGTTGCAGAAGTTGCATTCTGCAAAAAAACTTTTGCTAGCCCACACGTAGTCATCCCCTCGGGCGCGTATGCGAGTGTTGGGCCTGATGGTGTCCACCTTCAAGGCAGTTCCATTTGCACAGTTCTACACGAATAGATCAATCAGAGCGAGCGTTATGAGTTAATAAGCTGCTAGCACTAAGAAGGTGAATATATACCTCCAAAACCACAAGAAAATAAGTGCAGCGCTGGTTAGTAACTAATCAATAATGAAACTCTAATCCTATATTGTCCATAAATAGGTAAAGAGTCCAATTCTATAAATGTCCATATAACACAGTATAGGAAGATGGAAAAGGAAAATGGGGGGTCCCTTGGGTGTCCTAAATTAATGTGCAGTTAACACGAGAAATCCACAGAATGATAGACCATCAAAATCAGTGCGATACTTGACACAGTGATCCTCCACCAGCCACATCTATATGCTCACCAGATATCCCAAGGAGCCAAGCCTTGTTTCTTACAGTTCTACACGAGACTCCTTTTAAAAGGAGATCTGGTCAAATGGGACAAGTGTCCCATGTCCCTGGGAAAGGTGATTTATCAGAGTCGGGTGACAAAGTGTTCTCTGGTCTGGTGGCTACGCTCCAGAACTTGCTACTGGGTGCGTTTTTTTTATTTTATTTATTTTTTTCTCTCCCTTTGTACTGGACAGTGGTCATTACAGATGCCAGCCTGTCCGGGTGGGGTCCCGGGGCTGAACTTGGCTCCGGGATGTTGGAAGAGTACAGATTGCCAGTTAATGTCTTTGAACTTCGAGTGATCAGGCTTTGCCTGGATCATTGGACGGAGCAGCTCCGGGGGCTCCTGGTGCAGATTTAGTCGGACAACGCCACAGCTGTGACTTATGTGGATCGAAGAGTGTGTTAGTGGCCCTCTCCGTCATGCACGTTTCCGGTGTGGAAAATTGGCGGGTGGATTACCTCATTCGTCAGGCGTTGGACCAGGGGGAATGGACTCTTCTTGCGTTTCATCAGATTTGTCTGCGGTGGGGCACCCCCGAGGTGGATCTGTTGGCGTCTCTTGAAGGTGAGAAAATCTACATCCTGAAAGCTTTATCATCGGAGGTAGAAGGCTCCTGGTGTGAGGTTTGAGGAGTCCATTTTTGTTCCTTTTCGGTGGCTAAGGTTCTGGCTTTTCTTCAACGGGGTGTTGGATCAGCAACTGGCTTGAGCACCGTGAAGGCCAAGTGTCTGCCTTGGCAGTCCTTCTTTTTTTTTTTTCTTCAAAAGACCTTTTGACTTCCCATTTATTGGTGCATACATACCTTCAAAGGATTTGTCATTTTACTCCGCCGGTACCTTCTCTCTGGCACCGTGGGATTTGAACCTGGTTCTGTCGGTTCTTCAAAAACCTCCCTTTGAAGACATACAGGAGGTACCTTTACCTACGCTGTCACAAAGGTGTCTTTTTTGCTGGCTATCACCTCTGCTCACAGGGTGTCGGAGTTGGCGACTTTGCCTTGTCGTTCTCCCCATCTGGTAGTTCACAGGGATAGGGTTGTCCTGCGACCACGCCCATCATTCCTCCCGAAGATTGTCTCTGATTTCCATTTGAATAAGGACATTGTGCTGCCGTACTGGTGTCCCAGGCCGGCTTATCCCAGGGAATTATGCCTTGCATACTCTGGATGTTATTGGAGCTGTTCAGGTCTATTTGGCAGCCACGAGTCCTTTTTAGGGGTCAGACTCGCTATTTGTGATTACGGCTGGACCGCGGAAGGGGCTTCCTGCTTCCTCCTCCTGCTTTCCAGATGGATCGGACAGACGGTGACCCAGGCTTATTCGCTTAGGGGTTGGGTTCCCCCTTTTTCCCTGTGAAGGCACATTCTACTCAGGCACTTAGTGCTTCTTGGGCTTTCCATCATCAGGCGTCAGTGGCGCAGGTGTGCACGGTGGCCACTTGGTTGTCGGTGCTTACTTTTTCAAAGTTTTACAAAGTGGGTGTTTTGGCATCTGTGGATGCCTGAATTGGCTTGTGTTTTTAGCCTTGGGTTTGTTGTTCCCACCCCTCATGTTTGGCACTGCTTTGGAACGTCCCTATGGTAAAGAATATGGAGTTGTGCCTGTCAATGAACGGAAGAGAAAATAGGATTTTGGTACTCACCAGAAAATCCTTTTCATTGTCAGACACAGCACCTACCTCTCTAATGATTTTTTATGCTTCTGTTACTGCTTGTTACAACTGAGTATCTCTAAGCAGAGAGGGGGATTATGTCCGCTGAGGACGGCCCACTGGGCGTAGGCAAGCTTTTGTGTTGTCTGCCTAGTCCTACTCCTGTAGATGGCAGCATAACCGTATGGTAAAGAATATGGAGCTGTGTATGTCAATGAACTCTCGGAGAAAAGGATTTTACGGTGAGTACAAAAATCCTATTCTCAGAAATTTGAATTAATTTTTTTTTTTTTCCTGCATTAGGACAACAGCTGAGAGATGACCAACCTAAACTGTACAGCAAACCGAGTGACCAGCATATGAAGCCCAAATAAATTTTTTTTGTCTCCATTTGTTCAGAAAACAGTAGAAATACTGAGGCAGTCATATATTCTCAATCGCAGCACCCAGAAAAATAAAAAAGCATAAAAGAATCTTGATTTTATTTATACAAAAAGTAGACGACAAAAACTGTGATTTGCCGAACTTATACCATCATAGAAAACTTCAGCACATCTATGTAACATAATATGGCTTGGAGTGAGGCCGAACAAACGTCATCATTTGGCCATACTACTGATGAGTATAAAGATCCATAGAGAAGAGTTTAAAATATTGCAAACAAAATAAAATATAAGGTCTAATGTACACAAATCCAAAGTTCCGACTGTCATGTTTCACTAGTGAACCCTGCTTCTTCAGGACGAAGGAACTTGAGTAGTTGGATATAGTTTTTACAAATCATTTGGGAATAATGTCTATTTTGTTTCTGTATGTTGTTATTGATAAAGCATGACTACCTCAGTTGTTGTACTGTTTTCTGACTAAAAGGGGATCAACACAGTACATGTGAGTCTGGTGGCTCCCTGCATTTCCAATATGGGATGTTTTGTTTTCCTATCTTGTATCTGACTGCACTGTTCACCACATGGCAGCTGTAGATCCTGTGCAGTTCTTCTGTTTTCCAACACAGGACATGTTTTGGTAGTGTAGTTAAAATCTTATGGCCTTTTTTCTATCGTTTTTAGAAAAGTAAAAAAAAATGCATAAAGCTTATCTCCAGTTTAGAATTTTATAAGATGGATTTGAACAAAAATGAAATTTCAGACCACCATTTAATTTTTGTTAATATATCTACCAAAAAGAAGGAAAATAAATCCAGTTCAGAGGACTTTTGAGGGTGCTAAAAACTCATTGATGGTAAGAAAGAAAACTTTCTGATGTTCCTATTAATCTACAATGTTTGCCTTTAAACTTGCAGTTACATCTACTGCTAGCTAGATAAAATAATTGCTCAAAACACATTGAAAATGTCTTAAGAGAAAAAGTCTTGCTGGTTTGTTAGGTCAGTCGTATGTCCATTTTAGAAGACGTGTTTGAGACAGGCTGCTTGCTTTACAGTTCTATTCAGTTTGGCAAAGTGAATAGTGTAGGTCGGTCAATCTCAACCAGTGTTCCTGGGCTGCTTTCTCACTGATTACTGGTATGTTGTGATTTTTTTTTTTTCCCAAATCTTTTTAGAAGGGGTTACCCGAAACCCAAACATTTTGTTCAACAGCATTAAAAGGTTGAGAAAGGTAGGTGTGGATGAAGACCTGTAGAAGTAACATTTCATCCAATTTTACCATTCTGCAAGGAAAATGCCTAGTAGGGCCTGGTCTGAATGGATTGTGTATAGCACTTTCACTGCATCAAAGCTCCCCTTTCCAGAATGTAAGTGGGTTAAACTGTATTAGGTGAATCTGATGTTTTGAGAATACTCATTCCTGTGCGCCTATATAGCCGTAACTAGAGGCCATTGCTGGGCACTCCTGCAGCTTTTGCTCTTAAGGTGGGGGCCACAGATTTCCCAATAATTTTTTGTGGCGTAACACAGTAGGGTTGATTTACTAAAACGTGAGAGTGTATAATCTGGTGCAGCTGTGCATGGGAGCCAATCAGCTTCCAACTTCAGCTTGTTCAATTAAAATTTGACAAAAAAACCTGGAAAATGATTGGTTTGTGCACAGCTGCACAAGAGTTTGCACTCTCCAGTTTTAGTAAATCAACCTCAGTGTAGGTAAAGGAACCGCAGGACAGTTGAAAGTGCTCTATGTTGACCTTGATCCGTGTAGGCATCTGGTAACTCAAACATGCATGCCTTAGCATTCAGAGTACTTCAATGTTTTGTGTTTTTCTTTCTTCGATAAAGTGTCCAAATGGTAAAGCTCAATTGTGCTTTGAAAAAAAATAAACTAAGGCTGGCCATATATTATACAGTGTTTGTTTTTTTTTTTTCCTTCAGGTTTACCAAACCATATAATATGAGGCAAAACCTAAACCTTTTCAAATTGTATTCAATCAGGCATGCCCTTGCACTACATAGTTGAAGGTAAATGTAAAGGAAATTGACTAAGAAACGTGTATAATGTATGGCTCAAGACTAATGGTGCATATTTTTTTTTTGTAATGTCTTTAACTTAGTGTTTTTTCATTTTTATTTTATTAATGAATTGTGCTCCTGCTCAAAGCTTGTGACCTTAGCAGCAGGTTGAAGGTGGGAGAAGGGACAACTACTGCCCTCCAATCAGTAATGATCAGTAAAGCTCATGCTCTCCCGGCTGGGAAATTGTAAACTTTGTATGCAGAGCAGTAGTTGTGACAATGGCTCGCTCTAAAGTTCAATTTCTTAGATACCCTTCGTGTTCACTGTGGGGGAAAAAAAACGTTTATTCTGTCTCTGGGTGGTTTAAGTACATAAATTTATGGTACGTATATTTATAATGCATTTGTAGAGCTGGTTTGTTAATACCTTTTTTAAAGCCTGTGTTGTATTCTCTTCCTGTGCAGGTTATGAAATTCATGGTTTGGAAAAGATACCTGATAGCGGCCCTGCATTAATTGTGTACTATCATGGTGCTCTTCCTGTAGACTACTATTACTTTGTATCAAAGGTCATTCTTCTGAAAGGCAGAATGTGTCACTCAGTCGGGGACCATTTTCTCTTCAAAATACCAGGTAAATAATCACATGTTGCACCTGAGCATGATCCAATAAATAACTGGCTTTAGTAGCTCTTCATAAAAACATCATTCTTTGCAGGTAAAGAACCAAATTACAGTACCTGTTCATTGTGGAACTTTAAAGCAAACTTTTGGCTGACATAAAAACAGCAGCTGGTAACCTAGAGCATAAGCGGTCAGCACTCACCTTCTACTGCAGAAGTGTCTCCTAAAAGAGTTTCTAGCCTTGTCTTCATTAACTGGTAGTGGATACTAGGCCTACCATATTATCCCATAATACAATGGCTAGTGCCTGTATTTAAATGGAAAGTTAGAGCCAGTTGCAGTAGCATTTGCATATAAATATCTGGAGGTTGTAGAACCCTTGGCAATAAAGAAAAGCAGTTTACTTTAAAGGAGAAGTTAAAATTTACGCCCAGGGTCCCTTTATGCTTAATTGCCTAGTGATGTTTCTGATCAACTGGAATACCTTCAAGTGTTACTAAACCCACAACAGTAAAATCTGTCTGTAGATGCAGAATAGCATGCTTGTTATACTCACTGTGTTTCTTAAGTGATTAGTCCTCTGCATTGTGTAAAAAGGCTGTGTGATCATGTATGCACAGCTCCTCCCCCCCTCCTGCACATTCACTCTTGACAAGTCCAGATAAGCCACAGAAAGTGTAGTTCAGTTGCACATACTCAGTTTGGTCTCTATTGCTGAATAGAACCCTTCCTGGGATTGGCTAAGCTATTCAGGTCACATTGTATTGACGTCACATATGTGGGCTTGTATACAGATTCCAAAATGACAGCCCAGTCCCTCCCTCCTCTTCCATGCCCAGTAACTACAAAAAAAAAAAAACAGTGGATGGGATGTCGCATCTTGATTGATGGATGATCCGCCTCCCATAAAAGCATGAGGGCACAGGCTATAGTGGATTTCAAGAGGCAGTTATTGATAAACTTTTAAAAATACATTTATTTCCCAATTTCTAAATTCATAAATAATACAGATCATGCCAAAAATGTGTTCTGTTTTTCTTTTTTTCATATTTGTGATCCTCCTTTCTCTCTTTCTGTGCTTTTTTTACTTTTTTTTTTTTTTTTTTTTTTTTCCTCGCTCTCGCTTTCTCTCCCCTGCCATCCTCCTCTTCATCACACCTGGCATCCCACTGAAACCTTTCTAACACTCCACCCCTGCCATCCTCCTCCTCTTCATCACACCTGGTAACACCTCACCCCCCTATCATCCTTCTCACACCTGGCAACCCACTGATGGCTTACGAACACCCCATTCCCTGTTATCCTCATCTTCATCACACCTGGCAACCCACTGGTACCTTGCCAAAACCCCACCCCCTGTCATCCTCATCACACCTAGCTACCCACTGATACCTCATTAACACCCCACCCCCTGCTATCCTCCTCCTCATCTTCATCACACCTGGCAACCCACTGATACCTCATTAACACCCCACCCCCTGCTATCCTCCTCCTCATCTTCATCACACCTGAAAACCCACTGCAACCTTGTTAACACCCCACCCCCTGTCTTCTTCCTCACACCTGGTACCCCACTGCAACCTTGATAAAACCTAAACCACTGTCATCCTCATGTTCATCACATCCTTGCTAACACCCCACCCCCTGTCATTCTCATCACACTTGGCACCCCACTGCAACCTTGCAAGCACCCCACCCCCTGTCATCCTCCTCCTCATCACACCTGGCACCCCACTGCAAACCTACTAACAGCTCACCCCTGTCATCCTCCTCTTCACACCTGGTACCCCACTGCAACCATGATAAAACCCCAACCACTGTCATCCTCATGTTCATCACACCTGGCACCCCACTTCATCCTTGTGAACACCCCACCCCCTGTCATCCCCAACTTCATCAGACCTAGCAATCCACTGATACCTCACTAACACCCCACCCCTGCCATCCTCCTCCTCATCTTCATCAGACATGGCAACCTAGCTAACACCCCACCCCCAGTCATCCTCATCTTCATCATACCCTGCACCCCACTGCAACCTTGCTAACACCCCACCCCCTGTCATCATCATCCCCCCTATAACCCACTGCCAGCTTCCAAACACCTGCAGATTTATCCAATGTTGAGAAGACAAGGGTCTCTTCCCCACAAATGTGTGGTGGTGGGTAATGTAGTCTGTGGACGGGAGCATATTGAAATATAGAACACTATGTTAACGCTTTTCCTCTATGAGCGATGCCACCACAGGTGAATGATTGTGTTACTAAACCCACAACAATAAAATCAGTCATTATATGCAGTAAAGCATGCTTGTTATACCCCTTAGTGTGGATCCTAAGGGGTAATCCCCTGCATTGTGTAAAAAAGCTGTTTGATCCTGTCTTCTCTGATCATCTTCTTCTTCCACAGACTCCAAAAAATAACCTAATATTTATAGAGTCTATAGTCAGGCTACTCATCTTGGTGTGTATTGCTAGAGAGTTTTTTTTTTTTTTTGTTTTTTTTGGGAGGGTACATCTGATCAGGGTCTTGAAGCCTGATAGGACAATCATGGGAGAAATGAAAACTCCTACAAGCTATCAGCACACACTGATACGGGTCATAAGATTGCTCTAGTTGCTATAAACAGCTGATGAAAAAAGGTAATTATCAGTTTATATTTACTTCAATAATTGCATTTCCGTGTACTGTAGGAGACCATATATAGTGAATGCAGGACCTGGGTTTATTAACACTTTAACCTTGAGATTTTCTCCAACTTTTTACTTGGATAGTAGAAGGTGTTTTTTTTTTTTTTTTTTTTTTTTTTTTTTTTGGCGGATCAAAAATGTCCAAGATATCTCACATAGCATCTAAAAGTTTTTCAGTGTCTTCTGTATTGAGAACATTTTTCTTCATTTTGTTTATGCATACTATATTCACTCTTTAGGGTGTGTCTGGTCACTAGAGACCATAGTTCCTTTAGTAGAAGCCATAAGACCAACCAAAGACTGCAAATATGCAAAGTACGAATTATTTTCTTCCAGCTTACCACTTGCACAGATGGCTTGTCTGGATTATTTTTTAGTCAGATGGTACCTCTGAATTGAGTTACATGTACCTCCCTGAGGGGAGCTCTGAGATTTCTGAAACGCCTGTGAGGATTTGTGTATACCTCACTTGACTCAATCCACTTTTCCTCTATGGCGATCACCTAACTCCTTTTTCATTCCTCCCAGTTTACCTAAAAAACAAGTTCCAGCTGGCACAAAACATCAGTTCTTAAATAATTTTTTTTTTACAGCACAGTGCCACTTAAGGCTGAACTCCAAAATATACCTTTTTATATGTGTGGGATCTGTTCTACCTGCCAAAAGTTGTATTTTCGTCATGGGATTTAAACTGCCACCAGACAGCACAGTAAGCCTTATGACGTGATTTTTCTCTACTGCAGTTAAGCAATACGTGCGTTCACTTCCCTGCTCCCAGGCTGTAACTGGGCAGTAACATAGCGGCAGCAGATTCATGAGGTCATCCCCTTGTTCTCTCATATCAGCATGTTCCTCATCAGTATATGTGCGTGCAAGGCACTTGAGTAACCCCCAAGTGC
This sequence comes from Pelophylax lessonae, assembly GCF_965119305.1. Taxonomy (NCBI): domain Eukaryota; kingdom Metazoa; phylum Chordata; class Amphibia; order Anura; family Ranidae; genus Pelophylax; species Pelophylax lessonae. The sequence goes on along the minus strand of NC_138772.1, from coordinate 427,503,854 downwards.
TGCCCCTCTCTCTACCATTCTGAGTGCTGCTGTACAGGAAATCACGAAAAGTTAAAATCGCACTTTGAATGACAATTGCGCAGTCATGCAATGCTGTACCCAAACAAAATGTTATCATAATTTTGAGACGGAACTTTCTTTTGGTGATAATGATTTGTGATTCGCCACGTTTTTTTTTTTTTTTATATATTTTTCTAAAAAATAAAAATTAAAGTCTGAACATTTGGGGGGAAAAACTTTTTTTTTCTTAGTTTGTGTTATAACCTTCTGTAAATAAGTAATTTTTCTCCTTCATTGATGTGCGTTGATTAGGCTGCACTGATGGGCACTGATGACACGCCACTGAAGGGCATTGATGAAAAGCACTACTATGTGGCACTGATAGGTGCCACTTATGGGCATGGATAGGCAGCTGTCACTACATGGTAGAAGAGCCTGATACAATGAGGAAGGTCTCTCTTACACCTTTGACTCGGGGCCCATGATAGAGTAGACAGGTAGCACAGGAGTGCAGAGTGGCATGAGTGCCTATTGGTCTTGATAGCAGCTGGGCTGAACAGACTGTCGGGATCAAGCAGGGGAAGACTGTCAGTGGACTGCAGCAGAGCAGGAGTTCCGTGTGGACACCACTGAGCAGGAGACGGGAGCAGGCTTAGGCCGCTAGTAGATCGCAGCAGAGCAGGAGTGCCATACGGACACCACTGAGCAGGAGACAGGAGCAGGCTGAGGCCGTCAGTAGATCGCAGTGGAGAAGGAATGCCGGATGGACACCAGTGGCATATAGGCAGGGGCTTGCAGCAGGCAGTCCTGCAGCAGTAGAGACTGGAGCAGAGCCAGACAAGCCGGGTCATACACAGGCAGACGGATCAGATGCATAGGCAGAAGCATGGTCAAAGGCAAGCTGGGATCAATGCAGGCAGAGTTCGGGAGAAGTCCAGATAAGCCTGATCGGTAACCGTAGTTAAATGAAGATTTACAGGTAGCAGGTATGCACGGGAATGCTGTAGACAAGACAGCACAGGCTCATTTTAAATAGCCCCCTTGGCGCCAGTGGGAGCAACAGATGGGCGCACGTGAGCAATAGACGTTCGTGCATGCACACGAATATATGCATGCCCGCGTGTGCGAGCACTTGCACAATTTCTGTTAGCATGAACAGGAATACGGATTAGCCTATGCACAGGAAGCTGTCTTGAAGAGCCACTCTGTCTACTGGAATGTCCTTCCTGACAGCAGTACTGATGAGAAGACATTGAAAGGCAGCACTGATTGGCATCCCTGCTGGCAGGGCCGGTGCTAGACTATTCTGCGCCCTAGGCAAGACCAGTTACGTGCGCCCCCCCCCCCCCCCCCCAAAAAAAAAGAACACTTCAAAATGTTTAAAAACAGTAGAAAATGATCTAATATAAGCACGTGCCATGCATTCCCCATACACCCCCTATACTCACAACACACTCCATGCATTCCCCATACACCCCCTACCTATACTCACAACACACTCCATGCATTCTCCATACACCCCCTACCTATACTCACAACACACTCCATGCATTCCCCATACACCCCCTATACTCACAACACACTCCATGCATTCCCCATACACCCCCTATACTCACAACACACTCCATGCATTCCCCATACACCCCATATACTCACAACACACTCCATGCATTCCCCATACACCCCATATACTCACAACGCACTCCATGCATTCCCCATACACCCCTATACTCACAACACACTCCATGCATTCCCCATACACCCCTATACTCACAACACACTCCATGCATTCCCCATACACCCCTATACTCACAACACACTCCATGCATTCCCCATACACCCCTATACTCACAACACACTCCATGCATTCCCCATACACCCCCTATACTCACAACACACTCCATGCATTCCCCATACACCCCCTATACTCACAACACACTCCATGCATTCCCCATACACCCCATATACTCACAACACACTCCATGCATTCCCCATACACCCCTATACTCACAACACACTCCATGCATTCCCCATACACCCCTATACTCACAACACACTCCATGCATTCCCCATACACCCCTATACTCACAACACACTCCATGCATTCCCCATACACCCCTATACTCACAACACACTCCATGCATTCCCCATACACCCCCTATACTCACAACACACTCCATGCATTCCCCATACACCCCCTATACTCACAACACACTCCATGCATTCCCCATACACCCCATATACTCACAACACACTCCATGCATTCCCCATACACCCCATATACTCACAACGCACTCCATGCATTCCCCATACACCCCATATACTCACAACGCACTCCATGCATTCCCCATACACCCCTATACTCACAACACACTCCATGCATTCCCCATACACCCCTATACTCACAACACACTCCATGCATTCCCCATACACCCCCTATAATTACAGCACACTCCATGCATTCCCCATACACCCCATATACTCACAACACACTCCATGCATTCCCCATACACCCCCTATAATTACAGCACACTCCATGCATTCCCCATACATCCTCTATAAGCACCTTATGTGTATTCAGCAGTCCTCCGTTCTAAATTTTCCGTCTCATCCGCTGATATCTGGGTTGTAGTAGCTGTGACCCGCCTGACACAACTGCCCTTCTGCTCAGCAACTCACTCACGTTTTGGGAAGTTTTCTGGTGTTTGAATAAAGTTTTTGCCACACAAACCCTTGCATTCTGGGTAATTTAGTTCAGAGCTGTGCCAGCCGCCCATACACAGAGGAGGATGCGGGTCATTGAAACTACATCTCCCAGACTGCAGTGCGCAGCCCCGTGTTCTGCATTAAACAGGGATTGGTTGGGAGAGAAGTCAGTGTCTGTGTCGGGATGGAGTCTGATCCTCTGCTCCGGAGCTGGTGTGCAGAGCCAGACTTCAGCGCCTCTGTGGAGGAAAACCACTGAGAACAGACAAAATCCACTTCCTCTGGAGTGGGGAGCCGGGATAGCAATTGTGAGATCCTGTATAATGTAATCAGTATACCAGTGGCCGTGGCTGCGCCCTAGGTGGCAGTGCGCTCTAGGCAACTGCCTAGTCCGCCTAGTGGCAGCGCCGGCCCTGCCTGCTGGGCACTGATTTGCATCCCTGCTGGGCACTGTTGCAGCTGCACTGATATTCAGGGCACTGATAATCAGTTCCCTGGTTATCTTTGCAGAGCTTACCTGTGAGGAAATGCCGCTGATTGGCTCTCCTCCTCACCTCACACGCTGTCAGTGTGAGGAGAGGAATGGCGATAATTGGCATTTCCTTATTTACATGTGATACTGTGATTGGACACTGCTGATTACATGGGTAAAGAGCCTCGTCATCGGCTCTTACTGAGATCGGTGATGCGCTGTGTCCCAGGGACAGAGTGGGATGACATTATATAACGTTGTCCAAGAACGAGAGAGCCACTGCCTGCCCGTCAATTGACAATACAGCAGGTGGGAGGTAGTTAATATCTGCCTGATATTTAAAATGGTTCTAAAGGTAATTTACTGTAATTTTTTTTTTTTTTAAAACCTAATTCACCACCCACACTAAGGTAAAAAATGTTTTTTCATTTGCATCACTTCCCCTAAATACCTACCTGAGTCCTGTATTGATCCAGCGCCATGCCCGTCTGCTGGTCGTCTTTGCTCTCTTCTTTCCCCATTCTCCCAAGCCGCACTGTGTGTATCAATAGACGCACATGGCCTGGCTCAAGGTCATGCCCACATGTCTGCCCCCCATAGCAAGTGCTTGTTCTTTGAGGGCAGACACAGACAAGGAGGAGCTTTTAATAATTTTGTTTATAATTTCAGATGTCATTACTTTAAAAAAAATGCAATAATGTTTTCAAAAATATTACTAGAGATGAGCTTACATGAAATAACTAGGGGTGAGCTCAGGAGTGTTCAGGATACTAGCCTGAACCCGCCTGAGCTATCCCACCAGAAGGCTGTCACTGTGGACTGCCAATCTTAAGTAGCTGAAGTATTCTCTCTCCTGCATTAGCACATTTACAAGGGACGTGTATACACAGGGCATGGAATGCCTCATTCACTTATGACTGGCGGTCTTCGGTGACAGCTTCCTGGCAGGACAGCTCAAGTGGGTTCAGACTAATATCCAAACACACCTGAGCTCATCCTTCGTTATTTCATGTAATTTAATTTGCAATCTTTGCTTTATTTTATTCAGGTTTTAAACCACTGCTTGAAGTATTTAGTGTCATTCATGGACCAAAGCAAGAATGTGTGAAAGCACTCAGGAATGGCCACCTACTAGCTATTTCCCCTGGAGGGGTACGTGAGGCCTTGTTTAGTGATGAAACCTACACCATCATGTGGGGGAATCGTATAGGATTTGCAGAGGTTGCAATTGAAGCTAAAGTGGTGAGTTTAGATATGACTGTAGTCCACCTTTTATTGCATGAATCAGTAAAATTTATGCCATATTTTAAGGTTTCATAACTTGTGGCATATGTTGTATGTAAAGGTCAATTTATAAAAATGATTGCATAGATTTTCTCTCCCTAAAAAATTTGCATGATTTAAATTGGCATTAAATGTTGTGTCTGTTCCGGAGAGCAAAACGGAAGTCATTTGAGGTCATTTTTTAAAAAGAAAAAAATATTTTATAAAATGGACAGTTGATACTAATTTAATAAATGCACACCTATGCAACATTTGTTTTGTGAACTGAATATTTTGATGAGGAAAAAAAATGACTTTGTTTAACCACTTTAAGACCGCTGCGGCAGGCAGCCGCTCCTGCGCAGACCGCCGTAGGTATACGTCGGTCGCGCACAGGCAGCTATGGGGCGGGCGGAGCGCCGCCGGGCGGGCTCCCGCCCCCTCTCGTCAGCGGGAAAGCCGATGCACGGGGCAGGCGGCTCCGATTGCCGCCTGACTACCCGATCGCTCCCCGCTGAGAGAGGACGGCAGCTGTTGTAAACACAGCTGACCGTTCTTCTTCCTGGAATGATCATAGAGCCCCTGTGATCCTTCTATATAGGATCACAGGTCTCTATGATCATTTCACAAGCCACACACCCCCACAGTTAGAATCACTCCCTTAGGCTCACATTTTAACCCCTTGATCACCCACAATGTTAACCCCCTTTCCTGTCAGTGTCATATTTTTTAGCACTGATTACTGTAGTAATGTTACTGGTCCCCCCCAAAAGTGTCAAAATGTCAGTCGGGGGTCCAATCTGTCCGCCGCAATGTTGCAGTTCTGCAAAAAATCGCAGATCGCCGCCATTACTAGTAAAAATAAAATAAAAATGACAAATCTTTCCCCTAGTTAGCAGACGCGATAACTTTTGTGCAAACCAATAAAAATACGCTTATTGCGATTTTTTTTTTTTTTTTTTTTTTTTTTTTTTTTTTTTTTTTTTTTTTTACAAAAATATGTAGCGGAAAACAAATTGGCCTACAATGTTAAAAAATAGCAGAATGTGAAAAATATAGTTTTTTTTTTTTTCAGAATTGTCGCTCTTTTTTTGTTTATAGCTCAAAAAATAAAAATTGTACAGGTGATCAAAAGACAGCTCGATTTGCGGGGAAAAAAAGGACATCAATTTTATTTAGGTACAGCATCACATGACTGCACAATTGTCAAAGTAACGCAGTGCTAAATCGCAAAATATGGCCTGGTCATTAAGGAGGCAAATCCTTCCTTCCGGTCCAGAAGTGGTTAAATAACTCATACAGTTTACCTAATTGACTCCAAGGTCACATGATTTAAAGCAGCTTACATAGTTTTCGTTATTTATTTTTTTCCACTCGCCTGCTCACACTTTGTGAATGGAAAATGATTGAGGGTGAGTGTGGGGTTGCCTCGGTAGCCGTTCTCCCAGCGATCGCCCAGGGGAAGAGAGAGGAGAAGAAGGAAAGCCGGCTGGATAATCAGAGTGGGGATCTCCCCGCTGTAAAAGCTTTCATTTGAATTGCCAGGCGCTCACCATCGCACACAGCACCGCCTCCTGGCCCGGCTCCTTTGATAGACCGAACACCGGTCCAATGCCGGAACGTGTGACGTCTATAATAGGAGCCGATCCAAGAGGCAGGTCTGTGTGATGGCGAGGGCCCGGCAATTCAAGTGAAAGCTGTTACAGCAGGGCGATCCCCACTCTGTGATTATCTGGCCGGCTTTCCTCTTACTCTCCTCCGCTGCCCAGGTAAGGCTGCATTGACGGGCACGGGTGAGGCTGCATTGAAGGGCACTGGTGAGGCTGCACTGATGAGGCGACATTGATAAGCTTCACGTATGATGCTGCACTGATGGGCTGCCTTGATGGGCACTGATAACTTTGTTATTTATTTCACTATCCTCCATCGACAGACGCAGCCTCATCTTCATGAGCTGGGTGGGTTATGCTGCCACCTGCAGAAGAAGTCTAGGCAGTACGTTAGTACAAAACTTTTAATGTATCCACCCCCACGGGGCTGTCCCTCCAGGCATAACCCCACTGCCACAACCCAGCTCATCAGTTGGTTTCTGCCTAGAGAAGGAGTAGGTCCTAGGTTTCCTGCTGGGACTCCGGTTTCAGTTTTTTTTTATTCTTTTCAGAATATTTTCTTTTTAATTTTTACTCACTTACTAGCTAGTTTCAGGGTAGAATTTTCCTGTTGGTCTATAAGCAACAATGCCAGCTGGGGCTTCGCACTGGATAATCTAGATCCTTATAGTCCCCTCAGTCTGGCCTACGAGCGTGGGCAGGTTATAGTCCCGACCTAGGCCTAGCCATGGCAGTTCCCTTTTTCCGGTTGGGGATGAGCCTGCGAGCAAATGCCTCGCCACGACGCAACGACCTGGAACCCCCTGAGCCTCAGCGTACCCCTCGGCTGGCAGCACCCCCACTTTGGGTGTGAGGCAGTCTGCCTGGAACGGAGCCCATCCCGGTCCATGGTATGGTGAGTAAATGTTCCCCCCCCCCCCCTGCCCCTGCTAGCCTTGGGGGGAGGGGGGGATGTGGGCCCTCTCCTGGGGATAATGGGATTTGTGCCTCCCAAGAGATCCCCCCCCCTCACCTGTCTGGTGCCCGTACTGTGTGTCCTACCCTCCCCCCTTCCCTGCGTGTCTGGAGAGCCTGGCGCCCTGGCGGGGGTGGGGGGGTGGTGGTACCTTGGGCTTGCTGGTCCCCATTGTGGTTCCTTAGGCCTTTATTGCTGTCACATGGGTAGACCCTAGTTCTGTGTAAGCTTTGACTCCAGCAACTCATAGCTCATAACATGTAAAATATTATTATGCAAGATTCCATATTTATCTGACCTAAAAAAATAACATTTTTATATTTAGTCATGACCATGATAAATTAGGGAATATTTATAAAGCATTTTACATTCCTTTCAGTGCTTAAAACAGATTCCTCTAATAAATTATCACAATTTTGTTTTATCTTATTTTAGCCCATTATTCCAATGTTTACACAAAACATTCGGGAAGGATTCCGGTCTCTTGGATGCCTACGTAAGATATAGTATTTTGGCATAATATTATGGGGCAGTTTATTTGCATGTCGTTGTGCTTAAACTGATATTAAACCAATTCTAGCAGAATAGTTGCTTTCTTGCAACTAGCATCAGGAGTGATTATTCTAGCATACAAAACTGTGTTCATTGTCTATTCCCCGAGCATATTGTAAAGCTCCTCTCCCCCCACTTGTGTATACTAATGTGTACTGTTCTTTAACTACTTCCTACCTAGGCCAATTCTGACATTTCCCCCCTACATGTAAAAATCTGTATTTTGTTTGCTAGACAATTACTCAGAACCCCAAACTTTATATATGTTTATTTATCAGAGACCCTAGAGAATAAAATGGTGGTTGTTGCAAGTTATGTAACACAGGATTTGCGAAATTATTTTTCAAACGCAATTTTTTTGGAAAAAATACACTTTAATGATTTTTAATCCAAAAAAATCAGAGGCTCGCTGAAAGGCTGAGCAGGGTGACGGTCCAGGCATGTAGGTGCATCCAGACCATATGGTCGCAATCTTTCCCAAGCCTGGACTGACTCTGTGACAACAGTGGGCTTCAGCCCACTGTCTGCTGGAAATGAGTCACAGTAGTGCAGAAGGAACTGAACTCCTGTGATCCACAGAAACTGTTGTAGAATCCTTCCTTTTGTGTTTACGCAATTGTTTATCCTTCCAAGGTGTATTCTTCCTCACCCGCTCCTAAGTGAATGTGGAAAATACCCAGAAAAAAAAAACCTAATATAGTGTAATATCCCTTTAAAAATATTAAACTTCAGATCTGCTACTACTCACATTAAAAAATATTATAATGTGCATAACCAATATTCCAAATAGGCATTCCACCACCAGTGATGTGCTCCCCAGATTCACTTCATATACCATAAAAAATGTCAAAGATCCATGGGCTTTATCAACAAATCCCTTCTAGGCTATACTCCTTCCAGTTGGCTCCATTGAATTGGTAAAAACTCCTCTGTTGCAACTTCCACCCTAAATCAAGCTCATAGACAACAACACAGACTAGTGATTAAGTTCAGGATCATGTACTTACATTGACTTACAGTGGAGGAATAAATGCAAAAACTGGTCTAAATCTGACATTAAATTATTTCAAAACTCAGTGTACACTAGCCCTAAAGCTGTAAGGAATTTCCCCAAGCTTTCCATAGTTCATCCAGGGTGAAACCATCCCAGTAGGTTTATTGGAGAGATATTTTGACAATTTATAAAGTCTTTTTAATAATCTCTTTACTGAAAATGTTGCCATTCATTTATTACCCCCAAGCCAAGATTAATCCATTATTTTAGTGAAGCGTGGCTCAACCCACTTCAAATTTCCCCTTGGTTGTCGAGCCTCCTATTCCAACAAATTGAGCCATTATACATGAGAGCCTTGCATGCTTTAATATACCATACAGTCTTCATTATTTCAGATGTTTCATTTGTTTATATTTTACCAGCAATTTTTCGATGGATATATGAGAAATTTAAAATTCCTCTAGTTCCTATTTATGGTGGTTTTCCAGTGAAATTTCGCACTTATCTTGGTGATCCCATCCACTATGATCCCAATATAACAGCCAGTGAACTGGCTGAGAAGGTAAGAATCTGCTGAGCTGGTTATACAAGACATTCCAGAGAAGATTATGCCTGACAAAGCTGCACCATCTAAAGCTATTTAGTTTCCTACCACAAATCTGTTGCCTTTTTATATACTGCATTTTATGTTTATCGGGTTTTAATATACAGTGCAAATGATTTAATGAGCTTAAAAACACCATGAGGCATGCTCTCTGTGTGTAGAAGATAGTTTTTATAGCTTCACCCAGTTTATTCAAAAGGAAGCAATTGTTCTTTCACCACATACACGCCATGAATATACAGTAAGTATTTCATAAGCGTTGTTTTATGGTGAACATTGATAGTGTACATCAATAATTTTAGTAATGAAAAGGGCACTATCAAAGCTGCATGCACTCATGTCTTTCAGTTCTGTGTTAAGGGGCATTGGCACATATACAGCGCTTCACTTTTTCCACGTTTTGTTATGTTACAGCCTTATTCCAAAATTGATTAATATTATTTTCTTCCAGAATTCTACAAACAATACCCCATAATGACAACGTGAAAGACGTTTGTTTTGAAATCTTTGCATATTTGTTAAAAAAAAATCCCATGTACAGAAGTATTCACAGCCTTTGCTCAATACTTTGTTGAAGCAACTTTGGCACCAATTATAGCCTCTAGTCTTTTTTGAGTATGATGCTACAAGCTTGACACATCTACTTTTTTTGCAGTTTCTCCCATTCTTCTTTGCAGGACTTCTTAAGGTCCATCAGGTTGGATGGGTAGTGTCGGTGCACAGCCATTTTCAGATCTCTCCAGAGATGTTTAATCAGGTTCAAGTCTGGGCTCTGGCTGCGCCACTCAAGGACATTCACAGACCGGTCCTGTAGCCACTCCTTTGTTATCTTTGCTGTGTGCTTAGGGTTGTTTTTTTATTATTAAAAACTTTTGCAAAGAAACTTCTTTCACATTGCCATTATAGGGCGTATTGTATAAGCGATGTGAATACTTTCCGGACACACTGTATCTGTCGCAGAGACTGATAGAGTTAAAGTGGTCAGTGACGGGTATTCAAATTAGATTTCATAAACTAGTAATAAAGGCAAAATTTGTTTTCCTATTTTGGATAGAGTAAGAGAGGCTTATAAAACCTGTAAGGTTTATTTTTGCCATCTGTGTCCCATTGGGGAGATTACTCTTCACTTTCCTTCCCATCTCTTTCTGTCCCATAGCCAAAAACAGAAAGTGAGAAAAAAAATATACCCAAAGTGGGAGAATCCCTGGTTGTCACCAAAACTGCTTTCCCCATTGGAATATATCCGCACTTTCCCTGTTCTGGGGACATCCAAAAATTTGGGGGTTTTCGTTTTACCTTTACTTTTGTTAATAATGGTAAACAGGACAAATGGAGAGGGCGGATCTCCCGAACAGGAGCATAGACGGCAATAAAAAAAAAAAAAAGACAGGTGTCCTAATCCATCTCCACTTTATCCAAAAAGTATAGCATTAAGTTAATTTAAACTTCTGGGATATTGATTCCCAGATGCTTTTGGTGTTAATAAAATTAGCAACAGGTGCACTTGATGGGCAATGATGAGACAACCTCCAAAACAGGAATGGTTTTACAAGACACTGACATTGACTGACATTTTTTTACCTACTCCTCTTTTCTGGAGACAGGCAATTACTTTGAGAGCTAGACAGGGTCGTAGAAGGTCCTTAACCCATCAGCAGGACCAGTATCTGCTCTTTTGTGCAAGGAGGAACAGGATGAGCACTGCCAGAGCCCTACAAAATGACCTCTGACCAAACAATCAGAAACAGACTTCATGAGGGTGAACTGAGGGCTCGCATCCTTTGGTGGGCCCTGTGCTCACTGCCTGGCACTGTGGAGCTCGATTGGCATTTGCCATTAAAAAGAATTGGCAGGTTCATCAGATGAGAGCAGGTTCACCCTGAACACATGTGACAGACGTGAAAAGGTCTGGTGAAGCCATGGACAACGTTATGCTGCCTGCAACATCGTTCAGCATGACCGGTTTGGTAGTGAGTCAGTGATGGTCTGGGGAGACATATCCGTGGAGGGACGCATTGACCTCTACAGGCTAGACAATGGCACCCTTATGGCCATTAGGTATCGGGATGAACTCTTTGGACCCACTGTCAGACCGTACGCTGGTGCAGGACAATGCCCTGGGTTCCTCCTTGTGCAGGACAATGCCCGGCCACGTGTGACTAGAGTATGCAGCCAGTTCCTGGAGGATGAAGGAATTGATACCAATGAATGGCCCCCGAATGCAATAGAACATCTCTGGGACATTTTGTTTCGGTCCATCCGACGCTGCCAGTTTGCACCTCAGTCTGTTCAGGAGCTCTAGTGATGGCCTGGTTCAGATCTGGGGATACCATTTTGAGTTGCTGCAATGAAATTTCAGCAAAATGGACCAGCCTGCTGCATCATTCGCTTTCACTTTGATTTTCGGGGTGTCTTTGAATTCAGCCCTCTGTAGGTTGATGATAATTTTCAATTCCATCAAACGATGTGGCATCCTTTCGTTCCTAACACATTTACCCAGTCCATATCAGTATAGATATCCAGCATGATATTTTCTCCATTGAGATCTGATGTGTTTTCAAAGTGTTCCTTTTTAATTTTTTTTTTTTTTTTTTTTTTTGAGCAGTGTGTGCGTGTGTGTGTATGTAATATTAATATATATATATATATATATATATATACAGTATCTTAATATTTTAATATTAAGATACAGTATAATAATAATTTATTATATCTTCATGTGACAACACTGAAGAAATTACACTTTGCTACAAGTAGTGAGCGTATAGCTTGTATAACAGTGTATATTTGCTGTCCCCTCAAAATAACTCAACACATTTATGTCTAAACTGCTGGCAACAAACGTGAGTACACCCCTAAGTCAAAATGTCCAAATTGGGTCCAATTAGCCATTTTCCCTCCCCGGTGTCCTGCCCCGATGTCAAGTGACTGGTTAGTGTTACAAGGTCTCAGGTGTAAATAGGGAGCAGGTGTGTTAAATTTGGTGTTATCGCTCACGCTCTCATACTGGTCACTGGAAGTTCAACATTCCACCTTTTGGCAAAGAACTCTCTGAGGATCTGAAAAAAAAGAATTGTTGCTCTACATAAAGATGACCTAGGCTATAAGAAGATTGCCAAGACCCTGAAAGTGAACTGCAGCACAGTGGCCAAGACCATACAGCGGTTTAACAGGACAGGTTCCACTTAGAACAGGCCTTGCCATCGTTGACCAAAGAAGTTGAGTGCACATGCTCGGCGTCCCTGTATGCCTCGAGGTGCCGCCATTTTGTTGCATCCTGTGTGTTTACACAGCGGCCAATTTTGTGTAGTCCCAGCGGCCATTTTCTTGTGGTTTGAGGCAAATATCGACGGCCATTAAAGTGGAGCTCTGTGGGCGGTGTTTTCGGCGGTGGGAGCCCCTTCTTATCCCCTGGTGCTGACTCCTGGATCATTTAGCTTCCTTATCGCTGCACATGTAGTGCAGATACTTCTGGTGGTTGCAGGTGCATGTGTCGGTGGGCGGTGAGTCTGGTGGAGTCCTCTCCGTCCCTGCTGAGCATCACGCTGTGCCTTGTGCTTGGCGTCCCCCTGGTGACTCATGTCTTTGGAGTACGTTTCCCCACCTGATCCCCTCTCTGAGGCTGCGGGGCCCTCCGGGTTCCAACCATCCATCCTTGCATTGACGGCGGTCCTGGAGTCCCTTGTGACCCGGGTGGAGGTGGCTTGGGGGCGACAGGCTAGACCCTGCCTCATCTGTCTCATCGGATCCTGAATCTAATTCGGCCGCCAAAGACGTGGGTCACCCTGCTGGATCTGCGACCACGTGCCTGGAATCCTTCCATAGTGAGGATGATTCCTCCACGTCTGCGCCCACGCATGAAAGGGCGCAAGTGAATGCACTGATTGTATCTGTGCGTGAGACCCTGAAGATGGAGGATGCAGCTGAAACTGTGATGGAGGCGCAGGTACCCTTAGGCACTCACAAGCCATCCAGAGCGGCAAAGGTGTTTGCTTTCCCTGCCTATTTTGACAGAATTGTTGCTAAAGAGTGGGGAGACCAAAGCATCCCGTGGGGTTCCTAAGCGCTTTACCAGGCATTACCCCTATGAGGAGTCCCTCCTGAAGAATTGGACTGTTACCGGTGGTGGACCCTCCAGTTTCCTGATTTAAACAAGGCAACCATGATTCAGGTGGAAGAGTTCCCGGCCTTTAATGGATCCGGCTGACGGAAGGCGGATGCTGTGGCCCGCATTATATATACACCTTAGCTGGTTCTGCAACGAGGCCGGTATTTACCATTGCCCTAGTGTCGTAAACTCTGACTGAGTGAGCTGAGCTTCTATGCCATGACCTGGAGGGAGAACCGCTCCCTCCTGCATTTGCTGAGCTGATGGACCAGCTGGTCCAGGGGCTACAGTTTATCTGTGATGCCTCTTTGGACGCTGCTCTCCGGATGGCTTGCCTGTCTGTTTTGGCGGTGGTCCTTAGGCGTGTCTTTTGGCTCAAATGTTGGTCTGCAAACCAGACTTTTAAAAAAGGTCTTGACCGATCTTCCTTTTCAAGGAGATCCTCTGTTTGGAACTACCCTGGATGACATAATTAAAGGTCTCACAGGGGGGAAGAGTACCTTTCTTCCACGGGCTACTGAGGGCAAGGAACCTAGTCATAGACGTGGACATTCTTTCTCGGCTCATACGTTTTTTTTGTCCTTCAGGGTTGACTGACAAGGGCTCGAAGCCTTTCAGGGCCTCCTCTGGCAGATCAAAACTAACCTGGTCTGGCAAGCAGAGAGCAGGCTTTTCCAAACCCACGGACAAGGCTCCTTCTGCATAAAGATGCGCCCTCACCCGTACCGGGGATGGGGGTGTCTTCGCTGGTTTCCAGGACCCGTGGACTTCCCTGGTGCAAGACAAATGGGTCCACAAGGTCATTTGGTCAAGCTACAGGATCGAGTTTCGCTCTTGTCCCCCCGGCAAGGTTTTTTCCTTCCAACCTGCGCCTTTCCCCAGACCTGTAACAGGGTCTGGATGGGGCGGTACAAGACCTGTTCCTTCAAGGGGTGATTGTCCCGGTTCCGACTTTGGAACATTTTCAGGGTTTTTACTCAAATCTGTTCACAGTCCCCAGGAAGGAACACAGTGTGTCCAATTCTGGACCTCAAGGCGCTAAACTGCTTTGTGCGGGTTTAGAATTGAGTCCATTTGAACAGTGGTGGCATCCCTGCGTCAGGGGAATTTCCTCGCCTCTATAGATATCAAAATGCCTATCTTCACATTCCAATATGTGCCAGTCACCAGTGGTTTTTCTGCTTTGCTGTGGGAGAGGGGCATTGTTAGTTTGTGGCATTATCCTTTGGTCTCGCCTCCGCTCCTCGGGTCTTCACAAAAGTGTTGGCTGCGGTGCTAGCCTTGCTACGTAAACGGGAGATCATGGAACTGGGCTTCTTGGACAATCTCCTTCTGCGAGCGGAGTCTCCCTCTGCGAGCGGAGTCTCCCTCTGCTCTGGTGGAGACCCCGGAGATCACAATGCGAACTCTGCGGGAGCTTGGCTGGATTCTGAATTTTCAGAAGTCTGCCCTGGTTCTGTCCACCAAGCTGGACTATTTGGGCCTGACTCTGGACTCGGTCGTAGCCAGAGTGCTCCTTCCTCTGAACAAACTCCAGAAATTGCAGGCTGCAATTCGCCTCCTGCTGTCCAACAAATGGTCATCCCTCCCGACTTGCATGGGGTGCTGGGCCTGATGGTATCTACCTTCTAGGCGGTTCCGTTTGCACAGTTCCATACGAGGTCCCTGCAAAGGTGAGATTCTGACCAAATGGGACAAGACTCCGCTGGACAATCAGATCTAGCTGAGTCAGCGAACAAAGGAGTCCCTGATATGGTGGCTTCGCTCTACAGCGCTTCTGGTGGGAAAATACTTCCTCCCCTTGTATTGGATAGTGGTCACCACGGATCCAGCCTGGCTGGCTGGGGAGGCATCCTCTGCAAGCATTCTGCTCAGGGGATCTGGGTCCTGGAAGAGTCCAGACTACCGATCAATGTACTGGAACTCCGAGCGATCAGACTGTGTCTGGATCATTGGACGGATCGTCTTCAGGGATGCCCAGTAGGTGTTCAATCGGACAACGCTAAGGCCGTGGCGTATGTCAATCACCAAGAAGTGCCCTGGTAGGTCTGGAGGTAGCCGGCATTCTAAGGTGGGCAGAACGGTCTGTTCCAGCCCTCTCCGCCGTACACATTCCCGGGGTGGAAAATTGGCAGGCGGATTACCTCAGTCGGCAGGCGTTGGACCAAGGGGAGTGGTCCCTTCACCCGGAGGCGTTTCATCAGCTGTGTCTCTGGTGGGGCACCACCAAGGTGGATCTGTTGGCGTGTTAGCTCAACAGAAAGGTGCAGAGGTTTGTGGCTTGGTCAAGGAATCCTCCGGCAGATGCCACAGACGGGCTGGTGGGCCCATGGGGGTCAATATGGTCTGATCTACACCGTTCCCTCCTCTCAAGCTTCTGCCCAGACTCCTACGCAGGATCGAGGCAGAAGGGATTCCGATCATCTTAGTAGCACCGGACTAGCCTCGCTGGGCCTGGTACGCCGATCTAGTGCAGCTGGTCACCGTTGTTCCTTGGAAACTTCCTCTCAGCAGTGGTGTACTAATATGGGTGCAGGGGTGCCAGCGGGCCGGCCTGCATGTCAATGTGACAACAGCTGCAGTAGCTGCTCCTTCAGCCCACGCTGCTCACTTGGCCCTATTCTGTTCAGCAGTCGTGCCGGGGAGCGAAAACTACCCAGCTGCCCCATGACTGTGAAGGGGAAGGTGCTGCAAGTGCTCTTCAGTCCCCCCCCCTCCAGTGCTCTTCAGTCCCCCCCCCCTCCAGTGCTCTTCAGTCCCCCCCCCCTCCAGTGCTCCTCAGCTCCCCGCCCTCTCCAGTGCTCTTCAGCTCCCCCCTCATGCTCTTTGGCTCCCCCAGTGCCCCCCCTCCAGTGCTCTTCAGCCCCACCCCCTCCAGTGCTCTTCAGCTCCCTCCTCCTGCTCTCTGGCTCCCCCAGTGCTCTCTAACCCCCCCCCGTGCTATCTGATCTTTGGCTCCCCCCAGTGCTCTCCACCACCCTACAATGCTTTCCAGACCCTCCCTAAAAGTTCTCTGGTCCCCCCCCCCCCCGTGCCCTTCCGCTCCTCCAGTGCTCTCGGCTCCCCCTGTGTTCTCCGGCCCCCCCAGTGCTCTTCTATCATCTATCATGTCTGCAGTCTCTGACCATCTCTTGTATCATGTCTGCAGTCTCTGGCCATCTCCTCTATCATGTCTGCAATCTCTGGCCATCTCCTCTATCATGTCTGCAGTCTCTGACCATCTCCTGTATCATGTCTGCAGTCTCTGACCATCTCCTGTATCATGTCTGCAGTCTCTGACCATCTCCTGTATCATGTCTGTAGTCTTTTACTCAAACTTAAACACATTGCTAATAATATTAGCTATTTGTTTATGCTCAAGGTAGGACTGTGCAGGGGAGGCAGAGAGTGTAAAAGGGGACACTGTGATTAGAGGGACAGGGGTGTAGGGGACAGACTGAAAGGGACACTCTGATGGGGGGCTGTGAAATTTGTGAAATAAATATTATTTGAAACAATACAATTTTTGTAGCTATTCTTTACATTTTAAAGTTGGGGGGGTGCCAGATATAGGATCTGCCCCCGGGTGCCTAATGCTCTAGATACGCCCCTGCCTCTCAGGGAGGATCTGCTGTCCCAAGGACCGACTCTCCATCCTGCTTTACAGTCGCTGGCTTTGACGGCTTGGTTGTTGAATGCCAGGTGCTAAAGGATAGAGGTTTGTCTGAGTCGGCGATTCCTACGTACCATCAAGGGCCAGGTATGGGCCTTGGCAGTCTTTTTCCAATGACCTTTGACCACACACTCCCTGGTGCGTACTTTTCTTCAGGGTGTCCGACATGCGGTTCCTCCAGTGCAGGCACCAATGCCGCTTCGGAATCTTAATTTGGTGCTTTTAGTTCTAAAGAAGCCTCCCTTTGAAAATATTCAGGAGCTTCCCCTGCTTACGCTGTGCCAGAAGGTGGCCTTTTTGGTGACTATCACTTCTGCGCCCATGGTGTAGGAACTGGCGTTGTTATCCTGTCACTCACCTGTCCGTCATTCCCTCCTAAGGTTGTCTCTGACTTTCATTTGAATGAAGATAAGTGTTGCCTTCCTTGTGTCCCAGGCCTAAACATCCGAAGAAAATTACTTTTGCATGTCTTTGATGTGGTCCAGGCAATTGGGGTAAACCTGGCAGCTACGGAGTCTTTCAGGAAGTCAGACTCTGTATTTGTGCTCACGGATGGACCTCGCAAAGGGTTGTCCGCTTCCTCTGCTACCATTTCAAGATGGATCAGACAGACGGCGGATCAAGCCTGTTCCATCAGGGATCAGGTTCCTCCTTTCCCTGTCAAGGCGCACTCCACTAGGGCGCTTAGTGCCTCCTGGGCCTTCTGTCATCGGGCATCAGTGACGCAGGTGTGCAAGGTGACCACCTGGTCATCGGTGCACACTTTTACAAAGTTTTATAAATTGGATGTGTTGGCATCTGCGGATGCTTCCTTTTGGACGCAAGGTTTTTGCAGGCTGCTGTTAAGAGGACCTGATCCACTTTGAGGATGTATTTTCTTTACAGGTGGGCTCCAGTTGTTTTGTTTGAGCCCCTGTCGCCTGGTTGGCTACTGTTTAGCCTTAAGAATTTTTTGCTGTTTCCCACCCCTCATGTTTGACACTGCTTTGGGACGTCCCAATGGTCAAGAATGACAGGCGCTGTGTCAGTCAATGAACGAAAGAAAATGGGATTTTTTGACTTACTGTATAATCCATTTCTCTGTTTATTGACGGACACAGTACCCACCCCTCTGTGGAGTTATACTTCTCCTGACACTGCTTGTAACAAAACTGAGTGACTAGAGCAGAGAGAGGTAGTATACGCCCTGGGACTGCCCATGGCTGTGGCCAGAATTTCTTTCAGCCTAGTGTTATACTGCTGTAGGGGGCAGTATAACCCAATGGTCAAGAATGATAGGAGCTGTGTCCGCCAATGAACATCAGAGAAAGGGATTTTACGGTATGTCAAAAATCCACTTTTTTGCTAGAAAATTACTTGGAACCCCCAAACATTTTATATATATATATACAGTGGGTACGGAAAGTATTCAGACCCCCTTAAATTTTTCACTCTTTGTTATATTGCAGCCATTTGCTAAAATCATTTAGGTTCATTCTTCTTCCTCATGAATGTACACATAGCACCCTATACTGACAGAAAAATACAGAATTGTTGACATTGTTGCAGATTTATTAAAAAAGAAAAACTGAAATATCACATGGTCCTAAGTATTCAGACCCTTTGCTGTGACACTCATATATTTAACTCAGGTGCTTTCCATTTCTTCTGATCATCCTTGAGATGGTTCTACACCTTCATTTGAGTCCAGCTGTGTTTGATTATACTGATTGGACTTGATTAGGAAAGTCACACACCTGTCTATATAAGACCTTCCAGATCACAATGCATGTCAGAGCAAATGAGAATCATGAGGTGAAAGGAACTGTCTGAAGAGCTCAGAGACAGAATTGTGGCAAGGCACAGATCTGGCCAAGGTTACAAAAAGATTTCTGCTGCACTTAAGGTTCCTAAGAGCACAGTGGCCTCCATAATCCTCAAATGGAAGACGTTTGGGACGACCAGAACCCTTCCTAGAGCTGGCCGTCCGGCCAAACTGAGCTATCGGGGGAGAAGAGCCTTGGTGAGAGAGGTAAAGAAGAACCCAAAGATCACTGTGGCTGAGCTCCAGAGATGCAGTCAGGAGATGGGAGAAAGTTGTAGAAAGTCAACCATCACTGCAGCCCTCCACCATTCGGTGCTTTATGGCAGAGTGGCCCGACGGAAGCCTCTCCTCAGTGTAAGACACATGAAAGCCCGCATGGAGTTTGCTAAAAAACACCTAAAGGACTCCAAGATGGTGAGAAATAAGATTCTCTGGTCTGATGAGACCAAAATAGAACTTTTTGGCCTTAATTCTAAGCGGTATGTGTGGAGAAAACCAGGCACTGCTCATCACCTGTCTAATACAGTCCCAACAGTGAAGCATGGTGGTGGCAGCATCATGCCGTGGGGGTGTTTTTCAGCTGCAGGGACAGGACGACTGGTTGCAATCGAGGGAAAGATGAATGCGGCCAAGTACGGGGATATCCTGGACAAAAACCTTCTCCAGAGTGCTCTGGACCTCAGACTGGGCCGAAGGTTTACCTTCCAACAAGACAATGACCCTATGCACACAGCTAAAATAGCGAAGGAGTGGCTTCACAACAACTCCGTGACTGTTCTTGAATGGCCCAGCCAGAGCCCTGACTTAAACCCAATCAAGCATCTCTGGAGAGACCTAAAAATGGCTGTCCACCAACGTTTACCATCCAACCTGACAGAACTGGAGAGGATCTGCAAGGAGGAATGGCAGAGGATCCCCAAA
The DNA here is from genome assembly GCF_965119305.1 of Pelophylax lessonae. Taxonomy (NCBI): domain Eukaryota; kingdom Metazoa; phylum Chordata; class Amphibia; order Anura; family Ranidae; genus Pelophylax; species Pelophylax lessonae. Next base: position 427,484,213 of record NC_138772.1, on the reverse strand, counting down.
TCCAGGTGTGAAAGACTTGTTGCATCTTTCCCAAAAAGACTCCTGGCTGTATTAGATCAAAAGGGGGCTTCTACTAAATACTGAGCAAAGGGTCTGAATACTTAGGACCATGTGATATTTCAGTTTTTCTTTTTTAATAAATCTGCAACAATGTCAACAATTCTGTGTTTTTCTGTCAGTATGGGGTGCTATGTGTACATTCATGAGGAAGAAGAATTAACTTAAATGATTTTAGCAAATGGCTGCAATATAACAAAGAGTGAAAAATTTAAGGGGGTCTGAATACTTTCCGTACCCACTGTATATATATAATTTTTTTTTTTTTCTTTTAGCAAAGACTCCGGAGAATAAAATTGTGGTCATTGCAATATTTTTTGTCACGTGGTATTTGCGCAGCGGTCTTACAAACGCAATTTTTTGGGGCAAAAATACACTTTACTCAATTTAAACGAAATTAGTGGTTAACCCAATTTTTGTATATTGTGAAAGATTATGTCACGCCCATTAGATAGATACCTAACCTGTTACGGTTTAAAATTGCACATAGTTGAAGAATGGCAAAAAACTACAGTACTTAAAAAATCTCCAAAGGCGAAGCTTTAAAATTCTTTAAAGGTTACCAGTTTAGAGCTACAGAGGTCTTTTTCTAGAATTATTGCACTCGCTCTGATGATCCTAACCATACCTCACATGTGATTTGAACACCTTTTTATATTTGCAGGCGCGACTTATGTATGCGTTTTCTTTGGTGCGCGAGCTCACAGGAGCGCTTTAAAAACATTTTTTTTCCCTATCTATTTTATTTTTAACACTGTTTTTAAAAAAATAAAAATCTGATCACTTTTATTGCTGTCACAAGGAATGTAAACATCCGTTATGACAGTAATTGGCAGTGACAGGTACTCTTTATAGAGTGATCTGGGGTCTAAAAGACCCCAGATCACTCCACTGCACTTCAAAGTATTCAAAACTGTGAAATCTTGATTTTTGAATACTGACAGCTTTTTTTTTTTAAATCGGTGGCGTTGGCAGCTGAGTAAAGCGGAAGTGACTTCACTTCTGGGTTACATGAATGGAAACCCGATGTAAGCCGAATCCGGCTTCGTTCGGGACTCTAACCAGCCAGCAGATGTGCCGGCTGGTTGCTCGGATCTCCCGGTGGGACAGGAGACACAAGCAGAGCGGCGGGAGGTGTGGGGGGGGGGGACATCCCCTCCCGCTCGCTGGGAAAACGGCCACATCGGTTATCTCTAGAAAGCCGACTTATGGCTCTACAAAACGGTACCAGGGTGATGCCTCTAGCTGCTGGCATCAGCCGGTACAAACTCTTCAAGCCAATGTACAGGCACGTCAGTTTGCGGGAAGTGGTTAAATCAGGTTTGGCCCCCACCCAGAGACTGGCTACATCAATCCCCCTTCAGGTGGACAGGCAGACAGTGAGAATGCATTACAGCCAAAACCAGCAGCTGTAGTGAAATAGGAGCTCTACACGCTCCTGACGGGGATAAACTGATTTCTCCAAAAGTTGATTAAGATATACAGGACTTTAGATTTAAACCAAAATGAACATTTAGTTAGCTACTTTAACTGTATGGCAATATGATTTATTTGTGTACAGCGTAATAAACATTGCATTTGTGCCTACTAGTAAACCTTTGTCTTTCTTTCAGACAAAATGTTGCATTCAGTCACTAATAGACGAGCACCAAAAAATCCCTGGAAATATTTTTCGTGCCCTGCTGGAAAGGTTTCACAGCAGAAAGAAAGAAGATTAAAGTGACATTTTTGTATTTACACCTTCAGAAGCACAATGATGTCTGTTTTATAACTCTTACTTTCATTGACCTTCCCTTTTTTCTATGGACCTTTTACGTGATTACTGAAACAGATATTTTCATGTAACACAAACATGGAAATGATACTTCTCTTCAAGATTTCTTGAAATTTTTCTTATCTGTTTTCTAAGAAGTTGAGTCATTGCAGTATTCTGTTCCTGTTTCTAGGTAGAACATGTTTATCTGCTTACATACAGACAATAAAATCTTTTCAGGTTTTTGTGGAATAAAGGGCTAGTTCATGTATACAATAAAACTTACCCAAGAAGGTGAGAACTCATTGTGCTGATGACATTTTTAACAAAACTCCTACCTGTAGGGCAGCCACGCCTCCTGCAATGCCCTATCATAAAAATTGCAGTCAGGGTACGTGCACTGTCCTACAATTAAACTTGGACAGACACAACACTGAGGGGTGAAAACAAATGCTATAATCCAGTCACATGTCTGGCCCATCCAGTTGTGTTTAGTCATTACATTGAATTGTGGGACATTTAGGATTATCACTAGGCATTGAACTACAGTGACTGATGATCAGACTAGATGATGCACAATTCAGTGCATGTTCAGAGTAAATAAATATGTACAAACCCAGAAATGCCACTGTTGATCACATCTTTTTGAAGAGGCTTGCAACTCAGTATTACAAAATTAAGGGATAAGCATGTTTTTAAGATAAATGCATTTGTAAATTGTGATTGGCATCCATTGTAGGTGAGAAATTAATTGTAAAATAATTAGGATGAACTAGCCCTTAAAATTGTTCATATACATAATAATAATAATATACAAGTTGGCTAATACAGAAAAGCAATAAATAACATTTACACCAGCTATTCCAATCTAGGGTTCCTCCAGAGATTGCTAGGGGTTCCTTCAGCTGTTGCTGACTGACCACTCATTAGATTGTTTCTCCATAGTTTCAGGGCCAATGATGATTGGGAGAGCCAGATGCAGGACACCAACAATGTTTTCAGATGTCTGTAAGGTTGGCATTCTAAACACCATTGCAAGGGAGGCATCCTTTCTACAGGCCATCATTGTAAGGGACATTTTCCCACTGACCCTCAATGAATTGGTTTTAGCAAGACCTGAAAATTAGGGAGCGGCAGCTCCAAGAGTCCGTTCGGTGTGCTGTGCGCAAAGTTAAGGGCCGTACACACGGCATCAGTCAGTTTAATAGAAACCGATCGCTATTTGGCCTTTGTGTACGGCCGCTGGTCTGACAGAAGCCGATCCAAAGAAGGAGCATGAGCGCTGCTGATCTGCATCAAATCAGCGCTGGCAGCCAATGGCTGAGAGCGCTGACAGGTGTGTTCTGGCGGGGCACACACCCCCCCCCCCCCCCTCTGAACACAATAGCTCAGCGGGCGAAATCACTGTACAAACACCACATAGGACAGTGACTTCTCCTAAACCTAGTGTGTACCAGGCTTTACTAACAAGAAACATGCTGACAGTTGGAAAGAGAAGAAAGATGAGCTCCGCTGTATACAGTTGCCCTTTGTCTCTCTAAAGAGGCAGAACGACAACCTAGCTGGATTTCCTAAATACAGTAGAGAAAAGGTCACTAGTCTAACTGTGCTGCCCAGCAGGGCCATGTAAATCTCAGGGGTGAATGGACAGAAATACAAATCCTTCGGCGGCGTAATCGGCAATAAAATACGTACTTCAGCTGTGGATTTATCTGGTTGGCTGGAATTCAGCCTTAAATACAGGCATTAATAGAAACCTAGGGGAAGCTTTGACCTTCATATTAAAAATTCAAGTTTTGAGCTGGAGTTCTACATTATCTCCCAAGTGATAACAGGCACTTGTAAGTCATGGAATCATTTTAACTTTTGTTTGCAGGGATCATACAACATGTTTAATTATCCATAAGAGAAAAAAAAAATCCTCATCCAAATCTGTCATCCTATTGATTGATTGATCTGTCCAGCAATCGATAACGTAAGTCCTCTCTATGTTTCAATCTCATCAGAAAGAATTATATTTCAGAAGCAGTTGTGATCATGAGAAGAGATAGCTTACTCAACTAAGCTTGAACCTTTCACCTTTCTATCTGGAACCTGAGGTTAGGTTCGCACTATATGCGTGTTCTGGACTGTGTGTAATTGCATCTTTTCCCTGCATTTTCTGTAGGTGCAGCAGTCCATTTAAATGAATGGCCAATGGGAAACCATTATAGTGTGAACCAGCCTAAAACCGCAAAAATCAACTCAAACACAGCTAAACTTAGAGACACTGTCAGTACAAACAAAAATCTCCAAAACAGTACAGTAATGACAGAATCCCAGGCTATTCTAACAGGAAATTCCTAAGCACTTCCTGAGTGTACTACAGCTCCCCCACCCCTTTCTGCCTTGGCTTCACTATTGGCAGTGAGGTGGCCCAATTTTGTAATGAGCCATTAAAAAAAAAGTGTGTTAGGTAGCACCAAGAAAGGTCAGGAGGTCCAAGGATTCCGCCTTAACAGTCAGGTTTTGGAGGCTGCTGTAGCTATGTACAGACAGTAGCAGTTGGTTGTACTGACAGGATATCTTTAAAAAAAAAGTAGAAACTGTGGTCAAGAGTGCTTCTACGTATATATTTGTAAATGTTATTGTAGCTTTTTTTTATGTGCTGTACTTTTTGTGGTGTTTTTTTTTTTTTTTTCGGGTTTATGGTCTGTTAAAAAAAAAAAAATCTACAGTGGATAGAACCACCATATGCTTTTGGTAGAATTATTATTGATTTAAAGGGTAACTCCACTTTCGTGGGGAAAAAAAATAGCAAATAAAGAAAAAACAATATTGCGTATACAATTGCGACACAAATCATATTGTAATTGAATGTTAATAAAAATTACCTTTCCTTTTCAATCTGCAGCTGTTGTAATTTTCTGAAAATGCAATGCAATATGGCTACCTGGAGCTGTTCTGTACACAAAATGTGTACTGACCACACCCCAGAAACATAATTTCCTGCTTATGTGATTGACTCACCAATTTTCCCAGATGTCTGCCTTCTGTCTGACAAGTCAGATTTCTGGCATCCCCTGCAACAAAAATGTTATTTTTGGTGAGATACTCCCAATAGAAACACGTCTAAAGGGATACAGGCCCAGCAGCTGCCACAGCTGATAGATAATTATGAAACCACTCCCATTTGCCCCAATTAGCACAGAGGAGCAAACAATGATTTATTTTGAATAACAAAAGGTAGGAATCAGCAACAAAGTTGGTTAAAATCCTTACAATGTACATAGATCACCTAGAGGGGAATGTTTTTTTTTTCTCAACAAAAGTGGAGTTATGCTTTAAATAAATGGTAATTTGCTTTTCAACAATATGTTGAAAAGAGCTGCAGTATGTGTTCTTAAGCTGAATTCCAACTTTATTTTCACTAAAACTGAATGGAATGATCAATCCCAGCATAGTTCATACCTCTGTACCATGTTGCTCTGTTTTCTGCAGATCCCCTGATATTTTGGGTTTAGTTGTGGCTCTGTATCATTTAACACTGTATATCCTGTTGATAAACTCTGTCCCTTCCACAGCCACTTCCTGCAGCAGCTAGAGTCTATACTACTCCCCTCTGTAATCTGCAAATTATGTAACTTCCTTCAGGCTCTAATGGTGGAATTGAAAACATCCTAATTGGCATTCAGTCCTGCCCAGTCACACCTACAGAGTCCAAACCTCCTAAGTCCCAGCTCACAGATCGCAGCATTATTCAAGAAGGAAACTCCTTCATACACAGCCTGTTTGAAAACTAGCTGTGCTGCTTGCTGGGCAGGATTGAATGGATCACAGTTAGAATTCAATCCTGCCCAGTTACATTTGCCAACCAGTTTAAACAGGGAGAGTCCCACCCCTCAGATGCCCAGAAAACTTCCAAGATGTTCAGGATCTCTTCTCTGTAATCCTCAATTTCCTCTAACCGCCACTCCAAATCGCTCCCAAAGTCGGGGTCCTTGGACAGCCTCTCTAATAACAGCCCCGGGCTGCTGTAGCAAAAGCCTTCCCTTGGGCTGTCATCCACTGTCCATGGGCACACTTGGGTCACATACCAGGGGAGGGCTCTGTAGCTCTCGTCCAACCGCATCTCCACCTGGACCAGCCTGCTTAACTCAGCTTTCCATTCCTTGTGGGGTTTTCTCCCCAAAAACACTGTTCGAACTTTGTACTGTACCAGTACCTTTCCTGGAAGGAGGGGGGGATTTTTCCTTGGTGTCGCTGCTCACGGGCTAGCACTTCCTCCCAGAGTTCCAAGGAGATTGAATCATACCATCCTAGCCGGACCTTCTCGGACACTGGTTCCCTATGCTGTATCTGTATCTCTCGCAACCTCCTTCTGAATTCCTCTTCCACGGTGGCTGATATCTGTATCTCTCCTCTTCTGCTATCCGGACCTTGGATCCCGGTGGAGGTTTGGATGTCCCAGACTGCAGGAAGCATCCCACCACTTGCCACCACCATAACAGAACCGCAACCCACTCTGTGCTTGTGGACTTCCATCAGTATACGGCTTCCTTCAATCTTAAACATAGATGTCAAATATTCCAGCCACCCCCATACAAAGCTAGCCGACAACTTAGCTTGTACTGGAACCTTCTTTATTGAACAGTCACACAGTTTATATACAGCATGGACATCCCCCTCCTGATCAGACTACCACACATAGGTCAGGGGTTGCCTGATTACATTATCCTATGCGGATGAAATTGTATACTGAAATGGAATTAACCTGAACTAATTATCTAGCCATCTGGACAGAAAAAAATATGTGAGTTCATTAACAATGGGACAGACCGGCTTAACAGAATACACATCACACCTCCATACACAGACAATAGGAAGCGACTGCCAGTGACAGATTGTCCATCTCTGACATTGAAGTACAACACACATTATCATAAGTGTAAACACAGAACCCATTTGAAGCAATCCAAACCATATTTTCGGTGTCCATTAAGTAAGTACCCGTCTTTCACTCCCAGTGATGGTGAATACCGTCACACCAGATAGTCCAGTTTTGTGGACAGAACCAGAGAAGACTTCTAAAGGGTCAGATCAAACTGAACTCCTCAAAGTTTGCAGAGTCATCTCCAAGTTGTCCATCGGAGCAGTCGGAAAAGACTCTGCTCGCAAAAAAAGATCGTCCAGGTACCTCAGTACCGCGATTCCCCGCTGACGTAACAATGCTAGCACCGGGGCCAACACTTTTGTGAAGACCCGAGGAGTGGAGGTGAGACCAAAGAGTAATGCCTCAAACTGATAATGCTCCTCGCCCACAGCAAAGCAGAGGAAGCGCATGTGACCGCACATATAGGATTGTGAAGTTGCCTTGATGTCGATAGAAGCGCGCAAATCCCCCTGATGTAGGGATGCCACTACCGTGCGAATGGACTCCCATTTGGGACTTTTGTACCTGCACAAAGCATTTTAGCGCCTTGAGGTCCAGAATTGGACATACCTTGCCTTCCTTCCTGGGAACTGTAAAGAGGTTTGAGTAAAACCCCTGAAAACGTTCCAAAGTTGGGAACCGGGACATCACCCCTTGAAGTAACAAGTCTTGCACTGCCCCAAAGAGACCCGTAAAAGATCTGGGGACAAGTGCAGGTTGGAAGGGAAGAAACTTTCCAGAGGATAAGACTGAAACTCGATCTTGTGCCTGGATTGAATGAATTTGTGGACCCACTTGTCCTGTACCAGGGAGGTCAACGGATCCGGAAACTAGTGAAGACATCCCCCCCACCCCAGATACGGGTGAGGCCGTCCCTTCATGCAGAAGTCATGTCCGCAGGTCTGGAAGAGCCCACTAGTGGCTTGCCAGAACTGGTCCTCTTGGAACCTCTGGTGGAGGCCCTGAAGCGCTTAGATCCCTTGTCTTGAGACCCTTAAGGGAAGAAAAAACCTGTTATGAGCAGAGAAGAATGGCCCACGTCTACAACGGGGCTCCTTGCCCTTGGTAGCCTGCGGAAGAAGTGTACTTCCACCTGTGACAATTGATGTCATCCAAGGAAGTTCCAAACAGGCGATCCCCTACAAAGGGGAGATCAGATAAGGCCTTCTTAGAAGTCTAGGCCGCAGACCAGCATTGCGGCCTTATAATACGCCAAAGGACCACTGCTGATACAGACAGCCTAGAAATCAAGAGGCATCACAGATAAACTGTAGCCTCTGGACCAACTGATCCACCAGCTCCGCAAAGGCAGGGGGAAGCTGTTTCCCCTCCAGGTCTCGGTGAAAAAGTTTAGCCCACTCAGTCAGTTTGCGACACCAGGGCAATAGTAAATACCGGCCTAAGTGCCGAACCAGCCACAGTCAACATATGTCGGGCCAGAGCCTCCGCTCTCCTATGAACTGGATCGTTAAAGGCCGGGGACTCCTCAACCGGAATTAAGGTAGCTTATTTAATGTGGAAACTGGTGAGTCCAATACAGGTGGGACTGTCCACTTTTTAGGCAGGAAATCCTCATAAGGATGCCACATAGCAAAAATGCTTAGGGGCACCAAGAGTACATTTTGGACAACCCCACTGTTTTGTGACAATGTAGTCAAAGTAAGCGGGAAAGGGGAACACCCCTGCCACTGTAGAGGGCCTGTGGTGCCAAAAGGGACTGGCGCCTCTGACGCAGCATCTCTGACATGTTTCTGAGCACTCAGGGTGTGTGGACACAGACCCCGTAGGGTGACTAGTGTACACGGCAACTGAAACAGATTCAGGATCTGATGGACAGATGAGGCAGGTGAGGACGGGGACGTTAAATACTAAGCTCACCCGGAAAACATATCAGGGGAGGGCCGCCGTCTGCGATCCCGGAGAGGGGAAGCTGACCAAGGGACCACAAATGGACCACCTACTGGATCCCGCAAAAAAACAAGGGGGTCGCCCTCCGAGCCCCTTTATAGTGGTCTGCACAATAGGAAATAGCCCCCTTGAAAGAGGGCTGCCCACCATGATGTGGGGACGCACAGACAGGGTACCCTGATGGTCCCGCAGCTGTAAAACTTAATTTTGGCCCGGGTCTGGCCACGTGCCAAACTGCCCTAGTCACTAACCCCCAGGGTAGGAGGGAACCCTGCTCAACCCAACGTTGTGCACCAGGAAAAATCCGGTCAGCAGCAACTCCAACAAGCCCCCCTTAAGAGCATGTGGCAAAAGCCAGCTGTTAACTTCACCTGGGGAGGGGGCCTGAAGACCCACAGTGACCACCGAATATTTAGAGGGGCTGGGGGAAGAGAGGGGAACTCGGGGGTCCCACTGTCCCAGGGAGGGGCCCACGTCCACCCCAAAACCCTCCAGGGGTAGAGGGGGGACAGCCTCTTACCATACCAGGAACAAGGTGGGCACCGCTCCTGACAGACCACCCCTCCATCAGAATGTGGGTGGCTGTTGGTCAGGGGGAATGCTGCGACTCAGGCTGAGGCCAGGTCTTATGCGCCCCCGCAAGACGTTTAACTCGCAGGCCAGTCCCCGTCCAGTGGGGCTATGTCGCGGCCGTCCTAGAGCGGAGCTAAGGTCTGTGTGCGCTCGCTGGACAGACTGGGGGGACCCTCTGGATCTAGATTATCCAGCCTGTCGCCCAGTCCAGCAGTTGATAGTAGATTCTTACAAGAACAAAATAGCAAAGATAGGAAAAAATCTAATTAAAAGGAAAAAAAATTGCCAGGACCAGAGTTCCCAACAAGGAACTAGGTCCTTACTCCTGACTAGGCAGAAAAAACTGAGTGCCTATAGCTGAGAGTGGGTGTATACCCGCTGGGACTGCCCATAAACGTAGTCAACCTTTTTTTTGCCTAGTGTCCTACTCCTGTAGGGGGCAGTATAACCCAATGGTTAAGAAAAACATATTAGGGAGATAAGGAACAAAATCTAACGCTCCCTGCTTACTCATAAAAAGATCATTTATTCAGAGAGACACTTACAAAATCCAGCACTTAATAGTGCATTGCAAAGCGCAGTTCCATACACTCGTCTCGAGGGGATGTGACCCCCTATGAGTAAGCGGAGAGCATTCGATTTTGTTCCTTATCTCCCTAATATGTGCCCCTGACTGAGCTGGATTGGAGCGTGGATCTTCCCTGGTGTGATCATCATCTGTCTACCCCATTGAGGGGATAGCTGCTTTAGACCCATGGTGACTCTGGGGTCTAAGAGTGAGGTGAGAGGCCACTTTAATTGGCGGAGGGTCTGCTAACACGGTCACTGAGGTGGCAACCACTGGAGATTATTTTATTGGACTGCAATTGATGGACTCTTTTCTCTCACTATTTGGTGCACACTATACATGTCACTGTTTGAGTATTTTTTATGGTGATTTATGCACGTTTTGTTTCTGGCGCAACACTGTTTGATTATATTTAGCACCCACCTGTATGCTGCCATGGAGGCACCAGGAAAACAGAAAATGTTATCATACCGTAATTTTCCTTTCCTGGTGCCTATCCATGGCAGCATACAGGTGTTGTCCTGTATGCTCCATGGAGGCACCAGGAAAAAGTTTTGCCTTTAGTTATACTTTAAGCCTAGTAATTCTACCTCCCAAAAAGTCTGTCATTGGACCTTTGTACACAGAATCTTTATGGTAGAGACTCCATGGGATTTGCCTCTACTAATAATATGTTGTAATTGCTGTCAGGGTTCATCTTCCTTCACTTTTTATCCCAAGTAGCTCAGTCACTAGAACAGGAAGTGAAAGAAAATAACCTCATTAAAAGAGAAGCTTTTTTTTTTTTTTGTTTTTTTTTTTTTTTAGCAATCATACTCACCGAGGCGGAAGCAGCATTGGTCCTATGTTGCATCTTCTCCTGATCCTAACCCTTCCACAACCTACCCAGACAAAAATGGAAAAATGGGTAACCTTCTGCTACTAGAGGCAGTATGCTATTTAATGCATATGTAACGCTTTTAAACTGTATAGTACATCAAACAAAATAAAAGCTAAATGTCTTCATGCTGCCAGATGTACATACTTTACGTGTACAAGAATCACATATCTATTTTTAATTGATCTAAAGGCCACAAAGACTTTCCTTATGCACATGCTTTTCAAACTGTTTCTCTATAGAGATTGGAAGCTCCTTGATAAGTTGTTTGCTCCCCCTACAAACCTACTGGCTATGTATCCTTTTTTGTGAGAATTTTGTTCAGAAATTGTCTGTTCCCATAGTGGATCTGGCCTTAACAGGCCCAACTATCATACCAGGGAAAAAGGCACCCACCTTTTAAAAAAGTACCAAAGGCAGAAAAAAATGACACATATGATGCTGGCATTAATGACCTATATGATTCACTAGCATTAAGAATCCATTTGACACTGACAGAGGTGATTACAACGGACAGCTATTACAGGGAGTGCAGAATTATTAGGCAAATGAGTATTTTGACCACATCATCCTCTTTATGCATGTTGTCTTACTCCAAGCTGTATAGGCTCGAAAGCCTACTACCAATTAAGCATATTAGGTGATGTGCATCTCTGTAATGAGAAGGGGTGTGGTCTAATGACATCAACACCCTATATCAGGTGTGCATAATTATTAGGCAACTTCCTTTCCTTGGGCAAAATGGGTCAAAAGAAGGACTTGACAGGCTCAGAAAAGTCAAAAATAGTGAGATATCTTGCAGAGGGATGCAGCACTCTTAAAATTGCAAAGCTTCTGGAGCGTGATCATCGAACAATCCAAGCATTTCATTCATAATAGTCAACAGGGTCGCAAGAAGCGTGTGGAAAAACAAAGGCGCAAAATAACAGCCCATGAACTGAGAAAAGTCAAGCGTGCAGCTGCCAAGATGCCACTTGCCACCAGTTTGGCCATATTTCAGAGCTGCAACATCACTGGAGTGCCCAAAAGCACAAGGTGTGCAATACTCAGAGACATGGCCAAGGTAAGAAAGGATGAAAGACGACCACCACTGAACAAGACACACAAGCTGAAACGTCAAGACTGGGCCAAGAAATATCTCAAGACTGATTTTTCAAAGATTTTATGGACTGATGAAATGAGAGTGAGTCTTGATGGGCCCGTGGCTGGATTGGTAAACGGCAGAGAGCTCCAGTCCGACTCAGATGCCAGCAAGGTGGAGGTGGAGTACTGGTTTGGGCTGGTATCATCAAAGATGAGCTTGTGGGGCCTTTTCGGGTTGAGACACCTTCTTCAAGCAGTGGTACAGGAAGAAGTCTGCATCCTTCAAGAAAAACATGATTTTCATGCAGGACAATGCTCCATCACACGCGTCCAAGTACTCCACAGTGTGGCTGGCAAGAAAGGGTATAAAAGAAGAAAAGCTAATGACATGGCCTCCTTGTTCACCTGATCTGAACCCCATTGAGAACCTGTGGTCCATCATCAAATGTGAGATTTACAAGGAGGGAAAACTGTACACCTCTCTAAACAGTGTCTGGGAGGCTGTGGTTGCTGCTGCACGCAATGTTGATGGTGAACAGATCAAAACACTGACAGAATCCATGGATGGCAGGCTTTTGAGTGTCCATGCAAAGAAAGGTGGCTATATTGGTCACTGATTTGTTTTTGTTTTGTTTTTGAATGTCAGAAATGTATATTTGTGAATGTTGAGATGTTATATTGGTTTCACTGGTAAAAAAAAATTTTGAAATGGGTATACCGTATATTTGATTTTTGTTAAGTTGCCTAATAATTATGCACAGTAATAGTCACCTGCACACACAGATATCCCCCTAAAATAGCTAAAACTAAAAACAAACTAAAAACTACTTCCAAAAATAGTCAGCTTTGATATTAATGAGTTTTTTTGGGTTCATTGAGAACATGGTTGTTGTTCAATAAAAAATTAATCCTCAAAAATACTCATTTGCCTAATAATTCTGCACTCCCTGTATTGATTTAGTTTAACTTTCATCCCAGGACAAAACACTGTTTTTGTAATTGCTTAAAAAAATGTTATCTGGAGTTAGTCCATTTTAAATCTACTAGTCCATCTAACACTACCCTCTCCAGACAATGATGCTGTCCAATGGTTTCTTAGTTGCTCCCCTCTATATATTGGAGCAATCCTAAGCCACATTATCAAAGGGAGGGTAAGCTGCAATAAATACATTTTTTGTTTTGGGTTTTAGGTACGGTTTAAGGACCAAATTGAAAAGCAGTTGGAAGGCCTTTCTAGAGCTTTATTCTTGCTGGTGGGACCTGCCCTGCACTTAAGTTTGGCTGTTATTTTACTTTGTCAAGCCATATCTGACTGGTCATAGTCCCTTAGGCCCCTTTCACACAGGCGGACCATTCAGATCCGCCTGTCTGTTTTTTTTGGCGGATCTGAACGGTCCCCCCATGCATTCCTATGTTGCATCAGATGTCAGCGGAGACATGTCCGCTGACACCCGATCCGTCAAATCTGAACGGATGTAAACCCTATTTTCCATCCGTCCAGCGGATCAGATCGGATGAGAACGGACTGACGGTCCGTTCCCATCCGATTTCCCCCCTAGAGATGCATGGGGAACTGACAGCTGTGTCTCTGCACACAGCGCAGAGAACAGCTGTCATCCTCCTACACAGCGGGGGATCGGCGGCTCGATCCCCCGCAGAGAAAAACGGAATCCGTCCGACGGACGGATAGTGTGAAAGGAGCCTTAAAAAGGGTAATTTAGCTGTCTCTTCAGTGTTGACCCACCTGTAGGATTGCAATCCCATCCAGGATTTAATCAGACAACACAATGGCGGGGCCAGTCTTGAGTCTCGTTCTGTTTGTTCCAGTATTGTCAGCCATGTACATTCCTGTCATAGAGAATAGGCAGACAGGTTTCCTCAGGCCTCAGCTCCTGGACCTAGAAGAAGGATTCCTAAATCAGGAGGTGTTTCAGGACCTCTGTGTCATGTACCTTGGAGGCCAAGTTGACAAGAGGACTTCCCTTGTGACTTTGGTTCAAGCACCTCTGAATGTGGTGACAGAAGTGCAAGGCTCAATGAAGCACAGGTGCTGGTAGCAGGTGATTGCCACAAACAGAGACGTAGTCAAGGTGAGCCGAAGTCATACACAGTGAGGCAGCAGCATGGACAGGAACCAGGCAGAGCAAGATCAAGTAGCAGGCCGAGGTCAGTACCAGGGAATTGGACAGAGCAAAGTACAGGAGCAGGCCAAGGTCAGTACCAGGGAAGCAGGCAGAGAATATTCAGAGGCAAGCCGAGGTCAGTACCAGAGAAGCAGTCAGAGAATAGTCAGAGGCAAGCCGAGGTCGGTTTCCAGAATCCACAGAGCAAGGTCAGAAACATGCCAGGTCAGCAATGGAAGTCAGTCAGCAAGCAGAAACACAGGAACATGGGTTTTAGGAATGCTGAATAACATCCAGTGATTAGCACATATTTGGATCTCCAATTCCAGCTGACGCCTTCTGAGGGGAAACTCGTCGGGTGGAGTCAGCCGCGTCGTCACCACGCATGAACCACACTGGAGGCGGCCATGCTCACTCGTAATGCTGTTTCTGTCAAGATTTTATGTAAGAGTCATTTTTAAATAAATCTTCCTTTTAAAAGAGCTAATGCACTCTCTTTTCATATTGAGCTGAGATCTTTGGAAAGTCCGGGGTGGGTATGATCCATCCAGCACCTCCATCCATGGATTGTCAGATCCATAGGGATTCCATTGTCTGTTGGGACAAGTGATATCCTAAGAGCTTACACTTTACCCCTTTCAGGCCTTGAGACTGTGTGTCAATGGTAAGCAGTCACCCATTTTTCTTTGCTCACGTTGGGGTTGCATGCAGCACTTGGAGGAATCATCTTTGGCAACATTTTTTATTTTTATTCAAGAGATTGTTTGTTGGACACTATCATTCAGTTATTATGTTATGTTTATGGAATTTTCACAAGTGAAGGTTTTTCTATTTTTTATTTGAATACATTTTATTTCACCATTGGAATTTTTTTTTTGCATGTTTGTGTCACTTTGCATTATTTTCACATGGAACTCAATTAATGTACCTGTGTAGATTTTTCCAAATTTTTTGTGTATATATTTTTTATTCATTTTCTTCTTTTTCTCGCAAATATTTGCTATTGTCATCATTTTGATTGTCATTCTATTGGTTCAGATAACGCACTAGTTTTTCTTACTCACATTATCTCTCCCAGGGTTCAGGGAGCTCTAGGTGCTGCCATCTACTAGCTAGGCTAGCGCATCCTTTATACATTTTACAGGGTACAGGTATGCCCTGCTGAAAGCAATGGATGCTCAGGTGGCTCCTTGGGATCAGTACACCCTGATCTATGCCTTTCTTCCCCTGAAACTTCTTCCTCGTCTGCTTTACAGGATTGTTGCAGAGGGCATTTCGGTGATCCTCATTACACCAGACTGGCCTCAGACAGAGGCACTGTGTGGCCCTGCCAGACTGTCCAGATCTACTGTGTTAAGGGCTGCAGTTGTTGGCTGTAGGAGAAGTACTGGTAAAGTCCGGGTTTAAAAGTAATACAAAAGTCTAGTTTTTTTTTTGTTTGCGTAAAAATAACAAACATGGTTTACTTACCTGCTCTGTGCAGTGGTTTTGCACAGAGCAGCCCCAATCCTCCTCTTCTCGGGTCTCTCGTCGGCGCTCCTGGCCCCTCTCTCCTGCTGAGTACCCCCACAGCAAGCAGTTTGCTATGGGGGCACCCAAGCCGAGCTGCTGCTCTGTGTGTCTATTCAGACACGGAGCCGCGACTTGGCCCTGCTCCCCATCTCTGCTCATTGGCTCAATGACTTTGACTGACAGCAGCGGGAGCCAATAGCGCCCCGCTGCTGTCTCAGCCAATGAAGAGGGAAAGCCTCGGACAGCCGAGACTCTTGTGCAACATCGCTGGATGGAGTTGGGGCTCAGGTAAGTATTATGGGGGCTGCTGCACACAGAAGTTTTTTCATCTTAATGCATGTAATGCATTAAGGTAAAAAAACCTTCTGACTTTAGAACCACTTTAAAGACTAGAGCATCTAAGAGTCTGTGTTTCATATGATGCTTAAAGTGATTGTAAGCGATCACCTTGTAAAACAACCGATTTAGTTTAAAATAGAAATGAAAGGCAAATAATTTGTGTATAGATATACAAAATCATTATACATACAAGTTTCTCTTTTTTATAAGTGATCACATTCCCCCTAGTTCTCAGCTGCATAAGAGCGGGGGGGGGGGGGGGCATGTCAGGGCAAGGAAGCAAAACAAAGAATACTTTTTCATAAAAAGGACATAGTACAGCAGGCATATATCAGGAATTTGAAATTCTGGGGTAACAAACACTTTAACCTAGAAATTCTACCTCCCACAAGGTCTGTCATTGGACCTTTGTACAGAGGGTCTTTCAAGTGGCTCCCCTGTCTGTTCCCCAGTGACTTCATGGGATTTTAATCTGGCTCTCTCTGTACTTCTAAAACTGCTATTTGAACCCATTATAGGCATTCCTCTATCTACTATCACCCACATTTTCGTAGTCATCACCTCTGTAAGGTGAGTGCCTTATCTTGCAAAAAAACATTTTTTGGAGATGTTGAGGCCAAGTAGTTCCTTTTTGACTTGCTGGTTTCTACATGCCTCAGACAGACCATAATTCAAGATTGTGGTGTCATGGATCAGGTTTCCTGCTTTCCTGAAAAGTTTAGGATTACTTTTTTTTAGGTGGATGCAACATTGGTCCAATGCTTCACTGTCCCCCACCAGGACTAACAATGAGAACCGAGCAATTAAACACTGCAGAGCGCTCAGTTTTTTCAGCCCCCTGAGCAGAGAGCTGCTGACTGTCACTGTCTCACTGGAGCTCTGGGTTGAGGAGGGGGTGGGAGCAGCTGGTTTAAGCTCTCAGCGGCTCACTGAGAGGCTGAGCCAGGTGTCGGTCCAGGCATGAGGGCGGATTCCAACCATATGGTCGCAATCTTATTCGAACCTGGATCGGCTCTGTGATGTCAACCAACAGCAGGTTTCAGCCCGCTGTCTGCTGAAAACGCATCACAGGAGTGCAGCACGAACTGCACTCCTGTGATCCATAGGAGAAGTACAGCCAAATAAACTGTGGCTGTACTTCTCCTTTAGGGTTCACTCTCAGGGCCGGCCTTTGGGGTGTGCGAGCTGTGCGGCTGCACAGGGTGCCATGGGCAACAAGGGCGCCGTGCGGCCATCACAGCTCGCAGAGGTTCAGGCCGCACAGCGGGAGGTGAGCGGCGGCCTGGACAGGGTTAACACAGGCCGCGGCCGCCGCTTACCTCCCGCTGTGCGGCCGTGCCTCGGTCACCTATTGCAGTGAGGCGAGCTGTGTATCTCTCACACAGCTCAGCCTCCGATCCTTCCACGCTGACTTCCCGCCCACACATCCCCGGGAGTGTGGGCGGGTGGGAGGAGGAGAAGGGGCGGGGTGAGGAGGAGCTGACGATCTCTCCTCTGGCGTCAGTGCAGGGAGGGAGGAGAGATTGTCAGCTCCTCCTCGCCCCGCCCCTTCTCCTCCTCCTTCCTCCCGCCCGCCCACACATTAAGAAAAAGAAAGCTGCAGACAATGTAAGGTAAGTGAGGTCTCACTCCTACAAAAAATGTAAGGGGGGTCTGTGATGTAAGGGGGGGCTCTCTGATGTGGGGGGCTCAGTTGGGAGGGGGGGTCTGATGTAAGGGGGGCTTTGTGTGGGGGGTCTCTGATGTGGTGGGCTCCGTGGGGAGGGGGGTCTGATGTAAGGGGGGCTTTGTGTGGGGGGTCTCTGATGTGGGGGCTCCGTGGGGAGGGGGGGTCTGATGTAAGGGGGGGCTGTGTGTGGGGGGGGCTCTGTGTGAGGGGGGCTTTGTGTGGGGGGTCTGTGATGTAAGGGGGGGCTCTCTGATGGGGAGGGGGGGTCTGATGTAAGGGGGGCTTTGTGTGATGGTTCTCTGATGTGGTGGGCTCCGTGGGGAGGGGGGGTCTGATGTAAGGGGGGCTTTGTGTGGGGGGTCTCTGATGTGGTGGGCTCCGTGGGGAGGGGGGGTCTGATGTAAGGGGGGCTTTGTGTGGGGGGTCTCTGATGTGGGGGGCTCCGTGGGGAGGGGGGGTCTGATGTAAGGGGGGCTTTGTGTGGGGGGTCTCTGATGTGAGGGGGGCTTTGTGTCGGGGGTCTCTGATGTGAGGGGGGCTCTGTGTGGGGGGGTCTCTGATGTAAGGGGGCTTTGTGTGTGGGGTCTCTGATGTGAGGGAGGCTTTGTGTCAAGGGTCTCTGATGTGAGGGGGGCTTTGTGTGTGTAGGGGGTCGCTGATCTTAGGGGGGCTTTGTGAGGGGGTCTCTGATGTGAGGGGGCCTCTGTGTGGGGGGTCTCTGATGTTAGGGGGCTTTGTGTGGGGGGTCTCTGATGTAAAGGAGGCTCTGTGTGGGGGGTCTCTGATGTAAGGGGGGCTCTGTGTGGGGGGGGGGCTTTGTGTGGGGGGTCTCTGATGTAAAGGGGGCTCTGTGTGGGGGTCTCTGATGTAAAGGGGGCTCTGTGTGGGGGGTCTCTGATGTAAGGGGGGCTCTGTGTGGGGGGTCTCTGATGTAAGGGGGGCTAAGTTATTAGTGATCATAAAAAAGTAAAGTCAAATAAAGTGCAAAAAAGGTGCAAGAAAATGGGGGGGGGGGGGGCGCCACAGGATTAGCTCGCACACAGGGCGCCTGATCACCTAAGGCCGGCCCTGTTTACTCTACTAGATCTGTGAGAGCCTCTTGGGCTTTTTGACAAATTTGTAAAGACTGACACTTAGTTTTCTGTTCATATCTTTTCAATGTACTACCAAGTGGAAATTTCAGCCTCATCTGATGTCAATCTTGGGTGTAAGGTTCTTCGGGCAGTCCCCAGTTTCTGTTGTTTACATTGGGCCTGTTAGCACTTGTTTGCTGTTTTGCCTACTTCTACTGCTTTGGACTTTATGAAGGTTTAAGACGTTCTATGTTCTTCAATGATCGAGAGACATTTTTTTTGATTTACCATAGAATTATTTTGTTTTGTTTTCCACCCCCTGTGTTTAAAATCCTTTTCTTTATACTGCTTTGCTACAAAAATAAGGCGCGCTGGTAGTAAGAGAAGGTATACCCTGTCAAAAACAAACAAAAATTCCCAGCTTTCTTACCAGCTAGCCTGCAACAAAACTAAATTGACCCTATCTAACAGTTTACGTTATAGACAAAGGGTTTAGTCGCACACATTTGCAAACATATGCATACCCAGCAGTGGCCCCGACAAGGCAACCCCAGTGTACTACAGAGTCTCCCAAGTTGGAGCAAATCTATAGCAGTAGATAGATTAAGAACAGGTTTGCACAGGACACCCATCAAGGTATAAGACTGATTGTCCCTCAATTGACTTAAAAAAAATTATTTTATGGTGAGTACAACAATACAATTTTTTATATTATCAAAAAAAAAAAAAATATATATATATATATATATATATACAGTGCATGCTAATATTCTCATTTAACTAGTTTTGGATATGGGCATATCAAGTATGTGCACTTTTTTGAACTTTAAACAGCATGTCCACAGAAACAGTAGCTAAGCCAAAAAGCTTTGAAAATTCTAGCTTTCTTAAAACGGTAAAAAAAATAGGCACTGAGCAGTATGCCATTCCTTCAGATCGCATGCACCAGTGACGTCACCAGCTGCATCTAAAGTAAACATCGGTACACTTTTGGAGATATTAAGAGTCGGTTCACACTAAGGCGACACGACTCCTTACTACTTCGGGGGCGACTTGTGCATTACTTGCAGTGTCTTCACATAATGGAAGTCTATGCAAGTCGCTCCGAGGTCGCCCCGAAGTAGTACAGGACCCTTTTTCTAAGTCGGAGCGACCTGTGTCGCTCCTATTAGAACGGGTCCTGTAGCGGTCAATGGACCGTGAGGGAGCGCGACTTGTCAGGCTGACATGTCGCCTGACATGTCGCGCTAGTGTGGACCGGCTATTACTGTACCTATAGGTAAAAATCATACAAGAGAGTTTACTCCCACTTCAAGCTGGCCTGTCTGCTGTCAAGTTCCTTCTAATTATGAATTGGTAGTTACACCCTCTTTCTGTGTAACTTCCTCCTAGTTTTCCACTGCCTGCTATAACTTTTTTGGGCCTCTATTTCACTTCACACATTATGCTACACACCTTCATGTATATTACTTGATTGTGAATGAGTCAGGGATTGCAAACCAGTTGCTATAAATAAGCTATGAATTTTGGCTTGTGTAGCCTCTCCCACAGTTTTGCTGCCTGTCGTGACTTTTTTTGCATGTTCCATTGCTGTAAGTTCTCCCTGCCTGTATTCCTGTTGCCTTCAAGAGGGACAAACTGGAAACACAAAATCATGGAGATATCTTGGCTAAGTCCATACCTACTAGCGGAGGCTCCCGGTAAATACTTGGATACTTTATACACTCCAATCCAGAGGAAAGCCCTTAGCCTACTGATGTTAAGTGCCAAAGATCTATGGTGCATCAATGACACTGTGGTCAAGGATATCATGACAATCCACATGTGCTTCCTGCATGCGTAGACTTTATACTCTTGCTTCTGGCCGCAACAGACTTTGTCAGGATGCTCACACACTGGTGAAACATAAAGAAAGATAAAAAGCTAGTTGGCAACCGATAGAAGACATAGAAATTGCTGCACCATTTTTGTCCCTCCCTACCTAAAGCCAGAGCTTTTTCAGCTGAAACATGTTAGAACTTGGTTCCGCCACCCCTGGCTTTGGTCCTCTGCTCCCTGCTCACCACTTTCACTTGTAAACACAGAAGCCAGTGATCTTGCCAGTCCCCCTGCTTTCCTATTTCAAACTGACCATGTAAGGCATAAAAGCAGTGCTATTTCAGTGTGGCCAGTTTTCTGGCTGTGCAGAGAGCTCAGCCTGTCTGTCCTCCAATGGCCAAGATTTGTGCTGACATTCTCCCTGCACAGCCATTCACTGGAAAGATCAGGGACTTACACTGATTATTTGCACTTTATTTATACCTAAGTTTCTGTACATAGTGCACCCCCTAAACATTGCATTATGTATGTCCCCCCCCCCCCTGAACTCTGCGCTCTGTGTGTAGTTTACCCCTGAACTCTGCACTTTTTGTGTAGCTCAACCCTGAACTCTGCACTCTATACGCAGTGCACTACTGGACCCTGCACTCTGTGTGCAGCACATTCCTAAACCCTGAACTCTGTATGTAGCGCACTTCTGAACCCTGCACTCTGTATGTAGCGCACTCCTGAACCCTTCACTCTGTAGATAATGCACCCCTGATCTCTGCACTCTATGTGTAGCACACCCATGAACTCTGCACACCCCTGAATTCTGCACTCTGTGCGCAGTGCACTCCTGGACCCTGCACTCTGTGTGCAGCGCATTCATAAACCCTGCACTCTGTACGTAGTCTCCTTCTGAACCATGTACTTTGTATGTAGCGCACTTCTGAACCCTGCACTCTGTGCATAATGCACCCCTGAACCCTGCACTTTTTGTGTAGCACACTCCTGAACCTTGCACTTTGTGTGCAGCACAACCCTGAACCCTTCACTCTATGTGTAGTGCATCCCTGAACTCTGCATTC
This sequence comes from Pelophylax lessonae, assembly GCF_965119305.1. Classification (NCBI taxonomy): domain Eukaryota; kingdom Metazoa; phylum Chordata; class Amphibia; order Anura; family Ranidae; genus Pelophylax; species Pelophylax lessonae. Next base: position 427,462,878 of record NC_138772.1, on the reverse strand, counting down.
TGTGCTTAGAGTACTTCTGAACCCTGCACTCTGCATGTAGCGCAGCCCAGAACTCTGCACTTTATATGTAGCGAACCCTTGAACTCTGCAATCTGTACATATCACACCCATGAACTCTGCACTCTGTGCATAGCACACTCCCTGAATTATGCACTCTGTACATAGCGCACTTCTGAACTCTGCACTCTGTATGTAGCACACTTCTGAACCCTGCACTCTGTACATAATGCACCACTGAACCCTGCACTTTGTGCGTAGCACACTCCTGAACTCTGCACTCTGTATGTAGTGCACTCCTGTGCTCTGCACCCTGTACATAGTGCACTCCTGAACCCTACATTATGTACAAAGCTCACTCCTTAACTCGGCGTAACGCACTCCTTGTACTTTTGGCCACACCCAAGCAGTTCTGGGGTGGTGTTGGGGGTGTGGTTGAGTTCCTGTACCTATTCTATGAGAAAATAAAGCAGCTTCGTTTTATTTGTCCGTTTGTTAACTGTTGTTTGAAGTATTATAGGTTGCCATGGCAGCAAAAAAAAATTCTGTTGTGCTAAGGATTTCGGGGATACCCCTGGATCAAAATCTGACACACCAGATCCTAATCAGTTAACCTGTAGGATCAGAATCTTATGATGTTCCAGCAAATTTAATTTCTGTTCTCCTTTGCATGAAGATTTTCTTTATGTGAGAATATTGACAGCTTTGATAGTAGAATACTTTTCATTAGACCGTAAACACATTAGCAAGATATCCCTGATTATGTATGTTTCAAAAGATTGCTGCTATAAGCAAGGATTCCCTGCCTGGAAAGGACTGTTTGTTCTTGCAGCTAGATTTGCTCTGAACAAATTCCAGTCTCTGTTGGACAAGGTTGCCTTTGTGATATTGCATTGTAAGCTTTAAAGAGCAGAATTCTTTATATTAGACAGTAATCTTCATGAGCAGTGTGTCTTTTGAAGTTTTAATTGTAAACCCAAACAGCGAAAACTTCTCAGTGGAGCAAAAGAACCTATGAAAAGGTTTACTTTTTAAAGTAGTTCTCATTGGATTTGAATTCATGCTTTTAGAGAATTGTCATTATGGGTAATGTTTTACTTAATATATTGCAAAGATCTAATTATGCTTAGGGCAAACCTGTGCTTTGCTAACTCGGGCATAGCAACAGGTCCCCTTTAGAGTAGGGAAGGTAAGGAGTACTTACTTTGTACATTTTCTCCCAATAATCTGTTCACTCGCTGCAGCAAAATAAATACTTGCTATACTTTCAGATATAGAGATATAAAAGGGAGTGATGTGTCCCCCAGATCAGTCACATGGGGGCAGGGGGAGTGTTCATAATCTTGTGTAAACTCTAGTCCAGCTCTGTGCATTGGAACTTGCAAAGTAATTTTTTGGTGGTGGTGGGTGGGGTGGGGTTGGGATTTGTGGGGGCCTCTTTCAGGTGAAAAGGGCAATATAGGAGTCCATAGAAAGTCTGTGCTCCATACCCTTCCTGCTCTTAAGCAAGACTGTTACTTTTCAAAAATGCAAGATTTCCTTCGAATTGTGATTGTTTAAGGCCCGTACACACGTAGCGATTGTTCGGCCACCGACCGATCGGCCGATTGTCGGCTTGTTAGTATGATGCTTCCGACAACCGACTGCGAATTTTCAGCCGAACAGAATCGGGTGTGCAGGCTCTAAAATTTTTGTTGGCCAACACCGATTGTTCCTCAGTCAGTACAGAATTCGGCCGACAAACCGCAGATGAGCAAGACTGGGCATGCTCAGAGAAGAAAAAACACACAGAAAGTTAACCATCACATGACATCAATTCTGCAGTCGGCTGTTGTTGGCCGACAAAATTCGTGTGCAGTCTTTAGCTCTTTTCAACCGACAGGACAGCACCGGACAAAAGACGGCCGATCGTTCGGCCGACAATCGCTACGTGTGTACGGGGCTTTAATCTCTACACTTGTCACCTATATTCTGTTACATCTATACTAGTAAGCTTGGTTCTTCTATATTGACACCCCCCATTTATGTGACGTGAATGTTGAAAATAGCTGGAGCACTTGAATCATAATTTAATCTGCTCTGTCCCATTCCTCTTTCTACTCTAATATTTTTATGCAATAGTAATGCATACTGATGCCAGTCTTTATTTTGGAATATAATTTTGGATTCTACAAAGATAATAGCAAGTGAGGCAGACTACTGTCTATGCTGTAACTGAATATGCATCCGTCTGGTTCATACGCTGCCTCCATACTACATCTATCTGCCCTGCATTGCATCTTGGCAGATCCCTAGGCCTACCACTGTTTCGTGAATCAATGCAACATTTATTTTGAACTCCAACTGTAGAACTTGGCAATGCATGATGCCAAAATGTCATACAGTATATAGTTGCCTGGGCCTCTCCACTCTGAAAGGCAGATTGTTTAACCAGCGATGTTGTATTCTCACTATTTTTTGATGAGCAAGCTCATGTTTCCTCTGCTGCGGGTGCTCTCTTTCACCTCTGCTAACGCATCTTCATGATAGGCAGTATGCCATCTAGTTTGGCACACTTGCAGCAGAGCTTTTTGGAATAACGAAGCCCTTATGGCTACCTTCTGACAAGGTTTATCAGAATGCATCAAAGGTGAATTGGCTGGGTGAGAGATTCCTACCACCCTTCATGATCTTGTCTGGCTAGCGTTTCAGACTAACATCTGCTTTCAAGAGCATGCCCAGGAGAGGGCTCATTAGTGTAAGGCTTTCACTTCCTGCTTGGCTTTTACTTTTTAGCAAACCCATGGTCTTCCCTCTGAGGAAAAAACCCAATGCAAGTCTCAGGGCCTGTATATCTACTGCAGCCAGAAAGGACATTTCCTGAAGCAATTCCTACAGAGGCCAGGAAACTTCCACATCAAGTTTGTCTAGAGTGGGAAATAGTAGACCATTATTCTCATCCCTTTTTTTAACAGCTCTCCATTACCATGCAGCTGCACTTTTTCACTTCCATTACCACATTGGTGCCAGACCAGCTAGAAATTTACTTTGAGTTTTGAAAGTTGAAACTTTATAAGTTTCAGCAATTATTGAAACAATTCTTGCTTCTGGACCTATCTGTTCGCATGCTATTCTAATCAAAATGTCTGTGGAAGTGCTCCACTATGAGAATCTCCTTCCTGGTTCTACCTTGGCTGCAACTACATTCACCTGTTATAAATCAGTCCTCCTTGCACTTGCTTGTCTGGGATCTAAATCACAAAACTTAAAATGTGAGTTACCTAAAACCTGATTTGTATAAAATGGGAGACAAGTGGAAAATTGTATTTAACACCCAGGATGGCCACTATGAATATTTAATGGTGCCTTTTGACTTTAGTAATGCCCCCAAAGATTTTCAATACTTAGACGAGTAGATTTTTCATGCATTCCTTTTTTTTGCATGGTTATCTACCTGTATTTTAATCTATTCTCCAAATATCTATTTAAAGATGTCATGTTCACAAACAATGACTTACTGCCATTGGCTCTATGCCAAAGAAGGAAAATGCCTCTTTTTTTTACAAGTACCCTTCCTGGGATATAGCTTTGCCAATGGTGGTTACTCAGTGGACCCAGAGAAGAATGTTGCTATTCCCATTTGGCCTTTGCTAGTGGTCTTAGGGTTACTCCGCACTTACTAGACTTCACAAATTACTATCAGCAATTCATAAACAGCTACTCCAACTACTGTGTTTGTCATGCCAATTATGTTCAGTGCTCACACAGATACCAATCCAAAGATCTGGCCTTCCTAAGCAGTGGAATTGTTTTACATGAACTGAGCCTTCATTTCTGGTCCTGCTCCCTTGAAGCCAAATATTTCGAAGACTTTCTCTATTGAGGTTGATGTCTCTTCTGCGGGAGTTGGGTCTATTCTTTTCCAGCTACCAAGTTAATCTAGGTGCCCTTGTGCCTTTTTCATAAAGAAAATTTTCCCAGGAGAGAACAAATACTCTATTGAAGAGCGCAAGCTGCTCTATTACACCAACCCTGGAAAAGAATGAAAATATATCTTGGGAGACCCACCTTATAGCATCACCATCTTCACAGATCATAAGAACCTACAGTATCTTCAGACTGACATTTAATTGAATCCCAGACAAGCCCTCTGGTCTTTGTTCTTTTCCTAGTTTGATTTTGTTATTACCTTCAAAACTGGGAATGCCTATTCCAGATCAGATGCTCTCTCCAGGTCCCTTGACTCATAAAAACACTAACTCCTGTTGTGCCAGAATTTATCATTCCTCTGACTCTAGTTGTCCTGGCTCTGACCTCTGTCTGAGACTCTAGTCATTTTTCTGGGTAAAACTTATGGAACTGCACAGTTAAGAACCAAACTACTTTACTGAGCCCACAATTCTAACATTTACAAACATCCTGACATCCACAGAATCTATATTTTACTTTCCTGTATATACTGGTGGCTGGACCTTTTCAAGGATGTAGAGGTTTACATTACATAAAGGCCTGTCCAGTTTGTGCAAGAACCAAGTCTTCTACCCAAGCACCAGCAATTCCTCTTCTTCCATTATTTTATTTTTTCTAATCATTGTTATGCAATGTTTTATGCTTCAGCTCATCTGGTGCAATTATAAAATGCATACCTATGTGGGTTTTGACCAGATTTTTCAATGTCATTTTATTTTTGAAACCCCAGCACCCAAGCGTGAGATTTTTCTTCTTCTAAAAAATATCAAACCTATATGCACCTAATCAAATAACAACTAGAAATAATATGTCGTCAAGAAGCTCATTTCTCCAACACCTCTAAAGATCCATTATCAATACAAATTACACGGTTTATAAGGGTGACACAGAAAAAAGCAGGGGTTACAAGTTCAATTATTATTAGTTATATGTAGCAAATAGCCTCTATCACAGCAGAAACCTGTCATTATAATTTTGTATTAGAGTTTTCTTGACTAATTATTATGCTCACCCGATCCTCCTATACAAATCTTCCAATCCTAAAGCGGAACTCTAGTTATACGAAAATGAATAGATCATAGATAAAATAAAACAGCTGCTCTTACTGCAATGCTCACCTTCAGTGCAGAGCTATCCTACACAAGATCCCCCGGTCTTCTAGGCTAAATGACAGCCACTATCACTCAACCCACTTCCTCAGAGCCCAGGTTGTCATGGGCCTGCCCTCTTCCTGTGACAGAACAGAGAGGAAGAAGAAGCATAGTCATTAGCTTATCTCTCTGTCAGTCTGCTTTTACCTTCTATCGGCATGCTCCTTGCCAACACATGAATTGGTTGTTATCTTCTTCCTTCCTCAGTTTGAGCTCTTCTGTACAGGGACTGCCGAAGGCTGTAGTTTCTAAGTTTTACCAAGTCAAATTCAGGTTAATTTTTAAGAGCCCTAGAGAAATGTACAGTACTTATAATTGTGTAATCTGGTGGTGGAATTTTATTTTACAAAGGATTTGTAGAGGTTTTTTTAATGTTGTACAGTATACAGGCAGTCCATGAGTTACAAACAAGATAGGTTCTGTAGGTTTGTTCTCAAGTTGAATTTGTATGTAAGTTGGAACAAGTACATTTTTTAAGTGTAACTCCAGCCCAAAAAATATTTTAGAATTTTTTTTGGATAGCATAGGGAAGGGATAACACCCCTGTAATGCTTGGTTTGCAGTCTGTGCCATGTTCAAAGTATTTTACCTCACTTTCTGTCCGTGTGACAATCAGATTTGGAAAATGTTGGGTAGTTGTGGAAAGAAGAATTGGTGATACTGCTTCAGGGAAGACAATAACAAGACAAAAAGGTTTCCAAGCTCTCCTTACCGACCAACCGAATTGACCTGTTCAACAGTACGCGTTAAAAACAGGGGTTTAGTTTCACACATTTGCAAATACATGCGTAAGCCACAGAGCCCCGTCAAGGCACCCCATTATCTGTGGTCCTAACTCTAAATTCTGAGAGTCTACAACAATGGAAGCACATGCATTTAATGGACAGGTGTAGGACAGATATACCTGAAGGGAGCCCACCCCTTCTTAAAGGCACAGGGGCACACTGAACATCCAGCCTATTGCACAATGGCAGCAAAGATGTCAGTGCGTTGCCTGGTCAATATAGTCTATAACAAAAACAACTGGTTACTGTCCACACCTGTAACTGGTCTCTGCAGCAAGGAGCATTGGAAGGGCGATGCATATAACAAGACAAAAAGATTTCCAAGCTCTCCTTACTGACCAATCTGGGAAGACACCTTTTTTTTCCCATGATTACTCTTACAGGAATGAATTTCCCTTCCTAGAGGTAGATTTCCTCTCACTTCCTGTTGTCTCCCTCCATTTGTAAGTATGAGTCCTATATAAGTCGGATGTTTGTAACTCTGTGACTGTCTGTGAAGCTCAATGTCACAGTATAATTGTCAGGGTGCCAGGAAACCAGACCACACGAAGATGCATATAAAATAAAGCAGTTTATTAGAGCAACAATAATAAATGCACAGCAAGAGTGATGAGCAAAATCAGAAACAGCCAGGGTCAAGTCCAGAGCGGGTAGACATCCAAGCCGGGACCGAGTCTGGAAGCGGGTAGTCATCCAAGCTGGGGTCGAGTCCAGAGGCGTGTAGTCTGCCGATGCCTGGTCATCTGCTGATACGGAATCGAGAGCCAGGAAAGTAGTCAGCCAAACCAGGTCATGCACCGAGAACAGAAGACTGCTAGCAGTGATGCCCCTTGGAGCACAAACACAAGGGCACAGGACTGCAAGCCAACAGGTGATAGATATAGTCAGGTGTGCAACATCATCACTGAGTGACGCCCAGGCAGTGATGATGCAAACAGAGTTTATAAAAGACCACAGTATGCACATGTCCAAGATGGCTGCCAACAGGTAGGCAAGGTAAGACCTTGACAATAATAGCATTTAACAAAGACAAGGAATGAACATACAGGTCCGTTATAGGGGGGAGGTAACAGAACAGAAGAACATATAACAACTCTCTGAAAATTGGCAAGTATGTGTCAATAAACAAGTGCATCCAATGTATCTAGATGAGGTAGAAGTCATTTGAAGCTAGACCTGCTTCTTGCCAAAGAAATGGCATGCCTCAGTAGGGTGAGGTGAAGGAAAAGAAAGAAAAAAAGGGGAAGGGGAGAGAGGAGGGGAGACCCATATGACTCCTTGGAGAGTATTGAAATGAAGGAAGAAAGGAGAAGGGATGGGAGAAAGAGGAGATCCCTCAGGGTCCAAGCCAAGGTTCAGCACAATAAGGTGTAATTGTAATTATATCCTCAACCCTTCCCTTGGCAAGTTCACAGCCACATGTAAAAAACTTTTTGTCACAAAGATCCACTTTGCTTGAGCTATGAGCTCCCATGTTCCTGCTGCTAGATGTAATGTATTTCATGCAAATGCTTAATTTTTTTAAGCCAACGTTGGTGTGCAAAAACAAAACACCTGTAGGTGAGAAAAAAGTGCATGTGAAAAAACACACACAAAAAAGTGCACTTCAGGGTGTGTCTCTAATCCACCTCCCAAAGAAGTAGGACCCTTCCCTGACCCCCTGGGGCACAATGCTCCTGACAGGGGCAAGAGGCACTCATGGTCTACCTAGCCAAAAGCCTGGCAGACCCCTCTCCTCATGGTGAGCCAAAGCCAACCAGTGAGTACTAGGTGAGGGGCTCTCCCAAAGACAGACTCCCCTGTTCAGGGGAGGAAGGAAACTGATGGCCATACATCCTCCCCTAGACTTTAGGGTAGGCCTGAGAACCCACACCCTTCATCCAAGCGAAAAAGGAAACACATACATAAGTGCAATGTGACACACGCAAAGAAAAAATAAATAAGTGCCAGTGCATGTTCATTGGATAGGCCTTGTGGCCTGGTAACAAAAATTGCCCTAGTCTTGCCCAAAATGTCTAGGCCAAGAGGTGCCGTGCAGAAAAAACAAGAAGTGCTGTGGCCATTTGCTCATTCTCAGAGTGGGGCTCCCAAACCCATAGTGGTACTAAGAGCACCCCTGGGGTGACCAACTCCCAGGGGGCACTGACACCACGGGTCCTCTGCCTTCTTGGCCCCATGGCCAGACCAGACAGCACTGTTCAAACCAGAAGGCACTCGGCCCCTCAAAACCCTCAACAACAGGAAAGTATTAAAGACCCAGCTCCTCAGGACCCCCATTATACCAGCAGGGATACTTTACAGCGAGCCATTTGTGCCAAAAGGCCAGAATGATGGTGGAGCACCCCTACTGGACACTAATAAAAACAAATGATACACTTGATCTTAGCCAGAAGGTCAGGCAGCGATATGTAAATGCTTCAAGTAGAAATGAAGGCAAACTTTTTTTAATAGAGTAAGAGGCATATAACCCTAGTCGGGTTTGTTGTCATGTGTGCCCCATTGGGGAGATTTCCCTTCACTTCCTGTCCCATAGTCCCATCAGGAAGTGAGAAATAGCCACCAGGGTCACCAAAACGAATGTCTTTATTGGAAGATTTCCCCTCTATTCCTGCTCGCATGACCACTCAAAATTTTCTTTCAGTGATAACGGTCACCAGGACAAATCGAGGAGGTGAATCTCCCTAATGGGGACCCAGACAGCAATAAAACATGATAGGTGTTCTAATCTCTACCCACTCTATCTAAAACTAAAAAAACAAAACAATTTGCCTTTAATTATACTTTAAGGTAATACTTACAGTATCTCACAAAAGTGAGTACACCCCTCACATTTTTATAAATATTTTATTACATCTTTTCATGTGACAACACTGAAGAAATTACACTTTGCTACAATGTAAAGTAGTGAGTGTACAGCTTGTATAACAGTGTCAATTTGCTGTCCCCTCAAAATAACTCAACACACAGTCATTAATGTCTAAACTGCTGGCAACAAAAGTGAGACAAAATTTCCAAATTGGGCCCAATTAGCCATTTTCCCTCCCCGGTGTCATGTGATTCGTTAGTGTTACAAGGTCTCAGGTGTGAATGGGGAGCAGGTGTGTTAAACTTGGTGTTATCACTCTCACTTTCTCATACTGGTCACTGGAAGCTCAACACATGCGGTGCAGTTCAACAGGACAGGCTCCACTCAGAACAGGCCTCGCTCAGCGTCTTCTCCAGAGGTTGTCTTTGGGAAATAGACATTTGAGCGCTGCCAGCATTGCTGCAGAGGTAGAAGGGGTGGGGGTCAGCCTGTCAGTGTGTAGACCCTACGCTGCACACTGCATCAAATTGGTTTGCATTTCTGTCGTCCCAGAAGGAAGCCTCTTCTAATGATGATGCACAAGAAAGCCGCAAACAGTTTGCTGATGACAAGCAGACTAAGGACATGGATTACTGGAACCATCTCCTGTGGTTTGATGACACCAAGATAAACTTACTTGGTTCAGATGGTGTCAAGCGTGTGTGATGCCAACCAGGTGAGGAGTACAAAGACAAGTGTGTCTTGTCTACAGTCAAACATGGTGGTGGGAGTGTCATGGTCTGGGGCTGCATGAGTGCTGCTGGCACTGGGGAGCTACAGTTCATTGAGGGAACCATGAATGCTATCATGTACTGTGACATACTGAAGCAGAGCATGATCCCCTCCCTTTGGAAATTGGGCCGCAGGGCAGTATTCCAACATATAAAACGACCCCAAACACACCTCCAAGACGACCCCCTGCCTTGCTAAAGAAGCTGAGGGTAAAGGTGATGGACTGGCCAAGCATGTCTCCAGACCTAAACCCTATTGAGCATCTGTGGGGCATCCTCAAACAGAAGGTGGAGGAGCGCAAGGTTTCTAACATCCACTAGCTCTATGATGTCGTCATGAAGGAGTGGAAGAGGACTCCAGTGGCAACCTGTGAAGCTCTGGTGAAATCCATGCCCCAGAAGGGTTAAGGCAGTGCTGGAAAATAATGGTGGCCACACAAAATATTGACACTTTTTGGCCCAATTTGGATGCTTTCACTTAGGGGTGTACTCACTTTTGTTGCCAGAGGTGTAGACATTAATGGCTGTGTGTTGAGTTATTTTGAGAGGACAGCAAATTTACACTGTTATACAAGCTGTACACTCAATACTTTACATTGTAACAAAGTGTCATTTCTTCAGCATTGTCACATGAAAAGATATAATATAATATTTACAAAAATGTGAGGGGTGTACTCACTTTTGAGAGGTAGTGTATTTCTCTCCCTCTATTCACAATAGAATTTCGCCACATCAAATTACCTACCTATTTTTTATACTTCCACCATAGACCTTAATCCTGTTTGTATTGTGATGCAGTCTGTGTTTCATATCCACGGACCTGTTTTTACTATAATGGCACTCATGGGCTCAGGGCCTAAGACAGCACAGTTAGAGAGGCAGCACAAGGTCTGTACACCTGCAAATTGTGACCCATTTTTTCCATATTCTACTGAGCACTACTTAACATCAGTGGCTAAACTTAACAATATAAATGCAGGGGATATAGAAAGGAATTAGTTAAAATATAATTAAAAACTTGCACCATTTCTCCTTTCTCCTGTTTTATAATTTCTACAGTTGAAAAGTTGTTTTGCATATAAAGCTGACAACATGTTTTCTCCAATAGCACATCTTACCGTAGCAGTGAAATAATCATATGACACAAAGGGTGGAGTTTGGGACATCATAACTCACATAAGTTTAGGGCAGCAAGATGTTTGAGCTAGTCCTACATATCCAACATTTCTGAATTCCTTTTTTTAACAATGAAACATTACTAACACTGAAATGAAGTTGCGAATCTTGGATCTTCTTTTAGCTGCAACAGCATAAAAAAACTTGTAGATGTGGCCTTTTTGACAGGCAAAGCTTCAGCTTTTCCCAGTAGTGAAAGTGCCTCCCACTAAGTCCTGCCCCCTCACAATCCCATTGGTGCATCTTTATGATGGGCTGCTTCATTGGCCAATAGGAATATGTAGGGGGCAGGAACTTAGAGATTGGCAAGTTTCAGCAACATGAATAAAAGCTAAAACTTTGCTTGTCAGAAGAGCCAGGCATTATCACTGTATGCCTGCAACAGTTTCATGGTTCATTTTTCAAAATATATTGGGCTCAATTCACAAAGCTTAAAGTGATTGTAACATTTTATTTATTTTTTTCTAAATAACAAACATGTTATACTTACAGTGCCTTGCAAAAGTATTCGGCCCCCTTGAACTTTTCGACCTTTTGCCACATTTCAGGCTTCAAACATAAAGATATAAAACTGTAATTTTTTTTTGAAGAATCAACAACAAGTGGGACACAATCATGAAGTGGAACACAATTTATTGGATGTTTAAATTTTTTGTTAACAAATAAAAAACTGAAAAATTGGGCATGCAAAATTACTTACTACTTTTGAATCACGTTATTGGTTCATTTCTACCCCAAAGGGGTTAACCCTTATAAGTTCAGCGCACCTGCTTTTCTGTTTTCAAAATTACTCAGCCCCTTTACTTTCAGTGCAGCAAGCTCTCTCCAGAAGTTCAGTGAGGATCTCTAAATGATCCACTGTTGACCTAAATGACTAATGATGATAAATAGAATCCACCTGTGTGTAATCAAGTCTCCGTATAAATGCACCTGCACTGTGATAGTCTCAGAGGTCCATTTAAAGTGCAGAAAGCATCATGAAGAACAAGGAACACACCAGGCAGGTCAGAGATACTGTTGTGGAGAAGTTTAAAGCAGGATTTGGATACAAAAAGATTTCCCAAGCTTTAAACATCCCAAGGAGCACTGTGCAAGCGATAATATTTAAATAGAAGGAGTATCAGTCCACTGCATATCTACGAAGACCTGGCCGTCCCTCTAAACTTTCATTTCATACAAGAAGACTGATCAGAGATGCAGCCAAGAGGCCCATGATCACTGAGGTGGGACACTCTGTCCATAGGACAACAATCAGTCGTATACTGCACAAATCTGGCCTTTATGGAAGAGTGGCAAGAAGAAAGCCATTTCTTAAAGATATCCATAAAAAGTGTCATTTAAAGTTTGCCACAAGCCACCTGGAAGACACACCAAACATGTGGAAGAAGGTGCTCTGGTCAGATGAAACCAAAATCAAACTTTTTGGCAACAATGCAAAACGTTATGTTTGGCGTAAAAGAAACACAGCTCATCACCCTGAAGACACCATCCCCACTGTCAAACATGGTGGTGGCAGCATCATGGTTTGGGTCTGCTTTAACATAGAAACATAGAATGTGTCGGCAGATAAGAACCATTTGGCACATCTAGTCTGCCCAATATATCTGAATCTTATAAATAGTCCCTGGCCCTATCTTATATGAAGGATAGCCTTATGCCTATCCCATGTATGCTTAAACTCCTTCACTGTATTTGCAGCTACCACTTCTGCAGGAAGGTTATTCAGTGCATCCACTACTCTCTCAGTAAAGTAATACTTCCTCATATTACTTTTAAACCTTTGCCCCTCTAATTTAAAACTGTGTCCTCTTGTGGTAGTTTTTCTTCTTTTAAATATGCTCTCCTCCTTTACCGAGTTGATTCCCTTTATGTATTTAAAAGTTTCTATCATATCCCCTCTGTCTCTTCTTTCTTCCAAGCTATACATGTTAAGGTCCTTTAACCTTTCCTGGTAAGTTTTTTCCTGCAATCCATGTACTAGTTTAGTAGCTCTTCTCTGAACTCTCTCTAGAGTATCTATATCCTTCTGGAGATATGGCCTCCAGTACTGCGCACAATACTCCAAGTGAGGTCTCACCAGTGTTCTGTACAGCGGCATAAGCACTTCTCTCTTTCTACTGCTTATACCTCTCCCTATACATCCAAGCATTCTGCTGGCATTTCGTGCTGCTCTATTACATTGTCTTCCCACCTTTAAGTCTTCTGAAATAATTACTCCTAAATCCCTTTCCTCAGATACTGAGGTCAGGACTGTGTCAAATATTCTATATTCTGCCCTTGGGTTTTTATGCCCCAGGTGCATTATCTTGCACTTGTCCACATTAAATTTCAGTTGCCAGAGTTCTGACCATTCTTCTAGTTTTCCTAAATCCTTTTCCATTTGGCGTTTCCCTCCAGGAACATCAACCCTGTTACCTATCTTTGTGTCATCAGCAAAAAGACAAACCTTACCATTGAGGCCTTTTGCAATATCACTTATGAAGATATTAAACAAAATTGGTCCCAGTACAGATCCCTGAAGTACCCCACTGGTAACATGACCTTGTTCTGAATGTTCTCCATTGACTACAACCCTCTGTTGTCTGTCACTCAGCCACTGCCTAATCCACTCAACAATATGGGAGTCCATGCTCAATGACTGCAGTTTATTGATAAGTCTTCTATGTGGGACAGTGTCAAAAGCCTTACTAAAATCTAGATATGCAATGTCTACTGCTCCTCCACCGTCTATTATTTTAGTCACCCAGTCAAAAAAATCTATAAGATTTGTTTGACATGATCTCCCTGAAGTAAACCCATGTTGTTTTTCATCTTGCAATCCATGGGATTTAACATGTTCCACAATCCTATCCTTTAATAGGGTTTCCATTAATTTGCCTACTATTGAAGTCAGACTCACTGGTCTATAGTCTTTTCTTCAGCAGGGACAGGGAAGATGGTTAAAATTGATGTGAAGATGGATGGAGCCAAATACAGAACCATTCTGGAAGAAAACCTGATGGAGTCTGCAAAAGACCTGAGACTGGGACGGAGATTTGTCTTCCAACAAGACAATGATCCAAAACATAAAGCAAAATCTACAATGGAATGGTTCACAAATAAACATATCCAGGTGTTAGAATGTCCAAGTCAAAGTCCAGACCGGAATCCAATGGAGAATCTGTGGAAAGAACTGAAAACTGCTGTTCACAAACGCTCTCCATCCAACCTCACTGAGCTCGAGCTGTTTTGAAAGGAGGAATGGGCAAAAATTTCAGTCCCTCGATGTGCAAAACTGATAGAGACATACCCCAAGCAAGAGGTGGCGCTACAAAGTATTAACTTAAGGGGGCTGAATAATTTTGCACGCCCAATTTTTCAGTTTTTTATTTGTTAAAAAAGTTTGAAATATCCAATAAATTTCGTTCCACTTCATGATTGTGTCCCACTTGTTGTTGATTCTTCACAAAAAATTACAGTTTTATATCTTTATGTTTGAAGCCTGAAATGTGGCAATGGTTTTGCAAAGAGCAGCCTTGATCCTCCTCTACTGGGATCCCCCACTGGCGCTCCTCCACTTTTTGGTGTACCACTATAGGAAGCTGCTTCCTATAGTGGCACACTTGCAGGCTTGATCCCACTCCCGTTCCTTTGTCACGGGATTCAGTAGACAACAGTGGGAGCCATTGGCTCTCACTGCCTCAGCAAAGCCTGTGAGAGCAGGGAGAGACACTACAGATGGGCAGAGCACTGGATTGAGTGAGGACTCAGGTAAGTACCGTGGGGGTGGGGGGTGAAGGGCCATATTACTAAGTAAAAATGTCCCATGTCTCGCAGGATGACGATTCCTGAAGAAATATGCTGTCCTATGATGCCTACTCATCTTCATAGGTCTGAACTGCAGAGGTTAATAGCATTGGGTCTAATATTTCAATACATTTAAAGGGGAATTATAGTCCTGCTTTCAAAAACTGCAAGCAGGCAGGCTCTTAATTGCAGAAGAAAGTTGCAACAGTTTGCCCTTGGGACTTTAAAAGAGGTGCGACACGTCCAATGATGAGATATAGAATGCAAGTTTATTGTCAACCAGTGAACACGGACAAGTACCGTATTGTCAAACAGATTTGTGATGTTATACATAGTATAATATATATTCATAGTCAAGTACAGTATTCCATAGAACAATCCAGAGAAGGTATGAAAATGCATCCTGGTAGCCCAATGCGTTTCATGAACAACCGTTGCAACTTTTTATGTTATTTAGGGATGGGGTGTGTCCTGGGGTGCATCAGGCCATATTTTATTACTTTATTGCAGAAGAGACATGCAAAGAAACCTACCTGTCTGTTTGAAGTCTTCTTTGGAATGTACACTGAGCTGCGCATGCTCAGGAGTAATGTTTGCCATGGCTAATGAAAACTGACGCAGTCCAGTACCCAGAAGAAGCTGAGTAGAAGATGCTTGTACTGAAAAGGGAAAGCAGGCGGATGAAGGATAGGTAAATATCACAGAGGTTATCTGCACTATAACACTTTCCCATCCTATAGCAGATTGACAGCCAGGTGGGTGCTTTTTCCTTCTTGGTGGTCGTCATATGATATCCTTTCAGAAATTGTCGCTCTCATGGCCCTGTGGCCAGGCATCGGTGTGATCTGTCACTGCCTGTGTTCAACGGACACAGCTGATGACTGGTCAGTGTACCACCTCACTGCCAGTACCATGTGACTGCTGTGACCAATCACAGCAGATTACATGGAAGTTGTTAACAATGGGTGACTACCTTTAATGCCATCCATTGTGCACAATTGTGTTGCAAGCTGTGATTGGTCAATGGGATCACATGCTAAAGACAAGGCCTATCACAGCCCATCTATACCATTTGATTAGCTCTGGCCACTTACAGCTAATCACAACAAAACAAACTGAATTAATCAGTTTCATTCACTAAAATTCTTGCTTATAACAATAAAATTGACTGCTTTAACTCCTTTCCAACCGCCCGCCGCAGATGTTCTGCGGCAGGCAGCCGCTCCCAGGCAATTTAGCCGTACATGTATGGCGCTCCCTCTCGGAAGTCTAGGGGGCGAGACAATGGCGCGCTCCCACCCCCGCTCGTCAGCGGGGAAGCCGATGCGTGTGTCAGGCAGCTCCGATTCCCGCCTGACACCCGCGATCGTTTCCCGCTGAGAGAGAAGGACGGTCGGCTGTTGTAAACACAGCCGACCGTACTTCTCACTGGGATGATCACAGAGCTCATGTGATCCTTCTATATAGGATCACATGTCTCTGTGGTCATCTCATAAGCCATGCCCCCCCCCACAGTTAGAATCACTCCCCTAGGCTCACATTTAACCCCATGATCACCCACAGGGATAACCCCTTTACTGCCAATGGCATTATTACAGTAACAGTGCATATATATATATAGCACTGATTACTGTAGTAATGTCACTGGTCCCCCCAAAAGTGTCAAAAATGTCAGTATGGGGTCCGATCTGTCGCAATGTCGAAGTCCCGCAAAAAATTGCAGATCGCCGCCATTACTAGTAAAAAAAAAAAAAACAATAAAAATGACATAAATCTTTCCCGTAGTTAGTAGACGCAATAACCACTCAAAATATGGTTATTGCGATTTTATTTTTACCAAAAACATGTAGCAGAAAACAAATTGGCCTAAAATGTTAAGATTTTGATTTTTAAAATTTTTTTCGGGAATGTCATATAGCAGAATGTGAAAAATACTGTTTTTTTTTTTTTTTTCAAAATTGTTGCTCTTTTTTTTGTTTATAGCTCAAAAAATAAAAATCACACAGGTGATCAAATACCACCAAAAGAAAGCTCTATTTATGTGGAAAAAAAGGGCGTAAATTTTGTTTGGTACAGCATCGCACGACCGCACAATTGTCTGTTAAAATAACACAGTGCCGAATCGCAAAATAGGGCCTGGTCAGGAAGGGGGTAAAATCTTCCGGGGGTTAAAGTGATTAAGCATTCATAATGTGTAAAAAAAAGAAATCCTTAGCACTACCCTAGTAGTAGTACAATGTTACATGTAACATTATATTGCTCTGGTCACAGTGTGTTAAAAAAAAAATTAAAAAAATGTAATAAAAAAATTAAAAAAAACATGAAAAAAAATATTTTTTTTTTTTTCATACTGTTACCAGTCAGTGTCTCGGATCACTGCCACACCAGTTATATGATGATGCTATACTACACTGGTGACAGGTTTTTTTTTTTTTTTTTTTAAATTAAGATTGTGAAAAAAAATATTTTTTTTACTTCTTAATTTTCCAAAAAAATTTGACAAAAAATTACAACTTCAAAAACCTGCTATGCCTCTCACTAAATACCTTGGATTGTCTACTTTCCAAAAAGGGGTAATTTGGGGGATATTTGTACTGTCCTGACATTTCAATTTTGGGCCTCAAAATTAGATAGACCGTCAGTACATCAGGATTGATCAATTTTCAGATACAGTCAGGTCCATAAATATTGGGACATCGACACAATTCTAATCTTTTTGGCTTTATACATCACCGCAATGGATTTAAAAAGAAACAACCAGATGTGCTTTAAATGCAGACTTTCAGCTTTAATATGAGGGTATTTACATTCAAATCAGATGAATGGTGTAGGAATTACAACAGTTTGTATACGTGCCTCCCACTTTTTAAGGGACCAAAAGTAATGGGACAGATTAACAATTATAAATCAAACTTTCACTTTTTAATACTTGGTTGCAAATCCTTGGCAGTCAATTACAGCCTGAAGTCTGGAACGCATAGACATCACCAGACGCTGGGTTTCATCCCTGGTGATGCTCTGCCAGGCCTCTACTGCAACTGTCTTCAGTTCCTGCTTGTTCTTGGGGCATTTTCCCTTCAGTTTTGTCTTCAGCAAGTGAAATTCATGTTTAATCGGATTCAGGTCAGGTGATTGACTTGGCCATTGCATAACATTCCACTTCTTTCCCTTAAAAAACTCTTTGGTTGCTTTCGCAGTATGCTTCGGGTCATTGTCCATCTGCACTGTGAAGCACCGTCCAATGATTTCTGAAGCATTTGGCTGAATATGTGGAGATAATATTGCCCAAAACACTTCAGAATTCATCCTGCTGCTTTTGTCAGCAGTCACATCATCAATAAATACAAGAGAACCAGTTCCATTGGCAGCCATTCATGCCCACACCATGACACTACCACCACCATGCTTCACTGATGAGGTGGTATGGTATGGATCATGAGCAGTTCCTTTCCTTCTCTATACTCTTCTCTTCCTATCACTCCGAAACACGTTGATCTTGGTCGCATCTGTCCATAGGATGTTGTTCCAGAACTGTGAAGGCTTTTTTAGATGATGTTTGGCAAACTCTAATCTGGCCTTCCTGTTTTTGAGGTTCACCAATGGTTTTCATCTTGTGGTGAACCCTCTGTATTCACTCTGGTGAAGTCTTCTCTTTATTGTTGACTTTGACATTTTGATTCTTTCTTTTTAAGGATGTTCCAAACAGTTGACTTGGCCACACCTAATGTTTTTGCTACCTCTCTGATGGGTTTGTTTTGTTTTTTCAGCCTAATGATGGCTTGCTTCACTGATAGTGACAGCTCTTTGGATTTCATATTGAGAGTTGACAGCAACAGATTCCAAATGCAAATTGCACACTTGAAATTAACTTTGGACCTTTTATCTGCTCCATGTAAATTGGATAATGAGGGAATAACTCACACCTGGCCATGGAACAGCTGAGCAGCCAATTGTCCCATTACTTTTGGTCCCTTAAAAAGTGTGAGATATGCAAACTGTTGTAATTCCTACACCTTTCACCTGATTTGGATGTAAATACCCTCAAATAAAGCTGAAAGTCTGCAGTTAAAGCACATCTTATTTGTTTCATTTCAAATCTATTGTGGTGGTGTATAGAGCCAAAAAGATTAGAATTGTGTCAATGTCCCAATATTTATGGACCTGACTGTATATACCATAGTTTGTGGACTCTATAACCTTCCTATATACTAAATAATATACATTGATTTGGGGTATTTTCACCAAAGAAATGTAGCAGAATACATTTTGGCTTAAATGTATGAAGAACAATCATGTATTTGAAAAATGTTATAACAGAAACATTTTGTTTACTTAGCAAACAATAAAAAATTCAGTGGTGACTAAATACCACCAAAAGAAAGCTTTATTTGTGGGGAAAAAAGGAGCATCCATTTTATTTGGGTACAGTGTTGCACGCCGGCACAATTGTCAGGTAAAGTAATGCAGTGCCTGGTCATGAAGGGGGGTAAACCTTCCAGGGCTTAAGTGGTTAAATTGCAGGTAAGCATTTGCAATAAGATTTACTAAGTTTATTGTAATTCTCAAAAGGAGGGGTTTTCTAGCCCTAACCATTATTTACCCAAAGCAGTCATAACTGCTAAGT
The DNA here is from genome assembly GCF_965119305.1 of Pelophylax lessonae. NCBI lineage: Eukaryota > Metazoa > Chordata > Amphibia > Anura > Ranidae > Pelophylax > Pelophylax lessonae. Next base: position 427,443,835 of record NC_138772.1, on the reverse strand, counting down.
ATTTTTTTTTTTTTAAAGTGTTGTCCATGTCTGATAGCAATCGCTCTGTTTAAATGACATTGTTTGAAATACATGAATATTCCTTCCATGTGTCTTTCTTTTCGGCTTCAGCGGCAGAAAAGAACCAAATAGTGATGAAAACACTTGTGTGTTCTTCGAATTTTCTTGCTACCTTCTCTACCTATTGTTCCCTTCTTGCTGTTACAGTGAACTTTGTTCCTGGCATCATGCTTTACAGAAAACATATCCCATTGATTTGAATTGAATTGGCTTGGACGCTCCAAGTGATCACAATCCCCATGAAAGAATGAGTCACTCTCTTGTCCATAACATATTACTAACTCGAGTCTTTTGAACACGAACCAACAAAAACACAGCATGAAACAGGTGTCAGTGGTATTCCAGCTTCTTTTGCCGTTTTTTTTTTTTTTTTGGATCCAATATCTAACCACTTAGCTAGAGTTATAATATTCCTAACACAGACATTTTTATGTGACATTCTATAAATCATATATGATCATATATGAGGAAGAACTGTAGGTAGACATTATTTCTTGTAAAGAATGACTCAACTCAGCATTCAAAGTTCACTCTGTAAAACCACACCTTACCTTATCAGTTACCAAGATCAATCAGGAAGTGATGACAACTCTACAACTGTCACGGCCATAATACTTCAGTTGGTTTTTTTTCTAAAGGAAAGAGCGTTTCATAGAAAACCTCCCAGAAATGGACATTTGTAATCAAAATCTACATTCCTAAACTGTTAAAGTGATTGTAAATGTTCGGCTTAAAAAAAACAAAACAAAAAAAAAAACCTAACATGCCTATACTTACCTGCTTTGTGCAATGGTTTTGCACAGAGGGGCTCCGATCCTCTTTTTCTAGGGTCCCCCGCCGGCGCTCTAGGCTCCTCCTCTTTACCAGGTTCTCCCATGGAAAGCTGCTTTCCATGGGGGCACTTCCGTGCGTGCTTGCTCCCGAGTCCTGATGCTGCTTCTATTGACACAGACAGATGGACTCGCCCCCGCCCCCCCTCCAATGTCACAGCTTTTAAATGACAGCAGCGGGAGCCAAAGGCTCCTGCTGCTATCAATCTGTCCAATGAGGAGAGCGACAGCGGCTGGAGCCTCTGCGCTCGTGCACATCGCAGGATCAGATCAGGCTCAGGTAAGAAAATGGGGAGGGGGGTCTGCAGCACAGGTTTTTCACCTTAACACATAGAATGCAACTACTGTAAATGCAACTTAACTTCTAAGGAATAGGTATGTGTCCCATTATTCACTTTTATTCTCTCTCTGTTAGAAGAGAAATGTTAGCCCTATGTCAGACTGTAATACCTCTTGAGAGCTGTTCTCTTTCCTGCCTGAGCTAAGAGCTGATACTTTACTGTACACTCTGCTACAGAAGGTTAAAACTAAATAATAATACCAAAACTATGGGTTTGTTTTACTAAAAGCAAATATACTGTGCACTGCAAGTACACTTAGATGGCATTTGTTCTAGATCTGAGGGGAAGCTCTGCTGATTTCTATCATCCAATCACATACAAGCAAAAATTCATTTTTTTTAAAATTTCGTTGCATGTGGTTAAGTATTTTTTTGCAAAGTGTAGCTTTACCTTATTTACTAAGCTCTGGAGCAAGTGCACTTGCAGTGCACAGTATTTAGTACTTTAGTAAATCAACCCCCAAGTGTTTTCTTTCAAGTAATCCCTTTAATATGACAGTCTGTTATCAGCACTGAATTCAAGCAACAGATTGTCACGTTGCACATGCTTCTCTAAAAATTAGTATTGCTTAGTGGTCCTTTTGCGCATACTTCCCTAAACATTTGTACTGCTCGGTGCAGTCTCCAGCCATAGCAGCTGTCAGCCGCTCATAAAGTTTTACAGGCTGCCAGCAATGGGGCTGGGCTATGTACCTACGCCTTCCGTCCACACCTAAAAGCTGGAGTTTCGTGCATCACAGATTAACACCCAGTGTGCATGAGGCCTGCTTCTCCTTAAGTTTGTTTTTCCAACAAATTTGATCATTTGGTTTCACAGCAGGAAGAGGGAAGTAAGGATGCTTTTGAGTTTTTTCAGTTGGTTTTAATTATTATTACTTTAGATTAGGAAAATGGTAACTGGTAAACCAGTGTAGAATTTGTTAAAACAGAGAAAGAAAATAGAAGTAATAATCTATAACAGTAAATGCTTTTAGGGATCTGCTGCCCTCTGCTGTCTGTATTTGTGGGTGGCTGTGCTGTGAGTTAGTTATGTATATCACTTCCTGTTCCTGTGAGACTGTGTTACAAAACCCAGAAGGATGAAGTGGTAAAACACAAAAGTGAGCCACCATACATGTATAGGAGCTTTTGCTGCTATTGTATTTCACCCATACCAGAAGCAGAAACTATTATGCAAGTATTCCTTTGTTTAATAGTTAAACTGCAAATGCCCATAGCTCCCTTGTTGAGTGTGTATCTAAATCTTTGTGACAGACTTATGCCTGTCCTATTGTTATTATCTCACACAGTGCAAAAGAGCTAGTTCTGTGCTACTGCATGTTTGTAGTGGTCAACTTGCTGTATGTTGGTAGCTGAACCTGTTTATTGCAATAGAGTTTATATGCAGCTCCTGTTATTTTTGTTAACCCTGTCCCTTTTGGTCTTGAAACTCTCTAGCTAGTTTTAGCATAGAGTTAAAAAACCAGCATAGGCTAGAGCCAGGTTAGGCACCCAGTAGCTACTTCTGGTAGTTAGAGGTCAGGTTGCATGACAGATTAGAAAATACTAGGAACTAAGCGCAAGGCAGATATACTTACTCTAAGTTCAAGTGCCACACCATGGTTCAAGGCTGGTTGGACAAAGGTTGGATGATCTCCCAATCACTTCTGATCTTGTCTTTAGGTTTCCAATACCAGGACAGGCGCTGAATTGTGATCATCCTCAGGGGCCTCTGCAACTGAACCTTGCTTTAACATTCATCTGGAGAGATCTTCATTATTATCTATGTGTATTTACCCCAGTATGGGTGCACAATTCCACCAGGACTCTTGTTGGGCACTTCACTGATAATGCCTGTTTCAACATTGAATTTATGTACTATCAATAATCTTCTCTTATATAAAGTTTGTATTTTTTCCATATTGGTGTGTATCTATATACCTATGGTTAATGTTATATGAGGGTTGCAGTAGTTCTTCTGTTCCCACTTACTTTGATCAGATCACTGGGTAATAACCCAAGAAGAGAATTCCTTCTATTCACAGAAGCCCTGTCCTAGGTGTAGGCACTGTCAACTTTATTATCAAACCTGCTTCCACTTAGCAAGGGTTCTAGTTCTCTTAATAACTACAGGTGTAACACAGTATCCTCTTTAGGGATGGCCTTTTCTCATAACCCACCCAAAAGAGGGCTACTTACCTGTACCAGGTTAGGGAGTGCCAGGGCATCTCAGTTCAACTCTCCATAGGAAAAACTTGAGAATTTGTGGAAAATGCAAAAAAGTGATATAGCGATGAAAAATAAATGGTAAATACAAAACCCTAAGGCCCCTTTCACACGGACAGTATGATCAGATCTGCCTGTCAGTTTTTCAGACAGAACTGAACAGAAGCACCATCATGTAAGGCTCCTTTCACACGGGGCGGACCGTATTTTGGTCCGCTCCGACACTTTTTTTTTTACGGACACGGATGACACTTTTGTCATCCAGTCCGTATGTCCGTTTGCAGATGATATACGGACATAATGTATGTCTATAGGATTGCGGATGTCAGCGGATGACACCGCAAACATCCGATTTTGCATCCTTTCCGTTCTTTAAATGGAAGAAAAATAGGGTTCTGTTCCGTTCCAAAAAACGGACCAGAACTGAAAGGACGCAAATCGGATGTCAGTGGATGGTCATCCGCTGACATCCGCAATCCCATTGACATGCATTATGTCCGTATATCACCCGCAAATGGATTGGATGATATACGGACATACGGAGCGCCCGTTGGAAAGAAGTAGCTCTGAGTCTGTGCAGGTCAGAAAAGGTCCTGCATCCTTTTCTGTTTTTCTCGACCTAAACATGCTGGATTGGAAGTAGTCTAATGTAAATAGACACAGGCCCACCCATAGATCCAACATGGTTCCAAAAAGCTCTGATTTGTGAAAGCACACACAAGAAAAAAAAAAATGAATACAAAAGTGACATCTGTTCTTTTTCTTTTCAACTCAGCAGGGGATCTGTTTATGAATTCACTGCTAAGTGAACCAGACGCCATCCAAGTGTTGGTCATCTAGCTTTTTGAAAATAGTTACTAAATTATGTTTTGCTGGCCCAGGGTTTGACATGACAGCCGCATATCCCATTTTTTTTAATAACATGCTGTGATGATGACAATTCATTGCACACTATACAGTCATTCAAACTTGGATCATAATGAATTGATTCTAAATTGGGTGGCTACCCTAAAGTCACTTGTGCTGTAGAAACATCATTGCTGTAACAACCACACCCAGCTTGTCATAATTACCACAAGGTGGAGACAGAGAGCTGACTTACAATCAGTTAATACTTAGAAGAAATACATCTGATTTCAATGTGTTTTGGCTGAAAGTGTCCCAAGACTGAAATCATAGAATTCCTGATAAAAACAGAATTAATATAATAAAATGACTACATGATGGGAAAAGGACAGCCTCTAAGTGTTTCATTTGGTATATTACTGAGTACCTATACCCAAAATACTATCTGTTTGAAAACGCAAATAAATATTCTTCTTAATGTTTTAACGGTGTGGATAACGCTGTTGGTTTCTTTTCATGCTAATCTGATTTCTGTCTGCATTTCAGCTGAATAAACACTGTTATACTCAAGAGAACATAAGCTACAGTGCAGTGTTTATCGTCACTTGAAAAAGCAGGCTAACAAGTATTCAGTGACATTGTAATAAATAATGAATTAACCAGAAGCTTAAGTGACTAAAAATGAACAGTAATATGAATTCAACCCTGTATTAAAAAAATGAAGTACCATCTTGGCAGACTCCCAGATCAACCCCAGAGATAGCAGGCTAAAACCAATTTTCCTTAGGGCAGTAAATTCAGCGGTCCTCCGTATGTTGTAAAGCTCTTCTTCCCTTGGTGGCATCCTTCCCCTCTCTGGCTGTTGCATGGCACTATGTTAGAGTATATGCTTCTAGTGTAAAATATGATTGATTATTTAAAGTTTTAATAAAACATCTTTTACACCTTCCATCGTCAACAGCTTCTCTAAGCTCTTTTTGGCTGCCACAACCTAAACACAGCGATGTCAGTGGGTTCCATGCCAAAACATGACATTGAGGCAAACCTAGCCAATCAGTGACACTGTGCCTAAACACAAGACTTAATCTTTGACACAGGCATGGGTGCTGCTACTGTTGACTTTAAAAAGTAAGCATTTGCCTAAGAATTCTTTGGGCCCTGGTGAGCTGTAGTTGGATGACCATGTAGAAAAGGTAGGATCCTATAGGGTGCAAAGAAAGACGTTTTACAGTCATTTCTAGGGTGGCTTTGCCACACATGCTCATCAGGGCCTTGCTCGAGTAGATGCTCTAGATCAGCATTTTTCAACCATTTTTCAAGTTAAGGTACCCTGTGCAATCTCGAAGGATCCCATTCTAAAGTATAAAAAATGAATCTAATAGTTGTACATAATGCAGCATCATCCACACTGACTAGCATTCCATCATTTCTCTTCTATCTCAGTTTTCCTCCCTCACTCAGCTAATGTGACCCCAGTGCTGCCAGAGTGGGGTAGGGGAGGGGAAAACAAGGATGCTGTGTGAGACCCAATTTTCTCCTTATCAACTGATGACTTCATTGGTTGTTTGTCCTCCTTATCGACTGCAGGCATGCAATAAAAGCTTTGTGTAACTAAAAGGTGCTATGGTGGCAGAGGTAGGTATATGTGTGTGTGTGTTGTGGGGGGGGGTTGCAGTGGTATAAAAGGTGTGGAGGAGTGCAGTGGTGATAGAGGAGGGCAAGGCTTGCAGATGTCAGCGATGGAAAAGATATGTAAAGATTATTGATGGACAGAGAGTGCAGAGGTGAGTGGTGGAAATGGAGTGCAGGAAGTGTAGAGGTGAGCAATGGAAAAGGATGTAGGGGGTGCAGAATTGAGTTGGAAAGGGGTTCAGAGGGGAACAGTAGATAGTGGCTTTGTGGGGATTGCTTTTGAGGACAATTTTTTGTTGAGCCAGGGGTCAGTTGGCTTGGGGAAAAGTGGAGAGATTTTTCTTGGGGAGTTTTTACTAAGAAAAATGTTTCTTGGGAGAGATGAAGTAGGAGATTTTGGTATGGAACCAGATTTTTGCCTGAAGGGGGGAATTTTTACTGGGGGGGATTTGGGAGGTGAGGAATTTATCTTAGGGAAAATTGTTGATCTTATTTAGGAGAGGTAGGGGGATAATTTTGCCCCAAATTCAGCATACTGTGATGTGCTTTGAATACCATTGTGTACTGCATGCTAGAAGTGCAGCAGTCAGGAGTCTAAAAGGTGCAGCACAACATACATAGTGCAGAAATAAAGAGTATGTTACATACAAAGTGTTTTACATATTCCTGACACAACCATACTCTCATAGCTAGGGCATAGGTAGGGGGCAGAACGGGCACATGCCCCAGGCGCAGTGCTGATATGTGGAGCATGGGGGGCATTGAGAGCTTTAGTTGCTTTGTTCTCCTGTACCTCACTGACAGGAGTGACTGCAAGGTCACTCCTGTCAGAAAAAGCAGATGCCTTGGAAGCTGCTGCAGGGAGGATTCAGCTCTCTCCACCCTCCCATAGCAGCCTACTGTGGACTGATAGAGTGGGCACCTGCTGAGAACAAGTCAGTCTCAAGTCCTAAGTGACTGAATGCACAGAGGGTGGGGGGACAACTCAGCCCTAGACCCCCCTCCTGTCCTTAGAAACCCCTAAGAGTGCCCTAGCCTCCACCCTCCCTTGAGGCTTGTTTAGACATCTAGCTATCATTGCTACCTTTGTAAAAAGGGATCTGCAGTGGACCGCTTTTCAGAGCTCATTTGACAGGTGGTGAGGAGGCAAAATGTTGCCTTGTTTGTGCCTGTTTTAACCCTAAAAATTTTGACCCACTTGCAGTTTGCCATCTTTGACTTGAGTGGTGAATGATCTTATGATGGCACTGCATACTTTGTATAGTACATACCCCTTACCATTGTATGTTAGATACTCCTGACCACTGTGCACTGGGCTGTACATGATATACAGTAGTTCTGACCATTGCAGTATGTATATTAGATCCGATCCTGCACTCTATATGCAATATTGTAATAACATACTAATGACAAAAGAGTTTGTTTTCTCAATAGTTGCTGGTTGATAAGCAGTCTCTGATTTTTTTTTTTACTGAAGTTCTTCTTTAATATAGGCTCAAGGATGCATAGTCTCAGAATTAGGAGTACACACAGATGCTTGCTCCTAGTTCTAAGATGGAAGGTAGATTAAAGTGTATGTTACTCTAAATAATTATTTTTCTGTGTGTGCTCACATACGTGTTTTTTTATAAATTATATTCTCTATCATTTTCATGTAATTATTCTATCTGAAGTACCTGGTTGATCATGCAAGCTAGACAACAATACAAAACGTGGTCACCTCCCAAATCTATAACTGGTTTTAACAGCAAGGAGCACTGGCAGGGCAAACACATGTCAAAAAAAGCCAAGGAATTTCCAGTCACTACTTACCAACCAGCCAACCGAATTAACCTGTCTAACCATATGTGTTAAAAACAGGGGTTTAGTTGCACACATTTGCAAATACATGCGTAAGCTGCAGGCCACGGCAGGGCACCCTGATATCTGCAGACCTCTACCTTTAAAGAGTCTCCACAGCGGGAGCACATGTATTCTAATGGATAGATGGAGGACAGGTGACTGGAGGGATCATGCTGGGTACCTTTCTTCCTTGTTCTAAACTGACCACACAAAGCATAGAAACTGATCTGTGTTTGTATGGTCAGTTTTCATCCTTTAGTTGGCCAATCAGATACACAGGACATTGTGCAGATGCAAAGCATGGCTGTTTTAGGTAGTTTGTTCAGCCACCATGCCCGGGACCAATCGCAGCCTGCCTCTGGCACACACTCCCTCTCAGTCACAAGCTGCCTCTTGAACGTGCCCCTGCTCAAGCACAACCTACATCTTCTGTCAGGTCGAACATAATATGGAATACAGGGACACTGAGTCTGTACAATGTAGAAAATACAGCAGTAAGGGTGTGGCTCCCTGCAAACTAAAGCCCAACCAACACATGTGGTTGGAAGTCTCTTGCCATTACAACAGCCATGGACAGATTTACTCAGGCATTACCATATACTGTATATACAGTATATGAATTTCAGAACAGCTCTGGGTTCCTGAAAAATCTTTATTTCAAAACGTGCTGAAATAAACCACTCTCACCAACTGGTTCAAATAACATGTGGGAGTTTGTATAGGTGCTTTATATTGTAATTTATTAGCATTCTGTTTTTATTTTGAATAAAATAAAAATTGTCAAGATCTTTTTTACTTACATAATGTTGTGTTAATATTGATGATTGGCACCCTAAAAAACATTTTTTGACTATTATTTTTATTTGAAACGGGATGTGGTGCCAGAAAATGTCTTTAATCCTAATATTATATGTTAACTTTAAGGACACCTTAAAGGACACCATGGGGAGACAGGCATCTGACACCTGTAGAAGTTTTGAATGCTGAAGGGTCTGATGGAGGTTTCAACAGAGCGAAGATCGGAAAAAGGAGCCGCCAGTGCAAGTGATTTGAATAATGAATAACTGCGTAATTGTGGAAGAAAGAAGATTGAATATGGTGTTTTCTTGTAATCTTTTTCCTTAAAACCACATCAACTATATCAGTTATTTATACAAAGTTAAACTCTATAGCTAAACTGAAAACTAACACAAATTATTAAATAATTCAGGAGGCTTAGCAGCTAATTACGTGGTTGGTTTTTAAATACTGGAAATTTAAATGTCCGTAAGGGACTAAAACCTTTAAAGACTGCCTTTGATAGCTTAATTTTAAATACAGTAATTTTCTCTTATGAGAACATTTCTATTTTCGATATGGTACTACTTATGAACACTATCAGAGAACTGATGAGTGCTAGCATGATCTCAGCTACAGCAATATACAGTAATCAATGAAATGATTGATGATAGAACAGTGAGATAACTTGGATGAGGATTCAGTAATCTGATGATAAATTATAGAATGGAGAAGGAAATCAGTAATTAATAAAACTATAATGTGATATTATATCTCTTTCAGTCTTTTAATGGTTATTGTAATCTTTAGTGCAAATGCCCATACTAATGTGCATTTCCTTTAAATGGATCTTTCCCCCAACGCTAAAAATTCCAGGGGCATGCAGCTATGCAGACAGATCCCTATACATAAAGTCATATAAAAAACAAAGCTTGTCTACTTACACTGAATTGATTTCAGCTTCGTGGTATAGTGAGACAATGTTGATGTAGCCAGGTCCTCACAGTTGACCACTGGGAAGGCTACAACACCGGTAATTTCCAGGGTGATCTTGTTTCTAAATTACAAGATCTTAGGGGTACAGTCTTTTTTTCAGAAGTTGAGTGTACCACAAATCATGCTCATGACGTTTGCGCCGCATGCGCCACAAAACATTACACTCTTTCCCCCAGTATCTCAGAGGATTTTGGACTTCTTGAAGGAAGAAAATGTTTCTTTCAGCAGATGGGTCTGTGAATACAGAACATGTAAAAAGGAAATCAAGGACACAAAAATTCAAAATGAAGGACAAATTGCAAAAGATAGTAGGACAAACCCCCAAAAAATCTTCAAATATATTAATAGTAAAAAGGTTAGGTCTGAGCATGTAGGCCCTTTACAAAATAGTCAGGAGTGGAGACAAAGGGAAGGCAAATTTATTAAATACTTTCTTCAGCTCTGTGTATACAAAGGAGCATTGGTGAGCTCATGACCATACTGGAGATGGTATTGACACATCCCCAAATGATCCACAATGGCTCAAAAGTGATATGGTCCAGAAATATTTAGACAGAATAAGGGTGGATAAAGCGCCTGGACCAGATGGCATCCACCCACGCATCCTAAAACAGGGGTGGGGAACCTTTTTTCTGCCAAGGGCCATTTGGATTTTTCTAACATCATTCGGGGGCCAAAATGATCAACTTAAAAATTAGCCTGTTATATTTGACCACATCGTGCCCCCTTTCAATGCAGAGTGACCACAGCGTGCCCCCTTTCAATGCAGAGAGACCACAGCGTGCCCCCTTTCAATGCAGACTGACCACAGCGTGCCCCCTTACAATGCAGACTGACCACAGCGTGCCCCCTTACAATGCAGACTGACCACAGCGTGCCCCCTTTCAATGCAGACTGAACACAGCGTGCCCCCTTTCAATACAGACTGACCACAGCGTGCCCCCTTACAATGGAGACTGACCACAGTGTGCCCCCTTACAATGCAGACTGACCACAGCGTGCCCCCTTTCAATGCAGACTGACCACAGCGTGCCCCCTTTCAATGCAGACTGACCACAGCGTGCCCCCTTTCAATGCAGACTGACCACAGCGTGCCCCCTTACAATGCAGACTGACCACAGCTTGCCCCCTTTCAATGCAGACTGACCACAGCATGCCCCCTTACAATGCAGACTGACCACAGCATGCCCCCTTACAATGCAGACTGACCACAGCATGCCCCCTTACAACGCAAACTGACCAAAGCGTGCCCCCTTTCAATACAGACTGACCACAGTGTGCCCCCTTTCAATACAGACTGACCATAGCGTGCCCCTTTCAATGCAGACTGACCACAGCGTGCCCCCTTACAATGCAGACTGACCACAGCGTGCCCCCTTACAATGTAGACTGACCACAGCGTGCCCCCTTTCAATGCAGACTGACCACAGCGTGCCCCCTTTCAATACAGACTGACCACAGCGTGCCCCCTTACAATGGAGACTGACCACAGTGTGCCCCCTTACAATGCAGACTGACCACAGCGTGCCCCCTTTCAATGCAGACTGACCACAGCATGCCCCCTTACAACGCAAACTGACCAAAGCGTGCCCCCTTTCAATACAGACTGACCACAGTGTGCCCCCTTACAATGCATACTGACCACAGCCTGCCCCCTTACAATGCAGACTGACGACAGCGTGCCCCCTTACAATGCAGACTGACCAAAGCGTGCCCCCTTACAATGCAGACTGACCACAGCGTGCCCCCTTACAACACAGACTGACCAAAGCATGCCCCCTTCAATGCAGACTGACCACAATGCAGAGATCATTGTGCCCCCTTACAATGCAGAGTGAACAGCGTGCCAAGCCTCCCAGACCAGTGCACTTGACTTACCTGTTGTAGCGGCGGCTTCCTCTCTTCAGTCCCCGCGTCTCTTCGAGTCCTCCCGGGTCCCGCCTCCTCCTCGGCCAATGGCATTGGCCAAGGAGGAGGAGGATCCATGAGACAATAGCATATTTTCATTCGCTATTGTCGCACAAATGGGCGGGCAGGAGGTGCACTGCTCTGCGCCTCAGGTCCACCCTTTTCGGAGACTCACAGTGTCAGGACGGAGCCATCGGCTCCTTCTGACACAGCGGCACAGGGAGGGGGGGGGGCGGATGTAACGATCGTGTGGGCCGGACGGTGGTTCTGGTTAGCTCACTAGATTGCTTTAAAAAAGGCCTGGATTCTTTCCTGGGTGTACATAATAATATAAATGGGTACTAATATTTATAGGTAAAATTGATCCAGGGAATATCAGATCGGGGGATCAGGAAGGAATTTTTTCCCCTGCTGTAGTAAATTGGATCATGCTTTGCTGGGGTTTTTTCGCCTTCCTCTGGATCAACTGCGGGTATAGGATTGTGTATATGGGATTGTATAGTTGGGTTTTATTTACTGGGTTTTTTTTTTTGTTTTTATTGGTTGAGCCAGATGGACTTGTGTCTTTTTTCAACCTTTCTATGTAAGATGAGGCACAAACTTTGGTGGGATGGCAGAGATAAAAGGAAGAATAATCCTGCCACTGTCTACTTTTTTTTTATTACTTTTTTATTACTTTTTTTTTTTTAAATAAGATGTAGGCAGGTAAGTACTACTAACTTTAGTACCTTTAAAGTGGAACCTCTATCTGAGCAGCACAAACTGAAATCGCTATTTCATTCATTGTTAGGAAACTCACCCATCCATCCAGGTCTCTGTACTTTATTTTTTTCAGAAATCACTTTGAAAAACACCACATTGCATTTCTAGCCCTGGTCATCTTGAGTATTTACTTATTCGAATCCATCTGCCCTTAGCTCAAGCATGAAGGAAGGAAGGTGTGCTTAGCTGAGAGCCCCTCCTCTCTTCCTCCAGATGAACCTAGGCCTAGGCCAGAAACCGAGAAGCAACTAAAAAAAAAAAGATTTAAATCAAGGAATTGTAACATACCTTCCTATCTTTTTACTAAGGCTAGTAGCATAAGGATTTAAATAATTAATTCTGAGTTAGAGAATTTAATTCTGCTTTATTAAATAGTTTGAATTAATATAGCCAGGCTTATTGAGGTGGAGAAAGGGCCCCTTTAACCACTTTAGGAAAGGAAGATTTTCCTGCTTTACGTCCAGGCCACTTTTTGCAACTTGGCACTGCGTTATTTTAATGGACAATTGCGCGGTCGTGCGACGCTCTACCCAAATTAAATTTATGTTATTTTTTCCCCACAAATAGAGCTTTCTTTTGGTGGTATTTGATCACCTGTGTAATTTTTACTTTTTGCGCTATAAACAAAAAAAGAGCGCCAATTTTGAAAAAATAACAATATTTTTCAAATTTTTTTATATGAAAATCCCCCCAAAAAAATGTAAAAATCTAAATTTTTTAACATTTTAGGCCAATTTGTTTTCTGCTACATATTTTTGGTAAAAAAAATCGCAATAAGTGTATTTTGATTGATTTGCGCAAAAGTTATCGCAGTTACTAACTACGGGAAATTTATGTCATTTTTATTGTTTTTTTTTTAACTAGTAATGGCGGCGATCTGGCGGCGATCTGGGATTCTTTTTGCAGGACTGCGACATTGCGGCGGACAGATCGGACCCCTGACTGACATTTTTGACACTTTTGGGGGTACCAGTGACATTACTACAGTAATCAGTGCTAAAAATATGCACTGTTACTGTAATAATGACACTGGCAGGGAAGGGGTTAACTTTATTGGTGATCAAGGGGTTAAATGTATGCCTGGTGCTTACTGACGTGTGTGGGGGGAGGGGATTGAGTGACAGAGGCACAGATCGCAGGTTCAGCTATGCTGAATCCTGTAATCTGTGACTGCCTGTCACAGAGGAGATCCGCCCGCTTTGTTTACACAAGCGGGCGGATCTCCTCACTCGATCCCCGACGATCCGGGAAGAGCGGCGGTGATCACCGTCTCTCCTCCCCTGGCCCGACTCCCGCTGTGTCTGAATACTCATTGCATCTCAGACGGACGCCGGGTAGATCCCATATACGTATTGCATTGCTACATGTTATTTGAATGTTATATGCTGCAGTTTTGTATTTTGGACCAAGCTTGTCCCCGGATTGTATTTGAACAGGGGCTCAGGCAATTTCAAAGACAGTCAGTGCAGAATTAAAAAAGAAAAATTGTGAATTATGCACCCCTGCTCCTACAAGCTCAGGGGGGCTGTATTTTTTCCATTATCTGTGCCCCTTTCTGATGTTCATTTGCTGGTCGGAGTGGAGGGACTACTTCTTCAGTTTAGTGCGAATGCCCATTCCAATCCCGCTCACATGTTGTTCTGACTTGGCTCAAGGCCTGGCCAGCCGCCTGCCAGCCTATCTCCGTGCCTTCCCCCGCGGAGTGGTCTTCCTCCGCTCCGCTCAGCTCCGCTCCCCACCCAGTAGTAGTCAGGGCCCAGTGAGTGAGACTTTATAGGCTGTGAGGCGGGCATTGGCCGTGATGGGCAGAGAGGTGCGGCTGAGCTCAGCTGACATTGTCCGGGAGCAAGAACAGAGGGGAAGCAAATCCAATTGTGGGGCTGTCAGTGCCTTCAAGGCTTCAACACAGGTGTGTTTTGGGGTGTCTGTAAATAGACTACATTGCACTGTGCCTGTCTCTCTGGCATCATGGATGGTATCATAACTCACAGGCAGGGGGCACTCTATCATGGCTCTGTCACATTGTGTCACATAACATGGCTGCTGGGTGCTGATAATTGGTCATAAGTTAACAAAATCAGCACCCAGCAGCCATGTCATGTGACACACTGTGAAAGAGTCAGCCAGAGCCATGATAGAGAGTCCCCTACCTGTGAGTTATTATAATGCTTATGATCTTAACCAGTTGCCGACCGCCCCATAGCAGATTTACTGCTACAGGGCAGTTGTGCTGCTCAGGAGCATGTATATATACGTGATCCTGCATTTCTGGGTATCAGAGCCGATCAGCGGGTCCAGCGCACCCGATGTCCACTGGTACCCGCCGCTCATTCTTTATACAGGCAGATTGCCAATCTGTCAGTATGGAAGACATTGATCCTGTGTTCCTGCAAAGCAGGGACAGGGATCTATGCCTTCCCCTAGTAAAAGCACCTCTCCTACAGTGAGAAAACACTTTTTTGGCACACATTTAACCCTTTCATTGCCCTAGATTTTGACCCCTTCCCAGCCAGTGTCATTAATACATTAACATATTTTATCACTAATCACTGTATTAGCATCGCTGGTTCCCACAGAGTGTTAAAAGTGTCTGATTTGTCCGCCGCAATATCGTGGTCCCACTGTAAGTCGCCAATTGCCCCCATTACTAGTAAAAAAAAAAAGAAATATGTTCCCAGATTTAATTAAAAAAATCTGGACACCTTATTTTAAAAAAGTTGAGAAAAGCTGCTCTGGAACAGTGACGGCTGGTGCTCCATGGGCCGGGGGGGGGGGGGGGGACGGCAGCCGCACACCAATCCCCCCCCCCCTCCAGACCACAGTGAGACAAGAGAGACAGGAGACAGGGGAGTCAGAACAGGAGAGACAGGACAGGACCCCCCTCACTCACCTTGCCTAGATGCAGCAGCAGGCGGCGGCTTCGGCTTCTTCCCCCTGTCTTCTGCGTCTCCTCCCTCCTCCTCCTCCATGCCCAATGGCATGGCTTCTCCTTTTGGGCAATTGGGAAACGGGTCTCAAAACCCGCTTCCTGATTGGCCAGGAGGAGGATCCATGTGACAATAGCGTATTTTTGCTATTGGCACACAACTGGGTGGGCTCGGGGAGCAGTGCTCTGCACTCCGAGCCCACCCTTTTTTTTTTAGCCTGTGAGAGCCTCTGGCTCTAGTCACATGGTTAAAAGAACAAAAAAAGCCCCATTGAACTCCATGAATCTGGCGCCCCACATGTAGATTAGGGGGCCGGATGCATGGATAGGGGGAGCGCGGCGCCCCTGCGACCCATATACACCAGCCGCCATTGCTCTGGAATATAAACTAATTCCAGTTCTCAGGCCAGGCGCAGTATTGTACTGAATATGGCTGCATATAGCACCCTGGAGTGTAGGTAAAAGTTATAATTTATCAGTATTCTACCAAGCAACATGTACAGTATCACATATGCTCATGAAAGGCCCATACGTTCCTTAGAACAAAACTACCATCTTGTTTCAGATTTTATATGGAACAATAACTGTGGGATGGAAGTGAACACAGTTAGCTGTCGCCCCGTGACCTCAGTGATAGAAGGAAAGCAGTGTGTCCTGTTGTCACTGTGCTAACAGACTATTATTGTTAGAACTTGCACAGAGATGCATGCTGTAATTTTAGGTCATTAAATTCTGGATGATAAAGTTCCTGCAGATCATCCTAAATAGAGGGTTTTGTCTGGTGTTATGAATTACCTGAATCATGCTTTGTTTATGTGTATAGTGTGTAAAGGAGAACTATACAGTGTATTAAATATATAAGTTAAAAAGCACTAATAGACTACTAATGTTATAACTTTTACAGGGATTGATAGGTGTAGTTCATTTAACACTGGATGATCAAGTTTCTACAGACCATTCTGAATAGAGGTTATTGTCTGGTATTATGAATCACTTTAATCCTGCTTTGTTTCTGCATACAGTATGTAAATGTAAGGCCTTATTCACACGGGACGTACTACTGTGTACACCTCTGCAAGGCTGTGATTACTTGCATGGGGAAACACAGATGTTTCATGTATCCCTATGCAGGCAGTCCCATTGATGACAACTGGAATGCAGTAACTGCAGGGACACAGCCACTGCTCCAAATATGACATTTGTGTGGCTGCACCTCAATGAACTGACACTATGTGCATTTCTTGACATGCACCTACAAGAACCCGCTGCCACACGGATGTCACATGGGGCTTAAGACAGCGTGAGACTGTGTGTACCCTCATGGGAATTCACAGGTGTTCCATGCAGGGCTGGCCCGAGACATTGTGCTGCCCGGATCCAAGAATGAAATGCTGCCCCCCAAAAAAAAAATATCACGCCCATCTAAGGGTGTGAGCAGAAGAACAGAAGAAGGCCGGGCACGAGGCCAGCCGCATCTGCTCCTCCAGTTCCACTCAATAGAAATGCAAGCTGCACCCAAACATTGGCTGCTGGAGGAGCTGGTGGGAAAGGGATCTTTGCGCTCGTTCTCCCGAGGGTACCCCGCCCTGGCAGTACACACACCTGAGCTCTTCATGTGTGCTCGAGTGTTAACCAGCCGGTGTTACACTGTCTATGTGCACCCTCGTGCCCGGCAACTATGAGTATGTGTCTGAGGGCAGCAGGGTTGTCACACATAAAACTGCTGGAAAAAAAATCTTGGGCGTCAGTTTGCTGCCCCTCTCAAAGTGCTGCCTGGGTCCAATGGACCCAGCGGGGACCCATGGTAGGGCCAGCCCTGGTTCCATGTATCCCTGTGCAGGCAATCCCATTGATGTCAATTGGGAAGCTGAGGCTACAGCCACTACAACTACAGTACAATAAGAAAATATGCCCTGATGCACCCAGTGACGCACATCCATCCCTCAATAACAATCCCTCAATAAAGATTTGCCCTTATGTCTTTGAATGAGGTGTGATGCGCCCAATGATACAATGTAAAAAGCAAGTTTATGGTTTATGGTTTCTAGGAAATAGTTTGTAGCATGTAATAGAGCTGTGGGTGTGGGATTCAATTTAATCTGAACATCAGATACATACTTTTAACTCAGGCTCACTCTTAGTGTTGCCAGTTGATACCCCTACTTACTGCAAACTATTATACTCCTTGTACTGATTGCTGATGTTACTATTCATATATACTCTAGATATGAGTCTGATACATAGACATGTCTACTCTAGCCATCACCGTGTTGGTGCTTGTGTTTGGCCCTGTTTGTCCTGCTGGATCCCAGACCCAGAGCTCCTGGGATAGACATTCCCAGCGGCAGCCAATGGATCATGAGCATGCAATTTCTTTTAACAGATTTGTAAGTATGGTGGCCCCTAATGTCTTCCATCAGCATAACATTATCTACTATCTTTATTACATTCTACAAACTGTCTATTTCCTAGAAACCATGTATCGCATCAACCCCTGAGGAAGTGAACGGTTGTTCACGAAACGCATCTGGTTGCAAGGATGCATTTTCATACCTACCATGGATTGCTCTATGGAATACTGAACTTGACTATGAATATGAATATACTATGTATAACATTGCAAATCTGTTTCATAATATGGTACCTGTCTGTGTTTACTTGCTGACATTGTATGTTCCAAAAAACTTTCTTTTTACATTGTATCATTGGGCACTTCATTCAAAGTCCCAAGGGCAAATCTTTCCAACTTTCTACAGCTAAAGTTACTGCATCCTAATTGACATCAATGAGATTGCCTGCAGAGGGATGCACTGAACAATAGGACCCTATGTAAATGGGGCCTAAAGGAAAACGATATAGTATATTAAATATATGGGTTGAAAAGAACTAATAAACTTTCTCAATATTGGGATATAGACATCAGTGTTTTTCAAATAAGAGTAAAAAGCATTCCCAGTTGGTTATGGAAAGGGTTTGGTGCTGGATAGAACTGCATGACCGGTAATGCCTTTGTGTGATGTCTGCAATCTTCTAAAACAGGCATTTGTCATAAAAAAATGTCTGAAGACTCTCCAGGTCCATGTATCCAGGTCATGGTGTATCTACTTGTAGTTATTCACATTAAACTGGACTTTTTCTTTAAAGTGTTAATAAACCCAGAACCCTGCATTCACTATATCTGGTCTCCCACAGTACACAGAACATGGAAATGCAATTATTTTAGTAAATATAAACTGCTAAATTCATTTTTCTCATCAGCAGTATATAGCAGTCTTGTGACACCTATCAGTTCCTTGTAAAGCTTGTGAGAGGAGTTTTCATACTGCACTGAGCTATCCTATTAGGATCCAGGACCCCTGACCCTCTGTCTGGACAGTACTGATTGGTCCCATGCTGATCGCATGCACTATCCCAAGAAAAAAAAAACTCTCTAGCAATACATACCAAACTGAGCATGTGCAGCCTGATTCCAAAGGCTCTGTCATATCTGGACATGTTCTGGAGTCAATGGAAGAAGAGGAGGATCTGTGTATACAGGTTCAAGACGCCTTTTTACACAATGCAGAGGATTAACCCCTTAGGTTCCACAGTGAGTATACCAAGTATGCTTTATTGCATATACAGCTTGATTTTACTGTTGTGGGTTTAGAAACACTTTAATGCTAAAGATGTTTTCTAGCTCACCAAGAAAATGAAGATGTGACTTGGACAAGCTACAAATATCTTCACTGCTACAGAACAAGTCCAAGTGAATGTGACTAACAACTACTTGAGATTGTCAGTGAAAAGCAACTTTTCTTTTAAAGATTACATAAAACACAAGATTTACTTTGCATATGAATGTATTTTGTGTTTCTGTGTAGACATTAAGGACATTAGACATGTTCAGATCCCAATGGTTATCTCATTTTTAGTTTAGAGATTTTATTTAGCCCTTACAAAGATAGACTCTTTACATAAACCTCTTAGTTTATTTAAAACAACTATGTACAGGGACCCTTGCTTCTAGACACTATGGGGTAAATTTACTAAAGGCCAATAGACTGTGCACTTTGGAAGTGCAGTTGCACTTATTTTCCCCAGAGCCTAGTGAATGTGGTAAAGCTTCGCTTTCCAAAGAATACCCAATCAGGTACATGGAAAATTAAAAAACAGCATTTTACTTGCACATGATTGGATGGTGGAAGTCATCAGAGCTTTACCACATTTACCAAGCTTTGAGGAAAATGGGTGCAACTGCACTTCCAAAGTGCACAGTCTTTTTGCCTTCAGGAAATCCACCACTATAATTCAGTACTATATTCCCTACTTTGACTCTTTTGACTCAATCAACTCCAAATCTCCCTTATTACATTACTGAATGGGAAAAAGAGCTGCAGTGTACGATTTACCTAAAAGATGCTACTAAAGCCTTTGCGCTAACTCATAAAGTGTCTACTGCCATCAGGATACAGGCGAGGAACTCCAAGTTATTTTCTAGATGGTATTGCTACCCTACTAGACTACATAATATTTTTCCCCATGTGTCTAATGTGTGCTGGCGATGTAAAAGCCATCCAGGTTTGCTGATTCATCGATGGTGGACAGGTCCAAGTATTACACCTTTTTTGTCAGACATACATGATCAAATATTAGAAGATAAAAATAGACCACTCACCTCAAATTGCATTGTCAAATTTTCCAGGTTCTATAAAAGGTGGCTAAGAGGGCCCTTTGAGGTTATTTTTTTTTTATAACTGCTAGCTCAATTACACAATGTCATTGGAAGTCTTCTTCTCCTCCAACTCTATGGGAGTGGTGGATGAAATGCAGCATTTGCAAAGAATTATATAGTTAGTGAGGTTGAAAAAAGACACCAGTCCATCCAGTTCAACCTATGATGTGTGTGTGTGTTTGTGTCAATAGTACATTGTATACCCCTGTATGTTTTGGTCGTTAACCTCCTAGGCGGTAATCCCGAGCGTGACTCGGGGTTGAATTTTCATATCAAGAGCGGTAACCCCGAGTCACGCTCGGGGTAGAGTTGCAGAGTGCCAGCGGAGCCTCCCTTGGCTCCCAGAAGCATTCCACTTACCTTGTCCCGGCGATCCAGCGATGTCCTTCGCTCCGATCGCCGGGTGACCGGCATCTGACTTCCTGGTTCCGTTCCCTGCGAGCAGAGGCGGCGCACGGGAGCGGAACTGGGCGGGAATTTTGAAAAGTGAAACTAAATAAAAGAGGTGATACACTGTAATCTGATAGGATTACACTGTATCACCACAGATCACCGCAGATCTGATATTACAGTGCCCCTCTCTTCAGTAAACGTGATTTGTGCCCAAAAAAAAAAAATATATTATGGCATCAAAAAAGCGCCAGTCTAAACCGCTTTTGGACCAGCTGAGTGACAGCGGCAGTGACAGCGACCCAGAGGTGCTCGCGGAAGTGAGCGATAGCGAGTCATGCGGTGATTTGTCGTCCGACACTGACACTGACACGGATCTGGCAAGTGAGAACGGCGATGACCCTGACCTCAGCGATGTGCGCACTTGGTGCGCTATTGATTGCGATGCGGACCAGGTAGCGCCCCCAAGATTCCCCTTCACCGGATCACCTGGGATGAAGGTAGATGTCGAGCGTGACAATCCTCTGGCCTACCTTCAATTATTTCTAACTGAGGAGGTAATTGAATTAATTGTCGCCGAGACGAATCGCTACCAACAGCAGCAATCCGCAACGCTGCATGCCAGGCTTTCCCGAAGCAGAAGGTGGGAACCGGTTACGAAAGAGGACATGTGGCTGTTTATGGGACTCCTCTTTCTTCAGGGGTTGGTGGGGAAACCGTTCCAAAAATGGTACTGGACCACCAACAGGTTACTGGCCACACCGTTCTTTGGGACCGTGATGTCTGAGTATCGCTTCTCCCTGATTATGAAGTATTTGCACTTCACAAACAATGAGGAATTTGTTGAGGCCACGCATCCTGCGCCCAAACTGAAAAAGATCTGGGAGGTATGGCAACTTATTGTGGGAAATTTCCAGCGGACCTACGTGCCAGAAAGGGACATCAGCGTGGATGAGAGTTTGATGGCCTACAAAGGTCGCCTAAGTTGGATTCAGTACATCGCATCAAAAAGAGCACGGTTTGGCATCAAATCATATATGCTCTGCGAGTCATCCACGGGGTACATATGGAATTCCGTAATTTACACCGGCAAAGGCACTAAATTCAACCCGAGGTACAGCGACTATGGGATTGCCACATCATCCGTCCTGACACTTCTTGACCCCTTGCTGAACCAGGGATATTGTTTGACGACGGACAACTTCTATACCTCCCCGGAACTATATGATGTTTTGCTACAAAATAGAACCGACGCATATGGTACCGTTCGGCCTAACCGTCGAGACATGCCATCTTTTTTTGCCAAAAAAAAACTAAAAACCGGAGAAATGGTTGCCTGGCAGAAGGGAAAGGTGATGGCAATGAGATGGAGAGACAAGAAGGATGTGTGTCTTATGAGCACTGTTCACACTACCTCCACTGCCACGGTCCATACAAAACGTGGGACTGATGTGCTGAAACCACAGGTCATAATTGACTATAACAAAACAATGGGAGGTGTGGACAGAGCCGATCAGGCCATGACCTTCTATCCCGCTGTACGAAAACAGCAAAAAAAATATTATAAAAAAATATTTAGACATCTTCTGGAACAATGTCTATGGAACGCTTACATCCTGCACAAAGCCAACAGTGAAAACCCTCTTGCTCATTCCGAGTTTGTCTGGAAGGTGGCTGAGCAGATTTTTGCAAAGTACCAGACACCATCAGGAGTTGAAAATAGACCTGGACGTCGCGCTGTTGACGTGGTCAACCCAGAGCGTCTGACCGGCCGTCACTTTGCAGACTATATTCCGCCAACTGCAAAAAAGGCAGCACCAACCAGGATGTGTGTTGTCTGCTGCTCGAAACGCGATAGAAATGGAAAGAAAGTCCGAAAGGAAACTAGGTTCCTATGTCCTGACTGTGACGTTGGACTTTGTGTAGTTCCTTGTTTCAAGATTTATCACACGCAGCATTTGTATTGAATTTTCTTTCTTTGACAAATTTCCTTATTTACTGCATTATTGAATAAAATTACATTATTTATGAGATTATAATTCATGCGTTTGTGTTTCAAAATTTATCACATCTGGGATGTCTACTAGAGTCTTGTTTTGCTCAGGTTTAAGTCAGTAATTACTAAGAATTGTAGGCCTATAATACATAACGCCAAATTTCCATGAAAATAATTGTACCGCTTTTGGTATGAACTTCCAGACATAATCATACCGCCAGGGAGGTTAAGGTGCCCATCTAATAGTTTTTTAAAACTATTGATGTTCCCTGCTGACACCACTGCTTGTGGAAGAGAATTCCACAACCTTACCGCTCTAACAGTAAAAAACCTTTACGCAGTTTAAGGTTAAACCGCTTCTCTTCTAATTTTAGTGAATGGCTATGTGTCTTTTTTAGTTCCCTCTTGCTAAAAAGTTTGTTTCCTATGCTAGGTTTACCAGTACGGTATTTTTACATTGATATCATTTCCCCTCTCAAGTGTCTTCTCTCCAGAGAGAATAAGTTCAATGCTTGTAGTCCAAGAATGGGTGAACTATCAGCAACTCTATATGACTATTACACTACATTTTTGGAACTTTGGACTCCCTGGAGGTATTTTTGTACAACTTCTAAATTTAGAGATGTTTTGATAACTGTGGATTCCTGGTATAAGAAATAGCAGACTAAGCTATGGTGCGGTGCAATTGAGATGTATTTCCCTGTGTGTTTTCCTTTTTTTTTCTTCTGTATTTTTCTTCCCTTTTTACATTTATTTTCCTTCTTATTCCTTTCTTCTTGAATGTACCAAGGCTGTTTAGCAAATATGCCGAAGGCTATTATGGAAAGAAAAAAGTAATAAATTGATATTTCCAGACATACATATGTATATATCTGCTTTTTTCTGTTTATAAATGATATAGTTGTACTGATTTGCAATGTAACAATTTTTTTAAAGTGGAATTGTTATACGATTGGTGCTGTGAAAAACTCTTTGAGAAAATCTAAAAAAGTTATAATATTAAAAAAAAAGACATGTACAGATCTATTAACCACCTTCACCCCCTTCCTGCCAAGACCAATTTTCAGCTTTCAGTGCTGTTGTACTTTTAATGACAAATGCGCGGTTATGAAAAAACTGTACCCAAATTAATTTTTTATAATTTTCTTCATACAAAAAGAGATTTCTTTTGGTGGTATTTATTTACCGCTGGGTTTTTGATTTTTTGCTAAAATAAGCAAAAAAGACAAAAAATTTTGAAAAAAAAAAAAAAGGTTTTCTTAGTTTCTGTCAGAATATTTTGTAAATAAGTAATTTTTCTCCAGTGGCGGCCGGCCCATAGGGGGCGCAGCCCGCCCCCCTCCCAAAAAAAGAAAAAAAAAAGATTTAAAAAAAAAATAAATAAAATTTTTTTTGCCCACAAGGGGCACCCGTCTCATTGGGGGTGGGGTTTTCCACCCGCAGAGGCGCAGATAGACGGCCTTCTGGGGCGTAACTGTAGCGCAGAGCTCTGCCATGCCTATTCCACCACCTGCGCCATGCCTATTCCATCACCTGTGCCATGCCTATTCCATCACCTGTGCAATGCCTATTCCATCACCTGTGCCATGCCTGTACCATCTGTGCCATGCCTATTCCACCACCTGCGCCATGCCTATTCCACCACCTGTGCCATGACCTTACCATCACCTGTGCCATGCCTGTACCATCTGTGCCATGCCTATTCCATCACCTGCGTCATGCCTGTACCATCTGTGCCATGCCTATTCCACCACCTGTGCCATGCCTGTACCATCTGTGCCATGCCTATTCCATCACCTGTGCCATGCCTTTACCATCTGTGCCATGCCTATTCCATCACCTGTGCCATGCCTGTACCATCTGTGCCCTGCCTATACCATCACCTGTGCCATGCCTGTACCATCACCTGTGCCATGCCTGTACCATCTGTGCCATGCCTATTCCATCACCTGTGCCATGCCTATACCATCTGTGCCATGCCTATTCCATCACCTGTGCCATGCCTGTACCATCACCTGTGCAATGCCTGTACCATCACCTGTGCCATGCCTATACCATCACCTGTGCCATGCCTATTCCATCACCTGTGCCATGCCTGTACCATCTGTGCCATGCCTATTCCATCACCTGCGCCATGCCTGTACCATCTGTGCCATGCCTATTCCATCACCTGTGCCATGCCTATACCATCTGTGCCATGCCTATTCCACCACCTGTGCCATGTCTATACCATCTGTGCCATGCCTATTCCACCACCTGTGCCATGCCTATACCATCATCTGTGCCATGCCTATTCCATCACCTGTGCCATGCCTATACCATCTGGGCCATGCCTATTCCATCACCTGTGCCATGACCTTACCATCACCTGTGCCATGCCTGTACCATCTGTGCCATGCCTATACCATCTGTGCCATGCCTATTCCATCACCTGTGCCATGCCTATACCATCTGTGCCATGCCTATTCCATCACCTGTGCCATGCCTGTACCATCTGTGCCCTGCCTATACCATCACCTGTGCCATGCCTGTACCATCACCTGTGCCATGCCTGTACCATTTGTGCCATGCCTATTCCATCACCTGTGCCATGCCTATACCATCAGTGCCATGCCTATTCCATCACCTGTGCCATGCCTGTACCATCACCTGTGCAATGCCTGTACCATCACCTGTGCAATGCCTATTCCATCACCTGTGCCATGCCTATACCATTACCTGTGCAATGCCTGTACCATCACCTGTGCAATGCCTATTCCATCACCTGTGCCATGCCTGTACCATCACCTGTGCCATGCCTGTACCATCTGTGCCATGCCTATTCCATCACCTGTGCCATGCCTATACCATCGGTGCCATGCTTATTCCATCACCTGTGCCATGCCTGTACCATCACCTGTGCAATGCCTGTACCATCACCTGTGCAATGCCTATTCCATCACCTGTGCCATGCCTATACCATCACCTGTGCAATGCCTGTACCATCACCTGTGCAATGCCTATTCCATCACCTGTGCCATGCCTGTACCATCACCTGTACCATCTGTGCCATGCCCATTCCATCACCTGTGCCATGCCTATACCATCGGTGCCATGCCTATTCCATCACCTGTGCCATGCCTGTACCATCACCTGTGCAATGCCTGTACCATCACCTGTGCAATGCCTATTCCATCACCTGTGCCATGCCTATACCATCACCTGTGCAATGCCTGTACCATCACCTGTGCAATGCCTATTCCATCACCTGTGCCATGCCTGTACCATCACCTGTGCCATGCCTGTACCATCTGTGCCATGCCTATTCCATCACCTGTGCCATGCCTATACCATCTGTGCCATGCCTATTCCATCACTTGTGCCATGCCTGTACCATCACCTGTGCAATGCCTGTACCATCACCTGTGCAATGCCTATTCCATCACCTGTGCCATGCCTATACCATCACCTGTGCCATGCCTATTCCATCACCTGTTCCATGCCTATACCATCTGTGCCATGCCTATTCCATCACCTGTGCCATGCCTGTACCATCTGTGCCATGCCTATACCATCACATGTGCCATGCCCCTAATTAGGGGATTGGAGGACCTTGATTATGAGGAGCGTCTGCAATCGCTTGATTTATTCTCCCTGGAGAAGAGACGCCTGAGGGGGGACATGATAGCAATTTTTAAATATCTAAATGGGGATCTAGGCTTAGAAAAAAAGCTGTTCAGTCAAAGGGATTGCATGAGAACTCGGGGGCATACAATGCGATTAGAGGAGAAGCGTTTTAACCTCAGGCAACGTGGGGGGTTCTTTACTGTTAGGGCTACAAGATTGTGGATATCTCTACCACATGAGGTGGTTTCTGCGGGTAGTATGGTGGCTTTCAAAAGACTCTTAGACGTACATCTCAAGGATCAGAACATTCAGGGGTATGCAAGATGATTACAGCCACACACATCTACACAGGTTGAACTGGATGGACTTTTGTCTTTATTCAACCTCACCAACTATGTAACTATGTAACCTGTGCCATGCCTGTACCATGACCTCAAAGTCATGCAATTTTTTTACCGCGTTTTTTGCCGCGAAGCAATATCTATTACATTTTTGTTTTTGCGCCCCCCCAAAAATTTTGAGCACCAGCCGCCACTGTTTTTCTCCTTCACTGATGTGCGATTATGAGGCTGCACTGATGGGCACTAATAGGCTGCATTGATGGGCACTGATGAGGTGATATACCTAAAGGGAGCCCACCCCTTCTTAAAGGCACAGGGGCACACTGGACAGTAACCAGTTGTTTTTGTTATAGATTATATTGACCAGGCAACGCACTGACATCTTTGCTGCCATTGTGCTATAGGCAGGGTGTTCAGTGTGCCCCTGTGCCTTTAAGAAGGGGTGGGCTCCCTTCAGGTATATCTGTCCTACACCTGTCCATTAAATGCATGTGCTTCCATTGTTGGAGACTCACAGAATTTAGAGTTAGGACCACAGATAATGGGGTGCCTTGACGGGGCTCTGTGGCTTACGCATGTATTTGCAAATGTGTGCAACTAAACCCCTGTTTTTAACACGTACTGTTGGACAGGTCAATTCGGTTGGTTGCAGATTGGTCGGTAAGGAGAGCTTGGAAATCTTTTTGTCTTGTTATATGCATTGCCCTTCCAATGCTCCTTGCTGCAGAGACCAGTTACAGGTGTGGACAGTAACCAGTTGTTTTTGTCATTGAGAAATCATACCTGGAAGTCAGCTTTAATATCTCTATATGTACACATTAGACCCAGAAGTAGTTTGTCTTTTGCGCATGGAAGATTGCTGAACAATCATACATCCATAAAATACAAAAAGACTCTACTAATAACAGAACAAATAAAAAAGGAAAACCTACTGTATATATACATACAACACATTCACTATAATTCAGTAATTTACAATATATTTATTTTCACTTTTTCATTGACTCTATATACACAGTCCTTTCTCTAATACTCTTTTATTATTAGAATGACTATAATACATATATGAAAGAACTGTATTGTCTCATGTCAAATAAACATTTAAAATACACCAAGGACTGCAACAAGTTCTCTCGGAACTATCCAGCCTTATCATATACCCTTATATAACTGCGGCTTAAGGCCACTCTACAAACACTTGCCGCTGAGTACTAAATTAACGGATGCTACGATATGCAGTTGTTGAAATTGAACAGCCTTGGAGAAATAGGCAACGATGCACCTGCCTACTTGAAAAAGTGCTTGATTGCAATTCAAAAGCAATGCAAAAACAAAACTGGAAGCAGAAGCTAAGGTGGAAAGATATTAACTATTTATGATGAATTTCCAAAATAAAGAGACTTGCATCATTTAAGAGATACTCTGTGAGTTTTGCACTCAGATTGAATTTGATTATGGAATGAGCTTTTATACTTTACACAAGGCTCCTTTCCTTCAGGTTTTTGCAAAGAAGGTGTTGTGCTTACCCCAAAGGGGCTGCTGAGAATAAGCCCAGGTTCTCCCAAAAAGTACAGAGGCTGCCAGTCACACAAGCTCACTCCCATACACATTACCAATAAAGGCGCAGTCTAGGGCAGTAATGGCGAACCTTGGCACCCCAGATATTTTGGAACTATATTTCCCATGATGCTCATATAATCTGCAGTGGAGTTTAGCATCACGGGAAATGTAGTTCCAAAACATCTGGGGCGCCAAGCTTCGACATAACTTGTCTAGGGGGTGTCTTTTTGGAGTTTATTGCTGAATAACTTAAACAGGAGAGGGGTTTAAGGCACAGGATACTCCAAAATAATCTGTAACAACTATAGGAAGGCAAACCTCTCTCTCTAATCATCCAAAAGCTGCCACTTGTAAAATTATCAGTCCCCAACATGGTCTTTACTTACAGTGTCTCAGGAGCAGTCTGCTACCCAGCATCCACAGGTAGATGTTTAGTTAGGGAGATGACAAGATCCCTCTCCAGACCAGGACTTCAGTGAAATACCCTCCAACAAAGGTAGTCCTCAGGCAATCTTCCGCAGGCCCTCTGCCCAGCAGCTGCTGAGGCCCAGACTGCAACTTCTTGTCTCAGTAAAGGCCCATACACACGCACCGATTGTTGGCCGTAAATAGTCGGCCAACATCCGATCGGCCGATTATCGGCTTGTTAGTATGATGCTTCCGACAACCGACTGCGACTTTTCGGCCGAACAAAATCTGGTGTGCAGGCTATAAAATTTTTGTTGGCCAACAAAGAACGGCCGATTGTTCCTCAGTCAGTACAGATTTCGGCCGACAAAAATGTGATGATCAAGACTGGGCATGCTCAGTGAAGAAAAAACGCACGAAAAGTAGACCAGAACATGACATCACTTCTGCAGTTGGTTGTTGTTGGCCGACAAAATTTGTGTGCAGTCTTGAGCACTTTTCAACCAACAAAACAGCACCGGACAAAAGACGGCCGAACGGTCGGCCGACAATCGGTATGAGTGTACGGGGCTTAACTCTCTGGCTATCTCTTAGGTGCAACAGTTCCCCATGGACAAGATAGTTTTATGGACAATTCAAGACACACTAATCCAAATAACCAAATTGTCACCTGTTCAAATGATTATGTGATATATGGGCTTACCTGTTGCTGTGGCCTTCTTTATGTAGGCTGCATTTAAAGACCTTTAACCCCTTTAAGACCAGAAGGATTTGCCACCTTAATGACCAGGCCCTATTTTGCGATTCGGCACTGCGTTATTTTAACGGACAATTGCGCGGTCGTGCGACGATGTACCTAAATAAAATTAAGGCCATTTTTTCCCACAAATAGAGCTTTCTTTTGAGTGGTATTTGATCACCTGTGTGATTTTTATTTTTTGCGCTATAAACAAAAAAGAGTGACAATTTTGAAAAAAAAAAAAACAATATTTTTCACATTCTGCTTTATGACATTCTCAAAAAAAAAATGTAAAAATCAAAATTTTTTAACATTTTATGCCAATTTGTTTTCTGCTACATATTTTTGGTAAATAAAATCGCAATAAGCATATTTGTATTGGTTTGCGCAAAAGTTATTGCGTCTACTAACTACAGGAAATATTTATGTGATTTTTATTGTTTTTTTTTTTTTTTTTTTACTAGTAATGGCGGCGATCTGCGATTTTTTTTGTGTGGGACTTCGACATTGCGGCGGACAGATCAGACCCCTGACTGACATTTTTGAAACTTTTGGGGGGACCAGGGACATGACTACAATAATCAGTGCTAAAAATATGCACTGTTGCTGTAACTGACACTAACAGGGAAGGGGTTAACAGTATAGGTGATCAAGGGAGTAAATGTGACCCTAAGGGCTCTTTCACACGGGCGGTCCGATCAGACCTGCCTGTCAGTTTTTTAGGCGGATCTGATCGGATCCTCCATGCAGCTCTATGGGGCAGCGGGTGTCAGCGGAGGTCACCTCCGCTGACACCCGCTGCCATCCGCATCCGATCCTGTGCTGAAATCTGGACGGATGGAAACCCTATTTCTCCATCCGTTCAGTAATCGGAGCGGAGCGGATCTGATGAGAGCGGACAAGCGGTCCGCTCTCCTCCGATCCCCCATAGAGGGCAGCGGGTGCTGAGACACCTCCCTCTCCGCTCTGCAAGCGGAGACGGAGCTGTCATCCGCCCGGCTCAGCGGGGATCGCGGATCGATCCCCGCTGAGCAACACGGATCCGCCTGCGGGGGCGGACCGTGTGAAAGAAGCCTAAGGGAGTGATTCTAAATTTGGGGGGGGGGGGGGGCGTGGCTTCTGAAATGACCATAGAGACATGTGATCATATATAGAAGGATCACATGAGCTCTATGGTCATTGCAGGGAGAAGAACGGTCGACTGTGTTTACAACAGCCAAACATCCTTCTCTCTCAGCGGGGAGCGATTGCGGGTGTCAGGCAGCAATCAAAGCCGCCTGACCCGCGCATCAGCTTCCCCGCTGCCTAGCTTCCCACGCGCGACCGACATAGACCTACGTCAGTTTGCGCAGGAGAACCACCCTGCCACAGTAAAAAGGCAGGTGGTGGTCGGGAAGTGGTTAAAGTGGCTCTTTTGAACATAGTTACAAAGAACCAGAACTGACTAAACTGCTCTATATTAGGAACATGTCCAGGATACAAGCAGTTATACCCACTACAGCCCAAAGCATCATTAATCATTTATACTGTATAAAAAATAAAACAAATTAGTAGTTAATACATATAAAATATATTGGCTATTTAGTATATATATATATATATATATATATATATATATATATATATACTTAACTGTAAGTGTGCTGAACTTTTAAATAAACACCGTTTCTTTATGGTTTTACACTATTTGGAGCATTTTTGTTTCCTTTGCGTAACATTCGATCCATTGTGGGCGAGTATACATCTACTCTATATACCCTGTTCGACACAAGGAACTGTGAAAGGGATTGATGTGAGGTGCCATTCAATTTCTCGGCACACCAGTTGTACATACACCAACTCATGAGTTGACCCACTAGAGGTATGCCAAACTGTGTCCACTCACTCTGGTAAGCCTCCTCAAATGATTGGTGGTATACTGTGTCACAACAATTTAGTCTATTTTCACCGTTTAAGGAATTTTAGTTTCACTTTCACTGTGGCAAAAATAACTTTTACTCCTTTTCACCATTTTAGGACATTTTCCACGTTTGAGTTATTGTGAATTTGGTTATCATATTTATACATTTTTCACTATTGATTGAGCTCATCCTTGTTACTGTATTTAGTTCACCACTTTTAATACGTTATTCACATTTAGAGCTGCACACTTTTTTACATTGTGTGCCCCCATTGTCCTGCTGTGTGCCTCCCTTGCCCTGCTGTGTGCCCCGATGCCCATCTGTGTGCCCCCTTTGCCATGCTGTGTCTCCATTTCCCAGATGTATGCCCCCATGCCATGATGTGTGCCCCATACCCTGCTGTGTGCCTCCATCCTCTGCTGTGTGTCCCCATTGTCCTGATGTGTGCCCCCATGCCCAGCTGTGTGCCCCCATGCCCAGCTGTGTGCCCCCATTGCCCTGCTGTGTGCCCCCATGCTGTGATGTGTGCCCCCATGTCCTACTGTGTGCCCTATGCCCTGCTCTGTGCCCCCTGCTCTGATGTGTGCCCCCATGCTCTGCTGTGAGCCCCCATTACCCTGCTGTGTGCCCCATGCCTTGCTGTGTGCTCCCATGTCCAGCTGTGTGCCCCCATTGCCATGCTGTGTGTCTCCATTGCCCTGATGTGTGCCCCTATGCCGTGATGTGTACCCCAATGCCATGATGTGTAACCCCATGCCATGATGTTTTCTCCCATGACCTGCTGTGTGCCCCCATTGCCCTGATGTGTGCCCTCATGCTGTGCTGTGTGCTCCAATGCCCAGCTGTGTGCCCCCATTGCCCTGCTGTGTGCCTCCATCACCCTGTGTGCCCCCAAACTGTGATGTGTGCCCTCATGCTGTGATGTGTGCCCCCATGCCCTGCTGTGTGCCCCCATGCTCTGATGTGTGCCCCTATGACCTGCTGTGTACTCCAATGCTCTGATGTGTGCCCCATTGCCCTGCTGTGTGCCCCCACACCCTGCTGTGTGCGCATGCTCTAAAGTGTGCCCCCATGCCCTGCTGTGTGCCCCATGCCCTGCTGTGTGCCACATTGCCCTGCTGTGTGTCCCCATGCCTAGCTGTGTGTCCCTATGCCCTGCTGTGTGCCCCCATTGACCTGCTGTGTGCCCCTATTCCCAGCTGTGTGCCCCCTTGCCCTGATGTGTACCTCCATACCCTGCTGTGTGCCCCATTGCCCTGCTGTGTGCCTAGATGCCCTGCTATGCCCCTATGCCCTGCTGTGTGTCCCCATTCTGTGATGTGTGCCTCTATGCCCTGCTGTGTGCCCCATGATCTGCTGTGTGTCCCCATTGCCCTGCTGTGTGTCCCCATTGTCCTGCTGTGTGCCCCATGCCCTGCTGTGTACCCCTATGCCCAGCTGTGTGCCCCCATGCCATGATGTGTGCACTCATGCCCTGCTGTGTGCCCCTTTTGCCCTAATGTGTGCCCTATTGCCCAGCTGCGTGCCCCATTGCCCAGCTGTATGCCCCATTGCCCAGCTGTGTGCCCCATATCCTGCTGTGTGCCCCCATTTCCTGCTGTGTGACCCATTCCCTGCTGTGCTTTCCCATGCCCTGCTGTGTGCACCCATGCCCTGCTGTGTGCTTCCATGCTCTGCTGTGTGCCTCCATGCCCTATGTACCCCCATGCCCTGCTGTGTGCCCCATTGCCCTGTTGTGTGCCCTTATTTCCTTCTGTGTGCCCCATGCCCTGCTGTGTGCCCCATGACCTGCTGTGTGCCCTCATGCCCTGATGTGAGCCCCATGATGTGCCCTGATGTGTGCCCTGTGACGTGCCCAGGGATGTGTCCCATGACCTTTTGTGTGCCCTGTGATATTCTCTACTGTGTGCTCCATGATGTGGCCTACTGTGTGCCCTGCAGTGTGCTCCATGATGTGTCCTACTGTACCCCATGCCCTACTATGTGCCCCCCTGTGTGCCCAGTTCTCTCCTGTTTGCCTTGTAATGTGCCCTAAGCCCTACTGTTTGCCCCATGATGTGCCCTGTGCACTGCTGTGTGCCATGTGATGTGCCCTAGTGTGTGCCCTTTGCCCTGCACCCTGTGATGTGCCCTGCTGTATGCCCAGTGATGCACCATTCTGTGCCCCATAATGTGCCCTGCTGTGTGCACCATACTGTGCCCCATAATGTATCCTCTTGCCCCCATGTAATATGCCCTGCTGTGCCTCGTAATGTGCCCTTATGCGCCCCATAATATGACATGTTGCCCCCTCTAATGTGCTCTGCTGTGCCCCATAATGTGCCACTGCCTTCATGCCTCTATGTAATATGCTCTGCTGTGTCACATTATGTGCCCTCTTGCCCCATGTAATATGCCCCATAATGTGACCTCATGCCCCATGTAATATAGCCTGCTGTACCCCATAATGTGCCCTCCTGCCCCATGTAATGTTCTCTGCTGTGCCCCATAATGTGCCCTGCTAGCCCCCGTAATGTGCCCCTCTGCCTCCCCCCATGTAATGTGCACTATAATGTTCCCTACTGCCTCCCCTCATGCAATGTGTCCTACTGTGCCCTCCCAATCTGTAATATGCCCTGGTGTGCACCATAATGTGCCATGCTGCTCCCCATGTAGTGTGCCCTCCTGCCCCCCACACACATATATAGTGTCCTCTTGATCCCCTGTGCTCCGACCAGCTGACTCCTATACTTTGCCATGCTTCCCCCTATGCTCTGCCCTGCTGCCCCCTGTCTACTGTGCTTGTTTGATCCCCCCCCCCCCCCATGCTCTGCCCTGTTTCCCCCTGTTCCCTGCTTATCTCAGGTTTGACCCAGAATTGCGCATCTGCGCAGAATGATGCAAGCACAAGTTTCCCATTAAATAGGTACGTTTTAATATTTATTAAATTTTTTATGCTATTTCTAAGAATAAACGTTATTTCAACAGCTAGCTAATCATACCAATGTTTTGTGAGCTGTAGAACTGAACATTATTTCAGGGGTTCCCTGATATCTCAAACTTTTTGTTCCTTGATAAACCCTGCTTTATTAGTATTCCAGCCTCCCCTTTTTTTAGACACTCAGCCTCCTCAGCCCTGTCCCACCCTCTTTAGCCTGTCGTGAACCAACCAGTTTTGATCCTGCGGGGGATGAGTCCACGCAGTGCAAGCTGAGGGATGGGGCTTTGTGTGGGTGTAGCTCGAGTGTGCGCGGGGACACAGGGGAATATTGAATATTTGCCATTCTGGTGGTTAGAACTTTTAACCTGTCCTTTGGCCTCCTGGCAGGACAAAATAGTCACCAATCCTTGAAGGTCATACTTGGTGGGACTATTTCCCAGGGTGAGCATCCTGTGATACTCTTCAGTTACCATATGACATGTAACAAATAGAACAACATTGTATAGAATATTTTGTCTGTCTACTGTTGATTATTTCATCTTCTTGCAGGACTTCTGGTCTCTTCCTATATTTATGGTCCTGAAGAAGCATTTAAAGACCGCAAAACATGTCGAGCAAGGCCCAATCGCAGACTACAGCCCAAATATATGTTGTCTAAGTACAACATAGGTATACATGCCTGCCATGCTAATTGAGCCTGTACTTGAAGCGACCAATTGTATATGATCATGCAATGCATTTGTGATTATAATTGTTATTTTTAGCATTTTTTAAATAAATAAATTATTGATCTTTTATGCAAGAGTTTAACATAATCTTTATGGTACCATTAAAATCCCCTTAGCCCCCGACTTTTCCCTTCCACCTTCACTTTCCCTGCTTCTATTAGCACATGTTGCCTCAATATTCGCAATATATATGGGATTAAGGTATCCTGTTAGCTATATGTATTATTCTGAGAAGCATCGTCTTGTTAGGTGCATTAAAGCGGAGTTCCGGCCTCAAATACCTTTTTTAACTAAAAATACCCTTATAATACTAATCCATCACCCTTTACAGAACCGCTATTTTCTTACTTTACAAGGTGTACAGTATTGGATTTTAGTCAAAATCTTACTTTTAAAAACGCTGTCTGGGCGCGGCCATCTTGGATGTGGGCATCTGAAGCCGCAGTGTAATCTGCTGTGTCATTCTTCCTGATTCCAGGGAGTGTTCTGGGAGTTCTTCCTGATTCCAGCCTCCTGGTAGTGATGACAAATAGCTCCCAGGATGCAATGCAAAGGCGGAAGTGATGTCAGTGGCTGTGGCCACAGAGGGGGGAGAATGAGGAAGTACAATCAAAAATGCCATAAAAAATAAGGTAAGGGAACCCCGAAAAAAATTGAAAATGCCCAATTGTTGATCAGCATAGCGAGCACTCCAGGAATCTCTAAAGTTGCAAAATAGGCCGGAACTCCGTTTTAAGAAGGTGTATTGTAGGTAACAGATGCACAGTAGTACACTTTACAGTATATGCCCTGCTCTCCTTTGAATAAATTATACCACATCAAGCAAATAAGACAAACAGTCCCTGAAGGTACAAGGGAAAAAAAGCTAGCAGTATTATTACTGATGGATTGTTAGATTAGATTAAGTTGAATTAAAAAAGCAGATCACAGTCTTCCATTTGTTTTAATATAGTCTGCTAGTATGCTGTCAAAATGAGCAGCTTCTGTGCTAATAGCAAGTTTTAATTTTAATAGCAAGTCCTGTGCTTCTTTCATATGGATGGGGAAAGCAGTCATGCAGTTGCATGTGGCTAAACCAAGGAGCAAAATCATGTTCTTAATACTTAAACACTTTTCACGCTCTGAAAAATTTCAGTATGTTGTTTTAATTGTCAGATGCAATGCTGGAAAACCTGTCTGACACTGACCTCATAATCAGATCGTCATCAGAAACGTGAGTGGTTCTAAATGATCTGAAAAGGAAAAAAGGTAATTACTAAAGAGTAACAGTCTAAACTTATAAATACATATTCTAATCAGTGTTTAGATGTCTGGGATGCTTTGGGGGAAATTTATCAACCCATGCGTACCAGCAGGATTAGGAGCAAAGTGTGATTAGCTGTGACACATCTACTATGAGCTTGCAGCTTGCTTTGTAAATTACTTCTCTCCAGTGAGCAGAAGCAGTTCTGTACCAGTTTAGGCTGTGCCCCTCACCATTTCTAGTGTGTGTGTACATTAATTAAATAATTAATTAATTAATTATTTTATTCTTCCCATCACACATGCACATTTATCTAACTCCAAATTCCTTTTCTGTGGTTGATGGATTGAACATACTGTATATCACTGGGTTTTGGGAATTTTATATCCAGATATTCCAAGTTGATTTTTATTAATCAGTCCTATATGACTCACCCTCGTTTTTTTTTATATATACATTTTATTAGTTTTCCAGTATACAAAACATTTCATTCAAAAAAACCATCTACAAATTACAATACCCAAAACATTACCCCCCCACTTCCTCTCTCCCCCCTCCACCCTACCCAGACCCCACTCTTTCGCCTCATCGTTCCTCACTTTCCTTTCACATTCCCTTTAATTCAGTATATTTATTTGTGGTTTTAAATTGTACCCAACATCTCCAAATATTTCTGAACTTTCCCATTTCATCTTTATCGTAATGATATAGTTCTTCATTGTTATAGATCTTTTCTACCTTTAATACCCAATCTCTCACTGCTGGGTTCTCCGTAGCTAACCAGTATTTAGGCATCAGAGATTTGGTGGTATTTATTAAATGGGGTTTAACCGTCTTTTTATATTGTTTAATAGTCAAATTAGTCAAACTACTCTTATGAAATAAGAAAGCCTCTGAGGTTTTAGGTATCTCCATTCCAGTTATTCCCTGAATCTTCCGTCTAATCTCTTCCCAAAATTCTTGGATTTTGGACATTCCCACCATATATGTGCCATTGTTCCCATCAATGTAAAAAGAGATAAGGTAATTGGCGCTGCCTACGAGGTGTGTCTAAAACTGAGGTAAAATCACTAACTTATGTACAGAAAATCATCAAATAAATATAAAATTAGCATAAAGTGCTATAATGCAATAGTGGTGCATACACATACAATTATATATATCTATTTCCAAAACTTAAAGTGCAATAGTGCAAAGACAGCGCGCACAAAAAATATGTGTATATGGTTATGGTGAGGGTGACCTGTTCCAGAGGTCTAGGCTGTAGACCCCAAACGATATAAAACGTGACTAGTATAATAGTGCTCAAACTAGAGTAATATAACCATTATATCATACGATCAAAAAAATATTAATAAAAAGTGTTAGTGCTGTGATTAAATCCAAAAAAATGGTGAAGGTGGTGCAATACGGTCTAAAATAAAGGACAAATAAGTAGTGTGTATGGTCCTAGGAATTAAGTGATCATAAAGTGCTAGTAGTGCAAATAGTCCAGATTGAAAATGTCAATCCTAGGACCCGTGCTATTAAAGAGTGAAAAGTTAATTATATATAACTAATCTGTAGCAATAATCTAGATTCGATCAATCAAATGGATGAAAAAATGTCCATAAAGTTCATATAAAGGTGAGCTGTAGCAATAGTTAACTCCGTAGGTGCTTCTTAAGGTGCTCCAGGTAATAAAGTGCCGGGTGTGGAGACAGTGATCCCCCTTTCCAATCTCCCCCGCACTCACCAGAAGTCAGCACCCCTACAGGGGTAACCAGCATGTAAAACCCAAGTGTAGTATCCGGTCAGGTGGTCATCCTATAGGTTGATCCTTCTGATAATATTATCCTGAAGCCCTTTGTTCCATATGAGTTATATACCAATCGTGCTCAAAAGAAATATGTCCAGGGTACCATAAGGGGAAAAAGAGCCTCATATAGTGATGTACCGTTTGTAGAATAAACCTTTATTAATACATATAAAGTATCGGCCGTCATGAGGGGGAGGAGCCTAACGGCACGCACGTAGGCTGAAGGGGGAGAAGGCTATCTCCTACATGAAGGAACTAAGGATCCCGACCGCTCCCGACCCACCTTCGGCCAGACTCTAGACGCCTAAGCTCCCGGGGATGAGCGCGGGCACTGTGAGCGGTGAACCTCGCTGACCCCCCCCCCCCGCCTGACGTCTCCCTCCATGGTTTGATACCACGCTCCGTGCAGCACCGATACCTGGAGGAGTTCCTCTCGCTTTGCAGCACACTGACGCCGACGCTGGCGAGCCCTGTCTCCTGCACGGCGACGCAGGTGGGCAGCTACAGCGGCGATAGGTGAGGCCTCTATGCTAACCGCTAGCGCGGGAAAGCCGGACGTGGACAGTAAGAAGCGGGTCCCGAGGGAGCGGACCTCAAGAGAGCTGCCCGGTCCACCTGAGTCCTGTGAGCGATGTGAAGTCTACAGGGTAGCTGAAAAGGAGAGAAAGACTCCCCACCATTTTTGCACCGTCTCACCCTATCCCGCATAGTCTGTCTGGAGATGCTGATGCCTTGATGCCTGAGGGCTGGGAAGCTGAGGAGACAGGAGAGCAAACAGCCTACAGACGAACAGAAAGTATTTTAAAAGAGGACAGTCTACTAAAACCGTGAGTTACAGAGGAGTAAACCCTCTTTCTATATCATCTCTACTGTCATCCTACTGTTTATTAGAAGGACTTATAAAGACTTCCTAGAGATAATATACAACAAAACAGTATGGTAAAATATAAAGCCAGCACACCTGAGACTGATCTAGCTGCTCCTTGTTTAAACCAGTAACTTTACATAGGTGTCTTTTATTGGATTAGCAGTTGCAACAGTTTCTTCATACCTTAAATCAGCACACGTTTATACTACATGGTACCTCGGCAGCCGGACCATCATATGCAGGTACATATGTATGTATAGCAATTTAGTAGGTAAAGGAATGAAGGACCTACACAGAGACTCATAAGAAGAACACAGGTATAAACAAAGACCTCGGGGCTGTATAAAATAATTAACACTTTCTCTGTGAAATAATACCTGGCATTGCCCACGCATTTTGTTATGCCATACAGCATGAGTTTCTTTCTTGCTCTTTTGCTTTTTCTCATTTTTAACATTTAAGGAAGAGATTCACCCCAGCTTGTATAAGGACCTGAGTAGGGAGGTGGAAGGCTGGAAGTGCCTCATACTTCTATCCTTTATAGCTGCCTGTTAATACAGAGTCAATATAGAGGTTACTCGGCCTTTCTGTGTCTCCCTCCGGTTTGAATGCAAACAAATTTTATACTGAATATCAATACGGTATACCTAATTTTTGAGTACCAACATATGGAGTTGTGAGACTTTATAAAGGAACCTCGGAATAACTCTCTACACAATGAGGGGTAAATCCACAAGAGGAGGAGCTATTGCAAAATCACCAAGGGTGACCTCAAGCCCTAACACAATAAGGAAATTTATGACACAAGAAAACCCCTCAGAAAAAACATCTCAGGAAAAACAACAAGGAACAGACAAGAAGAAAGCGGAGAAAAGTCAAAAAGCTGAAGTAGCTAAATCACCAATCAGTTCAGCAAACTCAGAGTTAAGCCTAAGGACTGAAAATGATGAGGAAGAAGAGGAAGAGCAGGGAGAAACAAAAGAACATGCCCCTACAAAAGGTGAAATGCGAGAAATGTTCGCAGGATTGGAAAAATCATTAAAAATCGAATTGGTTAAAATCCAGACCGACCTAGGACGTGTACAGATGGATCTGGGACACGCCCTGGGACGGGTAGAAGAACTAGAGAAAAAACAAGAGGACCAAACAAAAATAATACAGGGAATGAGAAAAGAAATAAATGAGACCAAGAAAAAAGCCAGAGATCTAGCTTATAAACTAGAGGATCAAGAGAACAGAGCAAGACGAAAAAATTTGAGGATCCGAGGATTAAGGAATACAGCACAGGAAGAAAATTTAGGAGAAAAACTTCAAAAAATCTTAAACCCAGTATTAGGAAGAGGGGAAGAAGACCAATTACTGATTGAAAGAGCCCATCGCATAAGAAAACCGACAGGAGTCCCAGCAGAATCACCTAGAGATGTGATAATCAGGTTTCAAAACTATACAGATAAAGCACAAATATGGGAAAACCTAAAGAAGAATAAATCATTACTAAATGCAGGAAATACAGAAAATGACAAGATACAGATATTTACAGATTTGGCACCGGAAACATTGAGGAGGAGAAGAATTTTAAAGCCTTTGACAGAAGAGATGCAAAAACAAGGAATCAGATATAATTGGGGTTTCCCAGCTAGTTTAATAGGAAAAAGAGATGGACGATCAGCAAAACTCACTTTTCCAGAGGAAACTCAAGAATTTTGCAAAAAACTTGATATACAAGAGCCAAACCTGCCCGGATGGTATGAAGGTGACAGGGAAGATGATCCAGGAAGAAACTCACAGACGGAAGAACAGCAATGGACATTAGCTAGAAAAAACAAAAGATAAAATATGTGGAAATACTGTCTAAATAATGCAAGCCGGGAGAGAAAAAAAATTTTTTTTTTTCTCTCCTGCCATACGCTGAGGGGCTCTCTCCTACCCTCATATCGATGTGAACTGTGTGGGGGGACTGAGGGAGGGGGGGCCGGGGGGGGGGAAGGAGGGAGGGGGAGGGAGGGGAAGGGAGATAAGCTATATAAAGGAAGTAGGATAGCCCCCCCAAAGCCGGAATGTCCTTCCAATTGAGGAAGGAGATATATCGTGCTAATCCACTAGAGCACCACCCCAAAGGAAATGGGTATCAGGGAGAATGACCCAAAGAAACAACTAAATACCCTAAGATCAAAAGCTGATCAAAAGAATATCAATATGAGACGGAGAGGGACGGAGGTGGGGGGGAGGGGGGGGGGGAGGGAGAGAGATGGGAGGAAGGGAAGGGACAGGGAAACTCTCCATTGCCTAAAAGGAAAAGAAATTTTAAAAGTTTGTCAGACCAACAACATGGGTAGTATGTTGTCAGCAGAATTTAAATCGATCCAGCCCCTCCGTGTTCGAGGAGGAGCTGGACCGAGCAGAAAAAATAAAAATGAAAGATGAACAACTAAAAATAATAACATACAATGTAAGAGGATTAAATTCCCATATAAAAAGGTATAAAATATTGGAAGAGTTGAGGAGAGAAGCAGTAAATATCGCTTTTCTGCAGGAAACGCACATCTCTCTCCACTCGAATATAAAACTTTTTTCTAAACACTTTCCTAAATGGTATTACGGGGACTCACCAATAGAGCGTGCAAGAGGAGTAGCAATAGGAATAGCTGGAAATATAGAATTCTCCCTAGAAGAAATGAAAACAGATCCGAATGGCCGATACATTTTTCTTAAGGGACAAATAAGGGGGATGGAGCTGACATTAGCCAATATCTATAACCCAAACAAAAAACCAAGTGAATATCTGGGGAGAATCCTGTATGACCTAGAGAGCTTTAAAAAAGGCTATCTGATAATGGCAGGAGATATAAATTTTTGTATAGACCCAAGCGTCGACAGTACATCGGGTGTAAGGATGCTGGGAGAACAAAAACTAAGGAAAATAAGGGAAAAGTTACACCAGAGTCAATTAGTAGATGCATGGAGGGTTCAACATCCAAAAAAAAGAGATTATACTTACTATTCCTCAATACACTCGATGTACTCAAGACTGGACTACTTTTTTATTGACCATCGCCTATTGGAATTTATAGAAACTACAGAAATAGGTACAACCACACTGTCAGACCACGCTCCCCTAACCTTAACAATTAAGACACCGACCCACCACAAAAGTATGGGAACATGGAGGTTAAATGAAGAACTAATTCTAGAGGAAGAAATAGGAAATAGACTAGAAAAAGAACTAGAGTTATATTTTCAAAAGAATGACACGCCAGAAATATCATCCGCTACACTCTGGGAAGCACATAAAGCGTATATCCGAGGAATATTAATATCCAGTGCATCAAGAAAAAAGAAAGAGAGGTCCAATCAAATCAATACACTCATAAGAGAAATATATGATCTAGAACAAAAACATAAAAAAGAATTTAAAAAAGAAATAGAGAAAAACCTTATAATTAAAAGAGATGAATTAAAAGATCTATTGGAAGAAGAATCTAGAAATCATTTCAATAAGATAGCTAGATACAGATACAAATTTGGAAATAAACCAGGGAAATCCCTAGCAAGATTACTGAGGAAGAAAAAATCAAAAAATTACATAGAAAAAATTAAAAACAGTAAAAACGAAACAGTTAACCCAACCACAGGAATAGCTAAAGCGTTTCATGCCTTTTATAGTGCTTTATACAACGTCCGGAAGGAAGAAACCTCAAAAATAAGACAGGAAAGAATAATAAATATCCAAAAATATATTAAGGAAGCAAACCTGCCCAAAATCCCAGAAGATAGATTGGAACTTCTCGAAGCTCCAATTACTGAAAATGAAATAAGAGAAGCATTAAAAACCACTCAAAATGGAAGGAGTCCGGGTCCGGATGGATACACAATAAAGTACTATAAAAGATTTAAAGAAATATTAATACCAAAAATGCAAGAATACCTGAATAAAATAGGGAAGGAAGAACTAAGAGAAGAATCTCTAATGGCATATATAACGGTCATACCGAAAGAAGGGAAAGATCAAACCCTTTGCTCTAGTTATAGGCCAATTGCGTTGTTAAACGCAGACACAAAATTATTTGCGAAAATCTTGGCAACGAGATTAAAAGATTTACTAAAAACGTGGATCCATCCGGACCAGACCGGATTCGTTCCAGGTAGAGAAGGGAAGGATAATGTGATACGCACCCTGCTTCTACTACAAAAAACAAAAAAACATGAGGCCCCCTCCATCCTATTATCAATTGATGCCGAAAAGGCTTTTGATAGGGTGGACTGGGACTTCATGAAAGAAACCATAAAAAATTTAGGGATTGGGTTAAGAATGAGGCAATGGATAGAGGCATTATATAACAACCCCACGGCAAAAATCAAAATAAATGGAAGCCTATCAGAGAAATTTGGAATGAGTAATGGGACGAGACAGGGATGTCCCCTGTCACCCCTATTGTTCGTGTTAACCCTGGAAACATTATTGGCAAAAATTAGACAAAATGTAGACATAAAAGGAGTGACGGTAAACCAAGATGAACACAAAGTCGCAGCATACGCTGACGACTTGTTATTCATCGTTACAAATCCAAGGATTACCCTCCCAAACATTCAAAAGGAGTTAAAAGATTATGGAAAGTTGTCAAACTTTAAAATAAATCCAATAAAATCAGAGATTTTGAATATAGGGTTAAATACTCAGGAAGAACAAATAATAAAAACATACTTCCCATATACGTGGACAAAAGAAAAATTAAAATACTTAGGGATATACTTAACACCTCAAACCGAAAAATTATACCAAGCTAATTATATACCGTTATTGAACGAAATAAAAACAGAAATAAGAAAGAAATCAAATGGTCAAATCTCATGGATCGGAAGAAACAATGTTGTTAAGATGTTTATCTTGCCAAAAATCTTATACACCTTCTCTCTGTTGCCAATAAACATCCCCGCAACTTTTTTCAGGGTAATCAGAACCTTACTGACAAAGTATATATGGCAGTGGAAAAAACCCAGAGTACAGTACAAGATCCTTACAAGAAGCAAAACACAAGGAGGATTAGCAACTCCAGATATAGAAAGGTATTATAAGGCGGTAATTATTACACGAATGGTGGATTGGACAAAAACAGAAAGGAGGGAAAAAAGATGGGTAGAGATAGAATGTACACAAAATAATAATCACCTACACAAAACAATATGGATCCCACCAATACATATAAAGTATCGTACTCACATTTAAGTAGGATAAAAGCATGCGACGAGTAGTGTAGGGACCGCAAAACCCTCTCTGGCGGTGGCTTCCGGGACGCTGTCTTAGCCAACCACCGGATCTGCGTTCCAACGATGCGGAAGTGACGTAGTTATGCTTGACGCATTACGTCATCAATGACGTCTTCAGAAGCGCTTCCTCATCCCTTTAGCTCCAAGACTAGCGGTTATTTACTTTTTACCAAAAGTACACAAAGAGAGGGACCAGAGGGGGGAGGCGCACCAGGTCGAAAAAGAAGACGGGTATAACGGATATAGGCATCTTTAATCTATCTAAAAAGGTATTTTCGGAGGAAGAGAAACTGGTTCTCAACAAAGGCCTAAAATTCGCACCTCCGAAGACTCTAAACAAGTTTAATACCTTTATAGATGTTCAAAAATATGTAAGAAAAATGAATATCAAAAGATACCTCATCACAAATCCCACCCGTTCGACCTTAAACAACAACAATAATGGATACATCCATACTTCACTAGCTAACGCTTCACTTTTCAACCCCCCCGGAGGATCCTCCTCTTCGGTCCAGGTCTTCAGAGACCTAGTAATTAAAGATGTTGAGAAAATACGTATTAAGAAACCCCCAACCAATGACGCATTACAAGTAGGGTTACAACAACTTTGTAACGACAAAAACATTGTCATCCGTCCCGCTGATAAAGGCGGGGGGGTGGTTGTTATGGACAAAGAAGACTATATTTCAGAAATGAAAAAGATTCTAGATGACAGGGACACATACAAAATTCTAAAAAATAATCCCACATTCAAATATAAGAGAGAACTCCAAGGCATTATCGATAGAGCCTATAACACAGGCATTCTTAACAAGAAAGAAAAAACTTTCCTCATCCCTTTAGCTCCAAGACTAGCGGTTATTTACTTTTTACCAAAAGTACACAAAAACCCTTTAAGACCTCCAGGACGCCCTATTATAAGTGGCATAGATTCTCTATGTTCCCGTATCGGGAAATATATCGATGAATTTCTTCAGCCACTGGTTACCAAGATGCCATCCTATTTAAAGGATACCACCCATGTCCTAAACCTGGTGCAAGATCTGACCTGGAGGGATGGATACATAATGGCAACAGCGGACGTGAATTCGCTCTATACGATCATATCCCATCACCATGGTTTAGAGGCAGCCAAATACTTTCTAGAGATGGATGGTACAATACCAATAGAGCAAAGAAATTTTGTGCTCCAATTACTCGAGT
Organism: Pelophylax lessonae; assembly: GCF_965119305.1. Lineage (NCBI taxonomy): Eukaryota > Metazoa > Chordata > Amphibia > Anura > Ranidae > Pelophylax > Pelophylax lessonae. Next base: position 427,399,031 of record NC_138772.1, on the reverse strand, counting down.
TTGCCATGACACACAATTTTTTTTGGTTCAACCACACATATTATTTACAGGATCGCGGAGTCGCCATGGGCGCGAAATTTGCGCCCAGCCTTGCAAATCTGTTTATGGCAAAATGGGAGGAGGACGTCGTTTTTGGTAACCGTCCCCCTCAACTTGTTCTGTGGAGGAGGTACATCGACGACGTCCTCCTCCTATGGGATGGCGACTCCGCCTCCTTAGACAGTTTTATGTTGGGCCTTAATCTTAACGATAGAGGCATTAAGCTGGAACATAATAGCAGTTCTACAAGTATCACCTTTCTAGACCTTAATCTAGAAGTATCTAACAACTCCTTGGTCACAAGGACTCACTTCAAAAAAACGGACAGAAATAGTTTTATTCCCAAAGATAGCTGTCACCACCAGGCTTGGCTTACGGGTGTACCTAAAAGTCAATTTTTACGTTTAAAACGTAACTGTACACACCACAGGGATTTCATAAGACAGGCCTCAGATTTAAGAAATAAATTCATTGATAGAGGTTATGATGAACAATCCCTTGATAACACCCTTAGTGAGGTAATTAATATGGATAGAAACACCCTATTGGTTCCCAAGAGGCGTGATGTCTTGGAACAGAACAAATTCAAAGACATATTTCTAACCACTTTTTCAACCCAACATTACCTCATCAAAAAAATCCTTAAAAGACATTGGCCTGTGCTAAAAAACGATCGCATTCTGGGTCCAACCTTACCAGATCAACCTGTGGTAGTCTACAGAGGTGTCCCATCCTTGAGACATCAAATAGCCCAGAATGTAATAGAAATCCCAAGAAAACCCACTTTCTTTGCTGAATTAAAAGGATACTATCCGTGCCGCAGATGTAACATCTGCGCTATAAATAGCTTTAAAGGAAGAAAGATTGAAAAGTTTCTTTCCACACAGACAGGAAGGGAATACTCAATCAATTCCTTTATTACCTGCAGCACAAAAAATGTTGTATACATGCTACAATGTAAATGTGGGAAACAGTATGTTGGCCGTACCACCAGGGCCCTGCAGGTTCGCCTTGGCGAACACGTTGGTAATATAAGAAAGGGTTTCCCTGGACACAATGTGTCCAAACATTATAGCTTATGCCATCATAAGAACCCTAAACATACCTTTTTCACAGCAATTGACAAGTATACTCCTCATTGGAGAGGCTCCAATGCCAAGAGAGAAATTTCAAGGGCCGAAACACGATGGATTTATTGTCTCAAGTCTTACGTGCCATTCGGCTTAAATGTTGAATGGGACGTAAACAGTTTTATTAATAATAGCTAATATGACCTTCTTATTTTCCTTTGTTTTTATCTGTTTTTTTAATATAAAAAAAAATTTTTATTAATCTTTTATTGATTTTATGTGATAATAATATGTGGTGATATCACGGAATACATTACTGATAATATGATTGATGTAAGGAACGAACATCTCCAGGCTATAATTCCAAATTATATCTTTGATACCATTTGTATCTGTATGAGATCGGGACTAAGCACCTCGTTTGTTTTCTCTTAGAATTAATTTTTCTTATAAGATTCACTAGTTTGCATAATTATTTTTATCCACTAGATGGCGTTGTGCACAATTTACTTCCTACACATTTTTTCACTATTTTTTATATACTATTAATTTAGTCACATTATTATTTATGTTATCCCATAAACATATGAATATTAATTGGTAACTTGGTCGATATCTATCCATTGTAATAAATAAACTGCAGTGGATAAAATAGTCCTGGAGACGCTAAAAAGTCTTTCTTCCTCTTTTCATTATCACTGACATCATTCTTGCTCTCACTCATATAATGCTGAGGGCTTCTACTTCCGCCCTCCTTCATGTGATGTATTTCCGCCCTCTCAAGTAGCCATCCAGGGTGCTCACTTCCGCCCTCCCTTACAGATATCCTGGAGACATGCGCGGCCCCGCCCGCCTTATGAATATGGGGTATATAGGCGTGGAGTCACGTCTGATGGTCACACCCCTGATGACGCTAACCTATAGCGAAACCGGTCGGGTGACCCAGACGTGACGAGACCACGCCCCCAACAAGCCGGCTACCTAGATACTAACAGCGAGGGAGATGTTCGTTCGTTTCCAGCGTACCTGTAACCTTTAGATGCCTTGAATTCACATCGCAAATGTGAGTGGTTTTATCTGCTTTTTACTTTTTAATAAATGCCTTGTATACGGAGTTACACTATGTCCCTGTCATAATTTGTTTCCCACTATGTGGACATCGCCATTGAGAATTTAAAGGAGACATCCTGTGGCCATCCTTGGCATTACACTTAAGCTTTCTGTGGTCTACTCATTAGCTTGAGAGACCTACCCGTTCTGGTAAGCAGCCATCTGATTTTCCCTGGGTGATTTACACGTTGGTGTCTATTATATTCTTACAAGGAATTGCGTGGATGCACTCTTTGGGATCTTGTGGCACACCTTCTTGGATTTTCTCCTAATTTTTGCATGGACTTTATTGGGATTTAATTTAATTATTATCCTAATTTTTTCACTCTATTATATTTTACACTGGATGATTTATGATTTATGTGATTATTGATATACATTGGTGAAATTCACATTTTTAAGGAATACTGATTAATTTCAGGTTACCTTATCCCGACACACATACAGAGTGATATATATATTTTCTGTATTATATAATTTTTGTATTTTTTGGTGATTTTATTATTCACTATTTTCTAGCGCAGCACATTTTCGTTTAATTTCCACTATGGGTTTTTTCTGTGATTCCTTTGTGCAGCAGCTCACCCTACAATACTAATTTTTTATATAATTATATTAGCGCAGAAATATCCACTTTTATATTGTCTTTTTGCATAGAATCTTTTCTGCAGCTTTTCGTTAACTCACGTTTTTTGAAGAAAGGGAATCTTTTATTCACTAAACATGGATATTTTTGAATTCCGTAGTAAACAAATTCTGGATTTAGATGGCGTCTTTGATGGGAGTCCACACATTGTGGACGACCTCGGAGGCCAGTTCATGAGACTCAAGAATCTCATGACAACAGAGATACATGTCAGTTGGGACATAGCTTTTTTAGAACGCTATGTCACTGACAAAATGGTCCCACGAAGTCTAAGGTGGGAGGTAAATCCGCCTAATGATGAGAATATTGATGAATGGTTCACTTATTTTAATGAAGCAGGGATTAATTTCCTTCAATTCTTGATATCTAGGAAAAAGTTGAAACTAACTAAAATTGATACTGAAATTGTTAGTCTAAAAAGTTCCTTAACTGAACTAAAAGACAGTGAGGAATATAAGAAAAAATCAGAACTCCTCTCAAAACACCTAGAGAAAGAGGGTAACGACCAAAAAAATAAGAAAAAACGTAAGTTTAATAGAGACATCATTGATTACAAGAACAACACAGTGTTTAAGTGGCAGAGTAACAGGCCACAAAGCACTGTGGCGGGGGATTCTAATCAAGAAGAACCCATGGAATTACCTGCTAATACTGCCCCATTACATCAACCCCCTAATATTAGAGGGAATAACACCCCCCTAAGAGGACAAAACCAACAGGGAAATAGAGGAGGAGGAGGGGCCCCACGCCCAAATAAATTTGGGAACAATTATAGACCCATTCAGAATAACCAACATAATTATCAGAGACCACCACCCCCTAATTGGGGTAATCAAGGTCCAAGACACCCCTCTAATAACTGGTATTCACCAAGACCCCCCCAAGGAAGGAATGGGAATTTCTCCAACCCAAATTTCACCCCACGTAATGAAAATTATCATAATATGACACCAAGAAGGGGTGGACCCATTTCCACCTACAACCGGTATGCGCCGTTGGAGGATCAAGATTTTGACACTCCTAGTGTCAATAGGGTCATTACCCAGCATCCGACACATACACCCAATCAGGGTTGGTACCGTAATAGGGAACCACGCCCAGAAGCGTTTTATTCACCGAGGAGACCTTCACAACCTTCAGGACCTCCCTTTCAAACATATAATTCCAATCAAAATAGAGAACAACACCCTATGGATTTTCACAGGGAAAATTATTCCTACCAAAGAGATCCAGAACAAAGAGAGGGACCAGAGGGGGGAGGCGCACCAGGTCGAAAAAGAAGACGGGTATAACGGATATAGGCATCTTTAATCTATCTAAAAAGGTATTTTCGGAGGAAGAGAAACTGGTTCTCAACAAAGGCCTAAAATTCGCACCTCCGAAGACTCTAAACAAGTTTAATACCTTTATAGATGTTCAAAAATATGTAAGAAAAATGAATATCAAAAGATACCTCATCACAAATCCCACCCGTTCGACCTTAAACAACAACAATAATGGATACATCCATACTTCACTAGCTAACGCTTCACTTTTCAACCCCCCCGGAGGATCCTCCTCTTCGGTCCAGGTCTTCAGAGACCTAGTAATTAAAGATGTTGAGAAAATACGTATTAAGAAACCCCCAACCAATGACGCATTACAAGTAGGGTTACAACAACTTTGTAACGACAAAAACATTGTCATCCGTCCCGCTGATAAAGGCGGGGGGGTGGTTGTTATGGACAAAGAAGACTATATTTCAGAAATGAAAAAGATTCTAGATGACAGGGACACATACAAAATTCTAAAAAATAATCCCACATTCAAATATAAGAGAGAACTCCAAGGCATTATCGATAGAGCCTATAACACAGGCATTCTTAACAAGAAAGAAAAAACTTTCCTCATCCCTTTAGCTCCAAGACTAGCGGTTATTTACTTTTTACCAAAAGTACACAAAAACCCTTTAAGACCTCCAGGACGCCCTATTATAAGTGGCATAGATTCTCTATGTTCCCGTATCGGGAAATATATCGATGAATTTCTTCAGCCACTGGTTACCAAGATGCCATCCTATTTAAAGGATACCACCCATGTCCTAAACCTGGTGCAAGATCTGACCTGGAGGGATGGATACATAATGGCAACAGCGGACGTGAATTCGCTCTATACGATCATATCCCATCACCATGGTTTAGAGGCAGCCAAATACTTTCTAGAGATGGATGGTACAATACCAATAGAGCAAAGAAATTTTGTGCTCCAATTACTCGAGTTTGCCATGACACACAATTTTTTTTGGTTCAACCACACATATTATTTACAGGATCGCGGAGTCGCCATGGGCGCGAAATTTGCGCCCAGCCTTGCAAATCTGTTTATGGCAAAATAATCTGTTTATGGCAAAATGGGAGGAGGACGTCGTTTTTGGTAACCGTCCCCCTCAACTTGTTCTGTGGAGGAAGTACATCGACGACGTCCTCCTCCTATTGGGATGGCGACTCCGCCTCCTTAGACAGTTTTATGTTGGGCCTTAATCTTAACGATAGAGGCATTAAGCTGGAACATAATAGCAGTTCTACAAGTATCACCTTTCTAGACCTTAATCTAGAAGTATCTAACAACTCCTTGGTCACAAGGACTCACTTCAAAAAAACGGACAGAAATAGTTTTATTCCCAAAGATAGCTGTCACCACCAGGCTTGGCTTACGGGTGTACCTAAAAGTCAATTTTTACGTTTAAAACGTAACTGTACACACCACAGGGATTTCATAAGACAGGCCTCAGATTTAAGAAATAAATTCATTGATAGAGGTTATGATGAACAACCCCTTGATAACACCCTTAGTGAGGTAATTAATATGGATAGAAACACCCTATTGGTTCCCAAGAGGCGTGATGTCTTGGAACAGAACAAATTCAAAGACATATTTCTAACCACTTTTTCAACCCAACATTACCTCATCAAAAAAATCCTTAAAAGACATTGGCCTGTGCTAAAAAACGATCGCATTCTGGGTCCAACCTTACCAGATCAACCTGTGGTAGTCTACAGAGGTGTCCCATCCTTGAGACATCAAATAGCCCAGAATGTAATAGAAATCCCAAGAAAACCCACTTTCTTTGCTGAATTAAAAGGATACTATCCGTGCCGCAGATGTAACATCTGCGCTATAAATAGCTTTAAAGGAAGAAAGATTGAAAAGTTTCTTTCCACACAGACAGGAAGGGAATACTCAATCAATTCCTTTATTACCTGCAGCACAAAAAATGTTGTATACATGCTACAATGTAAATGTGGGAAACAGTATGTTGGCCGTACCACCAGGGCCCTGTAGGTTCGCCTTGGCGAACACGTTGGTAATATAAGAAAGGGTTTCCCTGGACACAATGTGTCCAAACATTATAGCTTATGCCATCATAAGAACCCTAAACATACCTTTTTCACAGCAATTGACAAGTATACTCCTCATTGGAGAGGCTCCAATGCCAAGAGAGAAATTTCAAGGGCCGAAACACGATGGATTTATTGTCTCAAGTCTTACGTGCCATTCGGCTTAAATGTTGAATGGGACGTAAACAGTTTTATTAATAATAGCTAATATGACCTTCTTATTTTCCTTTGTTTTTATCTGTTTTTTTAATATAAAAAAAAATTTTTATTAATCTTTTATTGATTTTATGTGATAATAATATGTGGTGATATCACGGAATACATTACTGATAATATGATTGATGTAAGGAACGAACATCTCCAGGCTATAATTCCAAATTATATCTTTGATACCATTTGTATCTGTATGAGATCGGGACTAAGCACCTCGTTTGTTTTCTCTTAGAATTAATTTTTCTTATAAGATTCACTAGTTTGCATAATTATTTTTATCCACTAGATGGCGTTGTGCACAATTTACTTCCTACACATTTTTTCACTATTTTTTATATACTATTAATTTAGTCACATTATTATTTATGTTATCCCATAAACATATGAATATTAATTGGTAACTTGGTCGATATCTATCCATTGTAATAAATAAACTGCAGTGGATAAAATAGTCCTGGAGACGCTAAAAAGTCTTTCTTCCTCTTTTCATTATCACTGACATCATTCTTGCTCTCACTCATATAATGCTGAGGGCTTCTACTTCCGCCCTCCTTCATGTGATGTATTTCCGCCCTCTCAAGTAGCCATCCAGGGTGCTCACTTCCGCCCTCCCTTACAGATATCCTGGAGACATGCGCGGCCCCGCCCGCCTTATGAATATGGGGTATATAGGCGTGGAGTCACGTCTGATGGTCACACCCCTGATGACGCTAACCTATAGCGAAACCGGTCGGGTGACCCAGACGTGACGAGACCACGCCCCCAACAAGCCGGCTACCTAGATACTAACAGCGAGGGAGATGTTCGTTCGTTTCCAGCGTACCTGTAACCTTTAGATGCCTTGAATTCACATCGCAAATGTGAGTGGTTTTATCTGCTTTTTACTTTTTAATAAATGCCTTGTATACGGAGTTACACTATGTCCCTGTCATAATTTGTTTCCCACTATGTGGACATCGCCATTGAGAATTTAAAGGAGACATCCTGTGGCCATCCTTGGCATTACACTTAAGCTTTCTGTGGTCTACTCATTAGCTTGAGAGACCTACCCGTTCTGGTAAGCAGCCATCTGATTTTCCCTGGGTGATTTACACGTTGGTGTCTATTATATTCTTACAAGGAATTGCGTGGATGCACTCTTTGGGATCTTGTGGCACACCTTCTTGGATTTTCTCCTAATTTTTGCATGGACTTTATTGGGATTTAATTTAATTATTATCCTAATTTTTTCACTCTATTATATTTTACACTGGATGATTTATGATTTATGTGATTATTGATATACATTGGTGAAATTCACATTTTTAAGGAATACTGATTAATTTCAGGTTACCTTATCCCGACACACATACAGAGTGATATATATATTTTCTGTATTATATAATTTTTGTATTTTTTGGTGATTTTATTATTCACTATTTTCTAGCACAGCACATTTTCGTTTAATAACAGAAAATTACCTTCAGATAAGATGGTATCTGGTACAGAAACTTCCTTCGGGTCATCGTACATACGGGAGAGCGCGTCTGGTTTTATGTTTTTTGAGCCTGGCTGGTACATGATGTGGAATGAGAATCTTGAAAAAAATATTGCCCATCGTGCTTGGCGAGGTCTCAGACGTTTGGCTGTTCTTGAATATTCTAGGTTTTTATGGTCAGTGTAGATGAGGATGGGGTGTGCTGCTCCTTCGAACAAGTACCTCCATTCTTCTAGAGCGGTCTTAATAGCAAGGAGTTCCCGATCTCCCACAATGTAGTTTCTCTCCGCAGGCAAGAGTTTATGGGAGAAGGAGGCTACCAGATGGACCAAGTCCTTGATGCTCTGGCTTTGGGAAACAATTGTTCCTACCGCAATTTCTGAAGCATCAACTTCGAGTAAGTAAGGCAGGGCAGGATCTGGATGACTCAAGATAGGAGCGGTCATAAACAGTCCTGTTAGGGTTGTGAAGGCGGCCTGAGCCTCGGGAGTCCAGCAAAATCGGGTACTCTGTCTGGTGAGTAGGGTAATAGGGGAGATGATGGAGGAGAAACCCTTGATAAATCTCCTGTAAAAATTTGCAAACCCCACAAAGCGCTGCACCCCCTTCTTATGCACAGGTGCTGGCAAGTCCAGAATAGCAGAGACCTTCTGTGGGTCCATCTTGATTCCCTCGGAGGAAATCACCAGACCAAAGAACTGGATGCTCTGCTGTTCGAATTCACACTTTTCTGGTTTGGCGTAAAGTCTGTGTTGCCGGAGTCCGTAAAGTACTTTTTTTAATGTGTTCTTGATGCTGGTCCAGACATATAGAAAAAAACCAGGATATCATCAAAGTACACAATTACAAAAATGTCCAGGTAGTCTCTGAAAATGTCAATGACAAAATGTTGGAAGGTGGCCGGAGCGTTACATAGACCGAAGGGCATCACCAAATATTCGTAGAGACCAAATCTGGTGAGGAACGCTGTCTTCCATTCATCCCCCTCCCAAATACAGAATACAGTTGTAAGCTCCCAGTAGGTCCAATTTGGTGAATACGGAGGCAGTTCTTAGTCTCTGAAAGAGTTCGGGAATCAACGGCAGGGGATAACGGTTCTTAACTGTAATTTTATTTAATACCCGATAGTCCACAAAGGGTCGGAGGGAATGGTCCTTCTCCACAAAGAAGATTCCGGCTCCCGCTGGGGAGGTAGATGGTTGGATGAACCCCCTCTTTAGATTCTCTGCCACATATTCCTTTAGGGTTCCCAATTCACATTCCGATAAAGGGAAAATCCATCTCAAAGGAATTTCTGCCCCTGGGAGCAGCTTGATCGGGCAATCCTAGGGACAATGAGGGGGTAGGGTTTTAGCCCCCCTTTACTGAAGACGTCCAGATATTCGTGATACGGTTCTGGCATGGAAGAACGTATTTCCATATCAGAGTCCATACACAGCAGAGGGCTAGAAGAACTGGGGGATACTGGCATGCAATGATTCTGGCAGTATGGGGACTGGAATTCGATGTCTCCAGAAATCCAATTTATTTGCGGATTGTGTGCTTGTAGCCAGGGCAACCCCAGGATAGCTGGGAATAAGGGAGAGGAAATAGCATCCAAGCTCAACAACTCCTTAGGATTTCCGAGGGTGACTACAGGCAGCGAAAGGGTCTCTCAGGTTACTGGTCCAGACTTAATGTGAGACCCGTCTGCCAGGAAAATGGAGAGTCCCTGTGACTTGGGCCGAAGTGGTATGCGCTGTTGTGCTGCAAAAGTCAAGTCAATGAAGCAGCTGCATTCTCTTGAGTTAATTATAACGATGACTCGGACTGGACCTTCTGGAAGCTGGAAATAAATAGAAAGAGCCAGGTGAGTGGTATTGATAGCAGATGCTGGGTAGCTTGAGGGAGAGATAGAAAGACACTTACGCAGCTTCGCTGGGCATGAGCGTACATAGTGTCCGGCCTCTTCGCAGTACAGACAAAGACTGTTTTGTCGTCATCGCAGACGATCTTCTGCCGTCAAGGAGGGGCGCATAAGCCCAAGTTGCATGGGTTCAGAAGTATCAGGTGCTGAGTTAACCGGAGCAGTGCTGCTCGGACTGGGACTGGGGAAAAAAAACGTGAGCAAGGGTAGGAACCCAAGGCATCATCCAGACTGGACAGGACTGCTGAGTAGATCTCTCCGCTCTGCATTCACGGAGCCGACTGTCTATCTGGATGGCCAGGATGATTAATGCCTCCAGAGTTTCTAGTACACCAACCCGGGCCAGTTCGTCTTTTAGACCCTCCGAAAGACCAAGGCAGGACTGATGTCACAGGGCCGCATCGTTCCAGTAAGTGTTTGTGCTCCAACGTCTGAAATCTGTAACATAATCTTCCATGGCTCTGCAGCCTTCTTGGAGTGTGTGGAGTGCGGCATCTGTGGTGGAGGTTTGGCTGTGTGCTAACACCAGGTCGCAGTCCTCCGGATTCCCCAGCCAGGCCAAGAGCAGGTCCAGGTCCGATAACTAGTAGCGGATAAGCAGATCAGGGTAAGGCAGAAGCGTAGTCAAGACGAGCCGGGGTCAGGGCGGGCAGCAGGCAATCAAGGTCAAAGGCAAGCCTGATCAGATGATCAGGAACAGCAGGTAGATACAGGCACAGGAGACAAGGGAGCTGAAGATCATACAGCAAAGATTCAGTGTGACTACTGCACTTAAATAGGCCGTTTGGCGCCAAAGGTGATTGTGTGTGCATGCAAATTTGCGTGAATGGGAGGACACTATGTTGACCTCTGATCATTCAGGGCTCCTCTGTGTATGCGCATTCGCCAGTTTGCGGCAGCAGTGTGCCTGCGCACAACAGTGAACCCCTTACACTTGCTAAGACTATTTTCTATTTTAACCCAACTTTTTTCATTTAAATTATATATCCAATCTGTAACCCGTGCTAATAAAACAGCTCTAAAATACCTTTTAAAATCTAGCTATGCCAATCTCCCGTGTTTCCATATAAACCTCAATGTCATCGTCTTCAATACATTGAAGTAGATTTGTGGCACTTGAATAGGGAGCATCTGGAACTTATAGAGCATTTTTGGTAATATACTCATTTTAATTATATTAATACGCCCTATCCAAGAGAGAGAGCTTCTCAAATCTTCTTTAATTTTGTTTAACAATGGAATATAATTCAAATGGTACAAATGTCCCCAGGCGGCTCTCAAATTCACACCCAGATATTTCAAATTATCCTTCCAAACGGGAATTTTCCTTTTAAGCATTGTTTTACTTTTAAGCATTGTTCCTCTTTTCTATCCACATTTATATTCAAAATCTCCATTTTTGTCAGGGTTATTTTGAAATTTGACAGCTCTCCATAGGATTACAGCACCTTTATTATATTTGAGAGGGATATCCTAGGCCTCGATACATAGAACAATATATCATCTGCATATGCAGCTTCCTATGTTCTTGTTCCTATACTTTCACTCCCCTTATATCTAGGTTGTTTCTGATTGTTGCCAATAATGGTTCCAGTGATAGAGCAAACAGTAGCGGTAACAAAGGACATCCCGGTCTCGTTCTATTTCAAAGTCCGAGACAAGGTGCCGTTTATCTTAATTGCTGCCGCTGGATGGTTATATAACATTTTTATCCACTGGATCATTCTTGTGCCTATCCCCATTTCCTCCAAAGTCGCAAACATGAAACCCCAGTCTATCCTGTCAAATGCTTTTTCAGCATCCACTGACACGAGCAGAGATAGTGGTCCCCCTCTCAGTGCCTTTTGAAGGAGTAACAATGTTCTCACTCCATTGTCCCTCCCTTCCTCCCGGGGATAAATCTCACCTGATCTAAATGTACCCATTTCGGCATTAATTCTTTCAGTCTTCAAGTATTTGCTAGTACTTTTGCATATCATTTTTACATCTACATTTAGGAAATGGGTCTGTAGCTAGCACATTGTGTTATATATTTATCTTCTTTTGGTATTACTGTGATATATGCTAACAGTGATTCTCTTACTATCTCTCTCCTATCCCCCAGGGAATTCTAGCATAGGCACATATTGGGTACCAGCAATTCCTTTCAACTTTTTATAGTAAATTGCAGAGAAAACATCTGGCTCTGGACTTTTTCGCATTGCTGTCTTACTTTGCCTAAGAATTTCTTCCTGCGTTATAGGTTTCTCTAATGCTAGCACTTCATCTCTATCTATTTTCGGCAAGTTGGATTCTTTTAAGTAGGTTTCTATCTTCTCCTTTTCTAGTTCTTTTATTTCTTTTAGGGGGCCTTCTAATGTTCTTACCGTGTATAAAGTTTTATAAAAAGTTTGATATACAGTACTTCTGCAATTTGTGTTGTTGCATATACTAGTTCCCATGCGTTATTTTTAATTTTCTCTATAAAGCCTATTGATTTTTTCTTCCTAAGTATGTTTTCAAGGTATTTTCCCAGCTTATTTCCCCATTGGTATCTCTCTTTATTAACTTTATTAAATGTCCTCCTAATTTCTAGTTCTCTTAACGCATTTAATTTGTCTCTCTTTAATACCAGTTGATGTTGTATCTCTCTCTCATTTCCGTTCTTATGCCTTTGTTCAAGGTTGTACAGTTCTTTTAATATTTGATCCATCTTTTCCGACCTCTCTCTCTTCTTCCAGGTTCCTATTGAAATCAGTATGCCCCTAATATATGCCTTATGAGCTTCCCACACCGTGGTTTCCGCCACTTCCGGGATCCTATATAATAAGAAGTATTGTTCTTTTTCTCTCCTTATTTTCCCTTCCACTTCTTGATCTTGTATTATTGTATCATTTACTTCTCCAGTTATTGATCTTATTTTGTACCTTTTGCATCTTAAAGCGGAGTTCCGGCCTCGGAAACTATTTTTCAATAAAAATACCCCTGGGACAGTCAGGGCTAGTACATTTTATAATGGATAGCCTCTGAACTGTCCCAGGTTGCACTTACCTTTTAGAAGAAATACTTACCTTGAAAATATCTTGTCCAGCACTGCCATCTCAGGTGTGGGCAGCTGAAGCCAGCACGTCCTCTTCGGCATCCTCTTACCTGTTCTCTTCGGTCCCTCAAAGCGCCTGCACCGGGCCCCGCTTGTCCGTTCCGGGGCAGGTGCGTCATCCCTGCACAGCTTCTGGGCATGCCCAGAAGCTGTTTAGCAGGGAATGATGCACCTGCCCCAGAACTGACGAGCGGGGCGGTGCAGGCGCATTGATTCCTGGGAGCGATGACGTTCAGCTCCCAGGAGTCAATGCAAGCAGGAAGTGACAGCGTGGGCCGCGGCCGAAAGAGGGAGGAAGTGGAAGAAGGGTAAGTATATTTTCCTCAATATCAAAGTAAGTAATTGAAAAAAAAAATCGGGACTATCCATTTCTTTTTTAGGTGACACTGAGCAAGCGGATGGCCCAAAGTGGATTTTGAGGCCGGAGCTCCGCTTTAAGCTCTACTGTCATTGGTGCATGATCTGATATTGTTATCACTTCAATTGATGTTTTACCCACATTATTTAAAAAATCTATGATCTATAAGTATGTGATCCAGTCTTGAATAGGAGCCATGCACGGAGGAGAAGAAAGTGTAATCCTTCACATTCGGATGTTGAATCCTCCAAATTTCTACCAGTTGATATTGGTATAACAGTCTCTTCAATGCTTTGAGTTGATACGCCCTACTCCTCCTAGCATGGCCTGATACATCCAACACCTGTTCATCACAAATTAAAGTCTCCAGCCAGGATAATCCTACCCTCTTTAAATTCCACTTTACGTTCCTTTAACTTCTGTTTTAAATAGTTTATAGGGTTCTTATTTGGGCAATATACATTTACCAACGTATATTCCTTTCCTTCTATCGCTCCCTTTAGGAACATATATCTGCCCTCTGGATCTATCCTTCTTTCTTTTTCCTTTAACTTCACATTTTTTGCGAATCCTATTGCCACTCCCTTGGCTTTCCTGGTGCCACAGGGAATCTGGGAGAGAAAAAATAGCCACAGACCCACCAAAAAAAAAAAAGAAAAAGAGAACATTATTATGACAATTTTGTTATCATGACAATTTTGTGTAAAAAAAAAAAAAAAATTATTTCTTGAGGGAAAAAATTACAACTTCAAAAAACTCACCATGCCTCTTACTAAATACTCTGGAATGTCTTTTCAAAAAGGGGTCATTTGGGGGATATTTGTACTGTCCTGACATTTCAGGGCCACAAGAAATGAGATAGGCCATCGGTAGTGAGATAGGTGTGATCAATTTTCAATGATTGGCACCATAGCTTGTAGACTCTATAACTTTCACACAGACTAAATAATAACCACTAATTTGGGTTATTTTTACCAAAGATATGTAGAAGTATAAATTTTGGCCCAAATTTATGAAAAAAAATTACTTATTTGCAAAATTTTATAATAGAAACTAAAACAAAATGTGTTTTTTTCAAAATTTTCGCTCTTTTTTCACTTATATCGCAAAAAATAAAAAAACCCAGTGGTGATTAAATACTACCAAAAGAAAGCTCTATTTGTGTGAAAAAATGATAAAAAAATTGATTGGGTACAGTGTTGTATGACTGAGTAATTATCATTCAAAGTGTGAGAGCGCTGAAAGCTAAAAATTGGTTTGGACAGGAAGGTTGTTTTTTTACTCTTAGCCCCCTGTTGTTTCTCAGCATTTAGGCTCATCAAATTTGCTTCTTGGGTCAGAAATTTCTTTATTTCACTTGTATTTACATTTGTCTTAGGAGTTTTACTTTATGTTTTAGTACTCATTTTGGCTGAAGAGAAAAAAAAAAAAGGTAGGGGAGAGTTAGAAGAAAAAGGTAGGGGATCCTTGTATTAGGATCCCTTTGTTTTGTTTTGAATTTTATTTTAAAAGGAAGTAGGGCTCATTTGTACTGTCTCAACATTCTCATTCATATCCAAAAATTTTCGTTTCTTGATTTCTCTTCTATTTTCTTTTCTCTGGGGGTACTCTCCTTCCCCCCTCGCTGATGTATAATACTGACTGGGTAAGCTGAAGAGCATTGAGTAATTAAAATATATGTGTGAGTCCTGCCGCAGACTTTTGTAAGGGCATATTTCCCAGCACAGCTCCAACACAGATCCAATTCAAATCACAGTCTAAGCATTAGTCTTTGTATCAGTCTTTTTTCAAAATGTATTTGACTCACCCCTCTTCTTCTTTAATTTAATACCTTCCTCCTTTTCATGGCCCGTTCCTTCGGGGTGCTCTCCACTCTCAGGGTGCTCTCGACAAGTTGCGGGGCTTCCCTGGGATGGGGTTGTTGACACCCAGCTTTAACCACTGCCAGCGTCTCTCTCGCTCCGGTCTTTGATCTCCTCCTCCTCGCCCCATGTCTCCTGGCCGCTGCCCTGATCACGCTCTGCCACTTCCTGGCGGCTCTGTATGTTGGCACCTCACCGCCTCGCCTCGCCTCTTCTGCTCTTTCCCAGCCACTCTCTCCTATTCGGGGTGAGTCAATTCTCCAACTCAGTTATAATATTAGTAATTTGATGGCTTCACAGTTGGGTTGAAAACACAAGCATTAAAGAGGTGAGTTTAGTTCCAGTTTAATACAGAAGTTTTGGTTTTCCAAGCTCCCTTTTATAACCCAACAGTCTTGCGGTTAGATCCTTTATTTTACTGCTTTAACAGGCCAAGCTGTTCAGAAGTAGTTTCAATTGCAGGGTTGGGACAAACTGCTACCTTGCTGCTCTCTCAAGACTGGGGATGTCTGGATACACTAGAATCAAGAAATAGACAGAGGGCGCACCAACCTAGTGCATTATCCTCAATAAAAACGTCTTTATTAAATAAAAATTATTATACTCACAAACATATGCTTGACAGTTAGACTGGCTGACGCGTTTTGAGGCATTGTCTCTTCCTCAGAGCCAACTAAGCTGTATCTGAACCTTAGCCATGCAACCTCCAGGCCTAGTCATTGATTAAGGACATAATTGTAACATCTAGAGAAATTTTGAACACAAAGGGACACACCTTGGTGCCAAGAGTCATCTTACCCTTAAAAAGCGTAGAGGGGGATGTATGGGAAGAGATGTGTCCACTAGTTAGAGATATAAAAAGTTTAGCCACCCTATGTCCAACTATAGCCATCTATGGCGAGGGTACAGCCTGGCCAGGGAGACACTATGGATTTTTCCATCTCTCTCCTCCAGGGGCGATCCAGTGGGATCCCACAGATTGAGGGCCTGTAATAGCGGGGCTCCAGAGTGACTGGAACGCACACAGCCACAACCAGAAAGTGTGGTCCTCAGACCTAAACCCTATTGAGCATCTGTGGGGCATCCTCAAAAGGAAGGTGGAGGAGCGCAAGGTCTCTAACATCCACCAGCTCCGTGATGTCATCATGGAGGAGTGGAAGAGGACTCCAGTGGCAACTTGTGAAGCTCTGGTGAACTCCATGCCTAAGAGGGTTAAAGCAGTGCTGGAAAATAATGGTGGCCACACAAAACATTGACATTTTGGGCCCAATTTGGCCATATTCACTTAGGGGTGTACTCACTTTTGTTGCCAGCAGTTTAGACATTAATGGCTGTGTGTTGAGTTATTTTGAGGGGACAGCAAATTTACATTTACTTTATACAAGCTGTACATTCACTACTTTACATTGTAGCAAAGTGTAATTTCTTCAGTGTTGTCACATGAAAATATATAATAAAATATTTATAAAAATGTGAGGGGTGTACTGGCCTTTTAGGGCAAATAGACTGTGCACTTTGCAAAGTGCAGTTGCACTCTGCAGGAGCAGTTGCTCCAGAGCTTAGTAAATGAGCAGAAGCTCTGCGGACTTCCATCATCCATACAAGAGGAAGCAAAAATTGTGTTTTTTTAAAAATTTTCCTTGCAAGTGATATTCTTTGCAAAGTGAGGCTTTACCTCATTTACTAAGCTCCAGAGCAACTGCACCTGCAGAGTGAAACTGCACTTTGCAAAATGCACATTCTATTTTCCTTAAGTAAATCAACCCCATAGAGTCCCTGACAGATAAATACATGGTATTTTACAACACCAGCATCTACCAGAAAACTGAAATATTAGTTTTGATGCAAGAGCAGTTGCTCCAGAGCTTAGTAAATGAGGTAAAGGTTCAGTTTGCAAAAAATGCCCAATCATGTGCAATAAAAAAAACAAACAAACTGCATTTTTATTTGCACATGGTTGGAACTTCTGCTCAATTACTAAACTCTGGAGCAGCTGCTCATGCAGAGTGCAACTGCGCTTTGCAAAGTGCACACTCTATTTGCCTTTAGTAAACCAATCCCTTAGTATTTGTCAAGGTTTTGGGTCTCATGGGCAATCTGCCGCATATTCATTTGAATATGCCTGCATTTCCCACAGAAAAAGATGCATGCAACTGTTTTGAAATGCGGCCTGCAGGGAAATTGCATGGTCATTTTGAGCATGCAATTTCCCTGTGGTTCCTGCACCCGCAAACATGCTGCGATTTTACATGTATAGGGATGAAATTCGATATGAATGTGTTTTCACTGCGGGTGGTTGCGGGTGTGGGTGCGGGTATTGCTGTGATTCACGCACCCACATTCACATGCATAGGTGTGAACCTAGCCTTAATGATATCAAGACTTGCTTGTAAAATGTATGTTGTAACAGGGGTGCTCCTTGGGGAACTGGTCTGCTGATAACACTATAAACAGTTTTTGCTTGTTCACTCTCAGAAATTAACCATATTATAATTACATCAATGGTCATAATTGGGCATTATGCTACCAGTGCTTGAGATTATTTAAGAACTGGCAGGTATCAGGCTGCATCTCTAAAAATCACTACAGTACTTGGCTTTGATTAAAAAAAAAAAAAACACAGTTATATATTTTGATAAAAATATCTAAATGCATTCAATGCAGTTTAAGCCAATAACATCTAATTAACAAGTCTGATATGTAAACTGTCTGGAATAAATTATGTAATGAATTAAAATAAGTGTATGCAGACTATGTAATGTTTCTACTTGCAGAATTACATAGCAGAAAATGTACATTTCCTGTGGCTGACAACACTAATATATTAACATATTCATCCCAGAGGAGAACAGAAGATTTTCCATGTAAATTTGTGATAAAGAGCACAAAAATATTGAGAATGATAAATAAGTATACATCATGCGCAAATAATACAGTAGCAGCTATCATACACAGTTCACGTAAATCACACTGTAGGCTGTTCGTATAGTGAGCTGTGCTAATAAATATGTAATAAATCTTTGTGGATCAATTTATTATATTCTAATTCTTCTGTTGATGCGATTCCCTTATGCGCAAAGCTTTTGAACATGTTTAACCAGTTGCCAACCACCCACCGCAGTTTTACTGTGGCAAGATGGCTCAGCTGCGCAATCGGATGTAACTGTGAGTCCCCGTTCACACTAAGGCGACCTGTGAGGCGACCTGGTCGCCTCACAGGTCGCCGTAGGTCGCCTCCCATAGGGAAGCTGCGGACCCGTTCTAATAGGAGCGACACAAGTCGCTCCGACTTAGAAAAAGGGTCCGGAGCTTCTTTGGGGCGACCCGGAGGCGACCGCCATAGACTTCAATGTTATGAAGTCCGTGGCGGCCGATCTGAGGTCGCGGCGCGGTGCGAAGTAGCGTCGCTTGTATGTGAACGGGGCATAAATCTGTCGCGCTCGGGGGTAGGAGGTGCGCATGCACCCACCATCCCCGCGATGTGCAGGTTCGGTTCAGAACCGATCAGTCATCAGGACCAGGCCAATGATTTTTGGCCTGGTGATTGGTTCTGACCAATTGCAGAATGTCCTGTGCCTGTGTAATGTAAACATAGGCACAGGAAATGATGCAATCTCCTCTCCTGGAGCCCTTTTCGGTTTCAGCGTGAGAGGAGAGAGCATCAACTGTGAGTACACAAGCACTACACTGACACCAGTACATATAGGCACATATTTCACACCCTAATCACCCCCCAGTTAACCCTTTCACTCCCTGACACAGTGTCACTATATACAGTATACAGATCATTAACTGATCACTGTATTAGTGTCACTTGTGATGCAAAATAGTGTGAGAGGCAGTTAGTGGTAGTTTAGCGGCAGTCCCGGGTTTAGGATACCCGCCATATATCCCCTAATAAAGATTTAACCCCCTGATCACACCCAGTTAACCCCATCATTGCCCTATCACAGTGTCACTATTATAGTGTACAGATCTTTTTTCTGATCACTGTATTCGTGTCACAGGTGACGTCAGTTAGCGTTAACATTAGTTAGCATCAATCCAGGACAGCGTCAGATTGCCCGCCGCATATTTAGTAATATATTTAACCCTTTGATTGCCAGTGACAAACACACACACTAATCTCCTCCATTACTAGTACAGTGTCTGAATGGATCAATATCTTTGATTAGATCAGAACTATGCTAGCATCCCCAATAGTTTAGTATAGTGTTCCCAAAATTCAGCGTTAGCAGGATCAGTCCCAACACCTGCCAGCACCTGCATTTAGCTCCTCTGCCCAGCCCCCATGAAGTGCAGTATCAGCAGATTACTGTCACTTCCAATACACAGTACACTAAACTGCAGCATTAGCAGAGTCAGACCTGATCTCTGCTAGCACTAGCAGTTAAAATTTTTGGCAGCGGTTCAAACAGTCCTTGACAACCAGGTGCTTTTTTAGCTGTGAGTCACACTAGGTGCCTATAGATTTTTTGGCCAAAATGTTCAAACAGAGGTACACTAGTGAAGAGGCCAACTCAATGCTAAGCATGACAGATGAGAGCGGTGGGGAAGCCTCACTGTCAGAATCAGGCTCAGTATTTGAACCTGTAGACAGCAGCTGCACCCTGATAGATAGCTCTGACGACGGAGTAGTGGTCCCTGCTGAGGTCAGGCATACCTGACCCCGTTCTTCTGTTGCTGAGGTGCAACAATCACAGAGTTCTTGTATACAGCAGAGTGTCGGTACTAGTGCCGCTCAACCTTCTAGTGAACTTGCAAGCACCAGTGGCCTAGTACATCCTGGTCATAGTCAAACCAGCACTGCAGTAACACTTGGTGACGTGGCGAGTCTTATAACTGCAGTTCAAGCTGGTGTGGTGGCTAGCACAAGTAGTGTCCTTCAGCCACCAAGAATTCGAAGACAGGCCCGTAGAACCCATAGTGGCCTTCCTGATGTGCTTGCAAATCCTTATTGGGAGCCCACCACTTCTGCAGTGCCCATACTTCCCCCATTCACAGGCCAACCCGGAATTCAGGTGGAAACAACCGATTTTACTCCCCTTGATTTTTATGAGCTGTTTTTCATGGAAGATCTGTACAGATCTATTGTGGACCAAAGCCATTTATTTGCTGATCAATTTATTGCTGCAAATCGGAATATGACCCTTGCCAGAGAATTTGCAACGTATTACTGTTTCCGTAATTAAATCCTTTCTGGGCCTATCCCTCCTCATGGGCATTACTAAAAAGAGTTGTGGTCATATTGGTCCACTGACCCAATTCATCATAAGCCCATGTTCTCTGCTGCCATGGCCAGGACTAGATACTAGCAAATCTTGCATTTCAATGACAATGAACTCCGTCGTCCTCGGGTTGACCCTGGATATGACCGGCTCCACAAAATTCGACCCCTCGTAAATCACTTCAACCAAACATTTGCAGCCTTGTATATGGCCCAACAAGCTGTCTGTGTTGATGAGTCCCTGATTAAATTTACTGGCCACCTTGCTTTCAAACAGTTTCTCCCCAGCAAGCGTGCCAGATATGGGGTCAAGATGTATAAGCTCTGTGACAGGGCAACAGGCTATACATGTAGTTTCCAGATTTAAAAGGGAAAAGAGCAACGTGGAGCCCCCTCAGCTGCCCAGACTACATAAGGAGCAGCGGCAAGATTGCCATTTATACGTGGACAATTATTACACAAGCGTACCACTTTTTAGTCACCTTTTTTGATTCTGGAATTGGCGCATGTGGCACCATGCGACCTAATCGCTGGGTCTTCCCCCAACAGCTTGTAGATCCCCAACTTAGACGGAGGGAGAGAGCCTGCTTGAAGTGTAATAAATTGCTTGCAGAGAAGTGAAGGGACACACGGAATGTTTTCGTTCTGTCCTCCATTCACGCAGATACGACAGTCCAAATTGCAACGATGACTGGTGTTGTTGAGAAGCCCCTCTGTGTCCACAAATACAACCTTAACATAGGTGGGGTGGACTTTAACAACCACATGATGGCGCAATACTTACTTGCCTGTATCCCAATCCAGATGCAGTGAGCTAGCTTCATGAGAGGCATTTTCTGGATGTCCTCCCTGGTACCCCTACCCAAAGAGCACCCCAAAGAAGATGTCATGTCTGTAGAAAACGCGGATATAGGTGTGACACTTGCTTTTTTTGTCCCTCCTGTCCTGGTCAGCCTGGTCTCTGCATCAGGTACTGTTACACTAGTGGAGAATTGGTATAGGGTACAGCACAGCACAGTCTAGGGCACACTTTCACACAGGGTTTCGAAAGATGTTAGATGGCTATCGCATTTTGAGAGAACCTAGCTTGGAATGTTTAAAGTTTTATTTACAGTTACAAAAAAAGCGTAAAAAAAAAAGTTAAAAAAAAAAAAAAAGAAATTAAAAAAATGAAAAAAAAAAAAAAAAGGCCAAAAATAGTTGTCGTTTTAGTGAGTTAACTTTCTGTTCTTACTGTTTTACTGTACTTTAAAAAATACTGCTACACTGTAATGTTTTATTGTTACTGTTTTTCATTGTTAACCGTAGTTTTCTAAGTAGATACCACCATTTTACTGTTTTACTGCATTGTATACTAATATATTTTAATGTTTTATTGTTACTGTGTTTTATTGTAAACCATTGTTTGCTTTGCGGGTACGCCCATCAGCTGCAGCACTGATTTGTTTATTCTAACAGCAACAGCATTTGCTCTCAGCATATACGTAAATCACTGATTGCAGATTGATACAAATGGAGGAATCTGCCATGTTCTTTTTTTTTGGAAAAAAAAAGATCATTGCATGTATGCCCATCATTAGAAGTGGGAGGATGCTGGGAGGTCTAATGGTGGGCATACTACACACTTTCTGGCAGAGATTTCTTCATTCACATCTATCAATGTGAATGAAGGAATCTGTTAGGTTCCCTTTTTTCGTTCAGCCCACAGGCTGCATGAAGAAAAAAGAACCTTACAATATATGACCAACAAGGACAAGCAACATACTGGTATGTTGCTGGACTTTGAGTGGTCATAGCAGGATGATGATGCCTGCAGATTTAGGCATTATCCTGATATTGTTTTTTACAACCAGCAGTTGGCTTTCATGTAAAAGCAATCCTAGCAGCTAATTAGCCGTTAGACTGCTTTTACAAGCAGTGGAAGGAGACTCCCCCCCCCCCCCCCCCCCCGCAGCTTTCCATGTTTTTTTTGGGCTCCCTGTCCCAACGCGTAACTCAAGACTGCAGCCAGTGATTCTGTCAGCTGACCATAGAGCTAATTGGAGACCAGAAAGGCTCCAATCATCTCTATGGCCTAAGATACCAGAAGCTACAAGCATTTCATGACTTTGATTTGGCCAGATATAAACAGCGCCATTGGGAAATTGGGAAAGCATCTAATCACACCAATCTTGGTGTGGTCAGATGCTTTAAGGGCAGAGGAGAGATCTAAAGTCTAATAGATCCCAATTTTTTCAAAAAAGAGTACCTGTCACTACTTATTGCTATCATAGGGGATATTTAAATTACCTGTGATAAAAATAAAAATGATTAAAGAAAAATAAAAATGAAAGGGAAAGTGTAAAAATAAAATAGCAAAATAAATAAAAAAAAATTCAAGCACCCCTGTCCCCCAGTGTTTGCGTGCAAAGGCGAACGCCTGGTGTCATATGTACACAGCAATTGTAACATGTATGTGAGGTATCGCCATGTACATCAAATCAAGGGAAGTAATTCTTGCAGTAGACCTCCTTTGTAAAGCCCCGTACACACGTAGCTATTGTCGGCCGAACGATCGGCCGTCTTTTGTCCGATGCTGTCCTGTCGGCTGAAAAGTGCTAAAGACTGCACACGAATTTTGTCGGCCAACAACAGCTGACTGCAGAAGTGATGTCATGTGATGGTTAACTTTCCGCGTGTTTTTTCTCTTCTGAGCATGCCCAGTCTTGCTAATCTGCTGTTTGTCGGCCGAATTCTGTACTGACTGGCGAACAATCGGCCGTTCTGGTGACGGCCAACAAAAATTTTAAAGTCTGCACGCCAGATTCTGTTCGGCCGAAAATTCGCTGTCGGTTGTCGGAAGCATCATACTAACAAGCCGAATATTTACGGCCGACAATCGCTACGTGTGTACGGGCCTTAAATCTAAAGTGGTAACCTGTAAAGGCTTTTAAAAATATAAGTAGTTTATCGCCGCTGCACGGGCATGTGCAATTTTAAAGCATGTCATGTTTGGTATCTATGTACTCAGCATAAGATTATCTTTTATATTTTACCAAACAATTGTGCAGTATATAGTGTTTTTGTTCATTAAATTTAAATTTTAAAAAAATGTTTTTTTATCTCAAAAAATTGCGTTTGGAAAATCTCTGCGCAAATACCGTGTGAAAAAAAAATTGCAACACCCACTATTTTGTTCTGTAGGGCCTCTGCTTTAAAAATATTTATAATTTTTGGGGGTTCAAAGTAATTTTCTGGTAAAAAAAAAACGTTTTTTCATGTAAACAAAAAGTGTCAGAAAAGGCTTGGTTTTCAAGTGTTTAGAACAGTGGGTGATGTGTGGTATAAGCTTCCAGAATTGGGCATAAAATGCCAGGACAGTTCAAACACCCACCAAATGAGCCCTTTTTGGAAAGTAGACACCCCACGCTTTTTGCTGAGAGGCATGTGGAGTCCAAGGAATATTTTGCCACAAGTTTCAGTAAAATTACAACTTTTTTTTTTTTTACACAAAGTTGTCACTATATGATATATTGCTCACACATGCCATGGGTATATGTGAAATTACAACCCAAAATACATTCTGCTGTTTCTCCTGAGTATGGGGATACCACATGTGACAAAACTCCCCCAAATTACCCCATTTTGCAAAGTAGATACTCCAAGCTATTTGCTTAGAGGCATGTTGAGTTCATGGAATATTTTATATTTTGCCACAAGTTTTGCGAAAATGCCAAAATTTTTTTTTTTTTTTACACAAAGTTGTCACTTAAATGATATATTGCTCAAACATGTCATGGCTGTATGTAAAATTTCACCCCAAAATACATTCTGCTGCTTCCCTTGAGTACGGGAATACCACATATGTGAGACTTTTTGGTAATCTAGCCACGTACAGGACCCTGAAAAGCAATCACCGCTTCAGGCTTTCTAAGGGCGTAAATTGTTGATTTCACTCCCCACTACCCATCACAGCTTCAGAGGCCATGAAATGCCAAAATTGCACAACTCCTCCCAAATTACCACTTTCCAGAAAGTAGACACCCCAAGGTATTTGCAAATATTCATGAGAAAAACCTTGATAAAACATTTGCCTCTCATTAGGCATTCTGGAGCTTCTCTTTTGCTTAGGCTTACCTTTGTCATGCATTCTGCAGTACTGTGCAACTGTACCATTTACCTTATTAGTGGAAACCTGAACGAGGAGGAGCCCAGAACTACCTTACCACATTCTGTTTTGCTAATCACTCCCTGTTGAGCAGCCAATAGGTCTACTTTAATGTAAAAGCATTTACTCTAAAGACTTCATGGTGCCAACCATGTGACAAAATTGTATCTGCTCATGTCAATGGACATCAAAGAATATCTGCTTTTAAACAATCACTGTTAACATAGGCTTTGGAGAGCCCTTCTACGCATGCGACTTCTCAGGTATTGATGGATTGGAAAAGGAATATGCTGACTTTCTCCATACCTTTGGGTACTGGTTTGATTTCAGCAGGGTGTAATGTGTTGTTTTATTCCATTTTTCTTAGGAAAACGGTTATTTATTTTTATGTAATTAATAAACAATGTAAAATAAACCTTTAGAAATTATAACAAAACTAACCCCATAGTTTCCTTTTACAGACCAACTCCAGCTTTCAAAAATGTAAGATGGAAAATAAAAATTGCAACCACAGCGCTTATCTTCCTCCTGGCGCTGTCCCCCACAGAAACTCTATTCAATACTGTAGCTGCTGTCCCACTTCTTGGCTGAATGATGCTTAGGGGATGCTAAGGTAAATAGACTATGCACTTTGTAAAGTGCAGTTGCACTCCACAAGAGCAATTGTTATAAAGCTTAGTAAATGATCAGAAGCTCTGCAGACTTCCATCCTCCAAGCACATGCTAACTATGCTGTATTTTTAATTTTCCTTGCACATAATTGGGTATTCTTTGCAAAGTGAAGCTTTACCTCATTTACTAAGCTCTGGAGCAACTGCACTTGCAAACTTCAACTACACTTTGCAAAGTGCACAATCTATTTGCCTTATTAAATCAACCCCATAGCCTCACTCAACCTGGAAGTCAGCGCATAGGTAGCCATGGTTCTACCCCCTATAGCCCTCTGGACTATGGAAGGTGTACCCATCAATCAATTCAGAAGATACTTGATCAGAGCAGGGCAGGGTAAGACATAGCACAAAACAGTAACCGTATGGGCTTAAGAGAAGGTAGGCTGTAGTATAGACACAAGAAAGAGATATTTGCTGCCAAGTTTGCTTGTTTGTCCCTTACTGTATGGAGCCAGGGTTAAGAAACTGCCTGGAAGAATGCGTGCACTTTCCACTCAGA